>NC_137783.1:126166040-126904128 GCF_963455305.1 Plecotus auritus
TTGTGATTTTAGAATCAAATACATGTACTTTGATCTCAGCATCATAGGGCCGATGAATTTTTCCAAATTATTCTTGGAAAAAGCAATCACTCAATTTGCTGTTTCTCATCTCTTAGATGCCAGGGTTCTGGGCTGGGGCACAGTAGCCACTGCATAAATAGAAAAGCATAAATGAGTGAATGAAGTGTCTGGTATTTTATTTTATTTTATTTATTTATTTTTTTTAAATATATTTTATTGATTTTTTACAGAGAGGAAGAGAGAGGGATAGAAAGTTAGAAACATCGATGAGAGAGAGACATCGATCAGCTGCCTCTTGCACGCCCCCCACTGGGGATGTGCCCGCAACCCAGGTACATGCCCTTGACTGGAATCGAACCTGGGACCCTTCAGTCCACAGGCCGATGCTCTATCCACTGAGCCAAACCAGTTAGGGCAAGTGTCTGGTATTTTTAAACTACTCCCAAAGGAATGTAGAAACCACACTTTGGGGAGGAATATTTTCGGTCCCATCCAAGTCCTCCAGGTCCTGTTTTATACCCTCACCCAAAGATGAAGGAGTTTGGGCCAGAGTCCCCAACCCCCCACCCCACCCACCCCACCTCCACTCAGCCCCCCACATGGCCTTCAGCCTTTCCACTTGGAAGTGTGGCTGATGCTGGTTCCCTGGGTATGGCTTGCTGGGCTCAGGGTGGAGGAAGGGAGAGGGACAGTCTCCCCAGCCAGAACTCTCAGCACCATTGTCTTCCCTTGCAGCTGAGACAAAGGAGCAATTTTATGCTAATCAGTGTACATGAAATGAGCATTTTTTACAAATTTTACTTCTTTCACTTGGAAACCTGATAAATGAGGGGAGCCTGTGCAGCCTCACTCATCAGAAGAGGCTCACAGCTGGTGGGGCCTTGGTCAGGAATGCCTGCAGGCTGGGGGAACTTGGCAGAATGCACCTGGCCTTGCAATCTCTTTAGTTCAACCTTCAACTTGGGGTCCTATACATTTGGGGGAGTATTACAGCAGCTGTCTTCATGGAAAGGAAACTAATATACCCGCCCGCCCCCCCCCCCCCCCCCCCGTTTGAGGAGAGGATGGTCTATATTGGGAGCTGATAGGTATTCTCTCTAGTATCAAGAGGAAAGAAGAGGAGAAAAGAGCCTGCATTAACCAGATCTATACTAAGCCAATGATACAGTAATGATAAGGCAAGTTCTGGATATGGCATGTTCTTTGAAAAAAACAAAACACTTACACAAGGCATGTTCTTTGAAAAAAACAAAACACTTACACAAGCTGTGGTGAGCTCTCTTTGCCCTTCACAAAGTGTCCTCAGTCAACCTCCTAGATATCCTTCAAGCTTCCCAGGCTGGAAGCTCACCTGATTTCAAGCCTTTGCCCTGGTAGCTTCTATCACTGGTTTACCTGTTTGTTCATCTACCTTATCTTCTTCCTTTCCATCTGTCACAATCTTCTGCATTCTCTTCATGTTCTGATTCAAATGCCCCCTCCTCCTCCATGCAGCCTGTCCTGACCTCTTATGTCAGGAGGTACGTGGTCTTTCCCTCCTCTTAAAAGATAAACTGAGGCATATTAAATACTTTAAGAGTTTATTTGAGCAAAAATCCATTTGAACCTGAAGTGGTTAGTACTCTGCTGACAGGAACTAGAGGAAAGGCCTTGGTAAAGGAGAGTCAGATGACCAGCGAGGCAATTATTTGATTGGCTATAGCTTAAAGCCGAGATGGCTGTTTCTGATTGGTTGTCCTTGGGTTTTGATTTTATAACCTTGAGGCATGTATAGGCTTAGATTTGCTTTGCTGATGTGGACTGCCATGGCCTCCACTGCAGTCTATTGGCCTCCTTGTTTAATTAATTTAGCATTCACCCCAGGGGCACTATCTTAGAGTTCTTGTGCCTGATGGCTTAAGGTGAGATACAGCCAGTCTTATAAGAAAGGCAGGATCAGTGCTTAATTCTTTTTCTTTATTTACCAGTTTTTATACTAATGTGTTGTTTCCCTAGGATCTTCCAAAGATTGCAAGTGAAGTTTTGTTTTAGAATATTTTATCACTTTGAATTATGGATTTAACCATACTTAATGTGTTCAACCCATTGCCTAATTTAAAAGGCTGCAGAAAATGTAAGAATGTATTTGAAAGGCAAGGCAAGGGATGTTTGCAAATTAGATCAGCAGTAATAATATCAAGGAAGATTGGTCCCAGGTGACACAGTGTGACATATCCTGTCATTTACTCATTCATTCTTTCGACAAACACTTATTGAACCCCATCTCTCTGCCAGACCTTTTGCTTACTACTGGGAATGTACTTCTGAAGAAGAGGTTATCTTCTCTCACACGAAGAGTGACCAGATAATTTCTTATGCATACTAGGACATTTTTAGAGTGAATGCTATTAAGAATTACACTGTGTCAATAGGCATAAATTGAGACTGTCTTGGGCAAACTGATGAAGATTGTACTATCTTAGTAAACCTCACCCACTGGGCTGTGTTTCAAGAGCAGGACCCAAACCCTGAGTTTGGTATGACGGTTGAAGAGGATACTCATCCAGGCATCCACATTATCAAGTCTCAGGGAAGAAGGCAGAAGCCAAGTTATCAAACGTCCCCAGCCCAAGGTCAGAACTAGATAAGCAGGAATGGAGATGATGCTCTAACCCTAAACTTTAGACTAAGGTGCCCTGGATTCCTTTGATTGAGAAGTTGAAGGTCAGAATGTATTCTATTGCCCTGGCCAGTGTGGTTCAGTTGGTTGAGTGTCGTCCCATGCACGAAAAGGTTGCCGGTTCAATTCCCAGTCAGGGCAAGTGCCTGGTTGCAGGGCTCACTCCCCAGTAGGTGGTGCGCAGTAGATAACGAATTGATTTTTCTCTATATATATCCCTCTACCTTCCTCTTTCTCTAAAATCAATAAAAACATATTTAAATAAAAAAGAATTTATCCTGTAGACTGGGACAAAGTTATGGCCAACATAGGTACTAAATGATAACAGTGGTGAGTCCAGGAGGGTCTGATGGATTATCTACCTGTCTTCTACCCCTCCTTGAAGGCAAACTTCTCAGGGTCTTTGGGTCTCTTCCCCTTTGCCCTGTGGTACCATTCCTAAAGAGTTCAAAATACAGAAGCAGTGGATTCTTATACCTTGTTCATGGAAAGTGTCCCTAAACTATTTTAGCCATCTTTATGTCTTGACTGCCTCTCATTCCACCCATGAGAACCCATTTTCTAGCTGCATTTATACTATTTAACAGGATACTAGCTTCACTAATAATATCCCCCTTTGACACCATGTATGCAAATTAGCAGTAGTGTGAACTGTTGATCAAGAATGCCTTGCCCCTCACTGGAGTGCATCATTTCTGAGATAGCATTAAGATGACAGCTCCTGGATAGTGTGTTCCTGACAACCTGTGAACTGACGACCCCTGGAGTTACAGTTAAGTTGCCTAGCCCATCTATACTATCACACAATTATACTAAAGCATTTTAAAGCACTGCAGACATTGTAACCCCATACTGCTGACCACTAACCTGAGCTGTCAGGAAAAGTTCCAGAATCATGGAAGCAGAGGCAGGAGTCTTTATCTAGTAGGTTTATATGCTAGCCTCTAATTTCACTTCTCAGATCCTATTTCCTCGGCTAAATCAGTGGTCGGCAAACTGCGGCTCGCGAGCCACATGTGGCTCTTTGGCCCCTTGAGTGTGGCTCTTCCACTAAATACCACGGCCTGGGCGAGTCTATTTTGAAGAAGTGGCGTTAGAAGAAGTTTAAGTTTAAAAAATTAGGCTCTCAAAAGAAATTTCAATCGTTGTACTGTTGATATTTGGCTCCGTTGACTAATGAGTTTGCCGACCACTGGGCTAAATAATACCGGGCAATGCTAACAAGTCCAAGTGAAATGGAAATTGTCATCCTCTGTTTATGTCTGTCTATTGACCTGTGCTCAGGTTCTTGGAATCACCTATTCAGGTTAATTTAATCACTGGGGCTCTATAAACCCTGAAAGTGAGAGAATAGGTTTAATCTTCAATTCATACTCTCTATGATACCTGAATGTGGTGAAAATGAAATTAAGCAGAATTTTTGCTTCACCAATACAGGACTTAATATTCATATACTGTATTTCAAAACACCCTGAAGAGTTCCTGACTTTTTTTCACATTTCATCTGAATGTTGAATTGCCGGAAACCAATCATTGTCCCACTAATAGAAAGATGTGGACAGGAAACCGGGAAGGCTGGTCAACAACCTTAATTGTTTTAATCACTCACTGTTTAGTAAAAACATTGTTAGCTGAAGCAGCCTCCACCTCTGTTTCTCCTATGTAAATTTCTGTTATTGGAATTTCCTGCCTAAAGGTTATGGGCGTATCCCATAGTCTCAATAAAACCATAGTCTCAATAAAAGGGATTGCAAGGCCAGAGCAAGAGGTAGTCCTCCCACTAGAGGTGGGCTCCCGCCTGGCCCCCAATATTCCCAAATTAATACTTTTCCAAGTCTCTTTTCATTTGTGTGCGGCTTCCTCCAGAACCCGAACCCTGAACCGGAACCCTGAACCATGCGGGACGTGAAAGGGGTTCCCACAGAATAGGCCTGGTTTGGAAATTAAGCCCTACTAATTAACATTTGCCTAATCCTCCCTGTGGATCCAGGGCTGTATTCTCAAAAAAAAAAAAAAAAAAAAAAAGGTGAAAAACAGCTAATTATTAGGGCTTTGATATGAGATTGCAGACTTCCGAGAGTTTCTCCCTATTTCAGAGTCTTTGGTGATTCAGAACAAAGCACTTGGGAGATTAACCTAATGTTTTACCCTTTGTGGTGCAAAAGGGAAGATGTTGACTCTTTTTCCAAGGATGGAAATCTCTTTCCTTTTTTGCAGGAATGTACACAACTAAGACTGCCTCTTCTTGCATTAACTTTATCAATTTTAATTTGGACAGTCAAATTTTGCAATTTTAAAAAAAAATGATGATTTCCTTTTGACATCAGTATTTCCTTTTTAGGCAGTTTGCAGTCTGCTCTGTGAATCTATTTTCCCATCTGATAAAATCGACAAAATCATTCCCCACTTAAATGACCCATGGAAGCTGAAATAAAAATTTAACTGTTTGAAGTGAACCAGCTTTGAAAAGGGAACTTGAAAGTACTCAAGCCATTACCTATGAATGAAGTTTTCATTCATAAATTTTTATTTTTATGTATTTATTCAATAAACATGTATTGAATGCCTTCTATCTGCCAGGTGGAAAAGTACATAAAACTAGTCATTGCCCTTCATGAGTGACCAGTATGCTCGATACAAACTTTTCTCTTGCATTTCCCTATGAGGAAAGTTCTTTCTCAACAATTCAAAAAGTAAAACATTTCAGTTATTTAAATGCTTCAATTTTTTTGAAACAAGTACAATATAAATCTATACACATTTTTCAGTTTAATTCACCCGTATTTACTGAGTGCCTATCAGCTCTCTCATGACTGCAATTGCATTGTTCCACTATTTTCTTCTTTCACAAGGGCAGTGGACATCAGATGTCGAATGGGATGTATAATTCATGCTACAATACCTGGATGTCCTGTCTGTACAATACTAATTGTGTATACCTGGGGGGGGGCATTGTGCATATTTGATTTCATATTAGCTATATATCTGGATTACTAATCCAGTTTTTAATTTTTGATCCACACAAAAACAATGCTACAACAACAAAATAAAGGAAGAGAGATTTTGTGATTTAAAAATTGAAAATGAGCCCTGGAAGCCATTCTGCCCTAAGAATGACAAATATGACACTGATGATAATTCATTCATTTTCTGCTTTTGAGTGTTGCTAAGTTGCCTGCTTGGGGCCTCTGTTCACTATGTAACTGATCTCTAAAATCTTTCTATGGTGAACTAACAAAGCTCTATTTCTGTTCAGTCATCAAGTACAAATGGAGAACTACTCTGTCATGGAATTGTCATTTGTAAAAGAAATATCTGTGGCCATTGATGCTTACTACAGAATCTGATGCAGAATTCGTTACTTTCTTCTCTTGGTGTAATGACTGTATGAAAGAGCACAAGGTTTGGAGTTAGCGTTTCCTCATCATCTAACATGCAGAACCTAGGAAAATGATTTCTTCACACGTTCTCAGTCTCCCCCCACCCCCACATCTAAAAGAGATAATCGTATGTGGAACTCAGAGTTTTGTTTTGTTTTAATAAACTAGTGATCACTTTAAAAAAATTTTTTTTTTATTGATTTCAGAGAGGAAGAGAAAGGGAGAGAGAAACGTCAATGATGAGAGAGAATCATTGATTGGCTGCCTCCTGCACGCCCTCTACTGGGGATCGAGCCTGAAACCCTGGGCATGTGCCCTTCACCGGAATCGAACCCGAGACCCTTCAATCTGCAGGCCGATGCTCTAGCCACTGAGCAAAACCGAATAGGGCTAGAGCGTTTTTTTAAGGATCAAGTGAGATGATGTACTATTTTATTGCAATGCATAAGGAGTAACCCAAATATTAATTGCACCCATCACCTTATTTCTAATTAATGACCATTCAATAAGTTCTCCAGTGCTAGTTGCCATACTGTATCGTCTCAGGTACTTACAGCAAATGGATGTGGTTATCACAGAATTAAAGCTTGTTCTTGTCTTTATGCTGCCTCTTACTGCCTCTCTGCAAATGCCTAGACTGCCTGGATTCCATAAGCTTTCTTGAAGTTCTTTCCATGACTAAGAATTGTAGTCCTTTTTGCAATCACATCCAAGGAACATCTGCTCAGAAAAGCCAGTCAATATTGTGGAAAAGTTCAAAGAATGCAGATCATTAGTAGTGTCAGCTTTACAACCAGGAGGTAATGGCATTAAAGGGAATGGTTATAATACCCAACAATAGTGACCTCATTAACCAGTGATTTATCATGATGAAAAGACCTGTTTAACCTTTGGTCTCCATAACCTTTCTCCTTTTAACAAAAAGGTCTATTATTTCAAGTTGTCAGGAGATAATTTGTGAGTTGTTAAAGGACAGCTTCAATGACTCTTAAGACAATTATATAGAAACTGTACTCCCTGCAAGGTGCCTAACACAACCATTTTTTGTTTTCCTCTGTCATTTTTCTGAGAATGATTAAAAAAAAAGCACAAGAGTTTGATGACGCTTGCCACAAGGATTTATTGCAGTTGTACCTTCTTATGACCCTGCTGTAGATGTCTGGCTACAAATTGGACTTTCTTTGAAACTAGTGTAAGGGAGAATTGAGTCAAAAGGGCTTATTGGCATTTAAGATGACATGTCAAGCTCTGTCATTCCATGTAATATTTGTGGAGGGACTGTTGGGAGATCAGCCAAGTTGGGCGCTGTGGGGAGATACAGCTGGGCTCTGCCCTCTAGAAGGTCATAGATTTCTGTGGAGATGGACTCTCAGCTTGTGATTTTTAGAGCTCTTATAATGGTTCATGAAATGATTGTGTCCCTGCAGGTCTCCTCCTGCTGGTTGGGTCTGGCAATGGCCGAGGGGCTGCTTCTCTCATGCTAAGGAAACTGTTCAGAACATTAGAGAGACAGGGAGAAAGAGACTGGAAAAGGTACTTCTGGTACCCACACAGTGTTTGGAATTGTGCAGTTGCTTGGAATTATTAAATCTGTTGGGTAAATTTTGTCCCTGTGATCCAAACTGAGAAAGGAGAAAAACTAGGACATCTGTGCCATTCTAGATCTGGGCCTCCTCAGAGTAAAAACTGCCAGTTGTGACAAATTGTGCCCAATTGTACAGAGGCTTTTGTGAGGTAGACAAATGTCCATCAGGATCTCAAATGATCACCAAACTTTGTTCACTTGTGCATTCTCTCTAATTTACACCCTGGGTCCTTGAGGTGACGGGTCCTGCCATGTGGTTGCCTGGCCCACAGTAAATAATGCCAACTGGAGAACTTTCAACTGAAGATGTTTAGAGAAAGTCCAACTTCCAGAATGTGACAACAGGCATTTCAGTGGCTCTCTCACATTGTTTTATTTCTGATGCAGGGGTATATTGGAAATGTGATCATCCTTGATGACGTTCGTCTTCAGGGGTACACCTGAACCCCAGATTTTGGTTATTGGTTAAAGCTTGTGATACTGTCTTTAAGAAAATATGTTGTTTATTATTTGGGCTATGCCAATATTTTGTCTTGTATATCGTTCTGAATTTTTGTTCTTAAAGGAGAATTTCAGGTTTTTATACTAGTACTTTCTTGGACAATACTATTGCCTGCTACTTGGCTTTGGATGCTTATTAAATTTTTCATTTTTGTTACAAAAAAAAATCTCTTTTTTGGAAACCAAAGAAGTCATTTCTGATTTCATTATGAGAGAAAGAAAGAATAAATAGCATCCAATCTGATTATATCACTACATGGGTTTCAAAAGAAATAAATCTAAGCTCTTGAAAGACCTCAAGATCTAAGTAATTAAATAAAATAAGAGAGGAAAGACCTAATAGACTCTATCTTTAAACTGTCATTATTAATTTAATCAGTTTACTTTTGAGTGCTCTATACCTGCTCATTTCCAGAGAAGTTCTGAGGCAGTTTAAATAAAATTGTAAGACATTCAAAAATGAGAGGCTAAAAAAAATCACATAGAGAAAGCAATTGTGAACCAGAGACAAATTGATTCAGCTTAAACAAAAAAGAAATAAGATAAATTGCATAACTCCCATTTTATAATAAATAGATGTATGCAGGTTTATCAGGAGAGTCAGATTTTTTCCTGGAAAAAAAATTCTTTAAAGGAGTTTTTTATAGATGGTTGAGTTCTAAACTTAGTTTCAAAGTGAAAATCATTTAGGTCATTATTTCTTAAAGGCCTGGCCTTCACATTTGAGCAGAGAAAAAGGAAATGAGGAATGTTATATAAACCTTGCATCCCACTACTTTAAAATATCAGCACACCGGAGGAATTGAATGCTATGTCCATTATCCCATCTGAAAAACCTATAAGTAAGTATGCAAATAAATGCAGAAAATTTTTAAGCAAAAGAGCTAAGACCGAAGGGTGAAAACAGAGGTATATCAAAACAAGGTTATTGCAGTATCTAATTTTGACTATTGTTTAAGTATAAAATCTTTTTAACGTTACTGGCACCACTTTGTTACCAAGGAAGGAAACACAGTTGAACCTTTCCTGATAATTCTGGATCTTACTATCTTTGGGATGATCATTTTGAAGAGCAATTCTTATTATAAGACAAGCCATAAATCCTTTGATGGCACAGACTCTGTGTTGTATATTTTCCCTATTATAGAGCTAAGGAGGGGCTATATAGAGAGTAAATATCTGTAATCATTGATGAGTTGAAGGGGAAAAGGACTAGGGTAAGGAGCTTCTCTGTGCATTGACCCTGGCAATCAACCAACGTGAGCATTGTTAGTTGGTTTTAAATGAACTCCTGACAGAATCTTAGACTTTTAAAACTGAAGGATCTTTATGTTGAGGTTTGATGTGGCCAATCATATCCTTTCTACACCAATTTCAGAAAGAGTTGAGAATTAGTCATAGATTACCAGTAGAGCTCTTCTGGAAAATGATCCTTTTCACTCTATGATTATTTGAATATGTACCCTTCACATTTATTTATTTATTTTTTAAATATATTTTATTGATTTTTTACAAAGAGGAAAGGAGAGGTATAGAGAGTTAGAAACATCGATGAGAGAGAAACACCGATTCAGCTGCCTCTTGCACACTCCCTACTGGGGATGTGCCCGCAACCAAGGTACATGCCCTTGACCTGAATCGAACCTGGGACCCTTCAGTCCACAGGCCGACGCTCTATCCACTGAGCCAAACCGGTTAGGGCCTACGCTTCACATTTAAATAGTTAAAGCATTTGAAATTTATTTGGATATATAATAAGGAATAAAGATACATGTAGCCGAAACCGGTTTGGCTCAGTGGATAAAGCGTCGGCCTGCGGACTGGGGGGTCCCAGGTTCGATTCTGGTCAGGGGCATGTACCTTGGTTGCGGGCACATCCCCAGTGGGAGGTGTGCAGGAGGCAGCTGGTCAATGTTTCTCTCTCATCGATGTTTCTGGCTCTCTATCCCTCTCCCTTCCTCTCTGTGAAGAATCAATAAAATATATTTAAAAAAAAAAAAAAGATACATGTAACTTTTCCCCCAAGTGATGACCAGTTGTCCCAGCTCCATTTATTGAATAATGGACCTTAAACCTTTTCCTTACTATTTTGAAAAGTCACCTTTATCACGTATTAAATTTATTCTATGCTTAAGTACGTTTTTGACCTTTTAATTCAGAAAAGTTTCCTGTCTTTTCTGAAAATGAAAGTACACCATGACATACTGTTTTAATTATGGTAGTTTTATAATATGTTCTGATATCGAATATCTAGCATAACTAACACTGTGCCCTTCACACTGATTAAATATGATACTTTTCCAAAATGTTCTAGACTGTTCTCAGAGCTTAACATTCTGGATGTACTTTTAAAATATCTAATTGGAATTTTTATTTATTTTTATTTTTTCTTTGGAATTTTTATTGAAATATCATTTACTTCTGAGAAGAATTTATAGCTTTATAATAATCAGCCTTATCATTGAAGGACATGCTAGGTCTCACCATTTATTCAAGTTTTGTTTTAGTTCCTCAGTAAAGTTTTATGATTTTTTTTCAATATTAACAACACACTTTTTTTTCTTTTTGTATTTTTATTGATTTCAGAGAGGAAAGGAGAGGGAGAGGGAGAGCTAGAAACATCAATGATGAGAAAGAACCACTGACTGGCTGCCTCCTGCATGCCCCCAACTGGAGATCGAGCCCACAACCCGGGCATATGTCCCTGACCAGAATCAGACCTGGGACCATTTAGTCCACAGTCCGATGCTCTATCCACTGAGCCAAACCAGGTAGGGCTTATGATTATTTTATTTAGGTTCTGCAAGCTTTCGTTTGTCCATGGTATTATATTGTTGGTTTTGTCATTTTGGCACTGTCTTTCCATTATATTTTCTAACTGGTTGCTAATTTTCTATAGCATTCCAATCATAGATTATTATTTTTAAAAGAAAATATTCTAATTAGTTCCAACAGTATTTTTATTGTAAAAAACACATAACATAAAATTTACTAGTTTAAACCATTTTAAGTGTACAGTGCAGCAGTGTTAACTATATGCACATTGCTGTGCACCAGATCTCTAGAACTTTTTCATCTTGCAAAACTGAAACTGTTTCTATGGAACAACTTCCCATTCCCTCCTCCCCCCAGACCCTGGTAAGCACATTCTACTTCCTCTTCCTGTGAGTTTGACTACTTCAGATAACTCATATAAGCATGAGGCGGTACTTATCTCTTTGTAATTGGCTTATTTAATTTAGTATAATGTTCTCAAGGTTCATCCTTGTGGTAGCATATGATAGGATGTCTTTGCATTTGTTTTTTGGGGGTTTTCCAACTGGACAGTTATATAATCTGTACTAATTATAACCTTATCTCTACTTTTAAGACTTTATATTTTATTTCTTCTGGTGTTTCAAATAATTTAAAATAATTCTTTATAATGTTCTATTTTAGTTGCATAATAGTTCATTATTACCTTTTGTTTATTGAGGTTTTTTTCAAAATTAGGAATTGATGTAAATAGACTGATTATCTCATATTGAAACATTTTTGAAATTTTGGAATAAATCCTATTTGGCTCTGGTGCATTATTCTTTTCAAATATTGCTCAAGTAGGTTTGCTAATATTTTATATATTTCCATCTATAATCACAATACTGGAGTTTTCTTTAACTGCTATCTTTGTGAAGTTGACCTATCAGTTTTGGGCTATTTTCATGTAACATTGGGAAACTCTTCATGTTTTTTTCTGTTCTCTGTAACAGTATAAATGCATAAGCATACTTATTCCTTAAAAAGTGGACTTAACTCACTTATACATTGGTTTTGTTTCAAAGCTTTTATAGGAGACATCAGCCATCATACTTTTTAAAAATAAAACAGGTTGGGCCGAAACCGGTTTGGCTCAGTGGATAGAGTGTCGGCCTGCGGACTGAAGGGTCCCGGGTTCGATTCCGGTCAAGGGCATGTACCTTGGTTGCGGGCACATCCCCAGTGGGGGATGTGCAGGAGGCAGCTGATTGATGTTTCTCTCCCATCGATGTTTCTAACTCTCTATCCCTCTCCCTTCCTCTCTGTAAAAAATCAATAAAATATATTAAAAAAAAATAAAAAAATAAAAAAAAATAAAACAGGTTGGTTGGGATACAACTTACATAGAGTAAAATTCATTATTTTTATTTATTTTTTTTAAATGTGTTTTTTTTATTGCTTTTAGAGAGAGGAGAAAGGGGAGATAGAAACATCCATGAGACATGGAATGGCTGCCTCCTGCATGCCCCCTTTTGGGAATAGAGCCCAAAACTTGGGCATGTGCCCTGACCGGGAATTGAACCAGTGACCTGATTCATGGGTTGACACCCAACCACTGAGCCACACGAGCCAGGCAAATTCACCCTTTTTAGATGTACAGTTCAGTGAGTTTTACTGTATATGCAGTCATGTAACCAATAACCAACCAAAATATAAAATATTCCAATTATCCCCAAAATCTTACCTCATGCTAGCCCCTGGCAATCCTGACCCTGTTCCTATAGTTTTGACTTTTTAAAATTTTTATATAATGTTAACTATAGTTTTTTAATAGATGGTTATAGACGGCCTTTCTAAAGTTGAGGTTGTGCTCTTCTTTTCCTCACTTGCCGAAAATGTCATCATGAATAGATACTGGATCTTGTCAATTTATTTTTGTATCTATTGATATGACCATAGGGCATTTTGTTTGTAGTTAATTTGCCTGATTGGTTAGATTGATTAACTTTTAAATGTTGAATCAACCTTGAATTTTGGGGATAAATTCTGTTTTCTCATGATGTATAATTTTCATATATTGATGGATTCTGATAAAATTTTATTAAGAATTTTTATGTCATGAAGGATATTAGCTTGTTGTTTTCTTTTCCTATAATGTCTTCCTCTAGGTTCACTATCAGGGTAATGCTGGCCTCATAAAATGACTTGGAAAATTTTTTTTTCTCTTTTATGTACGAGTTTGTATAAAATTGGCATATTTCTCTCTTAACTATTTGGTAGAAATCACCAGTGAACCCATCTAGGCCTAAAGTATTATCTGTGGAAAAGTTTTTGATAATAAATGTAATTACTTTAATACAGGACAATTCAGATCATCTATTTCTTCTTGAGTAGCTTATGTCTTTCAAGGAATTTGTCCATTTCATTCAAGCTATCAAAAATTTTGGCACAAGATGTTTATAATATTATCTTATTATCCTTTTAATTTCTACAGGGTATATATTAATGCTTTCTCTTTCATTCTTAATTTTGGTAATTTGTGTCTTCCTTCTTTTTTTCTTGGTCAGCAGGGCTGAAAGAGTTCTGTTTAAAGAAATAGGAATTTTAATATACCATATCATTCACAGTAAGTATGTCGAAGTTACTTAACTTTGGAGCCTGGATCTGTCTGACTCAAAACTCTGTGCTCTTTTCGCTTTGTCTCATTGCTTTTCACATGTGATTACAAGCCCCAAAACTTAAACTTGGCTTTTGAGTCCCAAAGGCATCATTTTCTTGCTGTTTTCTCAACTGCATAATACCTGCCCCCAGAGTACTGACCCTAGGACACAGGGCTCTAACGAACTGCTCTTATTTTCATTCTACAAGAGGAATGAAGGCTTTCATGGAGTATACAGTCCATTAGAAGCTGAAGCTAGTGTTAAAAGAGCAGTTGCTCTTCTTACTAAATCATCCCAAGAGCAAGAAGTCAGCCTGCTCTCTCTCTCCTGCCCGTCAGCCTCCCACTCCCATCCACAGTCCCTTCTCACCAAAGCAAGGAAGTCTGCATCTATCTGCATAGTCATTAAAATGCACCCAGTCTGGAACTGGCTTTCTCCCCCCACCCCCTCCTCCCCCCAATTCTACTTCCTGACAAAGGATTTGCCACAAAAGACCTTCTTCCCGGTTTGTAAAACAGTTGTGTAAAACTCGGACTGTAAAGTCACAGTTGACTGCTTTAATGTGGAACAGCTGGGAGGGTGTAGACACACTGGCAGGTTGAGACAGGGACTGGGAATGGTCCCCCATTCTGCGAAGGGTCGACTTAGTCACACCACCTGCTGCCCCTATTATTTCAAGAGCAAACCAGTCATGACAGCCTCAACAGACGGACACACGGCACCAGACGGTGCAAGGGAAGTTAAGAAAAGATAAATTAAGTGATCAATAAAGATAAGGGACCTGCTCAGCATTAAATGGTGCTGACAGTCCAGACAAAACATGAAGCAAACGGGCATTTGATAATGTGGGGTGTGCGGAGCTTAGCGTCAACCTTCATAGAATTGACGTTTTGGAGACCATTGGGACATTGGCAGTGGATTTTTCTGGCTGGGGTGACTTGAGTTAGAGGTGGTTGCCTTTATCTTTGCATTGTTCATGTAGAAGGATTCAGGGCCCAATTTAGAAGTGTGGTAAGCATCATACATGGAGGAGGTCACTGCTGGCATTGACCCAAGCCAAACCAGACTGTGCATGTGGGTGAAATTTGAGGTTAAGGTCCACAAAGTTGCCTCTTAATTTTGAGTTATTTGTTGAACATTCATTCATTTATCCATTCTATCTCATCTTTAATGAGCATCCATTATGGAGTAGGCATAGTGCTAGGCTCTAATGGGGATAGGGTATGGTAATTGTAGTAGTGATGATGGTACAAAATTGCAGTCATTTCCCTGGAGGATTTTGTAGATTAATGAAAGAGAAAGGCCATTCCACTCTGAATGTCCCCACCCACAAAACCAGTTTAGAAATAATCTCTTAAGTACTATAGTAGAGAGATGTACAACATGTTAGAGTGACTGAGTCTGCCTAAAGGAATCATGAGCACTTTTACAGAGGAGGCTATGAGGGTCAAGTTCAAGGAAAGGTACTTCTGGCAGAAGAAACAACACAAATATATGGCAAATTTAGGCTTCCTTTTCAGATCTGGATCTGGGGAGTTCTCAAAGCCATAGGCTATTCAAAGTTGAGTGATTAGAACAGGATATTCTTATTAATGTAAATAGGAGGATATAGTAGAGGAAAATGAAAATTCAAATTAAGTTTTTGAGTTAAGATCTAATGCTTCCAAGAAATTTTGGGTATTTCCATAAGGCTGCTCAGGCTTTATCTCCAGATATCCCTGAGGTCTGTGCTTATTCTTCTCTGCCAGCAGTAGAAAAGTTTGAGACTTGGGTATCGGGTGTTCAGTTTTGTGTCACTGGAAAATGAGGTATGTGGGAGGAGGGGTTGGGATTCAGCAGGAGAAGAGAGCAAGAATAAGGGTAGTCAGAAGGGGTGTGGCTTTAGCAAGAAAGATCTTGGTGCTTCTCATTTAGATAGAGTTTTACACATATTTTTACAGAATTATTTCATTTGATCTTCCTTATAACCCCAACTATGATTTTGAAATGGGGATAATGTGAGCAACTCTGTGGAATTTCTTGTTTGATATTTGAATTTAAGAAAGATGCTCTCACTATAATAAGAGGAGTGGACTTGATGGAGAGATGAGAGAGACTAAAATTATTGATTGCCTATAATGTGCCAATAACTTCAACATTCATTATCTCATGTAGGGTTGACTGCAGGTGACAGAAAACTCAAAATAAGATTAGTTTAAACAAGGATAATTATTTTAAATCATTTATGAGATGTTCAGAGGTAGACATCACTGGGCTGGAATGGGAACCCTACTACCTCAGGAATTAGGTTCCCTTAGCTCTCTGTTAAGTCATCCCCAGGGGCCAAGAAGTTTGTTGAGTTCCAGCCATCATGCCTTTGTTCCAAGAAATAGGAACGATTAAAGGTGGGCTATATAACACTCCTAATTATATCTCACTGGCCAAAATTTAGTCATGTGACCACAACTAACTGCTAAGGAAGCTGGGAAATGTAGTCTTCCACCTAGGCAGCAGTATGATAAAAAGGAAGAGAATGGATACTGGGGTCAACAATTAGAAATTTTGCCACAGAATTATTATCTAAGTAAGAAGACAGTTCAGAGAAAGTAAATTATAGGTCCCAAGTCATAAAATTTTAAAATTATAGTGCCTTCAATTCAATTCTAGTTCTTCCTGAATCTGAATCTGAAGCTACTTCCATTATAGGGCTCCAAGTGGGGATGGTCTGTGGGTGCATGGAATGATGATGGGAGGTGGTGGATAAGGAATGACAAATTTAAAGCTGAAAAAATGGCAGTATATTGAATAGCATAATAAAGATCAGAATTGATAAAATAATCTTATATCATATTTTCAGTAATAAAAATAACTACATTTCTTGAACCTTGACCACAAGCAAGACTTTATTGCATATTAGCTCATTAAAACTCTCCAATTTGGGAGGTGGTTATCATTAGTTTTTATTTACAGATGGAGAAACTAAGACTCAGAAGGGTTAAATAATATGCGCAAGTATGACTTCCTGTGCTCTTTTTATGCCACACTATCTCTCAATGCGTCATTAACATAATAAAGTGAATAAAACAGTAAATTTTGATTTATAGGTTTTTATTTCTGTATAGTTTTCCTGAAATGTTACTATTATTAATTCAGAGCTGAAAGAAACCGTAGTCCCCACTATTCAGTTTCCTCTTCACTAATAGTGGGGACACTGAATCACAGGAATATAACCACAGCAACATCAATGACAGTAATTACAGTTATGTGCATTGAATGCTGTAGAATAGTTGAGTCTTCCAATGCCAGGTGTCTCAATGCTGGGTCTACCTCCACTCACTTTCTTCCATGACCCCTGTCAAAGGAAGAAGAGCTGCTAATCTGAATTATGAAAATTTAAAACATTGAATGGGACATGGTTACCAATAGACAGGGTCACTGTGTTACTAAACCCCTACTATTTCCTCCTACCTCTGTGTAAAGAGCAGATCCAGACAGGGTCCAGCATATTAAGATGGGCCCAATTATCCACCTTCTTCCTCTCTCTGCCTCCTCCTCCGTCTGCATCTTCTTCCTCTCTTTCTTCCTTTTTACTTTTTCCAAACCTGGCCAACTTTTTCTTCCTCTTTTCTTTGACCTTCTTCCTCCATGAATCCATCAGAGGGCAGACAATTCTGAGATTTAGTTTGGGAGGAGATTGCAAAGGCTCTGCCTCGTCCTCCTACTTAAACCATGTATAGCTTTCCCAGAACTCGGGACAAGGGTGTGCAAGCAGCTGATGCCAAAATTCGACTTTGATTTCCATTCCACTTCTGTTCCTCATGTGTGTAGTCCCCTCCAATGAAGGGGTGATTGCAGGGCAGGATTTGGGCATATCTGGGTTCCTCATTTGGGTACTATGAATTCATCTTTTACCAGTTAGAAGAGGTTACTGTGTACCAGGCACTGTGCTCAGCATTTTATGTGCAGGACCTCACACAGTCCACACAACACTTCTCTAAAAGTGTTTTTATTATTGATGAGAAAACCAAGATTCATAGAGTGAAGGATTTGCCTGGAGTGTGGCAGTGCCACCAGGATCCAAAGCCAGGTCTGTCTGGCTCCAGGCCCTGCTCTTTCTGATGGCTTATATTGGTCCTCTCCAATATGCAAAGGAGCCACATGTGCTAATCTAGCCTTGACTGAGATCTGTAGCAATTCTCAACTAAGTCGAGAGTCCCAGTTTTCTAAAGCTGTTCTAGTTTTGGCCATCCTGGACTTCGATTTAATGTTTTGCTTCTGTGAGCTGATTACAAACCGGCTGTGGAACTGTTTCCTGCTATGAACTGGGCTCTATAAATCTAGTCCTGAGGAGGACATGGTGCATTAGTGTTGCCATATCTGCTTAATAGGCATACCACAACCAAAACTGATTTCAGTAAACAACTGGAAGCCTTATGACAGGGTGTGGAATGTATCAGGGACAGCCATCTTGTGCTTCTTTTGATTGTTCTGCCTTCACATAGTCAAGTGTTTCTTAACAATTTCTGGAGACACTTTTCCTCCTCACATGACATTTGCTGATTTAAATAAGTGAGACATTGGGCATCATGGAGGAGCCCACAGCAAAGTGGCTGAAGACACCAGACCTAATCCATACTAGCTTTGGATCTCTCTGATGCTTAATTTCTCTGCACATCAGTATCTTCAGCTGCTTACTAGGGATAACAAAAATGTTGAATTCTAGTGATTTAATGATGTGCATGAGTGTGTTGTAAAAGAACCAAACAGATGTCATTTTTTTGAGTAATGTTTTCCACACTAATGTATGAGCATTTTGAAAATAAGAGACCATAACTTATTCACTTTAGTTTACCTGTAACCAGGGAGAATAACACCTATGCTATTGGATTCTTGTAAGAATTAAATACTCCATGTGAAGCACCTAGCGTGGAGCCTACATAAACAGGTGGTAAATAAGTATCGAATATTTCCCACCCAACTCCTTTATTTTATGTCCCCAGGTCACAGCACATAACATTAATAAATACTGAGGTAGACAGTACATCATATCAGTTAACAACAACAACAGAATAATAACAATAATAATGGTCACTAACACTTATATATTGTGAAGACTTTATATCAGCAGTATTCTTAGTGAAAAATTTATAATCACTTAATCCTCATAACTACCCTTAGAAGAGGGTCCTGTTATTATCTTTGTTTAACAGGCTGGGAAATAGGCAGGAAGACGTAAGTTAACTTTCTGAAGGCATCACAGCTAACACCTGGTACAACCAAGGTTTGAACATGGACTGACTCCAGAGTTAGAAGCATAGAGGAGAGGCCATGTGTTCACTTGCAAATGGCCAAACATTCTCTACAGCTCCTCCCATCAAGAGGCCGAATCTGTTTCCCCATCCTTTGAGCCTTAGCTGGCCTGGTGACTTCTTTAGGTCGCTAGAATGATGGGAAGTCACTCCGAGTTCAGAGCCTAGATCTCAGTAGGCCTTGCAGCTTCTGCTCCCCCTCTCTTGAAAGACTGCCGCCATATGCATGAGCCTGCGTTAGCCTCCTTAAGGATGATGTAGAGGCAGGGCCAGCTGTCCTAGCCTTCTCAGCTGAGGCCAGACCTGGGTGAGGCCATCCCAGACCATCTAGCTCCAGCCACATCAGCCCAATCCAGCAACACCTCCAACCAAACCACAGGCTCGTGAGAAATAATAAAATGGTTGTTTTAAACCACATAGTTTGGAGTGGATTGTTATAGAGCAAAAGGTCAGACCAGGGTGGCTCATCTGCTTAGCGGCTGAGTGTCCTTGGGTAAGCTGTTCAACCTCCCTGAGCCTCAGTTTCCTTATATACATGAGAATAATTATTCCCATGTAGCATACTAAGCTATATGGCAACTTCTATATAGTAAGTAGGTGCTCAAAAATGCTAAATTCCTTTCCCTGAAGAATAGATTATGTAAAGATTATGTAAAGTTTGAGAGGGATGCAAAATGGCCAAAAGATCGGCTTATAGATCAGGATTACAAAATTTCAGAATGTGATGGGTCATAAATGTTTGGAACAAGTTAGAGGGTTACATAGAATTTTTGCTGAGAGAGGACTTAGAACAAGCATGTCAAACTCAAAGGCTAACACAGGTCAAATAAACAAGGCTTAAGTTGATGTGGGCCGCAAAAAAACAAAAGCTTCAATTTTCAGACAAACATAGGTTTATTTCGATAGAGACATGCTGAATACAAAGGGCTGAAATAAATGAGTAATCGTTAACATAAAATAATGGAACATTTTAATAAAAATTAATATTTTTTCTTTAACTTACCAGATACCAAATAACTGCACAAATTAATAAGCATAACGCAAATAAAGCTATTTTTCTTGTTCTCTGAAAGTGAAATATTTCCTGTTGCGCACACCAAACAAATCAGTCCAAGACTATTGATGTGGCAATCGGCTGCTAAAATATTCGCTGCTAGTATTAGTGGAGAGAAATGGTGCACCTGCGTGTAAGGCACGTAAGGGAAATGAATGCAACATGATTATAGTAGGCAGTCATTAGCGAACATTGTAGTTCGTTATTAATAACTATGTATAACAGGATATTGCAATAATTAAGTTACGAAATTTTTATTAAAACATTTCTTACATACCGTTATATTGGCTGGGCCGCAAAAATATTCATTGCGGACCGCAGTTTGACTTGCTTAACTTAGAGTGTTGGTTGCATCGTTGGATTTGAGGATCTTTAAGGATCATTCTACTCTTCAGATTCAATGAATCTCTGGCTTCAAGATTTTTTGAGCCAGGATAAAACTTTCCCCTATTTTCTCTTCCTCACTATCTTTCTAACCAGATTTCCTTTAATCCTGACTGTCATTGCTGGGTTGTGGTTAAAATCTGGTGTATTTTGTTGGGTTCGCTCTTTCTAACTCTAAATTAAACACAGCAGAGATGAGGGGCTCCAAAATGTTAGCTGAATTAGCATCAAGCACAGGGGATCCAGTCGCTTTTACTGACATTATTACCAGGAGTGGGAAAAATGATTAAAATAATAAAGGCAGAGTGGGATAGAAATGGAAAAGTTTTGTTTTACCAACATAAACATACCCATAGGATGTTTATTGTAGTGTTTCATTTATTTATTTGGTTTTCTGGCTTGCTGTATTTTGTTCATTTTGTTTTTAAAAATTTGATTTTACTGTGGGAAACCTTTGGTAATGATTGGCATTGTGTTTCTCTGCTATTGCCTATCAGGGTCTCATTTGAATCCCTTAATCTCGCTAAAAGATTCCACTAAAGTCTCTGAACTCAGACATTCAGACTTGCATTTGATTGCATTTAATTTGTTCCTTCAGTAAAGACATTAAAAACATAAACGCAATGGAATATTTCAGCAACTGGTATGACAACTGGCACAGTAAGTTTCACATTAGAATTTGGGGTTGGGGTTGTGGCTGTGGCTTTTTTTTTTTTTAATCTTCACCTGAGGATATATTTTTATTGATTTGTAGAGAGAGAAGGAGGGAGGCGGAGAGGGAGAGACAGAGAGAGAGAAAGAGAAACACCAATGTGAGAGATAAATATCAATCAGTTCCCTCCCCTATGTGCCCTGACCAGGAATCAAACCCACAACCTTTTGGTATATGGAACGATGCTCCAACCAACTGAGCAACCCGGAAAGAACAGTGCTGTGGCTTTTAATGTAAAAAAGTTTAAAATATAAGATAAACTTCCACAAAATTCAAGTTGAAATATTCTCCTCTACTTCTCCAATACGTTTAAGAAAGAAAATGAAAATTCCCAAATTCACATTTCCCCCCTATATTCTCCAGCTTCAAGCTCCTGGCCTGGTGACCAGTCCACATTTCCGTTCTTCACTCTTTGCTGGTGCAAGTCCTCGTCTCTGGGCTTTGCAAGCCCTGGCTCTGCTGATGAATAAACATCGCTCTGTCTGCGGCGCCCCATACACTTTGGAGACAATGTTCCGCTTCAAAGTTTTCAGAATTGCCTGGTCCGGTTTTGTTAACGACATTAGTGGGACCTCATTGTCGGGGTGAGGGGCGAGACAATGGAGCATCTCTTACATCATCAGGCACAAGGAGCTCTGTCTCCAGCTGAACAAACAGCACAGGAAATGGATTTTTTCTTCGTGTTATTTTTCCTCTATTAAAATTATGCAAACCGGGCAAGTACAACAATTGCTTTGTGAAGCCTCTGAAATGTCTAACCGTTCACTTCCCAAATAAGGAGCCTGCAAGGCCTTTGATGCTGAGGATTGTTAATCCCAAATGTGGAGAACTAATAAAATAATAATAAGAAAAGACCCAGAAGTGTTGATAAATTTCAATTATCTCTTGTTCTCTAGCCCAGGATTGGACTAGGCGGGATGGGGCTGCCTTCAAGTAGTACTTGAGCCGGGCCTGCATTTCTTCTCCCCAGGCCCCTCGTCACCACTGTCCCTCCTTTGTGACAGAATCGCCTTAGCGGGGCTGGGGTTTGGAGGTGCTCAGGGCCCGAGGAGACAAAGCAGGCCCGCCTCACAAAGGCGAGGGAGCCAAAGAAAGCAAAATTGAATCTCTAGCACCCCGCTCCTGAGTAAACAGACACACTAATGGGTCTGCCATTTCTCCTCCCATCCAATTACTGGGCTCCAGTAGAGAGAATATGGCAACATCGGCTCACACAAATTCTAAGACTCTTAATCCCTTCCATACATATAAACCTCACATCCACCCACATGACTTCATTACCAAAACCACCCAGGCAGGCGGTGTGAAGGAATGGGCCCAGCAGCTGCAGAAACCTGCCTGCCTCGAGTTTTAATCAGCTAATGAGGGAGATGCAAATGAAAAGCTTACGGGATTATGGCTTGTCCGACAGCAGCTCACCCCTAGTGATGGAGGACTAATACAGGTGTTAGTAAACGCCTTATTAGGCCCGGCCTGATTCAGGCCCTATTCATGCCGCCACTGCACCCTTAGCCCCACCGTTTGTCCTCATCCTGGGGGCCCAGCGGGAGCTACCCTCAGGCCTGTGGTGGGTCTGGTGTGAAGTCCTCGCTGAAGATATGAAGTTAATAAATCCGGCCATTGGGCGTTTAGGCGTACACAGGACCACGAGAGGGGCTTGCTTTCCCCCCCACCGCAGGGAGAGGGCCTGAGAAAATGCAGGGAGGCAGTGAGAGGGAATTGCAGTCAGTGTTAGTCTCCACCTACTCCTGCCTTTCCACACTCCGTCAGGCCCACACTCTGGGAGTCGCACCTAGCTAGCCCATCGTTTGTGTGTGTGTGTGTTTTCCCCCACCTTTTAAAAAATTTTTTATTTTTGTTGAAAGTTTTACAGATGGCCCCAAGCCCATCATTTTTTGTTTGTTTTTATGTGGCCCGAGGCAATGACGTGGTTTCCCGCCTATAGAGAACGAACCCTGTACAGCCTATCTGTGGAAACGGGCTTCCCCTGGGGGGTTTCCACGGAGAGGTCACTACCAGACAGGGTCCAATGCCCGGCATTGTCAGCTCAAAGCCTGAGAGAGGTCCACACTTTTTCTACAATTCTGAAATCCCCCAAGCTCAGAAAACCAAAGCGTTTTGTTTTGTGTTACCTAACTTATCTGGCAGAAAAACCTGGCATGAACTGATGTGAGACTGTATATAACCTTTACATCTCATTGAGATGCTGTTGTAGACACTGCCGCGGGTTTTAGGTAAATGTGGGCTATGTGTTCCCTATTATCATTCTCAGATTTTTTTTTTTTTTAATCTGAATCAGGAAACATATCTGGCCCAAGGGTTTCAGAAAAGGAATGAAGGAACTGAATAATCACTTAGCCCAGAGGCAATCAAGCATTAGTGGACTTATTTCTTTACTGTTATTTATTTAACAAATTTTCATTGAATAGGTAAACGTGGCAGGCACAGTGGGAGATGCCGATTCACACAGAAGCAGGGAAACAGACCGTGGTGTGTTGGTAGATGTTTAGCAGTGGCGGGGGCGGCGGGGGGGTGGGGGGGGGAAGACCCTGATTTGTAATGCCTGCTGATTTCCATGGAGTAAACACTCCTGCCAAGGGGGATATCAAACAGCCAATGTAACATTAGCTGCCATGCGACCTTAAAAGTTAACAATTAGCTCTTGCGAGCCAATACTAGCCACCCCAGCGCACACTGCACAGGTCTTGTCCTCGTGTGACTTACAGTCAGGCACGGTGGTTCTCAAAGTGGGTCTGTAAGGTCAAAACTATTTCTCCTTTATACTAAAACTAGAGGCCTGGCGCACGGGTATGGTCTCTAGGCCTGGCCTGTGATCAGGGGCATCTTCCCCAGCTGCCCACAGCCGGCCCCACCCCCCACCGCCACCCACCCCCAGTTCCCTGTTCACAATTGGGTGATCGGTGACTGACAGCCAGGGGAAGAGACCAAGAAGTGGTCAGTGTGCCTCATAGTGACTGGTCCAGCAGTCGTTCTGCCATTAGGGTCATATTACCCTTTTATTATATAGGATGCTACTTGCTTTTTTCCCCACTATACTGACATTTGCACTGATAGTGCAAAAGCAACGTTGGTGATCTGGAGGCTTAGCACAAATCAAGGTGTGGCACCCCAGCACAATCTCTGTGTTCTGCACCACTGCACACTTGCAGGAAATAAAATATTTCAGGCTCTCTTACAAATATCCTTGATGAAGCAGTAAAAATTATTAATTTTATTAACTCTTGACCCTGAATACATGTCTTTTTAATATTCTGTGTGATACCCTGGGAAGTACATAGAAAGCACTTCTTCCTACCAAAGCATGATGGTTACCTCAAAGTAAGGTTCAAATCACAGTCCCTGAGCTGAACTAGCTGCTTTTTCATGAAAGGCCCTTTTTACTTGACAGAGCAACCGAGAGACAAACTGTGCTAAATCACGTGAGAAGAATTTCATGTGATTGGGGTTTCAGGCTTGTCGTTGCTTTTGTGGCATTTTATTTTATCTGCTGCAGAAGGTGTGTGACTCACATTTTTGTTTTCTGTATGCCCTTATTATTTAAATGCAATAGGCATCTTGCTATCCAAAAGAATTCTATTGGCAGTTCCTTCTGTAGATTAAATAATTACCACCATTACTCCCTCCATCCCCCAATTACCTTTTATCTGGATTCATACACTTAATTTTCTAAATTTTGTAGTTTATAGCATTTGAAGTTAGTTTCAAGTGTAGTAGCTTGGTTTTTAAAATGCTAGTGGCATTTTAAAATGTCCTGGCCTATCCTTGCAAAATTAAGGTAAACACATTTAATTGGTGCCAGTTTCACATGAATTTACTAATGTGAGTCCTTTGCATTCCATCAATGCCAACATCTTCGGAATTCAGAAAAGTGATGTGAGTATTCTGGTGCTAGATTAAACTGACCAGGGGCCTTTTCAGAGTATGTTATACAAATGTCTAAGGAAATGTTTTTCTCTTCCTTCAAAAATGCCATTTTCCAGACGTATGATCTCATTGCTATAGAAGTCCATCTTTGGATAACAACATAGCCAAAGCCAATGCTTAAGTATTTTGCAGGATAACTGAAGAAATTTTTCTGGCCTTGGAATATGTGGGATTAGGGGCAGAGGCAGGTGTACAATTATGTTTCTTTCGTCAAACTCTAAATTTGTCTCCTTTTACCTGCCCTTGCCTCAAGCCTAGATTTCATTGGAGAATTATTGCCCTAAAAAGTAAAAAGAAAGAAAGGAAGAAAGAAAGAAAGAAAGAGAGAAGGAAGGAAGGAAGGAAGGAAGGAAGGAAGGAAGGAAGGAAGGAAGGAAGGAAGGAAGGAAAAAGAAAGAAAGAAAGAAAGAAAGAAAGAAAGAAAGAAAGAAAGAAAGAAAGAAAGAAAACTATATTAAACGTATTTAGATGCTAGAGTACCAGGCAACTAAATGCACTTCTTGGTGGTTCTGCTTGGTCTCAATGGGAGAGTTATTTCAAGAAAAAGTTATTGAACAGGAAGTCATACCAATATGATGTTGGTTCTCAGAATACAAAATGAGCTTTAGTGTGTTTTATCTATAATTGTCTCCTTAAAATAGGGAGAAAACTTTTTACCTTTTTGGTTTCTATAAAGAAGAGGGGACCCAACTAAATTTCTTGAATTCTTCCACACAAAAGTCTTTTTTTGTTCCCTAAATACTTTTGCTGTTGGAAATAAAAACCCAGCAGACTAAGTCCTTCAGCAAATGTTCTAAACACCTAATTTGGGCCAACACCTTGTCTTGGGATTGGCCTGTTAACCCTTCACCTTTTACCCAGCCTGCCATGGGGAAATGATCCTCTTAGAATCCTCCGCAGGCGAGGCCACAATGTGGGATGCTTAAGTCTATTTAACGTGGGGATTTGGGGAGGCAGCTTTGCCACTCTGCATTGTTCATCATCACCATTTGTTTTCTGTAGTTCCTCCCAATTAGTTTCCAGGGCTTTGAAAATGCGTGTGATTTTAATGCTTGTCAACTGTTCCTCTGTTCTCAATGGGAGAAACAAGAACAGGCTCACGACACTTGATGTCATCATGCTTACATATTCAGACATATGCCATTAAGAAACAGGCTCCCACATATTAACTTACGTGAATAATAATAACTGACATTGCTAACACTCTTTAGAATTTATAAGCTATTTTCTATATCTAATTTCCTTAGCTCCTTCCAATTAACCTATGAAGTAGGTGGCAATTGTAAGTGTCAGTTTTACAGAGGAACAAACTGAAGTTGAGGGAATTAAAGGAGATTTCCAAAGTTGCTCAGTTAGGCAAAACTGGTTTATTGCCTGTTTTTACTTGTGTGTTTTTTTTTCATCTGAATAATAAGCTTTTAAAATTTAAATAATTTGTTTTTTCACTTGACTAATTCACTTTTATTAATAATCAATAAAGAACTAAGGAAAGCGAGACTCGCCATAAGTCTACTGTTCTCACAGTATAGGATTGGCAAGAGTATAGAAAAATAAAAGAAAAACAAAGCATCGGAGCCAAATAGAAAATCTTTAAAAAGATATGGTGCATTTGAGAACTTAAAATATAAGATGTGGCATACTATATCAGTAAAAATAAATGGTTCATTTTATATATAGTATTGGCTGTTCTCCTGCAAGAAAAAAGCCCTTTAACTCACATCCTATGTAAAAATATTTTTTAAAGATGTGCTAAATATTTCAATGTTTTAAAATAAAATTGGAAATTTAGAAAATGTAGAAAAATATATTGTAGAAACCAGTTATGTAGGAGACCTTCCTAATCACAGGATACCCTGAAGCCATGAAGGAAAGCCTTGTTTTTTAACATGTAAACATACACCAGGACAAAATTAAAAAGCATAAGAGGATACCCAAAATCCTAAACCACAAGAAAAAAATGGCTTAATCTCAGGAGTCAGGAAGATGCCAAATATAGTAACGACTGTGTACCACTTTGACCCATCAAAACGGCAAAATATAAAATGAGCAATACTGTTGTGAATTGAAGAGGATGCTAGAAAGCCGGCATTCCCATAAACCAGTGATTCTCAACCTTTCTAATGCCGCGACCCTTTAATACAGTTCTTTATGTTGTGGTGACCCCCAACCATAAAATTATTTTCGTTGTTACTTCATAACTGTAATTTTGCTACTGTTATGAATCATAATGTAAATATCTGTGTTTTCCGATGGTCTTGTCGCGACCCACAGGTTGAGAACCGCTGCTGTAGAGCCTAAGACCATTGGAAAACACAGATATTTACATTACGATTCATAACAGTAGCAAAATTACAGTTATGAAGTAGCAACGAAAATAATTTTATGGTTGGGGGTCACCACAACATGAGGAACTGTATTAAAGGGTTGTGGCATTAGAAAGGTTGGGAACCACTGCCATAAACTAATAAGATGTGGGAATTTGTCAATTACTAGAAACTTTTTGAAAGTCATCTGGTAATATATATTGAAATATATTTTGTTTTAATGTATTAAACTTCCATTTGGCCTAGCAATAGTACTTTAAAAAATATATTCAATATAAATGAAAACATCAAAAATAAGGATCTAAGTCCAAGCATTATTATAGCAATGCTTATAAAAACAAAAATAAAACTGAAATGGTTCATTAATAGCGGTATATAATAAGTGAGAAAATGAATTTGTGTATTTACTCTACAGAATATTTTTCAGCATCTAAACAAAGTTATATCTTTGTCTCTTAACCAAGATAGACTATGACATATTTGTTAAAAAATAGAGAAATGAATCTGATATGATACATTTTTACTTTCTTAAACTTTACAAGTGTGTGTGTGTTTGTGTGTGTGTGTGTGTGTGTGTGTGTGTGTGTGTGCTGTGAACTTTTCTAGGCCATTTTATTCTTGACCACTCTTAGGGTCATGTTGGTAAATAATATTAAACTTTTAAAAGTTTTAGGTAGCCATTTCCCGGCAATCTCACTACTGGGTTGTAATAAAAGTAAGTCTCTATTTTGCTGCATATTGAACAGGTATTAGCAACAAGCACAAACAGGTCATAGCACCAGTTCTGGCAGCACAATTAAGCCCAGCTCTGTTTTTTCGTTGCTTTACTCATCACTATCTCGCATGACAGGTTCCCTTGAGCCAGATGTGACACTACTGTAGGGGCACTTCTGACATCTACTGACATTCTCATTCATGTCACTTCTGACATTTACTGTACAAATCAACAAAGTGTCCTTGTGTCAATCAAAGATGAAGATTGCTGAAGCAGTTATAGTAGCCACATCTGGATTAGGGCAACTGACTGTTCTTGGTTTGTAATTTAAACCAGCTAATGCATACATAATAGCACACTGTCTGGATCCAAGCATATTAAAACAAATTAGCTACATCATAACAATATGATAGGAAGGAAGACTATATACAAAAATAATTCATATTGTTTGGATAGAAATGGAATGAGAATGGACATAAAGAGAATATTAATTTATTTTTCATATACCTTTATATTATTTAATGTGACAGAACTCACTCATTTTTGTACTTCAAAATTCTTAGAATGGATAAAGATGTGGTAAAAATGAAATATTACTCAGCCATAAAAGAGAATGAAATCTTGCCATTCAGGACAACATGGATGAACCTAGAGGGTGTTATACTAAGTGAAATAAAGTCAGACAGAGAAAGACAAATACCATATAATTTAACTTACATATGGAATCTAAAAAACAAAATAAACAAACAAAACAGAAACAAACTTATAGATACAGAGAACAAATTAATGGTTGCCAGAGGTGAGGGGGTTGGGAGGATAGGTAAAAGGAGGAAGGGATTAAGAAGTACAAATTGTGGGCTAGAAGGGGTCAATTGGGGGGAAAGGGACATATGTAAAACTTTCAACAATGAAGATTTTTTTTAAGTACAAATTGCTAGAGATAAAAACAGTCATGGGGATGTAAAGTACAGCATCAGGAATATAGTCAATAATATGGTAATAACTATGTATGGTGTCAGGTAGGTACTAAACTTATTCAGGTGATCTCTCCATAAGTTATAGAAATGTCTAATCACTATGTAACACGCCTGAAACTAATATAATATTGTATGTCAATTATAATTGAAAAAGAAAAAGAGCCCTAACTGGTTTGGCTCAGTGGATAAAGCGTCAGCCTTCGGACTGAAAGGTCACAGGTTCGATTCTGGTCAAGAGCAGGTACCTTGGTTGCGGGCACATCCCCAGGAGGAGGTATGCAGGAGGCAGCTGATTGATGTTTCTCTCTCATCGATGTTTCCAACTCTCTATTCCTCTCCCTTCCTCTCTGTAAAAAAATCAATAAAATATATATTTTTAAAAATGTAAAAAAAAAAGGAAAAAGAAAAATAATTTAAATCTTGGAAACATTTTAAAGAGGCAATATCTTTACAAAAGTCAAAGCAAAATTGCCTTTGCACATGGTCTTCTTTCTACACAGAACATCTCCCATGTGGAAAGGTTATGTAAAATTCCTTTTACATAGCCAGTGATCCCTCCCCTTCCCCCAGTTCTCAGTGACCCTAGGTCCTCTGGGAAGCCTTTTCTAACTGCCCCCAGCACTTATGAGCTTGTTCTCTGTGTTCCTGTAGCATTCAGAGCACTCACAGCAATTCTCATCTGTTATACGTTTTGTGAGAGCAGGAACTTGGCCTTCTTCAGTGCTGTATCTCCCAACCCCATGCCTAAAAATGACAAGTATGTGCTGAATTCATGAAAGAATGAATGAGTAAGTGAAAGTTGAGATACACCATTCAGTTTTGTTAAGGGACTTTTGTCTTCATGATGCTTATGAAATAGGCCCAATAAGATTTCAAACTTTTGTATTCAATATGTTTCTTATTTTTTCATGAGAGAATATATGGGTCAATGGCATAATTTTCAATGCCAACATTTGCAAACCATAGGGAGGGAGTAAAAATATCCTATTAAATTGCCAGGCATCATGGAGATTACAATACTCCAAACTTACAATTTGAGTTCACTGCCACTCATTAATGTGGAATTTTGGAAGAAACATTTCCTACTCACTCTGAGTTTCAGTTCCATCGTGGAACTGAAATGGAATGAAAATGGCTACTTCAAAGGCTTATGATAGGGATCAAATGAAATAAAATGTCTGAAAATACTGTTCACTATAAAGTGAGAGATTCACTTTTTTAAAATATGTTTTTCATTGATTTCAGAGAGAGGAAGGGTGAGGGAGAGATAGAAACATCAATGATGAGAGAGAATCATCAGTTGGCTGCCTCCTGCATGTCCCCACTGGGGGTTACGTCCACAATCCAGGCCACACCAACTGGCAAGGGGTATATACTGTATTTTTTGTTACGAAGAAGCCTCACATCTCCTTTTGGAGCATTAAGGTTTACCCACTGTTAGGGACTATGTGCTTATATTTAATTTTTGAGCTCCTTGGAAGGGAATAATCACAGAATCATAAGCTATTAGAATCTAAAGGGATCATATAATCCTAGTCCACCTCCCCACTTAGTAGCTAGGAAAACTAATGTCCAGAGAAAATTTGATGGCTTTACTAGGCCAAAGGACAAGTTGGTTTCAAGTATGGTCATGATATCCAAAGGATTATCTTAGCATCTTTTACCAACTATTTTGTGTGTGTGTGTGTGTGTGTGTGTGTGTGTGTGTGTGTGTGTGTGTGACAAAAAGAAACCCATTTCAGACAGAATTTGCCTGGCTTTGTCAGAAAGAAATACTCTTAAGCCGAATCACAGCACAAAGACTTCTTTGAGGAATTGACTCATGTGTTGAGCAGTGAATTCAATGATTGCAATGGCAAATGCAAATTCCCCTGGAAAAAAATGTGTCATCTGTTGGCCAATCCATAAATGAATCTAACTGCACAGTCTTCACGAGCTTGTGCAAGTTTTGTGCAACCCAGTGAAATAAATATTAACAACATAAAAACTCCAAGTCCAACACAATAAAAAGACTGTGAACCACAAGCCCATTGATTCTGTGTTTGGGGAAATTGTTTTGGGAAGAGAGTTTGGCTTTTGTTTTTCGTATGGCGACAGCAATGATCCCTTATGTTTCTGAAGGCCTTCAGAATTTTCAAAGTGAGATCATGCACATTCTTGCTTTGATCCTCTAAGCAGCCCTGTGATGGAAGCATGCAATTTTCTAAGAAAATCCACTCATGTTTTTCAACTGATCTCGTCTTTTGTTTCAGGCATATTGCAGCTCAAGGAGCTACAAGTTTCAAGTGTGAAGAGTCAGAATAATTCAGAAAGACCAACATAGTGGTTGAGTTTTTCTAAAAGAGGTGTGTATGTATGTGTATGAGAATGATAAAAAAAACAAGAAGAACATATGTGAGTGGGGTGGTAGAGAATAAGAATCCATTAGCCAATGGGAATAGGATATGCACAACAATTGGATTTACTGTCTTAAATTTATATATGCATATATATATATATATATATATATCCTATCTAATAAAAGAGTATTATGCAAATTGACTGTACCTCCGCTACACCCACAAGCCACGCCCACCAGCCATGTCCACCAGCCAATCAGGAGCAAATATGCAAATAAACCCAACCAAGATGGCTGCGGCCACAGAGAGCAGGAGGGAGACTTGAGTTTCCCTGGCAATGGAGGAAGCCAAGCTTTCCGCCTGCCCTTGCCAGCCCAGGCCTCCACTCAATGCTACAAAGTTTCAATTATAGAAGATAAATAAATCCCAACAGAAATGGCGACAGCCACGGAGCTGGAAAGAGCAGGAGGCTAGCGTTGCCCCCGGCAATGGAGGAAGCCAAGTTTTCCTGCACACCCTGGCCTGCCTTGGCCTCCGCTTAAGGCTACAAAGTTTCAATTATAGAAGATAAATAAACCCCAACAGAAATGGCTGCTGCCACGGAGTGAGCAGGAGCCTTGACTCCGCTCCAGGCTACAAAGTTTCAATTGTAGAAGATAAATAAATCCCAGATACCAGGCCCTCCACTTGGGTCACTGGGGGGCATGGCCGGCTTGCAAACCACCACAGGCCCCTTGCCCAGGCCGCCCCACACCCCAAGGGAATCCCCACCCTGATCCAGGACACCCTTCAGGGCAAACCAGCTGGCCCCCACCTGTGCACCAGGCCTCTATCCTATCTAATAAAAGAGTAATATGCAGGTTGACCATCACTCCAACACACAAGATGGCTGCCCCCATGTGGTCAAAGATCCTGCCCCCATGTGGACACAAGATGGCCACCACAAGATGGCCAGCAGGGGAGGGCAGTTGGGAGGGACCAGGCCTGCAAGGGAGGGCATTTGTGGGTGATCAGGCCAGCAGGGGAGGGCAGTTGGGAGGGACCAGGCCTACAAGGGAAGGCAGTTGGGGGCGATCAAGCCTGCAGGGGAGGGCAGTTAGGGGTGACCAGGCCAGCAGAGGAGGGAAGTTGGGGGTGACCGGGCCTGCAGGGAAGGGCAGTTGGGGGGTACCAGGCCTGCAGGGGAGGGCAGTTAGGGGTGACCAGGCCTGCAGGGGAGGGCAGTTAGGGGTGACCAGGCCTGCAGGGGAGGGCAGTTAGGGGCAAACAGGCTGTCAGGGTAGCAGTTAGGCATCAATCAGGCTGGCAGGGGAGTGGTTAGGGGGTGATCAGGCTGGCAGGCAGAAGCAGTTAGGGGCAATCAGGAAGGCAAGCAGGCAAGCAGTTGGGAGCCAGCAGTCCTGGATTGTGAGAGAGATCCCAGATTGGAAACGGTGCAGGCTGGGCTGAGGGACACCACCCCCCCCCCCCATGCATGAATTTCCTTTCACAGGGCCTCTAGTATGTATGTATATATATATATATATATATATATATATATATATATATATACACACACACACACACACAGTATATATATGATCTCTGAATGCATAATAATCTGGCCACTCAGTGTGTATGTATGTGTTTGTGTGTGTATATATATGGAGGCCCGGTGCATAAATTTGTGCATGGGTGGGGTCCGGCCAGCGTGGCCAGGGGGAGGGGACATGGGCAGTTGGCCGGCCTGCCTGCTGGTCAAACTCCTGGTCGAGGGGACAATTTGCATATTAGCCGTTTATTATATAGGATATACACTGAGTGGCCAGATTATTATGCATTCAGAGATCATAATAATCTGGCCACTCAGTGTGTGTGTGTGTGTGTGTGTGTGTGTGTGTGTGTGTGTATTTCTCTTAAGATAAGACTAAAGACTGTGTAGCCTCAATTTTGGGGAAGTTTTAAGTTTGTCATGCAGTGGTTATTGAGGTTGGGTGACTTTTTCAGTAATGAACATTACCAGCTATGTGTTAGCAACATTCAGGACAATACAGTATGGTGGGTAGGGGGACTGGACTCAGAGTCAGACTACCTGAGTCTCAACCTCATGTCCAAAACTTACAAGTTGTGTATAATGTTGGATGAATCACTAAATCTCTTTGCCCCATTTCTTCTTCTGAAAAATGGGAATGAAAATAGGACCTATCTGGCAAAGGATTATTGTGGAAATTGAAGGAGGTAGCATATATAAAGTGCTTAGAACAGTATCTGATACAAAGTAAGTGCTATCTGTGTTTGCTCTCATCTTTGTCATTATCATTGTTCCTAAATTTATATCCTCAACTTTTTTTTTCACTAGGTATTAGAATGCTAGGTATGTGTCTTAGGATGTACAGGACTTCATAGTTTTGAATCAATATTTTCTGAACCTTTCCACAGAATAAATAGGTGTAAAAGAATTTTGCAACTGGTTTTGGTATTTCTTACTCAGGAATTAACAGTCCATGCACAAAATTTCTCTTCTACTCCTTGCAAGCAGTGTGATCTTGGGCAAGTTATTTAGTCATTCTGGAACTTGAAATGGTAATAGTATCCACCTCACTGGTTTTTTGTTTTTTTTTTAATATATTTTATTGATATTTTACAGAGAGGAAGGGAGAGGGATAGAGAGCTAGAAACATCGATGAGAGAGAAACATCGATCAGCTGCCTCCTGCACACCTCCCACTGGGGATGTGCCCGCAACCAAGGTACATGCCCTTGACCGGAATCGAACCCGGAACCCTTCAGTCCGCAGGCTGACGCTCTATCCACTGAGCCAAACCGGTTTCGGCTCACTGGTTTGTTTTGAGGCTTAAATGAGCTAATATATGCTGAGTGCTTACCAACAGGGTTGTGATGTGGAATTACTATTATTCAGCAAAGGAGGAGAGGGAGGAAGAGAAGTATACTTATACTCAGAAACTTAAATTCTATTGAAAAAAAAAAGGAATCAAATAGTTAAAATGTAACTATTTGTGCTGAGTCTTATATTAAGCTCTGTATGTGCATCCTCTCAGTTATACTAGTATCATTATAATAATATTATATCATCTATCTATATATATAAAAGCCTAAGCAACTGTTACCACCGGTCGCTATGATGCGCACTCACCAGGGGGCAGATACTCAATCCAAGAGCTGCCCCCTGGTGGTCAGTGCTCTCCCACAGCCAACCTCCTATGGTTCCCTCCCTGACTCCAGCTGGCCAGTCCCGATCGGCCCCCATTGGGACTGGGCGAGAGGACCCCGATTGCCGGCCAGGCCGAGGGACCCCACCCATGCATGAATTCGTGCACTGGGCCTCTAGTATATAATAATAATAATAATAATTGTATATATATACACATATACATATACATATATACATATATATATATATATATAATGCCTACTATATTTTTCTCATCTTTTATTCTATGACACAGTTTTGAGAACATTTCTCCCCTCTGTCTTTCTATAGCAATCACTGTCATCAGGTTGGGACTTAAAACACCCAAGGCTCCACAATGGCCCTCTAGAGAGGAAGAACCTTATGAATTGTACTGCCAGGATAGACCTTCCATAATCAACAATGTGTTTACTTAGCCTACTTCTCTCCCTCCGTGGCTCAGTGGAAAAATACACACCTGGGGAATTAAAATAAAGAGGGATATCTCATTTTAGATGGTAATATATCTTGGACTGAATTCTTGAGCAGTTTCTGAGTTACAATGTCTGGTTCCCTGAGACAGCTAAAACTGACTGACATGATAAAGATCTAGCCTGGAAAACAATTTGATTGTTTGAAGACATTGATCATCCTCTAAAGCACATGGCTTTTGTCGGTATTTTATATTTAATTTTGTAAGTAGATGTTGCAAAAAAAATTTACCTGGGCTTTATGCTTTATTTTCACAAGCAAAGCAATAGAGATATTCAGACATTTTTTTTTTTGCAGTGTCCCATGTGACTGCCTTTAGTCACATGTGGCTGTTGAGCACTTGAAATGTGTGGCTAGTGCAACTAAAGCACTGAATTTTAAATTTTATTCATTTTAAACTTAAGTTTAAATAGCCAGGTAGCACTATTCTCTGTGGCATCATGGCTATTTCTTTTTAAGGTCTAAAAACTGAGAGCACCTGACAGCAGTGAAATGGCCTGGGAAAAAGCTTAGCAATAGCAAATAGTAATCTAGAGCCTAGATCTTGGTTCCTAAATACCATTCTCTACTAAAAGGAACCAGCACTCTTTTGAGAAATGACTGATTCAAGGGCTGGGGCAAGGAAAATAGAAGATAAGTCTGGAACATATTTTTAAAATAAATTTTTTATTGATTTCAGAGAGGAAGGAAGAGGGAGAGAGAGAAACATCAATGATGAGAGAGAATCATTGATTGGCTGCCTCCTGCATGTCCCTTGCTGGGGATCAAGCCCGAAACCCAGGCATGTGCCCTTGACCAGAATCAAACCTGGGACCCTTCAGTCCACAGGCTGAAGCTCTAGGCACTGAGCCAAACCAACTAGGGTAAGCCTGGAACATTTTTGTTGAAACAAAAAGTAAGGATATGTTCAAAGAAAATTGGAAACATGTTAACAAGACTAAGAATATATCTCAAGAAACTAGAAGCACCAATCAGAAAGGATATATGCACCCCTATGTTCATAGCCGCACAATTTACCATAGATAAGATTTGGAAACAGCCTAAGTGCCCATCAGCAGATGAGTGGATTAAAAAACGGTGGTACATCTACACAATGGAATACTACGCTGAGGTAAAAAAAGAAGGAATTCTTACCATTTGCAACAGCATGGATGGAACTGGAGAGCATTATGCTAAATGAAATAAGCCAGTGAGAGAAAGATAAATATCACATGATCTCACTCATTTGTGGAATATAATGAACAACGTAAACTGATGAACAAAAACAGATCCAGAGACAGAGAAGCATCGATCAGACCATCAAACCTCAGAGGGAAGGCAGGGGAAGGTGGGGTAAGGGGGAGAGATCAACCAAAGGACTTGTATGCATGCATATTAGCATAACCAATGGACACAGACACCAGGGGGGTGAGGGCATGAGTGGGAGGTGGGGGAGCAATGGGGGGAAAAAGACACATATGTAATACCTAAATCAATAAAGAAAAAAAATTAAAAATAACTAGGAAGAATTCTGGTTTTGGTCAAGTTAAATAAGTGTACTATACCCTGTCATGTCCTCTGGCTACAAGTAAAAACCCAGGAGAGAATGTGTAAAGTGACCATCAGGGGACTCTGGAAGGGGGACAGGAGCAGGAGGACTGGGTAGGAAGCCCAGGACGTGAGTGCCACCCCAGCAGTGAATCTCCTGGGTTGCTTCTCCTTTTCCTTCCTGCATATGCTGTGTCAGGCTCTAGGGCAGCCTGAAACCTAGAACTACAGTTGGGTACAATCAGAAAAGGCTTTGAGAAAAACTCATGCTTTCTAGCCAGAGGACTTGAAGGGGAGAATCCTGTGGGACAGGGGTCTTTTAACTTCCCCTGACCCGCTCCAGCAAGGAAACAGCAGACCTCCCCTCCCCATCACTGGCGGCAGCAGCGGTGGAAGTGGCCCTGTAGGGTGAAGCTCTTGGGATTCTCCCCCCCAGATGCCAGGTGAGCTTCAGCAATGAAGGGGCCTCCTGCCTCCAACACTGGCAGGGTGGAGGTGGCCACTCCAGGGCTGAGCCCTTGTGAGTTTCTGACATCCACCAGGTGAGCATCAGCAACAAAGGCGCATTACTGAGATACTCTTCCTGCTGTGGCCAAAGTGGAGAAAGCTGAAACCTTTATCCACCCTCTAGATAGTACAGATGAAGGAAGGAGACAGAATACAGAATAGAAAACAATACTGGGGTCTGGGTGTAACCCAGGAACAGGGTAGCCTGACCCTCTCTAGTCCTCCCAGACTCTTACGTCTGTGTAACCCCTATCTGCCTCTGTTGTGAACAGCCATCCACTGGGATGCAGCCCGGAGGCAAGAGAGCATCAGCTCTTTCCCACCTCAGGCTATTACTTTGCATAGCAGCGGCCAAGGTGCCACCTAATGATCAGAGTGGGAATAGAGTGGCAAGACTGTTGCAAAGAGATGGACACCACAAAGATGGTGTCTACGTGCAAGGATCACAGACAAGATTTCTGACTTTGGGCCTTAGTCCACTGTCACAGGCAGAATACTAACAGACTAACAGCCAGAGACGTCCCGAGCTTGCAAAATAATGTCTTAAAATTGATCAGCTGCTTTTGTAATCCGTGGATGCCAGAACTCAAGCCAGTAGGAGAGAACTGCTAAAGCAGTATAGCCTTCAGAATAGGAATGCCCTCAAATATACCTCTCTGGGGTGGCCATGAAGGCAAAGGACAACGGGGTTTCCATCACTTGCAAGCTGAAAAGCCTTTACCAATACAAAGAGAACTTTTGTTCTCTCTTTTGCTGGCTGTGCTGTCTCAAGATGCCGTTTGTAGATAGATACTCCTCTCATATATTCCCAGCCCTAAGGGTCATCCTTCCAGGTTTATCCTGGCCCCAAGAGTAAAACTGAAAGCAGAAAACAAAAAAAGATCGAATTACCTTTGAACCCAGCTGACATTGTAATGTTCCAAACCTGGCCTGGCAACTTTCTCTGTCTCAGAAATAGCGTAGCTTTGATGAACTTCATCACTACTGATTGCGATTTCTTTGTTATGTGTTAAAATAAGAGTTCAAACTAGATGAGTATCCAAGATTTTTCCAGATTCACTTGGGGAATGGGACTCAGCATTTCATTCACTAATGTACCCTATTTGAGGACCATGGCATATGAATGGGCCCCTCTAATGCCCTGGCACAATGCCATGCTTAGTGACTATTCCATTGAATACTAATCTGGGGCAAAGCCAGCCAACTAAACCTTGCTCCATCTAAGTTCATTTTGCCTTCATGTTCTTGCCTTGGGCTGTTGTTGTCTTTTGATAAATTAACAAGCTCATTTCACATCTAGTACTAAAACAACCCTTCCTGTTCTTCCCATTCCAAATGAGGACCATTTCATTTCTATCACTCCCAGATCCCTCGCCCCCCAAAAGCCCAGATACCAATTAGCCTTCATTGGAGATTAATAAACAATACAATAACGACAGATAAAAAGATTAATTCTTTGGCCGAGAGAATCACTCTAATTAATTTAATCCCGGCTGAAAGATCAGCTGTGCTCAGGCCTGCTCACCAGCAGGGCCCATTTATCCCAGTCTGTCCCTTCCTTGAAAGCCGGGGTGTGCTTGGGAGCCGGCACTTAAGCCACAATGAGAAACAGATTGTACTGTCAGGCTTCATTAGAGGTCATCATTAGTATTCCAATTTCAAGACCATCGCTCTAGCTTAACCTTTTACCAATTCTCCCCTGGCACATTGTGAAGTTCGGTTCAGCTGTGAAACGTAAAAATTCTCCCCGGGCTCCCAGTGTCAGGGTGGGTATCATTTGATGCCTGTCGCTGTGCAGCTTAAAAGCAAACCCCTGGGGAACTGATGGTCCCAGGACTGTATTTGAAAATCAAGTCCCATGCAGCTGCCTGGGACCCAGACATTTCAAGGAATGGAACTTCCTAGAAGTCAGCCATATTTGTGCATCAGTTTATGTTGTTCATTATATTCCACAAATGAGTGAGATCATGTGATATTTATCTTTCTCTGATTGACTTATTTCACTTAGCATAATGCTCTCCAGGTCCATTCATGCTATTGCAAATGGTAGAAGTTCCTTCCTTTTTACAGCAGCATAGTATTCCATTGTGTAGATGAACCACAGTTTTTAATTCACTCATATCTGATGGGAACTTAGGCTGTTTCCAAATCTTAGCTATTGTAAATTGTGCTATGAACATAGGGGTGCATATATCCTTTCTGATTGATGTTTCTAGTTTCTTGGGATATATTCCTAGAAGTGGGATCACTGGGTCAAATGAGAGTTCCATTTTTAGTTTTTTTGAGGAAACTCCATACTGTTTTCCATAGAGGCTGCACCGGTCTGCATTCCCACCAGCAGTGTTACATCAATGTTTCTTTCTCTCTCCCCTCTTCTCTTCCTTCCACTCTCTCTCTAAAGATCGATGGAAAAAATATCCTTGAGTGAGGATTAAATAAACAAATTTTAAAAAGCAAGAAAGAAATAGGATGGCTTCGTCCTCTTTCCTAGGAGTCTATTCCAACTGCTCTCTTGCAAAGAGCTGGAAAAGATTGTTTCAGTGGAACCGGAGCTAGTGACAAATAGGAATCACTAACAAAGTGGGAAATTGTTCTGACCCAAAGGCTTGTTCGAGGGGCAGGAAACCACCTGCCATGGTGGCCTTTAAAGCCAACAACCCTCAGCGCACAGTCTCAGCTGGCTCTGGGGGGACAGTCTCAGCCTGCTCACGTCACACAGTATATGAAATTATATTTTCTTCCCCTGCAAACTGCTCATTTTAACTAATTTCCCTTTGCTGAAGCAATTTTTATTTTTAGGTGATTGTGTGCACAGGGATAAAGGTTTTCACCCTTTTTCCTATTAAGTAGAGTAACAGCCTAGTCTCTGCCTGGTTTTGGAATTATGTCATCTCTGCCAGGTGCTGCTCCATCACCTTTCTTTTCTCACTTGTTCCTCTCAGTTTATTTGGTTGTTATTCTTCTGACTTTCAACATGCTCCTCTCACACCTTATTAGATGCAGGGCTGTGCTGGTTTGTTTTTTTGTTTGTTTGTTTTATGTGTTTTTTTTAACTAGTGTCTCTTCTATACTGGATTCTAATCTCTAAATGAATGTGCCCCTGGAATCAATCTCAATCCTTCTTTCTTCTTTCCCTCCTTACCCCCCTTCCTCCCTTTCTCCTTCCCACCTTCCTTCTCTCTCTCTCTCTCTTTCTCTGCTCCCATTGCCCCCCCGCTTCTGCCTCCACTTACTTTTTTCTTTCACTCTGTCATTTGTTTATTGGTAAACAGTATTTAGGAGAAATAAAGTTAAAATAGGGAAATAAGTGGGATGTTCTGTGTGCCAACCACACTTGTCAACGAACACCTTCTGTGCAGAGTAGTACATAACTGATGACTGGGTCTCACTGGGGACATTTAGCAAAATCAGGAGGAAAGCTATTTTTTAAACAGCTATGCTTGTAAATGAACCAAATTAAGCCTAAATCTACTTTGCTGCAGTTGTTTCTGTTTGAGTATTTCCTGAAGCTACCTATCATGAATGGTCCAATGTTAAGCACGAGGAGTAAGGCTCACGAGGAGTAAGCATTCACAGATCTATCTGGGGAAGTCCACTCAGTCCTTCAAGCTGAGTGTATGTCAGTGTTTCCTTGTGGCTTTCTCTGACTTCCCCCTTCCTGGTGAGAAGTAGTAGCAGCCTTATCTGGGCCCTGTAGCTCTACAAGTGCATCTTGGATGCTAGCAGTTTTAACACATCATTCTACCTGCTTGTTTATGTGTCTGTGAGTGCGCTGCAAGCAAGAATGAGTTGTTGTTTTTGTTTTTCAATCCTCATATCCCTAGTACAGGCCTGGCACAGAAAGAACATTCAGTAAAAATAGACTAAAAAAAAATTGTAATCACCACATGGCCCTCGGCCCTTAGCCCTAAGTCCACCAGACTGTAAGTTCCACAAGGACACAGAACGTGTTTGTCTTGTTCGCTGCTGTATTCTCAGCACCTACCATAGTGCTTGGAGATAGAGTAAAGGGTCAAATGATCAAAAATAGTGTGGATCCCAGTGGGTATGGCTCAGCTGGTTGAGCATTGGGCCATGCACCAAGAGATCACAAGTTTGATTCCTGGTCAGGGCACAGGCCTGGGTTGCAAGCTCGATCCCCAGTAAAGGATGTGTTGGTGGACATTTGGACTGTTCCCATATCTTGGCTATTGTAAATAATGCTGCATTGTACATGGGAGTACAGATACCTCTTCGAGATCATAATTTCATTTTTTTTAATATACTCAGAAGTGGAATTGCTAGATCATAGAGTAGTTCTATTTTTAATTTTTTTGAGAAACCTCCATATTGTTTTTCATAGAAGATGCACCATTTTACATTCCTACCAATATAATACAAGGGTTCCAATTTCTCCACATCCTTGCTAACACTTATTATTTTTTGTGTTTTTTTATAATAGTCATCCTAACTGGTGTGAGTTGATATCACATTGTGGATTTGATTGCATTTTCTTATGATTAGAGATGTTGAGCACCTTTTCATGTACCTGGTGGCCATTCGTATGTTTTCTTTGGAGAAATGTCTGTCTATTCAAGCTCTTTGCCTATTTACTGATTGATTGATTGATTGATTGATTGATTGCTATTGAATTATAGTCTCACTTCTTATTTCCTTCCTGGACATGTCCCTTTCATGTGTAGTCTTGGCAGGAGGAGGTAACTAGCTCTTATCCCAGAAGCCCAAAGTACCACATTTCACTCTCTATCCCATGTACAACAGAACAGACATGTGACTTCCATTTGATCAGACAACATCTCCCAGAGGCTTTAAATCTTGAGTAAATAGTGCAAGCATTCAGGAGAGTTGGAAGTCATCTGCATTGCAGAGCAGACTTTGGGCTAGACCAGCCGTGGGCAAACTACGGCCCGTGGACCGGATCCGGCTGTTCTATCCGGTTCTCTTGCTCTCCCCTCCGCTCCTTTACTTTGAATTTATATTAGTTCACACAAACACTCCATCCATGCTTTTGTTCCGGCCCTCCGGTCCAGTTTAAGAACCCATTGTGGCCCTCGAGTCAAAAAGTTTGCCCACCCCTGGGCTAGACGCTGCTGTGGGTTGGTTCCTAATGCTTAACCCTTCAGGTCTCCCATGCTTCCTGACTGTCTTCTGACCTGGTCGTGCAGCTGCCTGTCAATTCTATGAGTACCATATATCTATCTTATGAACTTGTTTTCTTTTTCTAACAAAGCCAGAGCCAGTTATGTTGCTGCAATAAAAATCCTGATGATGTCTGCGAGTTCACTTTCCATCTGCTTCTCCCTCCGTAGATTCCCCTGTGAAGACCATGGTGTATATGTCAAATGTCTGAAGGGAAGGACACAGGCAAAAGAGACCTGAGCTAAACATCATAGAGTCTCAGACTTCAATTTCCCTCTGGTGCCTTTGGAATAAGAATAAATAGACTTGGACTGTACTCATCATTACAGGCTGTGATTGGAAAATCTGGAATAGACTATTCTGATGAGGGTGGTCTCAGAGCCATCCTCTGGAAAATGCTGGAAGCCAGTCTGAAGATAAAACCATTACACACAAAAAAGGAAATATTAGAGAAATTAAGAGAGAAACAAAGTAGAGCTCTAGTCAAGACGTGCCTGAAGCTATGAATTTAAGAAAGAGAATACATTCCTTGTATTATTTAAACCAGGGGTGGGGAGTATCTGGCTCTTCTCTTCTTATAGGGCTGGGCCATATAAGGCCCACAAAATCATTTGGTCTGGCCCTGCCAAGGCATTAAGTTAATTAAATATTTGACCAAATATAGCAGGCTAATTTATAGGTTGATAATTTTGTACGGCCCTTGAATGATGTTATAAATATCCAAATGGCCATTGGCAGAAAAACGGTTCACCACTCCTGATTTAAACCAAAATTAAAATTGATTTTCTGTTATTTAAAACAGAAAGCATTCTAACTGATATAAAAATACTTTCATATCATATATCATATGATTGAATAATCACAACCACCCATGAACAAGGTTTTAGTTTTATTACTCTTGTGTGGATTCTGACACCAACTAAAAAAGCTGGACTGCTTGCTTAAATCAAGCATATTTTAGAGCCAAATTCTTGGAGGTAGGTCTAATACAGTGGTCGGCAAACTCATTAGTCAACAGAGCCAAATATCAACAGTACAACGATTAAAATTCCTTTTGAGAGCCAAATATTTTAATCTTAAACTTCTTCTAACACCACTTCTTCAAAATAGACTCGTATTTTATGGAAAAGCCACACTCAAGGGGCCAAAGAGCCGCATGTGGCTCGTGAGCCGCAGTTTGCCGATCACGGGTCTAATAGAACCCTTTATTAGGGGAAATAGGAATTTTGCCCCTATTTTTACTGGATTCATATTCCACTAGCTTCCTTAAGTCTTTCCTGAAAATTGGGCCCACAGTGATATTCATTGTGTGGCTACCAATGGTAAACAGATTCGGTGCTACAGACATATAATTTAATTGTTCTTAAATAGTTTAATGTTTTAGTATTTCTATTTTTTTCTCCAACTCTACTGTGGAGCTCATCAAAGACAAAGGCCACATCTTAAATTCCCCACAGTCCCAATGCTCACTCAATAATTGCTAATTGACTGACTGAATTAAAATAAATGAACAAGTAACCCTAAAGGTAGGATAAACAATAGTTTCATTCATAGGTATAACTGCGTTCTAGTAGTTTCTGATACATAGTTTATCCTCAATAAATTTTTGCCAAACAAATGAATGCATATCAACTGAACCTTTCTATTACAATGAGACCTCATACCAATTACATTGGAAAATGGGCTTTTTAGGGAAACACTGTTAAAACAAACAACAGTTTAATGTAAGATCTTAACTCGTCTTCAAAGAATAATGCTTTGACCCAGCTGGCATGACTCAGTAGTTGAGTGTTGACCTATGAACCAGGAGGGTGCAGTTGGATTCCTGGTCGTGGCTCGATCCTCAGTGGGGGGGCGTGCAGGAGGCAGCCGATCAATGATTCTCTCTCATCATTGACGTTTCTATCTCTCTCTCCCTCTCCCTTCTTCTCTGAAATCAATAAAAAATAATAATGCTTTGAAATTGACAGCAATTCAAAGATTTCTGCTGGACACTCTTAACATTAGTACTAGTAGCACTAACCATGAGATGTTTATAACCCAACTTTCATGTAACACAAGATCCATATTTTTGCCTTGTTGTATAGTACAGAGTAAGAACTGTAATAAACTCAGTGAAAGTTAAAAGCATACTCACACCACAGGTTAGAGCCCATATGGCAGAAAGATGAAAAATTTAAGGAATCCAACCACTGCTGAAAACCACAAAGTGAGATTCTAAATTTTGTAATATGTGCCTATCATGTCTTAACATTAATAGTTACAAAAGCTTATATGTTGACTAGGTCATGAAAGTTTAAAAATCTGCCCTTAATTTGGCATGTCAACATGACATGATAGAATAGGAAGCAATTGTTTGAGACTAGAATACCTGATTGTATTTCTGGCTCCAACTCTTACCTGGTATGGACCTTAGGCAGGTCATGAACCTATCTGAGACTTCTTTCTTCTTCTGTAAAATGGAGATGACACTTAACTCCCACTCCACTGAGTCATTGTGTGTGTCCAATTATGTAATATATGATGCAAAAGTACTTTACGTTGTAAATATATCATTTAGAATGAATTGTGTGGCCAGAGAAGAAAATCAATTTCAAAGTAGCTTAAGTACTATAGAGAGAAGGTCTTGGCTTTCCTAACTGTAAACTCCTGCGATGGATTAGGCTTCACCTCTTTTTGCTACACACCTCTACTCTGCTCTTCCAGTTGGGTGCATTTATCATCAGGTTGGCTTCATTCTTAGTCTTAAAATGATCGTCAGCAAGATGCTGGGCTAGTTCCCATCCTAGGAAGAAAGATGATTCTAATATCCTCCAAACAAAAGTTTTAAGTTTTATTGTGGTTGGACCACTTATGGGTAACAACAAAGGTCAAGATTATCCAGACGCGTAGAGCGATTAGGGCTGACCCCAAGACAAAAGCATGAGGTCAATACCACCCAAAGTACATGGATGCTAGAATGAGTGATATTTTCCAACAGACAAACAGAAATCGGGGGAGGGGTGAATACTGCATGGGCACAAATCTCCATTTCATTGTGTAAAAGGCATAGCTTTATATGTTCATGGATATTATTGTTATAGCTCAGTTTGGTATACATCTGTGTACTTTACAGTTTTGCTTTAAGATATATAAGTGGTTTAATTCCTGATATTTCCTTCCTTCCGTTTTGTTGTCACCTCTGAAATGACTCAGATTACTCACATGTTGGGAGTCATATTATACATTTGGTTTGTAATAGGTGGAAGAGAAAACTGTGAAGCACTATATAACACAGCAAATACTTTTCTTGCTACTTTGCTGGTCACCATGGTCCTTTGACCTTGGGGATGCTGACTACTAGCATGTTAGGATCATGTGATCCTCTGGATAGTCAAGTTTCTTGAAAATCAGATTTATTCATAAAGGATATGCCTTATAGGTTCCAAGAAAAAAATTCCTCAGCCCAGCCCTTATTATATAATCTACCCTCAGGCTTTCCTGAAACCGGTGGCTCACTGGCTCTTAGTATAATAGCACTAGTCATTTTAGTAACAGCTTAATTTGTACAATGATTCACAGTTCACAAAGTGCTTGACAAAAAGTCTTAGAGCAATGGATAGATGTTGAAATTTTGTAGATTTTAGGCATAGGGGTCAGATCCCTGAGTGAGTAATATGTCTAGTGTACTGAAAACAATCATAACCAAAATTCCTAGTAGCATAATCACTTAAGAACTAAACCCTAAATCTTTATTTCTTTCTAAACTTCCTAAATATAATAAGGCAGATAAAAGTCTGCAGCTTTATAATTATTGCATATTTTCACATGCCTTAGCTCCGTGGTCGGCAAACTGCGGCTTGCGAGCCACATGCGGCTCTTTGGTCCCTTGAGTGTGGCTCTTCCACAAAATACCATGGCCTGGGCGAGTCTATTTTGAAGAAGTGGTATTAGAAGAAGTTTAAGTTTAAAAAATTGGGCTCTCAAAAGAAATTTCAATTGTTGTACTGTTGATATTTGGCTCTGTTAACTAATGAGTTTGCCGACCACTGCCTTAGCTCATTAAATTCTCACAACCTCCTCAGAGATAGGTAAGGATTATTTAGCTTTACTTTACAGATAAGGAAACTGAGCCCCAGAAAAAATAAAGGACTTGCTGATGACCAAATAGTACGTGTCAAGTTCAGGTCTTTGGATCACAAGTTCAAAGCTGTTTTTACAACAGGATGGTGTATATATATATGGGCATTTATGGGAACCACTACAAAAAGATATCAGATTCATTTTGAACTCTAGGAAAGGACTTAAACATCTGTGTTAGTAAGCACTTAGAATCAATTAGTCAGATAGGAGTAGAATCTTCATCTTTGGGGAGTTTTACAAGCTCAGAAGAGTCTCTAACTTAATCTGAACAAAGGCTGCAGAAAGAGTTAAATGACTTAAAGGCTCATCCAACTCTTAAATTCTGGAATCCGTATTTTAAGGGCATATCATCATCCCAAGAGCTTTGGTTACCTTGTCAAGAATGACTTACCCATCTTAAAGCATCTGTTTCTGACAATTGGCATGTTTTACTCACAATTTACTCCACTTTTGAACCATGACCACAGAAGGAACTAATGTTCTTTGGCAGTCCATCTTATCCCATGGAAAGAGAGTAATACCAACCGAATGAATTCATGTTGGCCCTGTCTAAAATGTGTGATCTCCATGCAATTCCAAAAGAAAGAACCATCCAATTTTAAACTGAGGAATTTGGTTTGCAGATGAAGTTATGCATGTGGCCACTAACCATAGTTATCCAGTTGATAACCATTCTTCTCTTTGAATTAAAGTAGGGTTGACTTTATTATTATTATTATTATTATTATTATTATTATTATTAGAGTAGGTTGGATTTAAATCACTAGTTTTCCTAACCAAGAACCATTTTTTTTTTGTTTTTGTTGCAACTCAGATCATTGCAGCATGCATTTCAATACAAAAGCATAATACATTTAAAATAGTAATTTTGTAGCACATTAGAAAACTGAATGGTGATTTTATAATAAGCAGAGTTAATTAAGTCTGACGTTTTTAAAGTTACTGGGGAAGATGGTGAATCATCTCCAGTGTAACATGGGTATATGGGGGTTATTTTTTGTTGTATCAGCATAACAAAACTATTGCCAAAATTATGTTATCTTCAAATAAATGCTTGCATTTTAAATGTTTTTTTTCTTAAAAAGCATATGTAATTATTTTAACACAAGCACGTGTTTATTTTAATGTTAAATTACTATTTTTTATTTTATTTCATTTATTTACATTTAGCTGGATTTGTGCCAAAAAGGATATGAGGCAGAATGCTATATTTTAATTAAAAAGTAAGATTTTAAAAATGTACAAACATAGTGTATTTTAGATCAACAAAAGAAACTTAAACTACTATCAGACAACTTCATTCTCTTCTTTTTGATTGTTTATATACAATTTGGGAATAAGCTTAAATCATTCCGCTTTTCAATTCCTAAACGAATTCTTGATTCAGACTGAATTTGTCCAGGCCATGAGTGGTGGTTAGAACTCTTTCTGAACCCACAGAATACTTACTGCTATTAAATGTTAGATTCTCTTGTGGGTTTTGTTTGTTTGTTTGTTTTTAGAGAAAGAGGTGGGGAGAGAGAGAGAGAAAGAGAAACATCAATGTGAGAGCAAAACATCAATCAGCTGCCTTCTGCATGCTCCCTACTAGGGATGGAACCCAAAACCTGGGCATGTATCCTGACAGGTATTCAAACCAGCAACCTTTTGGTGCACAGGACTATGCCCAACCAACTGAACCACACCAACCAAGGCCTCACACAATAATCTTTAGTGGATCAGGGAGCTTCAGTGACTCCTTCGAGTCTTTGGTGCTCTTTTCATTAAACTCTCACCAAGGGCCTGGCTGGTGTGGCTCAGTGGTTGAGAATAGACTTATGGACCAAGAGGTCATGGTTCGATTCCCAGTCAGGGCACATGCCTGGGTTGTGGGCTTGATCCCCAGTGTAGGGTGTGCAGGAGGCAGCTGATCAGTGCTTCTCTCTCATCATTGATGTTTCTCTCTCTTCCCTCCTCCTTTTTCCCTGAAAGCGACCGCCTACTGGCCAACCGGCCAGTAGCTATGACTCACACTGACCACCAGGGGGCAGATGCTCAATGCAGGAGCTGCCACATTGCGGTGACTTGGCAGCTGTGGTTCTCGGGGGACACACCTGGAACCAGAGAGGAGGGAGCCCAATTCCAGGGTGCATCACCCGGGAACTGTCCTCTCACAATCCAGGACCCCTTGGGGGATGTTGGAGAGCTGGTTTCGGCCCTATCCCCACAGGCCAGGCTGAGGGACCCCACCAGTGCACGAATCCGTGTATGGGGTCTCTAGTAAATATATATTAAACTTTCACCAGGCAACATTTATTTGCTGAGTGATTTATCTGTAGAATCTTATTATGATTGACATCATGGCAGGATGACTATTGGATACCCAGGTAAATTCTTTTTATCAGTTAAGATGAAATGAATTGTCTTGCCATTTGGAAAAGTAAGGACTACCACTATCGTTACTAGTTACTATTGTTATTCAATCAGGTACTTGTATTTCACACAAAAATGGGATTTGACAAGAAAAAATCTTGACCTGCCAGTCTCTACTCATAAATCTTTCTTTAACATCATCTTCACACATAATAAGGCAATTTCATTAGTGTGGTTCTATAAGAACTCTAATTTCTGTATTTGAATGAGTTATATTATCATATCTCCATAGTCATGAAATGGTTTTTTTCAGCATGAGAATGAATGTGGCAAAGCTAAACTAATTATTCTTTTCTCCCATGATGAGGATGAAAATGAATTGTTTGCTGTTGTAATCAAATTGTGTATTACTTGTCTTGTTCAGAAATGATAAGTAATGTGAAAATAAAATTTGGTGATAATAATTGTTATCAGTTATGTTGCAGCTATGATATCCCAGGCGCTTCCTATACATTGTCTCATTTAATCATTGTCCCAAGAACCCCGTGTCCCGAGACCTTCATTTTACAGAATGTTTGTACCCTTTGACCAACCTTTCCCATTCCTCCCACCTCCCAGTCCCTGACAAACACCATTCTACTGTTTCTATGAGTTCGACTTTATTTTTTATTTTAAAAATATATATCATTTTTATTGCTGATAGTATTACAGAAGTTCCCCTTAACATCCTGTTTAGGTGCCAGTCTGTAAGATTTCACAGTTGGTGCTGAGATACTTAGCACTGCACTGCCCTCTTGTGCTTTGACCGGGTTTACAGCATCAAGACTACAAATCCTTTCACTGCCTTCCTCCCACCCAAACTTCCCCTTTTCCACTTCAACAGTTGAGTTTGCCTGCTAGTTTTAAATGTAAATGGAGGTTTTAGAAGGCTCTTAGCAGATAATGGTGTCTTTGTCCATGATGGAATCCTCAATGCTTCCTCCCCTGCACTCAAGATTTTCTTCCCTTCATTGCTTTCTCTCAACAGTAAATTGCATAAAAGTGGTAAAAAGACCCCAAAGCAGCTGGTTTCCAAGAGCTCAGATGTTTGAAAGGAAAGCTGCAATATTTATCGAGCTGAGAAGTTGACTGTGCTCTGGCAATTTATTTTTATTATTACTTAATTATGAATTCCCAGTTATAAATAAGGAATCAATGTTAATCAGATCTCCTGAGAGCAAACACATTTTGACAAATGGCCAAACAGTTGAAAAACCCAACTCAAAGCCATCCCTAAAATTCACTTAAACAGGAAAAAGAAAAAAACCTCTGAGTTCTTTAAAATGACAAAAATGTTAGAAGGCGTAAAAAGACTCTCCCCAGAGTAAACAAAAATAACCATTTCTGTAAAACCAATAACTGAGAAAATTAAGTTTTCTCCATTAAAATATTATTTTGACCAAATTGTCCTATGAACAAACTTAATGTCAACTAAATTGCTTTCTTCCAAATTGTTTCCAATTTGCATTCAGCCAAATCCTATGCTACTCACACAAGCCAATCAATATAAGAAATGCAGTCACCAAAATGAGATGATTAAATTGCTTTTACTGAAATGATATGAATTCAATTTATATCTTTCCTTATATACATGTTTGGTTTTCCAGTCTTTTCATAACCATATTATTTGATCCTCACAAAAAAAAAGTGGGAGATTATTTCTAGTTTACACCCCAGGAAATAGAGCTTTCATGAGGCTGAGGGGTTTGTCCAAGGCCGAATGGCTGGCAAGTTGCAAAACCAGTATGAGACCCCAGATCTTATAGCTCTAGGTCAATTCCATCACAACAATAAAACCCTGCCTTGCCCTTAGGGATGGAGCCTAGAACAGAGGGTGGCTGTGGAATCTGAGGGAAACAAGCTCATTTTAAGGGTAGAGTGGCTATAGCTGTCAGTCAACGTGTGTGTGTGTGTGTGTGTGTGTGTGTGTGTGTGTGTGTGTGTGTGTTTAGCTCCTACAGTAGAAGAAGCAAACAAAAAGGATTTTTGACCAGTATTATCAAGTATGTAATGTTCTCAAGTATTCTGCTCCCAAAGTTGTCCAATGTGGTCAAGAAAAGCACTGGGAGGAGGTGGGGGGTGGGGAGGAAGGAAAATGGGAGATAGCTGTAATACTATCAACAATAAAAAAATACATTTTTAAAAATCTCCCCCCACAAAAAAGAAAACCCACATTCGTTTTATTTTTTTAAATATGTTTTTATTTATTTCAGTGAGGGATGGGGGGGGGGGGAGAGAGAGAGAGAGAGAGAGAGAGAGAGAGAGAGAGAGAGAGAGATCAATGATGAGAGAGAATCATTGATCCGCTGCCTCCTGACTGGGAATTGAAACATGACCTCCTGGTTCTTAAGTCGATGCCCAATCACTGAACCATGCCAGCCAGGCTGTAACTTTTAATTTCATCAAACTGATGAACAATTAACACAGAGATACCATTTAACCCTGCTGCTGCCATTTTATCCTCAAACCACATCCCTCCTTTTAAATGATTGCTATCTAAGAATTAATATCTCATAATCACTACCTTTCTATCCTAATTCCTTATTTTTGCCTTAACTCCCCTATCTCCCATTGCTTATTCTCAACCAGCAAAAATATTAGAGATTCTTAGGTCATAAAACTAAGAGTTTCCAACCCCACATTTTCCTTGATTTCCTTGAAGCAGGTTGTTTCCTTCTCTGACTCATTAAACATCTGAGTCCTTTATGTCCTATTTCAAAGTTTTCACCTCTATTTTCTTCATTCATGAATAAATGCAAGGAATCCAGTTTTCTATGGCTACTTGTATATGGATGTCTTTTCTTATTTTAACACAATACATCTATATTTATTTATTATTTTTTAAAATATATTTTATTGATTTTTTTACAGAGAGGAAGGGAGAGGGATAGAGAGTTAGAAACATCGATGAGAGAGGAACATCGATCAGCTGCCTCTTGCACACCCCCTACTGGGGATGTGCCTACAACCAGGGTACATGCCCTTGACCGGAATCGAACCTGGGACCCTTGAGTCCGCAGGCTGATGCTCTATCCACTGAGCCAAACTGATTAGGGCAATACATCTATATTTAAACTCATGATCATAAAATGAAGTCCTTACACTAGGTTTCCTGTGTCAATCAATTATATAACTAAATCTGTTATATAACTAAACACCAGGATCAAATTCTTAATAATTTTTAATCACTCTCTCTTCTTTCCTTCCCGTATCAGTTAAGAATTCTAAATAATTTTTTTTTTTTGGCCTTTACTTCTTTCCCCAAAAGGTACTGTAGCTGTCTACCAATTTACAATTCACACAATAAAAATATCCTTCACTTTATGATGACAGGAATAAGCATAGTGGTAACACTTTTTTGCTTGTTTCAGTTTGTTTTGTTTTTAAGATGTTTATTTATTTATGCATGCTAAGGACATTCTTTCAAACAAAATTAGAGAGCTATTTCTCTGAGTGTGGGGAAGGAATCAGGGCAAGGAATTCCTCATGGTTAGGCCAATACCCTCATATGTCAGAGGAGTTGAGATAATTCCTGTCCTAGCCCCTTTTCTGGGGAACCTTAGCAAGTGCAGAACCCTGTTCCAGAGTCCACCTATCAAGGGGAAATGGGGCTAGGGGTCAATCCCTGGAGAGTCAGGTAGCAGCATGATCCAAGGCCAAAGACAGGATCAAGTCCTAAGTACTAAGAACCTATTCTTCTCTGCTTCCTGAGATCCATTCTTACTGGAAAGTAAGAAGTTTTGACAATGATAAGATTAAGAGGATGGCCCGTGGAAAGAAACTCTCAATTCTGGAAAGGAGAAGAAAGGTCCTAGCTAGTGTCCCTCATATTTATCCCTCTGTTCTCTGACGGCCAGTGAGTCCTAGAGTCTGTAATACTGACAAAGCTGGGGGTCAGAGAAGCCCCAGAGAGTCTGGAACAGTGTTAATTCTTCTACTTATTAATTGTGTGATCTTAGATGAGTTACTTAATGGTTTTTACTCTTAGTTTCCTCATCCATAAAATAGGAATAATATTAGTACCTACCTCACCTTTACCTCATAGAGCTATTGTGATGATTAAAAGGTAACAGTTAAAATATGGAAAGCACTTAGCACAGTAAGTGACACAAATTAGAACATTAAGAAATATAGCTGCTGTATCAGTCAGGATTCTTTCAGTTGCAAGTCATCAAAACAAAAGACAATCTGTTGGCCTGAATAATTCCATCCAATAAAGGCTCACTTTCTCTCCCTCTCTCATTTCAGCTGGATTTCCGAGGATGGGTAGTATCTGAATAATAATTAATAGACACTGAGCTGTTAAATATGACTCGGTTTCAAGCACTTGCGTGGATTCTCATTTAATCCTCACAACACCCAATGAGGTAGGTATTACAATCATCCGATTTTACAAATGAGGAAACTAGGGCGTATGGAGGTTAATAGCCAGAAAGTGGCAGAACTGAGAATTGAACCAAATCCTTTGTGCTTAACTATTACACAGACTTCCTCTGAAGATGTTAATAGGTGAATAGATGAAGAGGATAAGGAGAGTTGCAAATAATAAAGTATTATGAAAAGTTTTACTTCCGATGTTATTAATGAGTTCAACGCAAAATCGTGGGTTCATTTCTCTTTGCACCCATAGCATTTAACTAGTAGGCACACAGAAAGCAACTAATCAATGTTTGACAAAGGAATGGACTTATCACTACCAATCTCCTTTACCCTCTGCCTTCTCCAACATTGCTTACTTATTTTATCCTTTTCATTTGTGAGCTACCCACCTCGCCCGAAAGTATTAGCCAGTAATCTTATGCACAGTCGTTTCATTTTTTAAAAAAATTAAGAGAACTAAATAGTAAGGGTCTTCATAGAAAAAGATCAGAGAGAATTTTCTGAAACGAGTGGTTTCCAAGGAAAACCAAAAAGGCCACCTTCTCTGGCGCCCTCTTGTGCTTTATGGTGGAAAGTAATTAAGAGTGCTGATGCTTCCAGGAAACCGAATCTGGATTTATTTTCTACATATACACACAGATCGCACTCACACGCATACACACACACACACACGCGCACACACACACACACACACACACACACACACACACACACACCCTTACAGATTAAACTTTTGTTTTCACTCTCTGCATGTTATTCTAATCAGTACTTGTGTCAGGAATTGTAAAAAGTTCTGTCACCTGGGTTTTCCCCAGCCCCACTAGGCTGTAATGAACCTTATCAGTTTGAATTTCCTTCCACTTCCGTTCTTAGAGACTCACACAACTTATAAAATGCACCTATGTGTTTTGGGGAAGTATGTGTCACGTGTGTTATCTGGCAAAACTGCTCCCATCTCTCTCTCTCTCTCTCTCTCTCTCCTCTCTCTCTCTCTCTCTCTCTCTCTCTCTCTCTCTCTCTCTCTCCCTGACTCTGAATTCCCTGAGAAATTAAAGCAGCAGATTCTCTTGGGAAGAAGAAAACATAAGCATTCACTTTCCTTTATTTAAAAGGGCCCTTGTTCTTCAATGTCTTGCAGAGCTTTCTGCTTGTTCACGGGAAATGGCCCGTTAGCTTCCCAGGTCTCCCTGTGCACTATATGACTCTTTCACGTGGCCTCTGGGCAGGAACAGGGGCTCAGGAAGTGAAAGCAAGTGTCAGATCCCAAGTTGGCTTGAATCAGGTGTCCCGCCCCAGCCACTGGACAAACAGGCTCAGGTATTTCAGATTCCTAGTTAGACGTAAGCTGGAACCTGCACTATGTTTCCATGAAACTGAGTAATTATTGATAATATTAAAATTATTAACAGTAGTGGCTGATTTTCATTTCACACTCCGTAGGTACTAAAGACATTGCTGAGTGCTTTACATGCAGCATTCTGCTTAATTTTCCCAAGTTTCCTAAGAAGTCAGTAATGTTATAACCCTTACTTTACAGGTAAGGAAACTGAGGTTTGAAGAGGTGACATGCTTTGAGAGACACTACAGCTTTGAGGGAATCTGTTTGGTGTAGTTGTTTGAGCCAGAAGACTATAGCTCCAGTGCTGACTCTACCACTTTCTAACTGGGTGACTTTTGGTGAGCTGCTTAACCTCTCTGTGCCTCAGTTTCCTTATCAGTAATAACAATAATTCCTGCTTCATAAGGATGTTGCAGGCATTAAACAACTGGATACTTACAAAGTGATTAACGGTAGTAAGGGTTATATAAGTGCTTCTACAAAAGGGAGAAGAGAAGCTTAGGATGCTTCAGGTCACTAGATGGTTTCCCTGAGGTGAAGACTATATTTATTCTCCTTATGAATATTATCAGGAAATGGATCCTAATAACATGTTCTGCATTGGAGAATTTCTCCTTTGTGCAGCAGAATCACCCGCAAAGCTTTAAAAACCACTGATCCTGATTCAGTAGGACTAGGGCAAGGCCCAGTCATCTTTATTTTTCTAAAGCTTCAAGAGATGCCCATGGGGAGCCAGAATTGCAAGTCACTGCCATAGTACTTACATGCCATAGTACTTACATGACTACAAAGTTATGTTCCATAACAAGATAATATTTATTCCATGCTTACTACATACTAGATCTAAGTGCTTTCATTTGGATCATCTCATTTAACCCTCCAACAAAAACTCCATGATTTAGGTAATAATTATCAGTCATACTTTACAGATAGGAAAACCAAGAAACAGAAAGTCTAAGGAACTTGCCCAAAGTCACTTACTTAGCTAGCTGGTGAAGGAGTGAGGATTTTAAACCAGGTGGACTGGTGCTATGGCCTGTATATTTAACTACCAACCTATACTGCCTTCACATGTGGTATTTAATTTGAACTGTGCCATAAATCTGTGCAGTATGCTGGTGTTGCCATTATCCCCAATGTATAGATGAGGAGACTAAAATTAAAAACTTGACCAAATGTATAGTAGTCAATGTAGCAGCTGGGGCTTATGCCTGGGTCTTACCATTTGAAGTTCTATGCTCTTCCCATATTGATGCAGAGAAGTAACCAAGTATGACAGTTATTTTATAAGGTATTTCATATGCATTACCCCTTCCTCTCTCCTGCTTTGGCCCATGCCTTCATCCTGTAGGTTACTCTGACAAGAGCTTCAACCAAAAGCCTTCTTCTATTTTTACCTGCTCTCTGCATACTACTTCTAGCTCCAGCTCCACCCACTAAATGTAGCTCATCAAGGAACTCTTTTGTTTAGAATTTGTACTATTTGTCATCTGTAGTAGGTTGAATGGTGTCCCCCCAAATTCAACCCCAAGAACTTGTGAATGTAACCTTGTGTGGGAAAAGAATTTTGATGGATGTAATTAAGCTAAGGATCTTCAGATTAGATCATGCTGAATTATATGGGCAAGCCCTAAATCCAATGACAAGTATCCTTATAAGAGAAGAGAGCAAAGGCACAGACACACAGAAGAGAAGACCATTTGAAGACAGAGGCAGAGATTGGAGTCTTGCAGCCACAACCAGGGAATGCCTGGAACCTCCATAAGCTGGAAGAAGCGAGAAATAATTCTCTCTCAGCCTCCAGAGGGAGCACGGCCCTTCTGACAAATTGATTTCAGAGGTCTGGCCTCCAGACTTGTGAGAGAAGGAGTGTCCATTGTTGTAAGCCGCCCAGTTTGTGGTAATTTGATATGGCAGCCCTAGGACACTAATACACCATGTCCACTCCTCTTCTCGACTTTCAGGGCTCATGCCACGTGTGGCTGCCCTGCTCATCCGGCCCTCTGTCTTGAATAAACCCTCTGCCCTACCTGGTGCTCCTTCACTGTCTTCTGCATGGGACCCTCGGGTTCTTTATGTGCCTTCCCTCACGTTGGAAAGAAGACATGGTACCTTAGCAGAGTCCCCTCAGCAGGGAACTGTCTTTGGAGGTGGCATGATATGGGAAATATGAGCTCTGAAGGACAAGAGGGTGCTGTGGGCAGGGCACTTTGCCCATGAGTTACTTGCCATGTTTTCTCCTTCCTTTTTTTGTTTTAAACACCCTTTGCTATGTTGTCTCCATTAAAGAACATGGCTGAGACTTAACAAGTCATACCTCATCCTTGAGCATCATTTGTAAAGTAAGGATGTTTGACAAGGTGACCCCTTACTCTCCTTCTAGTTCTCATATATAAGGTATAGACTATAGAGAAACTCTTTCATGTAAAGGAACTTTTTTGAGCACCTATTAAGTGCTAAATACTGTCCCAAGAGCTGGGGTTACAGCAATGAGGTTGATGTGGTGTCTTACCTCCCAGGGCAGGGCTGGTTGATGATTACTGTGCTCTGGATCACCAGGAGGCCCAAAGGGGAGGGGTGAGGAGTGTGTGAATGCATAGGAATAGTGACACCCGAGAAAGGCAAGGAATAGCTTTGTTTTATTCCTCTTTAGAGTGGTTGGGTGGGAAGGTTTACATTTTGACATGGTGAATTTGAGATGAAAATGCCCAATGCCCAACTGAAATTACAGGTTTTAGAAAGGGACCAGAGAAAGTCAAGTCTATTGGCTGAGACCTTGGATCTAGGTAAGGTCAGCCCAGGGGGTGAAGAAGAACGCAGGGGAGAGGGTCCTGGAGGTGTCAGGGCCTCATCCCTTACCCCCTGTGCAGCGCACATGCTCTCCCGCCCACTTGACCAGCATCCAGGCCGCAGTGAGAGAACATTGCATTTTCCCCCAAGTCCCGCCCTTTTAGGCGGGGCGAGGCAGCCACGCAGCTGAGTCACCAGGAAGAAGAAGCCGGTAGGACATGGGCGTGGCTGCCGCCGACCCCCAAGGCGGATCTGGGAGGGGCGCCCACAGGCTGGGGCGAGGGGACATGGAACCCTTGGGAAGGAGGGATGCCCGGATGCAACTGCCAGCAGCGCTGAGCGCGGGGGCAGTGGCTGCGGTTGCGGCGCTGGTGGCCGCTCTGCTCCTGCTGCGATGCCAGGACTCGGGGCCGGGGGCCGGCTCCAGGTAACCCCTCTGCTCTGGGGACAGAGCTGGGCCCCGCAACCCTTTTGCGGAGGAAGGAGAGATCAGAACCTGGGGTAACAAGGGGGAAAGAGGCCTCATGGTGCCAGCAGTTTGTGGGCCCTTCCGAGGTGTGGGGTTGCACCCGGCCCTGCAGGTGACTCAGCACTGTCCCTGGGGCCCACACTGCGGAGAATAATAACTTCCTCCAGAACGAACACACATTCCTTGTTCCCCAGGGTAAGCCAGACCATCCTAAGATCCGCACCTGTTGATGTTATTTCTGTAGCATGGCTGGGACAGAGGCGCTGTCCAAGCTTCGGGAAGACTTCCGGATGCAGAATAAATCTGTCTTTATTTTGGGCGCCAGTGGGGAAACAGGCAAAGTGCTCTTAAAGGAATTGCTGGAGCAGCGCCTGTTTTCCAGAGTCACACTCATTGGCCGGAGGAAGCTGACCTTTGAAGAGGAAGCTTATACAAATGTGGTGGGTATTTGAGACTCAAAATGTGTCCGCAGTGATTCAGCTGGGTGGACAGAATTTCGTGTTTAATGGTTGAACATTGCCTGCCAGTGGTGGGTGATCAAAATGTGGCCAAGGTCGGTCTGTGAGGGCCCGGTTGCTGGAAGCTGGAGGCCTGGATTGTAGGTTCAGGCGGGCCTTCCCTCACTGTGTGGCCTTGGGCAAAGTCCTCTCAGTGTAGGCAGGGCCTCGATTGCAATGGGAGCTGGGGAGACAGAACGGCATTGCTTTCAGCATCATTCAATCTGAGTTCTAGAGACGGTCTACTTGTTTTGTCTCCCTGTTCACTCCACACTAACCTTGTCAATGAATCAGGAAATGCTTTGCACAGCAGAAACCGTCTCGGGCATTGAAAATAGGGTTCACATATAAAAATTTGCCCAGCCTGACTTCCCAGGGCTGCAGTGTTTGTGACTGTTAAGTGAAATATTCCTTCCCCTGACATCACTTACCCTTTCATGGCTAACCAAACAATACACCAGACTTCAGTGTGGTGCAAACACCCTAAATATTTGAAGTCTGAGCTTCATGGAGAGTCCTGAGTTATTTGTGAAACTCAGTAAATCTATATATCTATAAACCTAAGCAACTGAACGACCGACGCACAGTGACCACCAGGGGACAGACACTCAATGCACAGGATCAGGCTCCCTCCTGTCTGAATAGGACCTGCAGGGACTGGGCCTGCGGGAATCGGGCCTGCAGGAATCGGGCCTGTGGGGATAGGGCTCCCTCCTGCCTGGATTGGGCCTGCAGGGATCAGGCTGAAACTGGCTATCCGACATCCCCTGCGGGGTCCTGGATTGCGAGAGGGTGCAGGCCAGGCCGAGGGACCCCACTGGTGCACGATTCTGTGCACTGGGCCTCTAGTTATAATATAATCCTGAGACCCCCTAATTATAGAACTTGGTCCCACAGGTTTCACAGGTGGAATATTCCAGATAACAAATGGTCTCACAAATAAACGTTCTTGACTCCTGCAAGTCCAAGGTCAGGTCATTTTACATATGTCTTTGGTCCATCGGGACTTTTCTATTTAAAATGGCCATCTTTGCAGGCAGTAACATGTAGCCTTCCTAGTCTGGCTTCATGGGGTGTGTCTGATACTTCTGGTAATTAGAAACTGAAATCGAGTTCTGTACTTTCATAATCTAGTTTTGGTGGCACATCTTTTGGTCAGGCACTTAATGTAAACATTTTCCTTCAGCATTGTGTACAGTGCCAGGAAAATTCTTTTGAAAGAGGTGATGGTAGGGAAGGAAAGCAGCATTTTATTTGATTTCCGAGATGATGGATGGGAACTTCTCAAACTTCCTTTTCTTTTTTAAAAAATGAGAATAATGCTCTTTTTTTTAAAAAAAAAATATTTTATTGATTTTTTACAGAGAGGAAGGGAGAGGGATAGAGAGTTAGAAACATCGACGAGAGAGAAACATTGATCAGCTGCCTCCTGCACACTCCCTACTGGGTATGTGCCCGCAACCAAGGTACATGCCCTTGACCGGAATCAAACCTGGGACCCTTGAGTCCGCAGGCTGACACTCTATCCACTGAGCCAAACCGGTTAGGGCTCAAACTTGCTTTTTTTAAGTTTCACAACAAACTTAATTTAGATGGTGGTGCTTAAGTTTTAGTGAACATGAGAATTTCTAAGGGTGCTAGTTAAAAAAGTGCAGTTTCTGACTCAGAAGTATTGGTGTGAGACCTAAGAGTATGCCCTTTTATCAAGCACCCACTGGCTGATTTTAGTGCAGGTGGTTTGTGTATTGGGCTGAAGGAAAGATTATAATTTACATTTTATTTCTGAAAAACAGGCATATGATAAAAATAAATTGGCCAAAATTATATGTTTAGGAAGTAGCAGGCCCAAGACACCAGTGTAGGTATTTGAGGTTCCAAACACCATCCTTAACCCACATTATACCTCATTGCATTGGTATTCCTCCTGGTAATATGCAGACAGGTGCTTTATTTTTCCAGAGAGAAAATTATAATTGAACCTGACTTTAGAGATCTGGATCACCCCTAGTCCAATTATGTGTACTAGGGCTGTATTAGTGCATTGTTGATTTGAAATTCAGATTAATTGGGTTTTGGTGGGAGAAAATGAGCTTGCAAAATTTGTTGTTAAGTGGTCAGACTCTTCACTAATGCTCTGTAATTTATTCTTTAAATGTAGAGGGCTATTTTAAATTATAACATCAAGTTCTATTCATCTGTGTCCTTTTTGTCTAGAATCAAAAAGTGGTGGACTTCGAAAAGCTGGACGACTATGCTTCTGCCTTCCAAGGTCATGATGTTGGATTCTGTTGCCTGGGTACCACCAGAAAAAAAGCTGGGGCGGTAAGGAAGAAATATATCCTTATCCCTTTTCATTGGCCAGTACTGTCAAAGATTCCTTTCTTACTTACTCTTTTTCTTTACATTTGCAGTGCTCAATTGTAAATAAGCTCTTATCATTGAAAATTTCACATGCTGCCCTTGCCTTTGCTGTACTTTGAATAGCAGTGATAAGTTCATCTTTCCTTCAGAGTAATCCTTGAGTTCAGGCCTGTGTGCATATTTACATCGTCTTGCAAATATTGCTGTCACTACATCCCCTTGCTAAACCAGTTATATCAGAATAAAAGTAACTAGCTCATGCTATTAGCAGTAAGCTTTTTAAAAACTTTTTCTTTATAAATATTTTAAACTTAAAGCATTCTCTCTCACTTGAGTGATTTTCTTCAAACTATTTTTGTGCCAAGCTTTAAACTTCTGGGATAGAACATCAGAACAGAGGCACGATTCAGCTAGCCTCCAGTGATGACTCAGCCCCCAGCAATGATTCAACCCCAGTGGTGATTCAGCCTTAACTGACGCAGAACTGTTCCAGCACATTTTATTTTATTTTTAATGGTGCTCTAAATTGCATCGCCCTTATCTAGAAGTCATAGTTTACTACATAGTTAGAAGTCATAGCTTACTGTGTAGATCTTAGGCAAGTGTTAATACATCTTACTTAACTTACACTTTGTTCCTCTAGTAGAATTTACTTGCTGGAGCTAAACATGTCCATTAAATATGCATGACCACAGTGCCGCCATGGGGGCTTATTGTGGGTTTATAAACAGGTCCGTGCATCAGAACCATTAGGAGAACACATGTTTAAGAACTATTGGTAGCAGCACAATTTACAATAGCTAAGATTTGGAAACAGCCTAAGTGCCCATCAGCAGATGAGTGGATTAAAAAAACTGTGGTACATCTACACAATGGAATACTTCACTGTGGTAAAAAAAAAAAGGAATTCTTACCATTTGCAACAGCATGGGTGGACCTGGAGAGCATTATGCTAAGTGAAATAAGCCAGTCAGAGAAAGATAAATATCACATGATCTCACTCATTTGTGGAATATAATGAACAACATAAACTGATGAACAAAAACAGATCCAGAGACAGAGAAGCATTGATCAGACCATGAAACCTCAGAGGGAAGGTAGGGGAGAGTGGGGGTAAGGGGGAGAGATCAACCAAAGGACTTGTATGCATGCATATAAGCCTAACCAATGGACACAGGCACCAGCAGGGTGAGGGCATGGGTGGGGGTGTGTGTCGGGGGGGGGGGCAATGGGAGAATAAGGACACATATGTAATACCTTAATCAATAAAGAAAAAAATAAAAATAAAAAACAACTATTGGTGTATATCAACCAAGGAGTTAGGCGCAGTTGTATTTCTCTGGGCCTCCTGGTGATCTAAAGAATAATTCCATGTATGCAGTAGGGATCGGTTTCCAAATCTTCTGCAGTTTTACCATGTCCACTTTGGAAGACAGCTGGGTTCTGAGCTCTGTGCTGAGAAGTGTCCCAGGATTTGGCACATTCTCTCTTCTAGAAAGGGTCATGTTCCTGCTCAGTGGCTAGTGCAGTCTTCTTTGTCCCAGGGACAGTCACAAGCGGCGTGTCCTCTAAAAGCATTCAAAAAGTTTTGTTCTGTCTGAAGTGCCAACCTGATTTTGGTGGTGACTCAGCAAAAATAAAATTAAAAAACCCAAAACATTGCATTAGGCATAGAGCAGTTGATTTTCATGACATAAGGCAAATCTCATAGGGAAAGAAGAAATTGCTTTATTGCATCCAAATTGTGTAATGCAATTTTAATCAGAGGCATTGGGTGTCTTTCCTATTTAGAACGTTTTTTAGATGGATTTGGTTCCCCACTTCTCAGGGTGCTCAATATCTTTTCTTTTCCAAAATCAGTTTGAAAAGAAAAGACAAACATAATGAATAAGTAAGCAGGAGAAAGACTAGTAAGGCGAAGATAGTCTCAGAAATGAGTTAGGTCTCAGAAATGAGTTAGGGCTAAATGGTTTAAGGCGATGGTGACTAAAAGTCAGCTGACAATTTCTAATCCAGGGGCTTGTAAACTACATACTGTGGGCCAAATACAGCCCTTGTTTTGTACAGCCCCTGATCTGAGAATGTTTTTATACTTTTAAATGATTTAAAAAATCAAAAGAGGAATAATATGTCGTGACACTTGAAAATATAAGAAATTCAAATTTCAGTATCCATAAAGATTTTTGGAACATAGCTATTCTCTTTACTTTATTATCTATGTCTGCTTTTGCACCATGACGTCAGAGCCATGTAATTGCAACAGAAGCCTGCAAATCTGAAAATATTTACCATCCCATCCTTTACAGGAAAAGGTTGCCCACCCCTATTGTAATTTCTACTATTTTATTTGATGTCTAGAGGGGGGCAGGTGAAGTGACAAAGTCCTAGGTGGTTTGAGAGACCCAGATCATAGGCTCTGGATACTGGGTAGCTGTGGGACCTCAGGTGTGTGCTTAGCTCCTGTGGACCACTGCCTCCTTGTCTGTACTGAGAGGCAGGTGACCACTAAAGCTCGTTTGGCCTGCAGAATTCTTTGACTTTTATAACACAGAGAAAAGAAATTCCCAACTGGGAAAATTCTGTGAGAGTATAGAGATTTACTCTTGAATCCTCAGTACCTGTTTGATTTTATTTTTCTACCCAGAGCTCTTCCTCTAACCAAGATCTTGATTCCACCACTGCACATCAGATACAGAGGTGCTCTCCAGGATACAAACAACTGGGGTGTCAGATGATAGCATTTGTTGTTCATCAGCATCTCTGTAGTCTAGTCTGAGTTATAGGGTTGGAGTAAAGGGGAAAGAATCTGAAGCAAAAATATGGCTAAGTGGGACCCTTTACAGAATGATAGAACTGCCCTTCTTAGAAAAGGATCCCCCTGACCTTGAGTCATTTTGGCATGCTTGCTGGTTTCATCAGTCACTGCTGAAATACTCTGTTAGGGTGAGTTGTTCTTAAGCCAGTGTTCCCAGTTTTCAGGCATTGGTAAAGATTAGAAGAAATACTTAGTAGCTTTGGATTTTAATAAGATTTGAATAAAGAATAATTGGAGAATTTGTCTCCCTAGATGTTTGTGGAACCTATAAAGATACCTCTGCCGAGTCGTTTTACATTGTGTTTATTCTTTCAAGTAGGTACTGGGAAAGAAAATGTGTAGTGGGAACGTATTTAATCAATTCCTTTTTCTAGAAGGAACTCTGATTTCTAGCTTAGAGTGGCCTACACTGACTTTGGAATCCTAAAGACACATTAGCGTAATGGACTTCATGCTCTCAGAAGAGACGTCTTTTCTCCTGCCCTATGGTTAGGGAAACTAAATACAGTTTTTCTGGAAATTGTGTTTCTGAGATATGGGGTAGCTTGTTTTAGTTTGTTTTTCTCTCCTCCTCCTCCTCCTCCTCCTCCTCCTCCTCCTCCTCCTCCTCCTCTTCCTCCTCTTCCTCCTCCTCCTCCTCCTCCTCCTCCTCCTCCTCCTCCTCCTCCTTCTTCTTCTTTTTTTTTTTTGTGCCGTTAGAGAATAAGAAAAGGTGTTAATAAGATTTTAAAGATGGCTGCTTTCTATCTATCAATGGAATCTTCCTCACTCCAAAGAAATTGATGTGTGTCGATTTCTCTGAGTCAGTCGGCAGGATCCATGTTTACGTTTGGTTTCTAAGTCCTTGAAAGCCATTGACCCCATTGCTTTTGAATTTCATTCACCAGCTAAAAAGGCATGCATCAGGGTGGGGGAAGTGAAATTCAAAATTTGTGGGCCTGGAAAAATGCATATTTATAATCAGCTTGAGGGCTCAGAGGATTTGTGAAATCGGTTTGGATTAACAGCTATTGATTGCTAATAAAACAATATTTAGCTTTGTCCGGAGAACAGCGATGGAGAAAGGTATGGGCACCTTGTCAAGCGGGCCCATTGAGCAGGGATGATGGGTTAAGCGTGGGGGTCTCCGAAGCAGCGTGGGTGCTCCTCCTTCAAGGAGCGGTTGTCAGTTGTTAGCGAGGCGGGTGAAAGGAAGGACGCCAGAGTCTGATGGCTGGGGTGGTATTGATGTGCCTTAGCTGACTAATCAGATTGCAAAAGTCCCATGGTATTTATGTCACTTTAATTTTCATCAAACAATTGGAGCCGACAGCACTCTATTAAGGAGAGGTTGATCCAGAACTAAAGCCAAATAAATTAGGGTCTCAATTTAATCAAATTATCCCTTTACTGGCTGTGGATTAAGTGAGAGAGACAGCGTCGGTCTAGAGACTGGTGATTGGCTGAATCTTTCCCTTCTTTTTAAAGAAGCTGATGAAAGAAAAGCATTTTAACAGAGACAACTATAATGCACCTTCCAAGAAATAGTGCTAAATAAAACCACAGCCACAACAAAAAGAAATTTATTTCACTAGTCAACTATGTCACTTTACTATGAATAACGGACCTGTTATTAAAATCAGAGTTCTGGTGAATTACAGTGAGGGGAAGAAATAGACCTGGAAGAGAAAGTGAGTGTTTTAGAATTTTTCTATGTAGGTTTGGATTGTTTTTCTTGGCACACTATCAGCACATGTAAAATCTCATTTCGGAGGATGGCTCGGAGTAACATAACATTACTGTAATGTTACATGCAGTAAACCTTAATATCCCTCTCTCAGGATGTAAACATCAATATCCCTCTCTCAGGATGTGCTAAGAATTAAAATTGGTTTGCTTCACACTGATTTAAGAAAGCAATAACCTAAGTTCACATCAGTATGTAGGACAGGTCGTCAAGTCAGGGTAGAATGTCCAAGTATAGATACAAAAAGAGATTAATTAGTTAAGGCTTAAGTTTATATTCCCTAAAGTAAGGCAGAAAAATGAGGCTGTTATGCTGCGGACAATGAGATAGGAGGATAGGAGAGGCTTTTGGGGTAATAGTAATGTTCTATTTCTTTTTAAGAAAATATATATATATATATTATTGATTTTTAGAGAGAGGAAAGAAGAGGGAGAGAGAGGTAGAAACATTGATGAGAGAGAAATAGCCTATCAGTATTAATTGGCTGCCTTCTGCACGCCCCTTGCTGGGGATCGAGCCCACAACCCAAGCATGTGCCCTGACTAGGAATCGAAGTAGAGAGAGACCTCTTGGTGCATGGCATATGGTCAACTGCTGAGCCACACCAGCCGGGCTCTATTTCTTGATTTTAAGAGCTGGTTGCAGAGTAATGTTCAGTTTATGAAAATTCATCAAGCTCTATACTTACAATATGTTTACTTCAGTACAAAGTTAAAAATGTATGCTTGGGGCTATTGTTTTCCAATTGAATTCTGTATTAGTTTCTTCCCCTTTTTAAATTTTTTTTTTTATTTCAAGAAAAACGATTTTAAATATAATAATGTTACATGCAGTAAACCTTAATATTTCAAGAAAAACTGTCTTAAATATAATAATGTTACATGCAATAAATATTAATACCTCAAGAAAAACGATTTTAAATATGATAATGTTACATGCAATAAACACCAATTATTCAAGGAAAATTATCTTACAGATAATAATATTACATGCAATAAACATTACTATTTCAAGATTTTAAGTATAAAAGGATTTTAAGTATAATATCACCAAAATTGTACTAACATAGTATGATATCCACAAAAGTTGTAGGAAATATTAAAAATCTGCAAATAACAGGATTGCTTCTATTATATTCTAGAATACTTTTTTTCTCCCTCTGGCTCTATTTTTGTTCATCAGTTTATGTTGTTCATTATATTCCACAAATGAGTAAGATCATATGATATTTATCTTTCTTCGACTGGCTTATTTCGCTTAGCATGATGCTCTCCAGGTCCATCCATGCTGTTGCAAATGGTGAGTTCTTTCTTTTTTTACTGCAGCATAGTATTCCATTGTGTAGATGTACCACAATTTTCATATCCACTCATCTGCTGATGAGCACTTAGGCTGTTTCCAAATCTTAGCTATTGTAAATTGTGCTGCTATGAACGTAGGGGTGCATATGTTATTTCTGATTGGTGTTTCTGATTTCTTGGGATATATTCCTAGAAGTGGGATCACTGGGCCAAATGGGAGTTCCATTTTTAATTTTTGAGGATAGTTCCTTCCTTTTTGAAAAAAAAAAAATCTTTATTGTTGAGAGTATTAACAGATGTCCCCTATTCCTCGCCCCCCCACCCCGCCCCCGCCCCATTGCCTCCCTCTACCTGGTTCCTGCCCTACCCCAGGTATTAGTTTTCCACAGCTGCTGTAAAAAAAAATTGCCTCAAATTTAGTTGCTTAAAACAATGTAAATGTATTGTCTTACAGTTCCATAAGTTAGAAGTCCAACATGAACTTTGCTGAGATAAAATGAAGGTGTTGAGAGGGCTCTAGAGGAGAATTCGTTTCTTTATCTTTACCAATTTCTCTCGGCCACCCGCATTCCTTGGTTCATGGTCCCCTCCTTCCATCTTTAAGGCCAGCCGTGGGGATCAAGTGCTTCTCACATTGCATAACTCAAACCTCTTCTGCTTCCCTTTTCTACTTCTGAGGACTCTTGTTATTGCATTGGGCCCAGTTGGATAATACAGAATAATCTTAATTTTAGGCCAGCTAATTGATTAGTAACCTTAATTCTACCTATAATCTCAATTTCCCCTTTTAGTCTTAAATTTTTTTTCAATTACTAGTGCAGTTGACATACAATATTATGTTAGTTTGAGGTGTACAACATAGTGATTAGACATTTACATAACTTATGAAGTGATCACTTTGATATGTCTAGTACCCATCTGACATCATACAATGTTACAATATTATTGACTATATTCTCTATGCTATACTTTACATCCCCATGACTGTTTTTATACCTGTCACTAGTATATGTTAATCCCTTCAACTTTTTCACACACTCCCCCCCCGACCCCCGCAACCCCTCTCTCCATTTTCACAGTCATCTGTACCTTGCTGTGGAAACTAACATATTCACAGGTGTGGAGATTAGGGCTCAGATATCTCAGAGGGGCCACTGGTCTCCCTACTGAAAGCATGAATTAATCATTTTTGTTAGCTAGAGATAATGTGGGATAAGAAGGCACATGGGTATAGTAGAGAGCACTGCTCAGGGAGTTCACAATGTGCACTCTGCTCTCAGCTGTCTCACTTATTAGCCTGCTGTTCACCAGACCGCTGGGCCTTGTTTTCACAGCTCTATAAGGGGGAAAGGGGCGGGCAGATGTGATGTTTCCTCAGGTGGTGTTTCTAACATCTCCACATGAAATAAAACATTAAGGGTCAGCCCTAGCTGGTTTGACTCAGTGGATAGAGCATCAGCCTGCAAACTGAAGGGTCCAGGGTTTGATTCCGGTCAAGGGCACATGCTCAGGTTGTGAGCTCGATCCCCAGTAGGGGGCGTGCAGAAGACAGCCAATCAATGATTCCTTCTCATCATTGATGTTTCTATCTCTCTCTCCCTTTCCTTTCCTTTCCTCTCCAAAATCAATAAAAATATATTTTAAAAAATCACTGGGGCAGCAGTCAACCTTCAGACTTATAATCCTTATGACATAAAACCTCATTTACGTCATTGTGGGTACCTATGGAGTTCCACTTCAGGAGACTTTAGACTTCTCATCAGCTGAGTTTTAGGATTCCAGATTTTGGGTTACTACATGGAATTTCCTTGTCTGGGGACAGGCATGTGTCCTTGTGAGGCCCTGGAAATGAGTCTTATGGTCTATTGTTTGCACCATTCTCTCCCCTTTTCCTTTTATTGCCTGTTAGTTCTTTTCTTATCTAATTGGGTTTGCCTTTTCTTCACTCTCAAGTATTTTTGGAGTACCTACCATGTGCTAGGCATGTACCATTACCCTCATTGGACGGAGTCTAGACTGGGATTTCCAAACATTCTTGATTATTCACCTGTTAGTAAAAAAAAAAAAAAAACAGGAAAGAAAGAAAAGAAAAGAAATTGGAGGATGCACTGTTTACTAATATGTAAAACATACACAAAGTTGGAAATTAAATAGCCTTTTCTCATAGTGCCTGGGCAGTGTTCTCAGCCCTGCTTTGAGAACCTACCATGTTAGAGTTGACACAGAATAGAGAAATCAGAGAGGACTGTAAAGCTGTAAAATTATTAAAAGACAAAGAACTGTGTGACTAAAAGCAGTCTTGCAACTTGATATTATTGTTACTTTTGCTCCTTGCTGATTTGTTTGGTGTCTGTGTTTCAATGCCATTTTGTTTGTTTTTTAATTTTTATTTAATTTTTTGAAACGAGAAAAACAACGACAGTTCACCCACGGGCTTTGGTTTTTCATTGTGGTCTGGCCTTGCTGCTAAAGCTGGTAGTCTATCCTGAGGATCACACTTGGAGCCTTTCCCAAGGTCTAAAACCAACATTCATGCATTGCTTGGATGCATTTTATTTAGATCCTATCACCCCTCTCCTCCCATCAGCCTCCTAGCCTGCCACCCAGACTGAGTAGTAATCTTTAAGATGAACTCACAGCTTTTTGGAAATAACTTATTTCTGTTCCCCCTCAGGAGGGATTTGTTCGTGTTGATCGAGATTATGTCCTGAAATCTGCAGAGCTGGCAAAAGCTGGAGGGTGCAAACATTTCAACCTGCTGTCCTCTAAAGGAGCTGACAAGTCGAGCAATTTTTTATATCTGCAAGTTAAGGTTTGTGAATGTTTCTCTCATATATACTTTGGAGAACCCTGGATAATTGGCAGTACTAAATAATATAGAATGTTAAATATTACAAAAATGACCTAATTGCATTAGATTACACACTTTTATAGCTACAGGGACTGTTGTTTGCAGGGATATATTTAGTAAACAAAGTGATTGGAAAGATAATTCCCCCCTGTTGAGGACCCAGTAATCATGAAATGAGATAGGGCAGCTCTGATCTTGAATTATCAGCATGGAATCTTAACATTAGAAAAGACTTTGAGGCAGTGATTCTTAAACTTTTCCAAAGTAGATGATATTTTATTGTGTGTGGTTTTTGTCCTCAAGGAATTTATAATATGCTTGTTTTGGAGGATCCTTAAGTTTGGTAATTCGCTAGAAGGTCTCACAGGGCTCAGAATATAGTCATACTCCCGGCTATGACTTATTACAATGAAAGGCTATAAAGCAAAGTCAGTAAAGGGAAGAAATGCATGGAATGAAGTCTGGAAGAAACTAGGTACAAGCGTCCAAGAGTTCTCTCCCAGTGGAGTTGCATGTGCTTAATTTCTCCAGCAGTGAGTATTGTCTACCAGAAAGATTCACCTGAGCTCAGGAGTCCAGGGTTTTCATGGGGGTTCGTCCCGTAGGCACCCTCAGCTTAGAAACAATTACAGACTTCCAGAAGGGAAGCAAGTGTTCTGCACAAACCACATTGTTTGTTCAAATGGTGCAGGCACAGTAAACTACCCATATCAATTAGGTAATGATGGGAACATTCCTGAAATTCAAGTTCCCAAGCCAAAGGCCAACCTTGCAAGCAAGCTTTTCGGAGATAGCAGTCTCAGCCTTCTGGGTTAACTCTTAAGCACCCTGCTAACAGAGACAAAGCACATCTTTGTAAAAAGCTAACTAAGAAATGTGTCCACATAAAAACTTCTATCTGAATGTTCATAGAAGCGTTATTCCTAAGAGCCAGAGTGGAAGCAACCCAGATACCCATCATCTGATGACTGGATGGATAAAATGTGGTATATACATACAAAATGTATTACATGGGAATGATACATGCTACAACATGGGTGAAACCTGAAAACATTATGCTAAATGAGGAAGGGCAGTCACAAAAGGACACAACATGTATGATTCCATTTATATGAAATGTCCAGAATAGGCAAATCTATAGAGACAGGAAGATTAGTGGTTGGCGAAGCTCAGAGGGAAGGGTGGGACTGAGTGCTATTTGGTACTGGGTTTCTTTTTGGGGTAATAAAATATTCTAAGATTGCAGGCGAAGGGGGCAAAACTCTCTGAATATACTAGAAAATAGTTAGTTAGTCCTCATCTGAGGATATTTTTCCCATTGATTTTTAGAGAGAGTGGAAGGGAGGGGGAAAGACAGAGAGCGAGCATTGATGTGAGAGAGACCCATTGATTGGTTGCCTCCAGCATGCACCCCGACCAGGGCCGGGGATCAAGCCTGCAACCAAGGTACATGCCCTTGTCCAGAATTGAACCCAGAACTCTTCAGTCCACGGGCCGACTCTATATGGACCTAGTCAAACCAACTATGGCATAGAAATCATATATATATATTTTTTTCTTTTTTTTCTTTTTTATTTTTTTAAATTTAATTTTATTTTTTTAATTGTTTGAAGTATTACAAATAGTAGTACATATGTCTCCTTTTTTTTTCCCCCATTGACCTCCCCCTGGCCTCCCCTACCCCCCAGTACATGCCTTTACCTGCCCCCCCCCCACCCCAGTGTCTTGTATCCATTGGTTATGCTTATATGCATGCGTACAAGTCCTTCAGTTGATCTCTTAATGCTGACGACGCCTTGCCACGCTAGCAGTCAGCAGCTGTGCGACGCAGCAGGTTGCCTAGGACTAAACCAGAGAGGGTCAGACCTGCATTGCCACCATGCGCCCACCATCCAGATATCATTGCTGACATGTACACATAAGGAACTGTTTGATATTGAAACAGGGACTCAGAACTGTTGGACATATATATATTTTTAAAAGCTACCTAAGATTGCCCTGGTTGGTGTGGCTCAGGTAGTTGAGCATCATCTTACGCACAGAAAGGTTGCCAGTTCGATTCCCAGTCAGGGCACATGCCTAGGTTTCAGGTCAATCCCTGGTCAGGGTGCATGTGGGAGGCAACCAATTGGTGTTTCTCACATCAATGTTTCTCTCGCTCTCCCTTTCTCTCTCTCTAAAATAAATAAAACCGTATTTTTTTTTTGTTAGAAAATATTTAAGCATAAGACCACCAAAGATGAAACATTTTTAAAAAAGGCTACCTAAGATTATAGGATGTGACAGGCTAAGTGCCAAATGAATGGTATGAACAGGCCAAGAAGGGGAGGAGAGCATGCTGCTTAATTCACCAGTCCTTTACATGCACCTGTTACTGAGCTCCTCTGGCATTTTTACTCATGGAGATGCCTGGCATGAAAATTCATGGTTTGTTTAACAAATTTTATTTAAAGCATTATCTAGATGTAATCTATCTCTAACCCCACCTTTCTTGGTGGGGTTTGTTAGAAAATGAATAATATAGAGGGTCTGTGGAACCGCTGACCCACTGGAACTACCTGGAAACCAAAAAAGGTTAATGTCTGCAAGCCTATACCATTAATTCTGGACTAATGGGAGGTTATTCTTTATGGTTGAACTCCTAATATGTCACGTATTCTTTCTGGATCTGTTAGTATCAGTCAAATCAGAAGCTAGGTGACTATGCAGACGTTCACTCATTCAGTGCATTTTTTTTTTTTTTTAACTCTACTGTGTGTCAAGATTAAATGATCTCTTCCTTAACTTCCCAGACTCTCTGGAAAGTTAAGGATAAATCTGGATAAGGATATTTACAAGTATAGTGGACCCTTGAACAAGGTGGGACTTAGGGGTGCTGACCTCACATGCAGTAAAAAATCCACGTATAACTACAGTTGGCCCCTCACATATGTGGATTTCCTTGAAGCCTTGGAGTGACCCTTGAAAAAATGTGAGTTTGAACTGTGTGAGTCTATTGAGAAAAACCACACATGCAGTTTAAACCCATGTTGCTTAAGGGTAAGTTCTACTGAGACCCCCAGAAGCAGATTATCTTCAAAACCCAGTTATTCTCTATTAAGCATTATAGTAGGTTGGTTTTGATTAAATACTGAAAATGTGGTGTGTGTGTGTGTGTGTGTGTGTGTGTGTGTGTGTGGTGCGTTGTGTTGTTTTTTTTTAAAACAGGGAGAAGTGGAAGATAGGGTGGAAGAATTAAAATTTGATCGTTACTCCATATTTAGACCTGGGTGAGTATTCACGCTACCTAAGAACACACCACTGTTGGTTATTCCCTAGAAGGGAGTTTTCATTTGAAGAGGCTGACAACTAAGATACCTAGGACATTAAAGAAGTTGTCTGGAGTTGGATTTTTCTCTGAAAAGCCCACCTTTTGGCTTTGAAGGAAGGGGTGGGCAGTTGGTGGTGCCAGGTTCAGAACAGTGTGGAATTTCCTGGGTGGCTTTTGCTGCCTTCTTTTTAAAAATCCTTTCCATGCACCAAATTAGACCTTTTACCCACTGTGTTAGTCTGCTCAGGCTGCCATAACAGAATAACTCCATAGACTGGGTGGCTTACACAACAGAAATTCATTTTCTTGCAATTCCGAAGACGAGTAGTCCAAGATTGAGGTGCCATCAGGGTTAGTGTCTGGTGAGGCCTCTCTTCCTGGCTTGTAGATAGCCTCCTGTGTGTCCTCACATGATCTTTACTCTGTGTGGGCAGAGAGAGAGAGAGAGAGATCTGATATCTCTTCCCCTTCTGTAAGGACACCAGTCCTTTCAGATTAGGGTCCCACGCAGGGGTCCTCAAACTTTTTAAACAGGGGGCCAGTTCACTGTCCCTCAGACCGTTGGAGGGCCAGACTATAGTTAAAAAAAAAAAAAGCTATGAACAAATTCCTATGTGCACTGCGGGCCCGGGACGAGTCGGCTGCTAAGCAGGACAGGCAGCGGCACCCGGCGGGCCGGATAAATGTCCTTGGCGGGCCGCATGTGGCCCGCGGGCTGTAGTTTGAGGATGCCTGACCTAAAGTAACCTTAATTACCTTCCTTAAGGCACTGTCTTCATATGCAGTCACACTGGGGGTGGGGCTTCAACATGAATTTAGGGGAGACACAGCTTAGTCTATCACACTCTCTGGTCTGAATGCAGTTTACCATCTTCTTCTCTGCTTTTTTTGTTTTCTCTTTAGAGTTCTGTTATGTGATAGGCAAGAATCTCGCCCAAGTGAGTGGTTGGTTAGGAAATTCTTTGGCTCCTTACCAGAATCTTGGGCCAGTGGGCATTCTGTACCAGTGGTGACTGTGGTTAGAGCGATGCTGAACAACGCAGTGAGACCAAGTGACAAGAAGAAGGAACTGCTGGACAACAAGGCCATCCACGACCTGGGGAAAGCCGATGGCTCTCTGAAGCCATGATCACACCTGAGAAGTGCTTTTTTGGTCAAACTCAGCACCCATCATCTAATTGCTAATTTAAAGGTAAAAAAAAAAGCATGCTTTAACTGAGGTGTCACTATTTTCAGTCATCTGGGTCCAATTAAAAAATAACTGTGCTCTGCCACAGCAGTTTGGAGCCTGGTTGTTGACCCTTGAACAACATGAGTTTGAACTGAGCACTTCCATTTATATGTGGATTTTTTTTCAATAAATACTATAAATGTATTTTCTATTCCTTATGTTTTATTAACATTTTCTTTTTTCTAGCTTATTATTGTTATTATTTTTTTTGGTGGGGAAATCAAGTTCTAGTTCATTTTATTGTAAGAATACAGTATATAATACAAACAACATACAAAATATGTGTTATTTTACTATTTATGTTGTTGGGGAGACTTCTGGTCAACAGTACACTATTAGTACAGTTGGCCCTCTACATCTGCAGATTCCCAACCTCAGATCGAAAATATTGTTTTCAATCCACAGTTGCTTGAATCTGTGGGTGTCAAACCTGTGGCTATGAAGGGCAGAGTGTAGTTAGGTTTGGGGGGCTCAAAAGTTATATGTGGCCCTAACCAGTTTGGCTCAGTGGATAGAGCGTCGGCCTGCGGACTGAAAGGTCCCAAGTTCGATTCCGGTCAAGGGTATGTACCTTGGTTGCGGGCACATCCCCAGTAGGAGGTGTGTAAGAGGCAGCTGATCAATGTTTCTAACTCTCTATCCCTCTTCCTTCCTCTCTGTAAAAAATCAATAAAATATATTTTTAAAAAAAAGATATGTGGATTTTCAACTGCACTGGGGTGGCACTCCTAACCCACATGTGGTTCAAAGGTCAACTGTACAGCACCCAGGGAGCTTTTCAAACATGGAGCTTCATAGGCCCTGTCTCTGCCTCAGACCCTCTGAAGCCAATATTTTGGGAGTATGGGCACAGGAATCTGTTGTTTTGTGTAAGTTTCCCCTGGTGAATCTGATGCCACTGGTGCGGAGGCCAGCTCTGAAGTGCTTGTCTGCAGAGTGATGGCAGCAGTGCAGACCTTACGTAGCATACAGACGAGTTCTGTTCTAAAATTGTTGACATTCGGGTCTTCAAGATACTCAGTGCTGACTGCATATAATTGTGTAAGTGAACATTGTGCCTTACTACTTCTTTAGAATATATAATAAGATGTATTATACAACTGAGCTTTTATAATTCCTAATTAAATAGAGGAATAAAAATGAATGGACAAGTCCTGGGTGCCTCTTAGATTGTTAGGAAATGCCCAAGTATCAGTGGTAATATGCAGTATTTTGGCCAATGGGATGATATAATAGCAACTAATATTTATCAAGTGCTTGCTAAGTGTCAGCCTTTACACATGCTATCTGTCCTTGAACCCTCCAAACAATCCTTGTAATGGTTATAGGTGGTGCTTGCTGTTAGTGAACAAAGGTTCACTGCCCACAGCACACAGAAGCCAAATCATGGCATAGGCTTTTCTTTGAGAAAAGAAAGGAGCTTTATTTGCAAGTCAGTGGCAAGAACACAGGAGGCAAGGCTCAAATCTGTCTCATCCCGGGCTCTGGGTGGGGTTTTAAGAAGTAGCAGTTAAGGGTTCACAAGTGTTGCTGGTGAGTGGTGTTTCACAAGTGTTACTCGGAAGTGGTGTATTCAAGGTCTAAACGTTGGTTCCGGGCCTTGTTAGAAACAGGATAGGACCAGGCTCTGTGGTTACACTGTCATCCTCATATCCTAGATGGAGGAAACTGAAACTCACTCATTAAGTGCCTTGCCCAAGGGGCCAAAGCTAAAGACCTGAAGCTAGGAAATGGCAGAGCCAGCATTCTAACCCAAGTCAGCCTGATCCCATGACGTGTATTTTTAACCACTCTGCAAGAGCATCCACTATTTGTATAATTCCAGAGAGCTGCAGTGAATATTTGCTGGATCAGTATGTGCTGTGTGTGAATTAAATAAAAATATTTGGGTTTCTCCCTATAATGATTAACCACAAAATGTTCACATAGCAGTGAAAGTACTTCTCAAAGTGCTGCAACTTAAAAACTATGGAAAAGGAAGGGAAAAGGCACAAGGGTCAAAGTGAAGAGGAGCACGCAGTGATAATTTCCATCATGGAACAAAGGATGGTGGTGAAACTTGTCTTAATGTTTGTCCCGGGAGAAGCAAAGTTATTTGAATGGTTCAATCAATTTTTTCAGGGTCTACAGTATGCCAAGTACATTTCAAGTTTCTGTGGGCACTGGAGGATAAAGGCCAGTGGGTCCCCCCCCCCTCTCCCCCCCGGTTTGGGGCCAGTGGGCTTTAGGAAGGAGATGGGCCATCTTCCTCCTGCCAGGTGGGGTTCCTTTGGGGCCAGACTCTGAAGAGCCTGTGTCTTCGGGTGATAACAAGCATGGGCTCCAAGAAGCAAGGCTGAAGTAATGGCAGTTAAATCCAGTGGCCAGTTTTAAGTTATTCTCTGTATGTTATTTCCTTGCCCACAAACCTTCTGTTGGGCCTTGTTCAACACTCTATTCTGGTCTTAATAGTGAGTGGGATGATACGGGAGAATCTGGGCTCATCTTTAGAGCAAAGAGCTACTCCCTCCCAAGCCCAGCTTTATGGTGAGGCATAAACTTGAAGGGACAAGATCCTGGCCCAATCACCCCTCTAAACTCGGTGTTACTTTTTTGTTTTTACTGTTAACATTGAATGATCGGGTGTCACTAAGGCAGTGGTTCTCAACCTTCCTAATGCCGCGACCCTTTAATACAGTTCCTCATATTGTGGTGACCCCCAACCATAAAATTATTTTTGTTGCTACTTCATAACTGTAATTTTGCTACTGTTAATGAATTGTAATGTAAATATCTGTGTTTTCCGATGGTCTTAGGCGACCCCTGTGAAAGGGTTGTTCGACCCCCAAAGGGGTCACGACCCACAGGTTGAGAAACGCTGCACTAAGGGGTTTAGCAGGCTTCCCTTCAAATGTTATACTGACAGGGAGAAGATGGGCCTTGCTGGAGAGTTTATGTCAGAAAGATGAAGGAAAAAGTTGGGTGGGCCTTGGTAATGAAAGGCCTTGAATTCTTGCATTCATTCAGTTTATTAAATACCCCTGACGTGCCATGGGGCACATAGGCCGTTCGGATATATCAGTGAACAGTAAAGCCAGCAATGGAGCCAGCAACTATTCTGACAATGCCCTACGATGTAAGAGGCTTCAGACTTAATAGTTGATGAATTCTGTCCTCTTGGAGTTTACAGTGAAGGGACAGAAGTATATGCAGAAGAGTTTCATCATAATACAAGGCATTTGTTTCATTCAACATATTTATTGATTGCCTATTATGAATTAGGCCATGTGTTATGTGTCAGAGAAATGAAATAGAGACGTGGCCTTACCCTCATGGTGCAAACAGTGTTGTCGGTAACAAAGAAGAAAAAAAAAAGAGAGAAAAACAAGCAAATGGTAGGTGCTAAGAAACTTAACAGGAGGCTGTTGGAATGACAGTGGATCCTACTTTAGAAACAGTGGTGTGAGGAACTTTCTGCTGAGACAATAAGTACCTACCTATTTGTAGAGTATTCTTAGCAAAGGCCTTGAGGTGGGAAAACGATGAGTCCAAAGGAAAGGTTGGAGGATGGGGCCCAAGATGAATGGTTGAGTTGGAACATTAGGCAGGATTATGTAGAGCCTGGTAGGCCATGGCAGTCGATTTCATTTTAGAAACATGTGCCATAAGCATGCTAGCCTCTGGGGTTAGAGTTTGGAACATTACCTACTGAAATTACTGTTGCCCACTCCCACCTAATAAAGCAGTCTATGGTTTGAATAGATATAGGGAAGGGAAGAAAGACATGAGGCATGGAAAGGTTTGTGTTCCTCCCACACAGCAGCCAGAATGATACTTTCTAGCGATTTTCAACAGGTGTGCCACAAGATTTTTAAAAACATGCAATACCTGACTAGTCAGGGGCACTGACCTCTTTTCCCTCAGACTGCCACATAAAAAATGACAACTACCAACACAGTAGCCATCTGGTGTGAATAAATAAAAATTATACCTATTTTGTCCTGGTCGGGTGGCTCAATTGGTGGAGTATTGTCCCATACACCAAAAGGTTGTGGGTTTGATTTCCAGTCAGGACACATACCAAGGTTTCAGGTTCAATTTCCAGTCGGGGTGTGTATAGGAGGCAACCCATCAATTTTTTTTCACATCAATGTTTCTCTCTCTAAAAAAATCAATGAAAACATATCTTTGGGTGAGGATTAAAGAAAGAAAAAAAATCATACCTATTTTTTGTCAGATAGGCAAAAAAACATATTTTTTTTGGTGGGCCGCAGAATTTTAGTGATTAGTTTATGTGCCAGGAGATGAAAAAGGTTGAAAATCGCTGTACTAAACACATCTGACCGCCCTGGCCGGGTAGCTCAAGTGATTAGAGTGTTGTCTGATACAACCAAGGTTGCAGGTTCGATCTCTGGTCAGGGCACATACAATAATCAACCAATGAGTGCATAAATAAGTGGAAAAAGTTGATGTTTCTCCCTCTAAAATCAATAAATAAAAACTTTTAAAAAATAAAAATAAATAAGTAAATACATCTGACAGTATTACTCCCTTGCTTAACCAAACAGGTCAACTGCTTACCGTTATTGAGGATAAAGTTAACACTTATGTCTAAACACTCTACATGTATTAACTCATTTTTATCCTTACAATAATCCTGTGGTTAGTGCATTATCTCCATTTTGTAGTTGAGGAAATGGAGGTAGGGAGATATCAAGTAACTTGCTGAAAATTATAGAGTTAGGCAGTGTCTACAAAAGAAATATCCAAACCTGTAGAGAATTTTAATAAGTTTATTTGAACTGAACTGATGACATATGCTGGGGAGCAAGATCTCAAGTGCTCCGGAGAATAAGTCTTGCAGGTTCTCTTATGCATTTAAAATTAAGGAGGGAATGTAAGGATGATTACATAAAGGTGGGAAAAAGCAAGGCCAGGATTGGGTTACCGGATAGTTAACGAGGTTCTGTGCTTTCTTGAGGGTGGTTATGGTTAATTTCAAAGGTGTATTAACCCAGATGCACAGAAACAATGGACAGGGCTCGCTTAAGGCAAAGATGAATCTTTTACTAAAAGTTATATGCCTGGGGTTGATTACCCAACCTGACTTGCCCAGTTAGGGATTGATGGTCAGATCACGCTGTGAAGTTACTTTCCATGGAAAAGGGATAGACGAAGGAATCAAACCAAGTACTAGTAGGTTGGCTACGGAGTCCATGTTCTCACTTTACCACTGAACATGAAAGACTGAAATCCTTAACGCAGCCTGCAAGGCTTTGGTCTGTATACACCCACGCTGGCTCCCGCAGTTCCCTCTCCCCCAGCTTTATCGCAGGGGGAAGGGTGGGGGGAGAGAAGCCCAGGAACCAGAGGAGTCCGGCTCCTGCCTGCGTTCTGCCTCCTCCGACACCAGAGGGCGCCGCGGGCCGCTCTCCCCTCCATGAATCCAGAATGGGGGAAGCTCGGCGGGCGACGTGCCGACTGCAAAACCACTGCGGCGTCTCCCCACCTCTGGGCGCAGGGCTGCGGGCGAGCACCATCCGCTAAAGCCTGTGGCAGCGGGAGGAAGAAACTAAAGTCGTGTCCAAGGCTGAGACGCTCAGACCTCTTTTCAACGCGCTGACTCCGGGCGCACTGCGTCAACACTGCGGCGGGAGGAGGCGGATCTCGGGCCTCAGCCCCGCCCACCCCGGGCTTTGCCACGCCCTCCGATCACGTGATCAGCGCCGCCATCTCGGGGCCGGAAGCGCTCCCGAGCCCGCGCGCGCGCTCTCGCGTGTCTAGGTGCCCGTGAAGTGCCCACAACTCCTTCCCTGCTGCGCGCGTGCGCGCGCCCGTTCCTGGGCCCCGGTCCGGGAGTTCCGCGAGGGCCGCGCGCGCCGCTCAGCCAGGTCCCCGCCCCCAGCACGCCGGGCTCCCGGGACACCTCAGCCATGTGCTCGTTAGCGTCGGGCGCTACTGGTGGGTACTCCCGGCCCCTCAGCACCCGCGCCTCCGAGGGGCTGGTGAAAGACCCTTTCCTCCCGGGCGGTGGGGCCTTGCTGGGGGGTGTGGGGGATGGGGGAGGTGCCGGGGAGCGGGACGCGGGCGGCGCTCCCCTGCAATGGAGCCCTCTCCCCACCCTCCTCCTCGTGCGCCGGGCCGGCCCTGGCATCCGAAGCGAACCTGACTTTTGCGTGTGCTAGGAGGCCGGGGCGCTTTGGAGGATGAGGAGGACCTGCCAGACCTGTCCGACAGCGGGGACGAGGCCGCCTGGGAGGATGAGGACGAGGACGATGCTGAGCTCCCCCACGACAAGCAGCAGACCCCCTGCCTGTTCTGTGACAGGTTCGTCCTCCTCAGCGCCGGGCTCCTGCCCGGGGGTGCCCTGCCCTCGAATTCTCCAGCCAGTGGTTTGGAGTGAGGGCTTGTGGTGAAGGAAGACCCCAAGAGATATGGAGGGAGGAGCCCTGAACTGGAAGCCAGGTTGTCTTCGGCGGGCCTCAGTTTCCCCGTGTGTAACATGGTAGGGTTTTGAACTGGATCTGTGGTTCCCAATTCTGGTTGTGTACCTTTGTCACCTGAAACACTTAGAAAAACACACAGATGCTGAACTCTGCACCACAGTCCTTCTAAGTCAGGATTGCGATCCAGGAATCGTCTCTATTTTTATAAAGGCCCCAATCTCAGAGTCACTAAACTAATCTCTCAGGAGGACCCTTCTAGTTTACCACTCTGTAATTCTCTGACAAGCAGAGAGCTTCTCAGGTGCAGTGCTTGATTTGAACCATTTAAAGAATAACCCTTCTCAGGTAGGGCTCCTCCCCTATTGAAGGGGAAGGAATTGATGCCTTTTCACTTAGGTTAAAAAAAAGACTCCGATATCAGTAACTTTCTCAAGGTCACACAGCTGTGGTTTGTCATATCCAAATCCATGTTCTTTCCACGTACAATTCTGCCTCTTCATCTCCACAAGCATTGACTTTGGGTGCTGTCCTGGCACGTGGGCATGAAAGAGGCCTGTGTGGCATCCGCCAGGGTCACTTGAATAAACATTTTCCAGTTTTCCTTAAATCTGGGCATGGTGCTGGTTGGTGGTATGTTCGCCTCTATGGATTCATCATTGTTTGCACCTGTCGCCTCATTTGGGTAGCTATAGATGCGTGAAATTTGTGGAGCATCAGGACGGACTTCTTTGTGACAGGCTGCATAAATACTGAAAAAATGACTGGTCTTGGTAAACATTTGTTGAAAGGTCACTGCTGCGTGGCACCGTGCGAGGCATAGAAAAGAGATAAGGCAGCTTCTGTGCTGTGTATGCCTACTTTGCGTCCTTCAGTTTTGCATCCTTCAGTTTTGCAGGTCACATAATCGAGACTTGGTCCTCACAGTACTTGTAATGCAAGTACTTTGGGAACACTGCAAGATCACCTTTGAAGTACAGCACTTAGGGAATATGCCAGCTGTAAAATTACATTTTATGCTTTATTTCTGAAAGTACTTTGAGCTTTGCCAGTTCAAAGCCTCCAAAAACAGAATTGACACTTAAGAGGAGAAAAGAGACCTACGTAGGGAATTTTCATATCTTGAGAGAAACAGAATCTATCAAAGGGAGTTCTCTTTCTTAAAAGACTTTTGGTAAATTCAGTGCTTTTAATTGGCAAATGAATTACCTTTGACATTTAATGAGTAGTTGGGTTTGTTTTAGGTGTAAAATGGAACTGAGAAGTACTGATTCCCTTTAGAAGTTCTGGTTCCTGACTCTACAGAGAATGTTTTCTCTTAATTGGGAATAAAACTAGAAACCAGCAGGTTGGGGGGTAAAGGGAGTGTATGTTTAAAATAAAATCAATATTTAGACTTCCTGTGTACTTTTTCATGAAGCTATTTATTGCTTGATTTTTCAGGTTATTTACATCTGCTGAAGAAACATTTTCGCACTGTAAGTCTGAGCATCAATTTAATATTGATACCATGGTCCGTAAACATGGTGAGTATTTTTTAGAATAAGGAACATTTTAGTTGTGAAATGTAAGTTCAAACTGTACTTTTCCAGACCTTTCCTTTTCTAAACAGTAGTGAAATATATAGCAACACCCTACTTTTTTTGACAGTGGCCTTTGAGGAAAGATTAAATATAAGTCATTCTTCTAGGTAGGATTTCACTGTAAGCTTATATTGACTTCACAACTCAAAAGGGAGTCAATATAATGATTGCATTTTTATCATATAAATATTAGAATTAAGGAGAGTAAGAGAATATATTAGAATTAATGGGAATAAGCATAAAGGTGGACTTGGGAAAGGAGGTGGAACATTATGAAAAAAGACAACTTGCCAAGTGAAAGCTTAACGTGAAATTCAAGGCATACAAGGTCGAGTTTTATAAGGAGTTTGGTAAAAGATTATAGAAAAAGGATTGATGAAATTAAGGTGGTAAGTAAAATATTTAGATGATTCTTTTGAGACTTGCATTTAACCATACCTATTTTACTAATAAAGCCTTCCACTTCTTTAAATGGATGTAGAAGACCTGCACTCTTCCTCTAAAATTAAGTACAGAATTGTTTTTTTGGCCCCTGTATTTACTAACAACTGCAAAGGACATTACATAAACGTGATATAATATGTTTATAAATTATAAATTTAAGTGCAACTACTTTTGAAAGGCATGGATAACTTAGTCTCATTGGATTTTTTTTTTCATGTTTTTAACAAGCATTTTTAAAGTATGACTTGGAATCATACTGTAAATATAACTTTGTACTAGAGGTCCAGTGATCAAATTCGTGCACCGGTGGGGTCCCTCGGGTGGCCTGCAGGAATAGGGCCCCAGCTCATGCTCCCAAGCTCACAACCCCAGCTTGTGCCCCCAGCCTCGCTGCCCCACCTGGCACCCCGCCTTGGCTTGGCGCCGCCCCCTCACCTGCTCCACTGTCCTGCCTGTGGGGCGATCGATTGGGGCTGGGTTCCCTGCCTGGCTCCCTCAGCGCCTGGGAGCCAGGCGGCAGCCCCATCCCCCACCACTGCCGCTGGTTGCCATCTGTGGGGTGATCGGTGGGGCGATTGGGTCCCTGCTCGGACCCACCTTGGCCTGGCACCACCCACTCACCTGCTCCACCATCCCGCCGCGGTCCAGCTCTCATTGGGGCCCATTGGGGCCAGCAGCGCCTCCACTGCTGCCCACTGCCAGCGCTGCGTGGCTGATGCCTGCCATGTTCTGCACCACCCCCTGGTGGTCAGCACATGTCATAGTGAGCGGTCGAACTCCTGGTGGGACAATTTGCATATTAGGGTTTTATTACATAAGATTTTTTTCTCACCACATAGGGATTTTTATATGCTATTATGCACATAAAAACATTATGTATGCTATTATGTTCCTCATACAACATTTCTTAGGAGAGATCTGTTGGATATGCTAGTGACTGGAACTCAAACCTGAGACCCTTCAGTGCTTAGGTAGATGTTCTAACCACTTAACCACTGGCCAAGGCTGTTTTCCCCTGTTTTAAATGCTGTTTCATTTCTGGAAAGATATGGGAACCAGATAACAAGCCTCATTGTTTTCCAATATGTATCATTTAACTTAATGTTAAAGCTCATATACTTTGTATATTCCATATTCTGGCTAAATTATAATTTGGTAGGCACTGTAAAAACTGGGGATGTAGAAACTAAGTTCTAATATTAACTGCCCTATACTTGGAAAAGTCTGTGACCTAAGTTTCTTGATTTGTAATGCTCTTAGAAATGAGAAGAATTCTAAAAATTAATTTTCTATATTTTAGAAATGCAAGAAAAACATTAAAAATTGTCATTTATGCTAGCTGTTTCTCAATTACAATATTGAGAAGTATCAAAATTACTATTTCTAGTTCTTAATAAGAAATTAAAAATATTATAAGTTGTAGTTTAGAGGACAGAAATATTTTATTGTCTAACCAGAGAAGCCACTATAGAACAGATCAATTAAACAAAACTCATCTTAAAATAGGTAAATTATCTTTTTTTCCCCCTTTAGGACTTGAATTCTATGGATACATTAAACTAATAAATTTTATTAGGCTTAAGGTAAGTTGGTGACTTAATTTACAATTTTGTTTTGAAACTAAAGAAATACCACTACCAGTGGTGACTAAAAGAATATGAAGAACTGCTTTACAAGAAACTGTTTTAAATTTGTCAGACATCATGTTGGAATTATGGACATTAGGAAATGCCACAATATATAGGACCAAGTATATCAGGGGTGGGGGAACCTTTTTTCTGCCAGGGGCCATTTGGATATTTATAACATCATTCATGGGCCAAAATTATCAACTTAAAAATTAGCCTGCTATATTTGGTCAAACATTTAATTAACTCACCCCTAATACCTTGGCAGGGTCAGACCAAATGATTTCACGGGCCTTATAGGCCTGAGGGTGAGATGTTCCCACCCCTGAAGTAAATGGATGCACACTATGCTTAGTAAGTGTCATTTTTAACTGCATCTAAGAGATGAATCAATGTTATATAAAAAAGTAATTCAGAGTCAGATAAAGGGGAAATACTGAAAGTGTTTCTGTAAAATTCGAAATAATTCCTAGTGTGATTTCAAGTACTCTCTTTGTTCTATTTTTCAAATACTTTGTTCTTCTTTCTGTTCTATTCAAATGAGTATTTATATTGCCACTTCCTCCAGATCCAAATATAACATTGTGCAGTGATACCATTGATTAAGCAGTCATCCAATCAAGTTAAGGAAATGACAATTGAACATAGAGATTTTGTGTAATGTCAACATGAATTCCTTTTTTGTTTAATTTTCCTAGTTTTTGCTAAGGGAATTTTATGATGATACTAGGGGCCCAGTGCACGAATTCATGACCTTGAAAGGAACTGTGGGCTGCGAGGCTACAATGGGCACAGGGGCGGGTCTCGGCCCATCCTTTGTGCCCCCGCCCGGCCCTTCCACCACTGCCCCCGATCCCCTCTCTGCCGGCAGCCCCACTCCTGCCGCCGCCGCCACTTCCACATGCTGACGGTGCTGGTCCCGCTTGCACCCGCTGACAGTGCCAAGTGTTTGTGACCGGCACCAGGTGCCAGCAGTGGGTGCAAGTGGGCTGTCGCCGGCAGCCGGTGTGAGAGGCAGCTGCTATCCCCGATTGCCCCTTAGGAGCAGGGGGAGGTGAAGAAGCCCTGAGGGGTGATCTGGGCTGGCAGCTGCCTTTTTCACCCGCTGATGGCGCTGAGCGATCGGGACTGGCACTGGGCGTTGGCAGCGGGTGTGAGCGCCAGGCAGGACCGTGGCACATGGGAGCAAAGAATTTTCAGTAACCACCAGAGCTTTGCCCCATGACAGTGACCAGCATCCCGCTTTGGCCTGGTGCCCCTGCTCACCTGCTCCTCCATCCCACCGTGGCCAACACCTGCCATGTCCTGCCTGCTGCCAACGCCCGCTGAGTTCCACATGCGGCCCCTGGTGGTCAGTGCACGTCATAGCGATCGGTTGTTCGGTTCTGCCGTTCGGTCTATTTGCATATTAGGGATATATATATATATATATATATATATATATATATATATATATGCATTGAAAAAACATGCAATTAATTTTACATCCAGAATCCTACAGTTGAGTATATGAATTCCATATGTAATCCAGTGCCTTGGGAAAAAGAAGAGTATTTGAAGCCAGTATTAGAAGATGACCTTTTACTTCAGTTTGGTAAGATGAATATATCCTTTGTGGAATATGTTTCAAATATTATACTTACTTAAAAAGTAAACTCCATTTTATTCACTCAGATTTCATTAGTTTTTCCCTATTCTCCCCTTTCTGTTCCAAGATCCCTTGTAGGATAAACAGTATATTTAGTTGCCATGTCTCCTCAAGCCCCTCTTGGCTATGACAGTTCTCAGGCTTTCCTTGTTTTTGATGACCTTGACAGTTTTGAGGGTTACTAGTGTACAAAAATTTAAAGTGGAACATGATTTGCATAGTTCAAAGTATCGTCCCAAGAAATTTATTTTATTTTTGTTAATCCTTATCCGAGGATATTTTATCCATGGGTTTTTTTTCTGTTTTTTAGAGAGGGTGGAAGGGAGGGAATGGAGTGGGGGGAGAGAGAGAGAGAGAGAGAGAGAGAGAAACATTAATGTGATAGAGAAACATCAGTTGGTTGGCTCCCACATGCCTGGGATTGAACTTGCAACCCAGGTACATGCCCATGACCGGGAATCAAACCCAAAACCTTTTAGTGCACAGGCCAGTGCTCTAACCATTGAGCATACCAGCCAGGACCCAAGCAATTTATTAATTACAAAGGAAATGTTAACTTTTCAGTGGAGGAATCCAGTAGACCGCAACCAAGTGATTGAGGCAGGCATGAGTTTGAATCTTAGTTCCTTCATTAAACAGCTGTATAACTTTGGGCTAGTCTCTTAATTTTTCTAAAATTTATTTTCCCCATGCATTAATCCAGGGATAATTTTTTATAATTTAGCTTTCCTTTGAGGATTAACTGAGATGTAATGCATGTATATGAAAGATAGCTGATAATCAATAAATACTAGGGTTTTTTCCTTCCACTTTTTTGTTTCTTCCAGTATTTGGTTCTGTATAATTAATGCTTATTTATGTGTTCAATTTAGCCAACTAATGAAAAGCATAAACTAACAGCATGCTCTTTAAATTCAAATTGAAGCAGTTTGGATTTATACATTGATTTAAAGTACTTTTACTAATTTTTTTTCAATTGGTTGCATAATAGGCATTTAGTATATATGTATTTATTCCTAACATATTTATATATTTACTAGTGGCCCAGTGCACGAAATTCGTGCACGGAGGGGGTTCCCTCAGCCCAGCCTGCACCCTCTCTAATTGGAGACCCCTTGGGGGATGTCCAACTGCCGGTTTAGGCCCACAGGATCGGGCCTAAGCCAGCAGTTGGACATCCCTCTCGCAATCTGGGACCACTGGCTCCTAACTGCTCATCTGCCTGCCTGCCTGCTCGCCCCTAACTGCCTCTGCCTGCCTGCCTGATTGCCCCTAACCCCTCTGCCTGCCTGCCTGATCACCCCTAACCACTCTGCCTGCCTGCCTGATCATTCCTAACTGCCTCTCCCTGCCTGCCTGATTGCCCCTAACTGTCCTCCCCTGCTGGCCTGATCTGCCCCAACTGCACCCCCGTGCCGGCCTGATTGCCCCTAACTGCCTCTGCCTGCCTGATCACCCCTAATTGCCCTCCCCTGCCAGCCAATTTGGTTCTGATTGGTCAGTTTCTATGCCAGTCACTGTCAAAAGCTCCACCTCCTAGGCAGCCATTGGCTCCTCAACAGTTCACCCAGATTTGGTTCTGATTGGTCGGTTTCTATGCTAGTTAGCGTCTCTGGGCCTATCTCTGGGCCTGATCAGAGAGGCGGGGCTGATCAGCAGCCCCTGCAGAGGCTCGGAGAGAAACAGGCGTGGCTGCTGGCAAAGCCCGGAGAGACAAAGAGAGGCAACGGCTGATCAACAGCTGCCACGGAGGCTGCGGATCAGACCCTGCCTCTCCAGGCCTTTCTCCGGGCCTGAACTGCAGCCCCCTTGGCAGTCAGTGGTGGGTCACTGCACCTGCACCACCGGTAGTCAGTGCTGGGTTGTCATGGCAATCCAGCATTGACTGCAGGACTGACTTCCGGTGTTCGGTCGTTTTGGACGTGACAAACCCTGGCTCTTTATACATATAGATTAAAAGATGGCCTGATAATGTCCATTTATTTTTTTAGATGTAGAAGATCTTTATGAACCAGTGTCAGTCCCATTCTCATTCCCCAATGGACTCAGTGAAAATACCTCTGTTGTTGAAAAATTGAAACATATGGAAGCCAGGGCACTGTCTGCTGAAGCTGCATTAGCTAAAGCGCGTGAGGATCTTCAAAGAATGAGGTAATTTATCAGTCTATAAAAAATTAATTGTTTAGACCCACCCAAAATAATACAACTAATAATAAGATAGGATTTGCTAAGACATTTTATATACTGGAAAATACAATGTAGATATTTAATTTAATATGTTAAAGGGATACAGCAATATTTTTATACATTGTGACATTGTTGATTAACATAAAGTTCTCATATACTTTATCATTTTATACTAATGATAATTGTCTTCTTAAGTGTTTTTGTTCTTTGATGCTGCCTTCCTTTGAATTACCCTATTTTTAATAGATTTCTCCATTTTACTTTTCCTCTCCTAGGCTTTTTTGTTGTTGTTAATCCTCACCCAAGGATATTTTTTCCATTGATTTTTAGAGAGAGTGAAAGGGAAGGAGGGAGGGGGAGAGAGAAACATCGATGTGAGGGAGACATATTGGTTGGTTGCCTTCTGCTCACGTCCCAACCTGGGGGCTGGGGGTCGAACCTGCAACCCTTTGGTGTGAGAGCCAACGCTCTAGCAACACCGGCCGGGGCTGCTCTCTCAGGCTTTTAAAGTGGCAGGATTAATATTTCTATGTTTGGGAGGAATATGGGGTTAAAATGTTTGTTTATAAAGAATCAAAATATAATTATGGTATAGTATTTAATCAGAAAACCAGACACATATGATGGTTTTCTCCAGTGAGTAAATGAGCATTCTACTGGCTTAGTACTTCTCAGAATTTAATGTGCATGTAAATCACCTGGGGATCTTGTTAAACTGTAGATTCTGATTCAGGAGGTCTCTAGTAGGGCCTGAGATTTGCCTTTTTATCAAGTATACCTCTAGCTTTACCTCCTGGATTTGTAATTTGGTTGTTGCCCGAGTACCCACTTGATGGTTTGCCAGAATGTTGAGTAGGAAGGATAGTATAGCTGATTGCAGTTTCCCTTGCCTGTTTCTGAGATTTTATGCTGGGTAACCTAGTAACCACCAATAACTCTACTGTCTGCATCTTTGCACTTCTTCCACATGCATACCTTACAGATTCTTAATATGTGATCAAAGAGGGAATTAAGTTTTAGAGCTGCAGTGGATGGTGTTGGTGTATGTAAATCTCAACCTTATCTGTCTGTTGAGACTCCCAGTAGATAGTACATGTGAGTGTCTTTAGCACAGTATTCAGGAAATTCCAATATGGGTCCACTTTCTTCCCATATAACCCTTTGATGAGATAATAGGTTTTAAAGAATATTAATAGTGTTGAAATATAGTATTACATTGATTCAGCTACTAAAATAAGCTTTTGGGATATTAAGAATAATAAAGTTGAATAAAGGTAATGTGCTTATTTTATTCAGTTGAAAGATATAAACAGCTGTAATCTGCAGTTGGCAGTGCTTTGTGGTTTGCAGAAGAAATGCTTACAACTGGGTTTGAATATGCCATTGCTTGAGATCCAGCAGGGGGAGCTTTAAGTTGCTTATGACAGAATTATTTAGAAGGCTCATCACACTCTACTCACTCCTGCCCCCCCCCTTCCTCTTCCTCAACCTCTAGCCTTCCCTTTTTCATGGTCCAATAAACCTGTCTCAAGGGTGTATTTCAAATTGATTACAGACAATTTGCTCAGGATTTTGTGATGAACGCAGATGTCAGAACCTGGTCGGCATCTACTACTGCCATTGCAGACCTTCAGGAGGATGAGGATGGTGTTTATTTCAGCTCATACGGGCATTATGGGATACATGAAGAAATGCTAAAGGTTAGAAAAGAGCACAAATGCACCAAATCCATAATTAAGGAAAATTTTAATAAGACAAGTCCTTAATACATATGCTATAGAAAACTGGTTTCTGTTTTTTGGTGTTCTCTTTTTAAATAACTGCTTTTTAAATCTCTTTGGTGCTTGATAGCTCATCTTGGGTTGAAAATATTACAGAAGCATCAAAGTCATTTAAGTTCCATTTAAGATCATTATTAATCCTCGTTATGGAATTACTTTTGCTTTAAATAGAACATTGGTAAAAAACAACTGCTTTAGTCTTCTCAAGAACAACTATTAAATATGAATAAATAAATTATACTTTTGCCTTTAAATGTACAAAGGAAATGATTAATTTTAGTGTTTTAAATAGCTATACTGATTTCAGTTTGGGCAAATAATTCCTTGGTACAAAGTTTAATTATAAGTCATTTTCAATTGTTATGGCATAACTCTTTTACATTTGAAATCATTGATATATAGAGAAATTTTCTAAATTGCTTAAATCAGGTATTTAAGTTTGGCTGGTTTTAATTTTTATAATAGTAAAGTCCACATAAAATACAAGTAGATTTCTAGTTATACCTGGTAGTTACAGATTTCTAGTTATATATTTCATCATGTATTATATTATACATTGTAAACTAGTAAGATGTAATTTTTCAATTAAATAAAACTGAAAATATCTCACTAGAGTAAAACAGATGTTCAAATATAAAACTTATTGAAAATTTTAGATGTTTATCTCTGAATTTTAGAATCCACGACTTTTTCTTGAAACGAACAAACAAATAATTCCTTTCTAAATGATTCCTCAAAAGATTGTTTTGTTATGGAAGCCTCAAGACTATGTTCCCCTAAAACATATATGTTTGAAATAACCAGGGGATTTAATAATGTATGTATTTGGTTCCTTCAGTTTTGTAGATTCAAAGAATGAAGGCTTGCTGATTAATAGTAATTGTAATTAAGGTTTTTTTTTAAAGCAGTGCCATGTCATTTTTTTTTTTTTTTAGTAATGACATGTCATGTCATGATTGTGCTTCTTGTTGTCACTTGGGTAATGGCATAGCATTACAAATAGTGGTTATCTTATTAGAACTAACACATTAAGTCCAGAGTGAAATTGTATAAAAGAAATTCACTTCATTTTTTTTGTGATGGTTGTTAAAATTAATTTTATTGTGTCTAGAATATTTTCCTTGAAGTAGTTAATCTAAGCCCATGTTTGTCCTTTTACATCATCCCATCAATCTGAATGCCATAAACCTTTAATGCCTTTGGCATAGAAATTGTGTTGCATTTTACAGACAGATAAGGTTGAGACTCCCAGTAGATAGTACATGTGAGTGTCTTTAGCACAGTATTCAGGAAATTCCAGTTTGAGCACTTATTTCCAATACTCTGTCCGGGATACTTGTAGCTATATATCAATAACTAAAAGATCTTTTTTTTTAATTTTTTTATTGACTTTTAGAGAGAGAGGAAAGAAAAGAGAGAAACAGAAACATCGATGAATTGGTACATATCATTTATGCCTTCATTGGTTGATTCCTTTTTTATTTTAATTTAAATTCTTTATTGTTTAAAGTATTACATATGTCTCCTTTTTCCCCCATTGACCTCTCTCTGGCCGCTCTCAATACCCAGCACATGCCCTCACCCCCTACTGTCTGTGTCCTTTGGTTATACTTTTATGCATGCATATAAGTCCTTGGTTGATCTCTTACCCCCGCCTCCCTCAACCCTCCCCTGCCTTTGCTCTGAGGTTTGACGGTCTGTTCAATGCTTCTATGTTATTGGTTGATTCTTGTATATGCCCTGCCTGGGGATCAAACCTGTAACCTTTGTGTTGTATGTGACAATGCTCCAACCAACTGAGCCACCCAGAAGGGTCTAAAAAATTTTTTTTTAATAGTCATAGGAATAATACCATGACTCTTACTAGTCTTAAACCACAGTCTTGCTTTGTAGTATTGGAGCTCTAATTTTATTCTTTTTTGTGTGTGTTTCTTGGTTTTAATATGTTGGTGCAAAAGATGATTTTTTAAATTTCTGTTTAGTACCTTATTTTGCAATTAAGTGTTACTCTTTTGATGGAATGTATTTTTAGAAATGGTTATGAGGGCTAGTCTTTTATGTTTACATTTTCGTATTCAGTAGATTTTTCTTTAAAACTTCAGTTACTAAATTCAGACTGCTCTGTCTGAGGCACTATGTTAGGTATATTTTGGGTTTCATGGCACCAGGGTGAGCATATGAACAGTAACAGATGGATATATAGAAAGAGCCTGGATGAAGGATTATAATTGAGCAGAGCAGCAGTGCATGAACTTAGGACAGGAGTTGGGATGCTAATGATTAAGTTGGAGCAGTGGTGAAGCAATGTGATTGGTGAGGGTTTTCCAAGTGACTGGCTTCTTGACTGATGTTCCCCATTTATAGGTTTTATTGTGTCAGCAAAAATTACTGCTTATGGTATAAGAAGAGTATAAAAATGGCACAAATGTATGAAATGCTATGTTTTTTTAAGTTTTAAAATTAGTTAATATGTGTAAACGTATTTAAACATTAGATTTGTTTTTATTAATTCTTAAAATCTTTCTGGGAAAGATTTAATAAACCTGATTTAAAATGTTGTTTAGAAAGCCATTAGTAATAACCATCAAAAAGGGTGGAATTAATTATGGAATTCCCCCTTTTTAGATCCAGTATTTAAGTAAAACAAGTTTTCTTTTAATTTAAGCCTTCTTTTAAATGTGTTTTTTTTTTTGTGTGTGTGTGTGTTGTTTTTAAATCACAATATTGGCATAAAATTTTCTTAGGGGGGATGTATGCCTTATATAAATTTTATATTGTAGTATTTTGTGTAACTATTTTTTGTTTTAATTTACCTAGTGTGAAACCCAAAACTAGAATTTCTAGTTTGAGATATTTTTTTCATTCTCATTTTACTCCCTTGACAACAGAGCCCTTTGCTACTTAATTTGCTGTTCATATGTATCTCAAGTGAGGTAATTTAAAAGAAAATCAGCTCTGTTCATGAACCAACATAAATGTTAGCATTCAGTGCCTGCCTTGTCACAAGTCATGTGAGAATCCAGAGTGCAGAAGTCTCAGAATGTGAGCTGTAGGGCTCAAATGATTTACTTTTAAGCATCATTTCCTACTACAGACATTTGTAGAAGCAAGACAGGATTATAAATCAGATAGGTGCTGACAAATGACTTTCTTAGAAAAACCATACTCAGTTAAGCTTCATTTTTCATATGTAACTTTACAGTTACCTATTTTGTGTTTTTTTTTTTCCTCCAATATTTTAACATAACTCTAATACAGGGAGCCACGTTCTAGATTCCAAACCTATTTAAAGGAGCAAAATATCATGTTTATCTTCTATTAGCTTTAACTATCAGTTGAAGTCTTATGATAATGCATGTCAAGATGAAAATGTGTACATTTTTAAGAACTTAGATTTTATTTGACTTTCAGTGATATTCTTAAACTTTTGTGTATGTTTTGTTGCTATTTCTTTTCTTATTGTTTTCTTTTATGAAAATAAAATTAATCTTGGTTTTCCAGGCAGAAAGTAGCTATGGAAACTAACATGTGTAATAAAATACCAAATACCTTTCTAAAAATGTTTTTATTTGTTTAGACTATTCTATAAACACAAGTTTTTCTTTCTCCACCACAGGACAAAATACGAACAGAAAGTTACCGAGATTTTATATACCAAAATCCACATATCTTCAAAGACAAAGTGAGTGTCATAGGCTACAGATTTGTACTTTTCATGCAGATCTTGGCAAGTAGAAATCCTCTCTTGAGTTATTGTGATAGCCATTGATTGATTTAGTGTATTCTGGCTTTATTTCATGGAAGACTTTTATGATGTTGCTCTGTGGTGCAGAATACTGATAACAGAAATGCTGATTGGTACTGTTGTCATTCAGTATATTTTTTTTAACTGAAATCATTAATTACAGTGACATAGCTTAGTTAAACTTTGGTTATCTAGATAATATTGCTTAAACCATATTTTTTATTTACTGTGCTTCTTGTGAATTTCAAATATCTGATAAACCCCATACCAAAGCACACTTTGCATTATTATTCCAGTTTGTTATTTAGTTAAAAATTAATAATTTTAAGAAGTTACTGGTATGTAGGGACAAATAATGTATCATGTGCTTTCTTTTAAGACCTCATTTATTTGCCCCTTTATGAGACACTTTAAATTTTTCAATTAATCTTATACTGCCTCAGGTTATTTCAAAGATGATCTTTCACACTGTGTGTGTTTATGTTTGAAATTTGTATAATTTGTTTTTCCTCGTGAATTTTTTAAAATATATTTTTATTGATTTCAGAGAGCAAGAGAGAGGGAGAGAGAGAGAGAAACATCAGTGATGAGAGAATTATTCGTCATTGACCGGCTGCCTCCCACATGCCCCCTATTGGGGATTGAGCCTGCAACCAGGGCATGTGTCCTGACCAGGAATCAAACCATGACCTCCTGGTTCATAGGTTGATGCTCAACCACTGAGCCATGTGCACTGGGGAAGACAGAATTTATTTTTAAATAGTTTTTCTATTTACATGCAAGTATTAGAAAAATTTTATTTAATATATGTGTCTAAAAAAACACTTTGGCCCAGCCATTGTGGCTCAGTGGTTGAGTGTTAACCTATGAATGGTTCAATTCCCAGTCAGGGCATATGCTTGGGTGGGGTGCCAGCTCCATTCCCAGTAGGGGGCATGCAGGAGGTAACCAATCAATGATTCTCATTGATGTTTCTATCTCTCAATCCCTCTCCCTTACTCTCTGAAATCAATTAAAAAATATTTTTAAAAGTTAGAATTAAATAAAAACAATTTGTTTTTAGTGAAGCAGTTACCATTAGAAATTTTGCTTTATATTTATAATGAGATTATGCTCAGATTTTAATTTTATTTTTTTCTTAATATCTGAACATAGAAATTAAGCATGTACTGGTCTGGGAATCACTAGTCTTGCCTGGCTTCTCAGGAACTAGCTATTTAATAATTTTAAAGAAGTGGTGAATGTTTTTGAGCCTCATCTGTAAAATGATTTTTAAAGCCCTTTTGGTTCTAAAATTGTATTATTTTTGTTATAATAAAAGCACCATCATTGTCTTTCTTTGACTTATCTTTTCTTAATACTTTTTACTATGTATATATAACATAAGAACTTAAGTGAAGGTAAGTTAGGATCACAAGATTAATCATTGAAAAACTACATAACTATGAATATTTCTATTTATATGGAGCACATCTTACTGGGTTCATAGACCTTATACACAATCACTTTCTGCTTCTTGTTTTTTATTTGTGATAGTATTATAGAAATGTTGTATATATTATATTTTCAGACAAAATACATGACCAGGGAAAACATAGAATGTTTATTACCATTTTGTCTTCTGTGTGCTGCTCTTACTGAAGATATTAAATCTGCCAAAGTCAGAAAAGAGCTTATTAATAAGTTGGGAGTATATTTTTTTAGTTCTTTGCTTAAGACGCTTTTATTTAACTTATCGATGTGCAATTAGTTTTGCTTGGCATTTATGGTTTCTCAAAAATATACTGGAATGTAAAATATTACATGTATCAATTTCTAACTCCTTAAAGCACATTCAAGGGATGATTTTATGTAATTAAAAATATTAAATCTAGGGCTTTCATATTTTTCAATGATTTGGGATACTTTTCTATTATACTATGGGTACAGATTTAGAAAACATACTACCATATATTTAAATAGCATTTGATAATTTATAGGTTACTTCCAAACATGTTGCCTCATTGTTCCTATACAATATTTTCTTTACCTCCATTTCACACATGAGGAATCTTGACGCCAATACGGTAATTGACTTTTCCTAAAATAGGCCATTAAAAATAAACAAACGTGAAGGGTTTTAGTCCTAGTCTAGTGCCCTTATCATATGCCACTACACTTTAGTACCATTATGTTGAAATAGAATGAGTAATTAGGGTGGCATTCATTAGTTATATTTCAAGTCACACTATTTTTTATATAGGTCATATAGTTTCTGTTCACAAAATTACTTATATATAATTCTTTTCAAATGTATGAAATAGGGCTCTCTTAAGTTTTATTACCATTGTTTTTGTTTGCTTTATCTCCATTAGGTAGACAAACTTTATTTTCACAACACCTAGCTTCTATATCATATTACATAGTGCAAGAAGAGATTTATTTTTCAAAAAGATGTTATACTTAAAAGTGTGTTCCTTCCTCCTTTTCTTTCCTTCTCTGTCCATCCCTCCCTTCCTGTCACTTTCCCTTCATCCCTTTCTTAATATTGTTTCAATTCACAGCTCCTGTGGAGGCCATATGGTTTCTCAGATTTAATTTAACTTTGGGGGGCATTTAATTGTATTATCACCCATTCGTAATTAATTTCCATTTGTGGTCCATTGAAGAAATTCACAGTGAGGTGCCTCCTTTATGCTTTTGATTATTATCTACAGTTAAAATTCACTTTTTTCTTTTTTAGAAAAAGTGAATCAAATTCTTTCATGATTTTATGTATTAGTTTATTCTGTTATCATTTGTACCTCTTTGATTCTATCAAGTTTTAGTTTATTTCCTCACTTATCTAATTCCCAGCTAGATATAATAAGCTGGTGCATGGATTCGTGCACCGGTGGGGTCCCTCAGCCTGGCCTGTGCCTTCTCACAATCCGAGACCCCTTGGGGGATGTCAGATAGCCGGTTTCAGCCTGATCCCCGCAGGCCCGATCCAGATAGGAGGGAGCCCGATCCTGTGCATTGAGCTGAGCGTCTGCCCCCTGGTGATCAGTGCGTGTCATAGACACCAGTCGATTGCTCGTTCGGTCGCTTAGGCGTTTATATATATAGATAAGATAAAATTAAAAATATAATTTAAAATACTGTAGGCTTTAGAAACAGATTGACCTATATTTGAATGCTAGCTTTACAAATTACCATGATCCTGGACCTGTTTCTTCCCCTCTCTGAAGTTCACTTTCCTCATTTGCAAAATGAGGATTAAATAAATTATATATATGCACAATTATATATGTTTGTGTGTGTGATAGTCTTGCAAAAGAATACAAACTCTAATTGGAGTGTATAATACATATCCTTTTGTACTTATCTTTCATTACTCAGCAGTTTTTCTTAGAGATAATTCTTTTTTTTAAATCCTCACCAGAGGATATATTTTTATTGATTTTTAGAGAGAGAGGAAGGGAAAGAAAGAGAGAGAGCCTCTTTTATAAGTTTACTAATCCCATTCATAAGGGCTCTGTCTTCATGACCTAATCACCTCCTAAAGGCCCCAGCTTCTGACACCATCACCTTGGAGTTTAGGATTTCAGTATATAAAGTTTGGTGGTGGGAGAGATGGCATACACAAACATTCAGACTCTAGCAACCATATATCAAATCAGTGGGGGAAACAGGCTTTTTAATAACATGTTGGGACAACTGGTTAGCCTTCTAAACAGAAGTAATTTTGGAAGCATACCTCAATGTATACCATGATAAGAAAACAAACTGTATTAACGAAACTATAAATGTACTAGAAGGAAATGTATAAGGATGAAATAGGAGAGAACAGGGGGAAGATCATTCTAATTATGATCAAAATCCAGAAGTCATAAAAGAAAAGAGTAATGAGTTCGTTAGTAAAGAATTTCTTCATAGCAAAAAATCACTGTAAGCAGAATAAAAAACAAATATATGCTGAGCAAAAACATTGCAAGTCATATTGAGAAGTATAATCTCCTTGATTTATAAAGAACTCTTATTTGATAAGACTTGGTAAGAAATATTTGATTAGAAAATTGATAAGAAAAGGACTTAGTACAGCCTTGGGCAAACTACGGCCCGTGGGCCGGATCCGGCTATTCTATCCGGTTCTCTTGCTCTCCCCTCCGCTCCTTTACTTTGAATTTACATTAGTTCACACAAACACTCCATCCATGCTTTTGTTCTGGCCCTCCGGTCCAGTTTAAGAACCCATTGTGGCCCTCAAGTCAAAAAGTTTGCCCACCCCTGACTTAGTAACAATGGAGAAAGGTTATAAGTAGATAGTTCACATAATAAAGGACTACAGATGGCTCTGCAATATATAGAATGATGCTAAACTCCACGATAATGGAAATGCATATTAAAACTGAACTGGTATATCATTATTTTACATTTGCCAGATTGGCAGAATACAAAAGTTTATCTGTTCCATGGGCTAGTCTCGCCTATGAGGAAATTGGCACTTAGACATTGCTGGTTGGAGTCTTCATGAATAGAATTGCCCTGTGAGGGGCAACTTGGTTATGGTAAGCAGGGTTATAAATGTGTATATACTCTCTGACACAGTATTTTTAGTGTTTTCACTTCTAAAAATATATTCTATTGATTTACTCATGTGTGAATGGGGTTAGATATGAGGTTACTTACAGCATTGTCATAGTAAACTTTCAAAAGGTCAACTATCTGCCCCCTGGTGGTCAGTGCACATCATAATGAGCGGTTGAGCGGCCTTAGCATATCGTTAGCATATTATGCTTTGATTCATTGAATGGCCGACCGGTCGACTGGACACTTAGCATATTAGACTTTTATTATACAGTAGGTCCTCAGGTTATGTCAGAGATCCGTTCCTACGGCACAACGTAACGCGATTTTTGCCATAACTCAGAACCCACCTACATAAGCACCTACGTCACTCACATGGAGCACATACACAGCAGTAATGAAGTGAAACAGTAAAAAAAATTTAAAAGAAAGATAACAATTCCTGACCTTTACTTGTGGTAAATAATAAAAAACATAAAGCACATCTGTACATACGTCGAAATGACAGAACTTTTTTTTTTATATATATAAATGGGAGATGGCAATGTAGCTATGAAACGACGTACGTCGAGTCCAACCTAACCCGACGACTGCCTGTATAGGATTCTTGTGACCATTTTTAACTCTGTTGAATCAGGCTATCATGCTTAATTCCTGCCTTTCAAACGAGGTAGTTTATGTCTGTTAAAATTTAGAATTACTAAACCCAAATTAGTGCATGCATATATAATAAGGAAATTAAAAGCAAGACACTTTTCTATTAAGAAGTCTGTGGAAACTGCTTATTTCATATAAAACATCTCTTAAATTTACATTGTTGTGTCCAATTACAACAGACTATGGCCAGATACACTGTTATGAATTTAAAACAACCCACTTTAATGATATCTTTAGAAGTTACCATATTTGATAAAGTTTTAAAATTTAATGATCAATTCATAGTCAAATAGCATACTATATAAATAGAATTTAAAATACTAGATCTTTTCAATAACATCTATTTGTTTGTTTTTTAATTTTTATCACACTAGGTAGTTTTGGATGTTGGTTGTGGAACTGGAATTCTCTCTATGTTTGCTGCTAAAGCTGGGGCAAAGAAGGTTCTTGGAGTTGATCAATCTGAAATCCTTTACCAGGCAATGGATATCATAAGGTAGATGAATTTTAAGGCGTGGTTTAAGATTATTTTTAAGTTTGATGACTGTCAGGTTTTCTTGTCTTTAATAGCTGTCTAATGCCGACTCAAGACATTTATCTTTTAGTAAAAATTTATTCCAGAATAGTAAGATTTAGACATGTGTGATCTATGAGTAATCTTTTCACAGTTCTCATTGATGAAAATTATTTTTATATAACTTTCTGTCTTTCCAATTATAGCTATATGTATGCTAATCTATAATAATAAAAGCGTAATATGCTAATTAGACCAGACATCCTTCCAGATGTCCTTCCGGACAACCTTCTGGATGAAGCCAGTAGCCGGAGGGAAGCCGGGTCTTGGGTGCCTACCGGTGGCCCGAGGGAAGCCGGTGCCAGCAGCCAGGGGAAGGAAGGCCTACTTTTGCATGATTTTCATTCAGCGGGCCTCTAGTTATAAATAAAATTAGAAGTAATTGACATACATGATAATATTGTTAGAGGACTCTCTACAGAAATAAATATTCATATCAGTAATATTTCCTTTAGTAAACAGCAGTTACACTAAACCCTAAGGGTATCCTTTTCTTTTTGATGATATTAGATTCCTTTACATTAAAATAAGTAAATTCCAAAATGGCTACAAACAAGGTAGAGTGGATTTAATTTTTCCTCTAAAACTTAATTTTATTCTCTAAAAATATTTCCTCTCTTTGAGGAGGTAAGTTAGGTGATTGATTTTTAAAAATATATATATATTTTTGTATTGATTTTAGAGAGGAAGGGAGAGGGAGAGAGAGATAGAAACATCAATGATGAGAGAGAATCATTGATTGGCTGCCTCCTGCACACCCCCCAATGGGGTTCGAGCCCACAACCCAGGCATGTGCCCTTGACTGGAATCGAACCCGGGACCCTTCAGTCTGCAGGCCGACGCTCTATGCACTGAGCCAAACCAGCCAGTGCTAGGTGATTGATTTTACGATTGGCCTATGTCCTAATAAAAAGACCTTTATTTGAACTACAGCTTATTGAACTAGATTTCTTTAGTTGTATACTTAACAAAAGCACCTTACATTTGGATCTTACAAGTAATTTTCAGGATAAATAATTAATAGGAGGCCCCTCAGCTACTCTTTTTTCCCCCAACTTTATTGAGAATTGTCACACAGCACTGTGTAGGTTTGAGGTGTACAGTGTGTTGCTTTGATACATTTATGTATTGCAAAATGATTACACTATAGCATTATCTAATACCCCCATTGTTTCACATACCTACCATTTCTTTTTTGTGGTGATAACATTTAAGATCTACTCTCTTAGGAAGCTTAAGTACCTACTGCTGTAATCACCATGCTGCACTGTACCTTAGACCCCCCAACAGCAATTCTTAAATGATCTTCACTGATACTTATGTTCTATTTTTAAAATTGAATAATATTTATCTTTTCTGGGTAGTATAACATCCTATCTAATAAAAGAGTAATATGCAAATTGACCATCACTCCAACACACAAGATGGCTGCCCCCGTGTGGTCAAAGATGGCTGCCCCCATGTGGACACAAGATAGCCGCCACAAGATGGCCAGCAGGGGAGGGCAGTTGGGAGCAATGGGAGGCCTGCACAGGAGGGCAGTTGGGAGCAATCAGGCCAGCAAGGGAGGGCAGTTGGGGGCAATCAAGCCTGCAGGGGAGGGCAGTTAGGGGTGACCAGGCCGGCAGAGGAGGGAAGTTGGGGGTGACCAGGCCTGCAGGGAAGGGCAGTTGGGGGGGGGACCCAGGCCTGCAGGGAGGGCAGTTGGGGGGGGGACCCAGGCCTGCAGGGGAGGGCAGTTAGGGGTGACCAGGCCTGCAGGGGAGGGCAGTTAGGGGGTGATCAGGCCGGCAAGGGAGGGCAGTTGGGGGTGACCAGGCCTGCAGGGGAGGGCAGTTAGGGGTGACCAGGCCTGCAGGGGAGGGCAGTTAGGGGTGACCAGGCCTGCAGGGGAGGGCAGTTAGGGCCAAACAGGCTGGCAGGGGAGCAGTTAGGCATCAATCAGGCTGGCAGGGGAGTGGTTAGGGGGTGATCAGGCTGGCAGGCAGAAGCGGTTAGGGGCAATCAGGAAGGCTGGCAGGCAAGCAGTTGGGAGCCAGCAATCCTGGATTGTGAGAGGAATGTCCGACTGCCTGTTTAGCCCCGATCCTACCAGGCAGTTGGACATCCCTCGAGGGGTCCCAGATTGGAGAGGGTGCAGATTGGGCTGAGGGACACCCCCCCGCACCGTGCACGAATTTCGTGCTCCGTGCCTCTAGTTTAAATATGATTATGTAAAATGTTTAATTTTTTGGATTTTATGTCATAATATAAAAGTATAGATTTGTGGTTAAGAACACATGGTTTGAATCAGGCTTGGATTCAAGTTCTTTTTTTTTTTTTTTAAATAAATCTTTATTCAGATTATTACAATGGTTTCTCCTTTTTCCCCCCATAGCTCCCCTCCACCCGGTTCCCACCCCACCTTCTGCCCTTACCTCCCCCCCACTGTCCTCATCCATGGGTGTATTATTTTTGTCCAGTCTCTTCCTGAATCCCCCCATACCTCTTTCCCCCTGAGAATTATCAGTGCACTCCCTTTCTATGCCCCTGATTCTATTATATTCACCAGATTATTCTGTTCCTCAGGTTTTTAATTCACTTGATTTTTAGGTTCACTTGTTGATATGTATTTGTTGTTCATAATTTTTATCTTTACTTTTTTCTTCTTCCTCTTCTTTAAGAATACCTTTCAGCATTTCATATAATACTGGTTTGGTGTTGATGAACTCCTTTAGCTTTTTCTTATCTGTGAAGCTCTTTATCTGCCCTTCAATTCTGAATGATAGCTTTGCTGGGTAGAGTAATCTTGGTTGTAGGTTCTTGCTATTCATCACTTTGAATATTTCTTGCCACTCCCGTCTGGCCTGCATAGTTTCTGTTGAGAAATCAGCTGACAATCGTATGGGTACTCCCTTGTAGGTAACTAACTGTTTTTCTCTTGCTGCTTTTAATATTCTCTCTTTGTCTTTTGCTCTTGGCATTTTAATTATGATGTGTCTTGGTGTGGTCCTCTTTGGATTCCTTTTGTTTGGGGTTCTGTGCGCTTCCTGTCTATTTCTTTCACCAGGTGGGGGAAGTTTTCTGGCATTATTTCTTCCAATAGGTTTTCAGTATCTTGATTTCTCTCTTCTTCTGGCACCCCCATAATTCGGATGTTGGTACACTTGAAGTTGTCCCAGAGTCTTCTTACACTATCTTCAACTTTTTGGATTTCTTTTTCTTTTTGCTTTTTCGGTTGAGTGTTTTTTGCTTCTTTGTATTTCAAATCTTTGACTTGATTCTTGTGTTCCTTTAGTCTGTTGTTGGGTCTCTGTATAATATTTTTTATTTCAGTCAGTGTATGTTTAATTTCTAGTTGGTCCTTTTTCATACCTTCGAGGGTCTCGTTATATTTATCGGCCTTTTCTAGGATATTCTTGAAAAGCCTTATAACCGTGGTTTTTTTTTTTTTTAAACATATATTTTATTGATATTTTACAGAGAGGAAGGGAGAGGGATAGAGAGCTAGAAACATCGATGAGAGAGAAACATCGATCAGCTGCCTCCTGCACACCTCCCACTGGGGATGTGCCCGCAACCAAGGTACATGCCCTTGACCAGAACTGAACCCGGGACCCTTCAGCCCGCAGGCCGACGCTCTATCCACTGAGCCAAACCGGTTTCGGCTATAACCGTGGTTTTTAATTCTATATCCAGTCGTTGGTTTTCCTCCATTTCTTTCGTTTGTGATCTGTTTCTTTGTCGCCGCATTTTCACTGCTTCCCTGAGTTGGTAGGGTAGATTTGTGTGCTAGGTTTCCTACATGGCCCAGTGGGTCGGCCTCCCCAGTTAACCTGAGGTGGACACTCTTGGTGCACCCCTTTGTGGACTGTGTGTACAGCCTTGTTGTAGTTAAGTCTTTATTGTTGTTGGTATCACTGGGAGGAATTGACCTCCAGGCCAGTTGGTTGTAAGGATCAGCTGTGTCTACGCTGGGAGAAGTTCGGTGTTGGAGACAGCCTTATAGGATTAGACTTGCCAAATTGCAATAGCCTCTGTGCTCAGCTTGGATGGGGTGGAGTCTCAGGGCGGAGCAGACAGTCTTGGCTTCCAGTCAGCCTTGCCCTTGTGCGTGTGCGCGCCTACAGACCTCTGCCTTCCCTGGCTTCTGACTCCCTTCCACTAGGGAAAGCCTGTGGCAACCTCTGCAGCCTTTGTGCGCACTGGCATGCGCGCGCCTTCTTGCCTTCCCCAGCTCCCGAGTCTCCGCCCGAGAGTCCAGATTCCCCCCACAAGAGCGTGGGTCCCCAGGGGCTCACCTGGAACTGGGGTTCAGTGCAGTCAGAACTGGGGCTCAGTGCAGTCAGGAGCTTCTGACTCCCTTCCACTAGGGAAAGCCTGTGGCAACCTCCGCAGCCTTTGTGCACACTGGCTCGCGCGCCTCCAGTACCCTGCCTGCCGGGGCTCTCCTGGGTCTCCCCCGGGTCTCCGAGTCTCCGGGTGCCTTTCTCTCTACCTGACAGTCCAGACTCCCCCTGTATGAGCCTGGGTCCATGGGGTTTCGCCCGGGACTGGGATTCAGTGCAGTCAGAACTGGGTTCAGTGCGGTCGGGGGCTTCCTTCCCCCTTCCGCCAGAGAAAGTCAGCCAGGCTCTCAGCCGTCCTTCCCTCTGCGTGCACAAAGACCCTTTGCCGTACCTCCAATTCTCTGTGAGCTTTTCTCTTTCCTTCTAGTTGTAGAATTTTCACTCAGCCATGTTTCCTGTGGTTCTGGATGGTGTCCGTTCTGTCTTTTAGTTGTAGTTTTGAAATTGTTGTGCGAGGCAGCAGTTTAGGTGCTTACCTATGCCGCCATCTTGGTTTCCCCCTGGATTCAAGTTCTCCCTCTACCATTTGAACTTTGATTATATGTAGCCTTATTGAAGTCTTAGTTGTTCCACTGTCAAAATGAAAATAATAATGACTACCTCATCTGCTTAGGACAGAGGTTGGCAAACTGTGGCTCGCGAGCCCCATGCGGTTCTTTAGCCCCTTGCGTGTGGCTCTTCCACAAAATACCACGGCCTGGGCGAGTCTATTTTGAAGAAGTGGTGTTAGAAGAAGTTTAAGTTTAAAAAATTTGGCTTTCAAAAGAAATTTCAATCATTGTACTGTTGATATTTGGCTCTGTTGACTAATAAGTTTGCCGACCACTGGGTTAGGAGTAAGGTAAATAAATTATGAGTAAAATATACAAATTTTTGGCTTACTCCTTGCACGTAGTAGGTATTCAAAAGTTAGCTACTATTACTGTTAATTAACAAGTGCCAAATTAATTTTAATGAAGAAAACTATATTGATCTTGCTTAGATTATTCATAGATATAGGTTTGTGGTTATGATTTTCATGTTGGAGAATATGCATATACATTTATGTGCATATATATATGTGTATCCTATCTAACAAAGAGGGAATATGCTAATTGACCTTCATGCCGTTGCAAAGATGGCAGTGCCCACAGCCCAATAAGGAGGGAATATGCTAATCAACTGCCCCGCCCTCAAAGATGGTGGCGCCCACAGCCAATAAGGAGGGAATATGCTAATTGACTGCCCCACCCTCAAAGATGGTGGTGCCCAGTCCCCTTAGCCCCTCCGCGCACCTGCCTCCAGAGTCCCTCAGTCCCCTCAGCCCCCCAGCCACCCAGGGCCGGCCCGAGGTGCAGGCAAGCCTCAGATGGCGGCTGCCAAGCTGCCCAGGGCCACCCAAGGCTCAGGTAACCAGGGCCAGCCGAGGCTTGCGCTGACGGCAGTGGCAGCAGCAGAGGTGTGATGGGGCGTTGCCTTCCCCTGATCACCAGGTTGCCTCCCGTCCCTGAGGGCTCCCAGACTGTGAGAGGGGGCAGGCCGGGCTGAGGGACCCCCCCCCCTCCAGTGCATGAATTTTTATGCACCGGGCCTCTAGTGTGTGTGTGTGTGTGTGTGTGTGTGTGTGTGTGTGTGTGTGTGTGTGTGTGTATGTATATATATATATATATACATATATATATGCAGTTTTATAATTTAGTAAAAAAAAATTTCTAGTTGTTACACTACCATTTAGTATAACATCATTTTTGGGGGCCCATAAAGAGCATCCTCACTTGCTTGGGCATTGCTATCCAAACAATATGAGTGCCATGTCCCAAAGAAAAGATTGTTTTAGAGGATTATCAAAAATGTATTGTTGATAATAAGATTATAGTAAGAATTTCTATTAGAAGTTCTCATCTTATGGAAGACCATGTCTATGTATTAATTTGTCCTTTTTTATTTCTATTAAGTAAAACTAGATGTGCTCTCATTTTAATTTCTTTATGGAAGAAAAGAAAAAGAATAGTGATAACACTCATTTTATTTTGTATTGTTTTGTTTCACTTTGATTCACTCTCCTTATTTGTAGTGGAGCCAGGGTTAGATCCCAGGCAGCCTGATCCCACAGTCCATCTTCTCAGTCAATTGGTTGCTTTCAATAGTTTGATTTTACTTAGAACCTATAGACTTTGAAAATCACCTTTTTGTTTGGATAAGTCAACATTGTACCGTTTCTTCAGCAATGTTCTCCTTTGTTTCTTATGTTGTGAAAAGATATTTATTTCCATTGTGTTCATAAGTATCTCTTTGTCTTCCATTCAAAAACTTGAAATTTATACTGTAAAGTGAATTAACCTTTGTTATTCTGTTTGCAAATCTAGTATATTTATCGAGGCATCACTGCCTCAAATAATACTTTCTATTTGGTTGGTTATATTTCTAAAATGATTATTTATTACAACTATCCTGCCAAAATATAACTCTTTTCTGTATTGTTTGTATTTTGTAGTTTCTATTCTCTTACACTATAAAACTTTAAACTTTAGCCAGTGTTATTCTGTAGTCATTCTCCTCCCTTGAAATCTGCTCTCAATGTCTCTTACAGTTGTCTATTATTGCATACTAGAGACCCAGTGCATGAAATTCATGCATGGTGGGGGGGTGTCCCTCAGCCCGACCTGCACCCTCTTGCAATCGGGACCCCTTGGGGGATGTCTGACTGCTGGTTAGGCCCGATCCTGGATCAGGTCTAAACTGGCAGTCAGACATCCCTCTCACAATCTGGGACCGCTGGCTCCTAACTGCTGGCCTGCCTGCCGGCCTGCCTGATCACCCCTATGCCTGATCGCCCCTAACCGCTTGCCTGCCTGCATGATTGCCCCTAACCACTTGCCTGCCTGCCTGATCGCCCCTAACTGCCTCTGCCTTGGCCCCCACCCGCCGCTGCAGCCACCTCTACCTCGGCCCCTGCTGCGGCTTCGTTCAGAAGGACATCTGGAATGATGTCCGGAAGGTCATTCAGCTGTTCAGTCTAATTAGCATATTACACTTTTATTATTATAGATTGTAGCTTTCTAGAACTACCATCAGTCAGTGAAAACAGCTCTTCCAATTAGCAGGCTGTGAGTTGTCTTTAGCTCTTCTGAAACTTCTTTCTCTGTCAAAAATCTGTACACAGCAGAATTTCCATAAAACTCCATAAAGTTACATCTGTAAAAACACTTTACATGCTAAAAGGTAGATACTTTTTAAATGCATATTTCATTATTCTTTTAAATGTATTCTATTACAATCCTTGAATTGTGTTCAAAATAATTTTTATCTCTTTTCTCTATTTAGAAAAGAGATCTAACATCTCTAAAGAATTGAGTTTAGAATGGAGTAAGTTTTTTTTTTTTTAATAAAGTAATATATATATATATCTTAGGGCTTATATGTATAGTATATATCAATTATAAGTAAAAAGAGAAAAAGGTAAGACTTATAATTCTGAGGTTGCAGACATGTATAAAGAAGAATATAGATGTTCAAAGGTGTTATATCAGCAGGACCAAATAGAGCTCAATGTGATACATAGAAGGAATGAGAAATTGTTTTTTATTCTTGCTGTCATATTTGGAACTCTGCAGTGAATGGTCCTTTCAGAAACATAAACCTACCTAAGGATAGCAAAGCCATTCAATTGCCAGACAATTGTACATTTTCACGCTCAGGAAGCAGAGGTAGCTTCTGGTAATATTTTTATTATTTTGGTTGTTTCTCATCAGCTCTGTCATGGAATTGCTCATTATTCAGACTTTTGAATGTTATTGCAGAGGAGTTTTCGTAACAAGGTTGATCCATCATGTAGCTGCAATGTAGTATTTTCAATCTCAGTATGACATTAAAGATGAAATCTTTCATATTGCCTGTGTCTAGGATACTGTTAGAAATGAAACATTAAGAAAAGCCAAGAGAATATTTTGATCTGTTGTTATGTTTATGTGTCCTTCTTTAGTTTCTAGGATAGGAGCTTTGTCTTCTTAATCTTTTTAGCCCTATCACCTAGCAAATTGATACATGCTAGATGATGAGTATTGGCTTTTTAGAAGAATAAAGTAACAACATAATGATTTAAAAAGTAGTGATGTGTGTGTGTGTGTGTGTGTGTGTGTGATGGGGAACAAGAGAACAAGATACATCAGGATAAAATTCTTAAAGTAAGGGATGTTCCTTTATATTTTGTTTCTAAATTTATTTTTTTAATATTTTTAAAATATATTTTTATTTCAGGGCAGAAGGAAGAGGGAGAGAGAGAAACATCAATGATGAAAGAATCATTGATTGGCTGCCTCCTGCACACTCCCCACTGGGGATTGAGCCCGCAACCTGGGCATGCGCCCTTGACTGGAATCGAACCTGGGACCCTTGAGTCCGCAAGTCGACGCTCTATCCACTGAGCCAAACCGGCTGGCTAGGGCTTTGTTTCTAAATTTAATAGAAATTACAGAAAAGTGAGTTTAAACTGAACAGAATTTTGAACCACTGATGAGGCTAAAATGACAAAATATATTTTGCTGCTCAGAAGACACAGAATTCTAATGAAGGTTGCCAAGACACCTTACAAGGAAACTAAAATCATTTCTTCTCCCACCCTACCAACTCCTTAATTTCCTGTCCATTCAATGGTCCTATCTTGGGGGAGTCCCATGACTACCTAAATAGTTCAGTGGCTCCCTAGAAGAACTCACGTGACTCAATAGAACGTTGTATTCACAGCTAAGATTTATTACAGCAAAGGATATAGTCCAGTGGCAGCAAGAAAAGGAGAACCATTAGTAAGAGGTCATGTACAGGCTTCGAAGTAATCCCTTTTTCTCTGTAAGAGTACAGATGTACTTTTCTTTGTACCCGTGAACTTCAGAGGTCCTTGTAAGATGTCTCTACCCAAGGAAGTTGGCTTGAGTTTTAGAGTTCATAGTTTTCAAAGGGCTGGTCACATAGGCAGCACATACTTGCTTTGTGACCAGCCATAGTGTAAACGCATGTCAGATACCAGGTGCACATCAGGAATCTTCATGTTTACTTTAAATATGCTGTCATCCTGGTTTATCTTGGTTCATGGCCTCAGGTATATACAATAGCATCATTACCCAATAACTATGCGAATGCCTTAATTCACATTTTTACATTTCTCACCTGAATTAACACATCTGCATGTAACTGACTCAGTTATTTGTTCTTTGTCTTTGCTTCCCACAGCTCTGTCATTCGTTCTCTCTAATGCAGCCAATTTGACTTCCCTACCCAATTCTCCTCCCTTTTAAATTAAAGAAAGGGGAGATGTTTTTATGTTAAGAAGACATGAGAGAGAATAGAGAAGAACTGACAATTACCTATGATCTTGTTATGAGATAGGAAAGTGTTGATTTTTCTAACAAATTTTCACTCAAAAATTAGTAATTTCTTTGCCTATTGGATTAGTTAAGACAGTGGTCAGCAAACTCATTAGTCAACAGAGCCAAATATCAACAGTGCAACGATTGAAATTTCTTTTGAGAGCCAAATTTTTTAAACTTAAATGTCTTCTAACGCCACTTCTTCAAAATAGACTCGCCCAGACCATGGTATTTTGTGGAAGAGCCACACTCAAGGGGCCAAAGAGCCGCATGTGGCTCGCGAGCCGCAGTTTGCCGACCACTGAGTTAAGAGATTTACTTAAGATACCTTTTTATATTGCAATGTCATATTTCTATAGATTAAAGCTATGGTAGTATTTGAGCAGGTGTTTCCAGAGATAGAATTCATTTAGAATGTTTTTATGCTAAAAGTAAGGTTTAGTGAGAAGCTACTTGAGAATAGTAAGTAAAATCTATAGTTTTTTCATGAATGAGATATTAGATGGTGATTAAGGTAAATAGTCTCGTGAAAGAGGTTATCTATGTAAATGATATCTGTGTTAAGCAGTCTTAATACAGAATTACTGGGAATTATGGTCTTTGTCATTTATTTTCTGTGTATTCCCTGAAATCTTAATCTTTCCTGCTATATTTATATTTGAACAAGTAATTACTGATGCAAATAGGATTATGTCTTGTAGGAGACAATAAACAACCTGAGCAGATGGCCTCTTACAGAGCACATCTTGTTTCTGCATAAGCATTCTGAAGATATTTTTAGGCAATGGGAAAATTTTTCTCTTTTAAGAAGCTTGCTTTTGTTTGCTTTGAAGTGTTTGTAACTGTTAAAGCCTTAATAAATATTTCAGTCAATAATAAGCAATTGTAGCAATTACTTCAGAAAGAATTATATTAAATATTTCCTTGAAAAAACTCAAATATGATATAGGCATCCTTTTTTAAACTTTTGTATGAACTATAACAAACATTAAGTGTATGAAACATAAAAATATGTTATAATATGAATAACTAACAAGAACTATAATGAATGTATTTTATTTTAGAATTCCACCCACCTCCATTTCACTATACATAAATCTGACAAGGTTTTTATCCAGAACATGTAAAGAACTCTTTAAAACTCAATAATAAATTGCAACTGAACAGAGTTTTAAAATGGGCAAAAAATTTGCACAAAAGACAGTACAGGAAAATGACCATTTAGCATATTAAAATATGCTTTGTTATTAGGAAAATGCAATGGTGAAATCTCATCATGCTGTTAACATTTAAAATATTGCTAAATGTTGACAAGGATTTGAATGACCAGGAATGCACATATATTGTTGATGGGAATGTAAAATTGTACATACACTTTGTAAAACAAATGGGCAGTTTCTTTAAAATATTAGATATACACTGCCATTCGACAGAGCAATTCTACTTTCACACAAATATTTATAGCAGCTTTATTCTTTATAGCTCAAAGCTGGAGACAGTCCAGAATTCCATTCACAGTGGTGTGGATAAATAAAATTGTATTTTATCATGCAGTGACATACGACTCACCAATAAGAAAGAATGAACTACTTACATACACAAAAATATGTATGAATCTAAAAGGTATGCCTGTTGAAAGAAACCAGACACAAAAGGATACATTCAGTATGATTCCATTTATATGAAACTCCTCAAAATACAAATCTAAGATATAGTGGAAGGAAAGAAAATCGGTGGTTGCCTGTAGATGGGAAGATTTTTCTGGGAAGGAGCACCTATGAATTTTTTCGAGGAGATAGAAATGTTCTATATATTGATGATGATGGTGGCCACCCAAGTATCTCAGTTTTAAAATTCAACAAAATTTACCCTTACAATGATTGTATTTTATTTTATGTTAAAAATACCTTGATGAAGTTGAGGGGGAAATTTTCTTTTTTTTAGCAGAAAAAAAATCCTTTATAATTCACATGTACGTCCTCTGATGATTGAGAATTTATTTAACTAGATATAAACTTAGCTTGCTTTTAGCATTTTGAAATGATCTCTTTAACTCCGTTACTTATTTCATATTACAAAAGAGAGGGTGAAAAGTATGTGCTAATATTATAATCAAACATATAAAAATATCTAATGAATATCATTGGACAAAATTAATTTATGATTGGAGCACAATTTCAAGTTTTATACAGCATACATCACTTCGTTATGATAATATCATTACCATTATGTAGTGCTTGAAGATATATATATATAGCTTTCATAAATATTTGATCCTCATAGTAAGTCCTGACATGGATAGAGCAGGTATCATTATTTTCTTTTACACATGAGCAATAGGCTCTGTGAGATTATTATAATTCACTGAAGATCACTTAGCTGACAAGTGCTAGAAAATCTGGGATTCAAAGTAAGGGCTTCTGGCTTCTAATTCTCTCTTCAATATGACACACTTCCCTTTAAAACATACTTTTGTTGGCTAGTCTGTCTGTCTCCATCCCTCCCTTAAAAAAAAGACCTAGTAACTTTATTGACATCTACTCTTGATAAAATTAGAATTTCTTTTCATGATGAAGTTTTTTTTAAATCCTCACCCAAGGATATGTTTTTATTGATTTTTTAGAGATAGAGAGAGAGACATCAAGATATCAGTTGCCTCCCATACAACCAAAAAGCTAGGTATGTGCCTTGACCATATGCCCTGACTGGAAATCAAACCCACAACTTCTTGGTGTAGGGGACAACGTTCCCACCAACAGAGGCACCCCGCCAAGGCTCAGGATGAAGTTTTAAATATTTGTTCAGTGTATTGTAATATTAACTAACAATAATCCTGGGCATTCATGAAGTGACCAAAAATTAATTGCATGCCCAGGAAATAAACTTTGAATCTACTTTCAGTTCCACAAAATAATTTGAAAAGTTGTCAAGAAATTATGTAATTTAACTAGTTTTCAGAATCTGTTTAACATACTAATTTAATTCATTATGATAATTTTCAGACTAAATAAACTTGAAGATACTATCATACTAATTAAAGGAAAGATTGAAGAAGTTCATCTTCCTGTAGAAAAAGTGGATGTTATTATATCTGAGTGGATGGTAAGTATCGGTAGAAAAAGTACTTTTATTGGTTTAAAAAAAACGGGTAAGGTAGCAGTTTTCTGCATTTAATTTTATTTGATAAATGGCAGAATGGTGGCATTATTTTTAAAGCAGCTGTAATTTTTCTGTGGTACTTGATTCTGAAATAGCTCTTATTTACTGGCCATTCATAATCTTTTTTTAAAAAGCATAAATCAACTTTATTTTTTTTACTTTTAAAGTCATAATAATTACTATATTATTTTTCTACTTTCTAAATTTTAGAGACCTAAATATGTTTGCCTAAAAGCCTCCACAGACTAGTAAGGACTAATTAGTACTGTTTTATCAAAATTAACATGATGTTGCTTTTATTGCTATCATACTGAATGTCCTGTCTTTCTGATCTGTTAGGCCATACTATCAGTGTCTTTTATTGCATAAAGTAGAATTTATTTGCGTTATTAAAATAATAAAATTAAGGTACACTATAGAACTTTATAATTTACTTTTGAAATAAGTCAAAGCAGGATATTTATTTTTAAATGTGTAAAGTAAAATTAATGTTATTTGACAACTGATTTGACTTATTGATATGCCAATTTGACAAAGATAAGGTATATAGTATTTCTACATAGACAAAATTTTAACCATTTAGACAGTTTTAAACTTTTGTAAACTGTATTTGAGCCCTAGCCAGTTTGGCTCAGTGGATAGAGCGTCGTCCTGTGGACTGAAGGGTCCCAGGTTCATTTTCAGCCAAGGGCACATGCCCGGGTTGCTTGCTCAATCCCCACTGGGGGGCGTGCAGAAGGCAGCCGATCAATGATTCTCTCTCATCATTGATGTTTCTATCTCTCTCTCTCCCTCCCCCCTCCTCTCTGAAATCAATAAAAGAAATACATTTAGAAAAAACAAAACAAAAAAACTGTATTTGATACATATATTTTCATTAAATGAATTTATCAAAAATTAAAAATAATCTGTTTTATTTTATAATTATAAATTTTGAGTAAACAGAATTCTAGCCAAATAGCTGGGATTTCAGGGAGATTTTGAAATGTTCAGATTTAATGTAGTGTTAAGTTCCAATCTGGAGCCAGTGACAGTCATCATTGCTACTCTTTTGTACATGAAATAGTGTGTTGATTTTTTAATGCCTCTTATAACCTCCTTTATAGTTTCTAATGTTTTGACTTTCTGGGCTGCACTCTGGATAATTTTTTTTCATTTCAGTCCACCAATTTACTAATTCTTTCTGAAGTTCTTTTAAAAAAAATATTTTATTGATTTTAGAGAAGAAGGGAGAGTGAGAGAGAGAGGGAGAGAAACATCAATGATGAGAGAGAATCATTGATCGGCTGCCTCCTATATGCCCCCCACTGAGGACTGAGCCCACAGCTGGGCATATGCCCTTGACCGGAATCAACCCGGGACCCTTTAGTCCGCAGGCTGACGCTCTATCCACTGACCGAAACCGGCTAGAGCTCTAAAGTTATTTCTAATAATTTGTTAAACTCATCCATTGAATTTTTTATTTCAATTTTGTTTTTGGAATTTTTTTTGTTTCTTTTAAAACTTAGCTCGCTTATTATTATCTTTAAGCTTCTTTCCATTTAATGAATCATAACATACTTATTTTACATTTTATGTTTTTGATTGCAGTATTTGACATTTTTGCAGGGCTGCTTTTGCTATTGTTTCTGTTGCCCCTCACTCATGGTGCTTTGTTCTTGTGTATTTTGAGTGTTTAGTGCTATTTAATGGCTATATATTTTCCCAGGAAATTACCTGTGGAAAATTCTTTTATGCCCGGGTTTTACCTTAAATGATTTGCACTTTTTTTTTTCCGTATTGCCATGTGCCTGGGATAATGACACCGTAAATGCAAAGCCACTGCATTTAATTTTAATATTATAAAAGCAGTTGACTAAGGAACATTTTAATGTAAAAAAATATAGAATGAATGTTTCACTGAACTTCATGCACCCATCATCTAACTCAGTGGTCGGCAAACTCATTAGTCAATAGAGCCAAATATCAACAGTACAACGATTGAAATTTCTTTTGAGAGCCGAAAACCGACTTCTGCGCATGGGCCACGAAGTTTCAATCGCACTGTACGTGCGTGCCTGCACGTGGTATTTTGTGGGAGAGCCACTCTCAAGGGGCCAAAGAGCCACATGTGGCTCGCGAGTCGCAGTTTGCCGACCACAGATCTAAGTTATCAGCATTTGCCCTTTTTTGTTTTATCTCTCTCCATGCTATTACCCTTTTCTTGCTATCTCTAACTGCTAAGGACTTTTAAATTATCAGTGTAGCCACAATTCCATGTTACATGAAAAATTCATGTAAAATTATCAGTGTAGCCACAATTCCATGTTACATGAAAAATTCCTTAATATCTAATCTGTGTTCACATTTCCCTGATTGTTTCATGAATTTTGTTTTTACACTTCATTTTTTTGAATCAGGATCTGAGTTGGGTCCACATATTGCATTTGATTATTTGTTTTATAAATTTTTATTTCAATTAAGCTTTTATTTGAGATAATTATAGATTATCACATGCAGTTATAAGAAATAATACAGAGATCCTTTATACTCTTTACTCATTTCTGTCAATGAGAATATCTTGAAAAACTATTGCACAGTAGAGCCACCAGGATCTTGATATTGATACCATTGAGATACAGAACAGATTACTGGCAGCCAGTAATCTGTTCTGTTCTCAATTTCTATAATTTTGTCACTTCAAGAATGTGGTGCAAATGGAATTATGCAGTATGTAACCTTTTGGGATTGGCTTTTTAAAATTAATATAATTACTTGGAGATTCATCCAAATTATGGTACCTATCAATAGTAGTTCCTTATTTCTGAGTAATATTTCATGATATGGATGCACCATGGCTTAACCATTTGACTTTTGAAGGATATCCATTTTGGGGTTTTGTCTCCTGTTTTCCTATGTTCATTCACTAGGTTTAGCAAATGCTTTCAAGGTGAAAGCCAGCTTACTGATGCATCTAACAAGATGCTCTTTTTATTTCTTCTATCATATTTGTTGTACTTAGAGGAGCATTAGCTCCCAAAATGCATTGTTGCTGGAAATGGAATGAGATCTTATTCTTTAAATTCAGAGTCAGACTGTTAATATTGTTCATCTTCTCTTTAGCCTCAAAAGTGTATAATTTATAAGCATTATAGAATCACTCTGTTATATATGGGTACCTTAACATAATTTTCTCTAATAAAAGTGCTATCTAATAATATAATTGTATTTTTAAGAGAATATCCGGTTATAATTAATGATTTTTATCAACCACAGTGGGGGTTGGGAATTCTATATAATAAACGCCTAATATGTTAAGTGTTCAACCATTCATTCTATTAATCGACCAGTCGCTGTGACGCTCACTGACCACCAGGGGGCAGACGCTCTGACCAGTAGGTTAGCTTGCTGCTGGGGTCCAGCTGATTGGCCCTGGAGCCTTCCCGTGGCCCCTCCCCAGCTGCCCCAATCCCCAGATCAGGACTAGACAGGCCAGACATGCCCTGGATGAATCCATGCACCAGGCTAGTTGTTTCAGAAAACTACATTCATCCTCTACCCTTGTCCTTGGAAACTGATTCTGTGTGTCTGGAGTAAGGTCCACATGTACATTTGGAAAGATCTCCAGGTGATTTACTTTTTCTTTTTTTTGTAAACTTGCTGATTGGACAGTTAGCTGCAGTTTGGGGAAAAGGGCTAATTAGACTTGTCAGTCTTTTGTTGATTAAAGTGAGAGTGCCATCTAGTGGAGGAAAGACTTAAACTAATAAATGTGTTTCAAACCATTAGAAGAGTATGCAGAGGAAATCAGCTCTTGTTCTAGTTATGTTCTCCACAAGTCCATGCCATTGAAAAATGAGAACTGTATGTTGTAAGGGATGAGAAGAGGAAAAGGAAGTAGTCATGCAGGACAATTGCAAGCGCACATAATAGGTTCCTAATAAGTGGTAGTTATTACCATTATTCTCATTCTTGCATTGAAGCTAGTGATTAGTGAAATAATAATGAAGTAGGAGCTGCTCTGACAAATATTTGTGATATACATATAAAATTTATTTTTGTTTTTGGACTATGTAATAATACAAAGAAGTTACAAATTTTGCCCCTTCCTACCACTCAGGACCTACCTTGAATCTGCCAATAAAGTCTGTTACCAGTTTTTAGTCTATCCTACCTGAAATATTTTAATCCATTTTAAATATGTATGTGTCATCCCACCCTTTGGCACACTCATTCATTTAACAAATATTGTGTGGCTGCTATTTGCTGGGCATTGCCCTAGGCAGGATAAAGCAGTGAACAAAATAGGTTACAAACCCCACCCTTATATTTAGTGCAGGTAAGCATATTCTACATATTTTTCTATACCTTGTTTTTTCCACTACTCTTAAACCTTCAGGTTTTTCTTTATGACTGCTACAGCAACATCCCACAATTGTTTTTATTAAATGCAAAATATTACCCTAGTGATTTCTGCTTTAATCCACAAATTATTTGGAAGTGTGTTGTTTAATTTCAAGTATTTGGAAATTTTTTAGATATCTTTCTGATATTGATTTCTAGTTTGATTTGGTTGAAATCATAGGCCATACTGTATATGTTATCATTCCATTAAATGTGTTCAGATTTGTTTTATGGCTCAGCATATGATGTCTCATTGAATGTTCCACATTCATTTAGAATGAACATGTATTCTGCAATCCTTGGGTGAAATGTTATAATTGTCTGTTGGATCATTTAATCTCTTAAATATTTATTAAGTTTGCTTATTAAGTATTAAAAAAAGAATAATGCGGTTTCTACTTACAGGAATTGTTTGCTTCTCTTGTCAATAGTCAGTTTTTGCATCAGATTTTTTAAAAATATATTTTTATTGATTTCAGAGAGGAAGGGATAGGGAGAGAGAGATAGAAACATCAATGATGATAGAGAATCATTGATTGGCTGCCTCCTGCATGCCCCCTACAGAGGATTTAGCCTGCAACCTGGGCATGTGCCTTGACCAGGAATCAAACCATGACCAGGTCCTGGTTCATAGGTCGAAGCTTAACCATTGAGCCACACCGGCCAGGCACATCAGATATTTTTATGTGTTTTTTAGGATTGTTATCTATTCTTGATTGAGCTTGGCCTCTTTCTTATTCTGAAGTATTGTATTTTTTCAGAGATAATATTTTTGGCCCTTTAGTCTACTTTATCATTTTTCTAATTAATTGTGTCCTAGAATTGTGTACTATTCTAAGCATTTATAGACAGATATGAATGTGTTCTGTTTACATTATTGCATAATATGTAACTAGGCATATAACTCTTCCTTTTAATAACCTTTTTATGCATAATTACTTTTAAAACTCTGTAACTTCATTACCATATTTGTGATGAAGTGCTTAGCATCAGTACATTTTAAAATGAAAGCATCAAATTATAGACTGGGGAAATCACTAAAAAACTTTGCAATTCAGGTGTTCAATATCTAAGGCTATTATAAATGTAACAGTGAAATAAATAGAAGTTATTTTACATCCTTATAAAATCTTCTGAGATCAGACAAGATCAGACATATCCTATAAAATTTTAAGTTGTGTACATTTTTAGCTAATAACACTATAGATGGGAGAAAATGCTTATCTAATTACTTTTTTTGATATCTCTGGAGCAGTGGTTCTTCATGGAGGGAGGCTGTTCAGTTTTGCCCTCCTGTGGTTATTTGGGCAGTAGGAAATGTCTGGAAACATCTTAGGTTACAATGGGGGAAGGAGAGGGTAGCAACAGGAGGTTAGTACTGCTGGCCTCTAGCAGGTAAAGCCAGGGATGCTGCTAAACATCTTACAATGTACAGAACAGTCCCCACAATAACGTATTATGTGGCCCCAAATGTCAATAGTGCCAGGATTGAGAAACCCTGCTTTAAAGATCTCATTTCTATGCATTGTTAATAACTCAGCCTCCAATTTAGATGATATGATAAAGGCCACCTAACCTAATCTTAGGTATCAAAGAACACTTTCCTTAAAAGGTGAAATCATGATAGTATTTTTTGTCACATGGTTATGCAATTGAATTGATGTTCTGCATTCATTTTGTATAATACCTGTTAGATTCTTATGGCTACCTGAACATTTAAACCTAATAAGTTGCCTTCTGTATGCTGTTCCTCTTTTGTCCTTTCAGTTGGGTTATGCATTTACCAAGAGCTTATTGCACTGTTCACCTGCTTATTTATGTAAAATCAGCTAATACTAACATACATATTGAACATGATTGTAAAAATCCTATATAATAAAGAGGTAATATGCAAATTGACCATCACTCCAACACACAAGATGGCCGCCCCCATGTGGACGCAAGATGGCCGGCAGGGGAGGGCAGTTGTGGGCAATCAGGCCAGCAGGGGAGGGCAGTTGGGAGGGACCAGGCCTGCAAGGGAGGGCAGTTGGGGGCGATCAGGCCTGCAGGGGAAGGCAGTTAGGGGTGACTGGGCCGGCAGAGGAGGGAAGTTAGGGGTGACCGGGCCAGCAGGGGAGGGCAGTTGGGGGCAACCAGGCCTGCAGGGGAGGACAGTTAGGGGTAACCAGGCCTGCAGGGGAGTGCAGTTAGGGGCGATCAGGCTGGCAAAGGAGGGCAGTTAGGGGTGACTGGGCCAGCAGGGGAGGGCAGTTATGGGCGACCAGGCCAGCAGGGGAGAGCAGTTAGGGGTGACCAGGCTGGCAGGGGAGAGCAGTTAGGGGCAATCAGGCCGGCAGGGGAGCAGTTAGGCGTCGATCAGGCTGGCAGTGGAGTGGTTAGGGGGTGATCAGGCTGGCAGGCAGAAGCGGTTAGAGGCAATCAGGCAGGCAGGCAGGCAGGCAAGCAGTTGGGAGCCAGCAGTCCTGGATTGTGAGAGGGATGTCCAACTGCCCGGTGGGATTGGGCCTAAACGGGCAGTTGGACATCCCTCAAGGGGTCCCAGATTGGAGAGTGTGCAATCTAGGCTGAGGGACACCCCCCGCCCATGCATGAATTTCGTGCACCGGGCCTCTAGTGTTGAATAAAGTAATCTGTAAAGCAAATCATGAAAATATAGGTGTGGGAGGGTGAGAGTTATAAAATTCAGGGACTCTTACTTGGTAAATGGCCTCAGATTCTTTTTCTATAATTTTATTTTTTTACTTTTTATTTAATTTATTGGGGTGACATTGGTTAATAAGTCTTTTCTATTTTAAAATAACCCAAACTGGAAATTATTTACAATTCCTTTTGAGTGAGGTTTATTATGCAAGGAAGACGGTGAGGATTCCAATCACTAGATCCATCCTCAAAGGGTATTGTTAAACAAATTTGCATTTATATGTTTTTACTGAAAGTATACTGTTTTCCACTAACAAATGACTAGTAGTCCTAATTAAATTGGATAAAATTCTATCTACAGCAAATCTTACAGAATTTATAGTAGTATTGGAAAAAATGTTACCAAATATTGATTATACTTCAGAAACATACTAAGAATTAGGAATTAGATTTTGTAGGCTTGTTTATTTATTGGAAGTAATCTTTTATTTTTATCTTTAAGTCAAGATTATTGACTATTTGTTACTAAACTTTCTACAGATTCACTCTTCATTGTACTTGTGCTTTCCCTTGCCTCACTCTTTTAAATAGTTAACTCTACCTAGTGGTATATCAGCAATTCAGTTATTTGAACGGGAAAAAATAAAGACAACCAAAGAAACTTATTTCGAAGATATCACAAGTTTCGTTTATTACGAGAAGATATGAACTGGGAAATAAGGCTCTAATTTTAATGAATAATGTTAATATTCTAGTTCCAGATTTAATCAATGTATTCCTTTCTCAGTAATTAATTTTTTAAGTGTAAATGCAAACTTTAATTTTGAAAAGTAAATGTCAGTTTGGAAGGAAGAGTGCCCTATGAGCATTATGGGAGAAAATACCGAGTATAATTCTCTTCCAGATGGCACCCCTACAGGTGAAGCAGCAGCCTGTGAAATTATAGTCTTGAGCAGGGCATTTGGAGCAAAGCCTTCTGGTATCAGTAATGAATGTCTTGGTCAGAACCAAGGACAATTCCCAGGAAATTAAAGGCTATACTGTCACGGAGGGAGCCTATAGTAAAATGAAGTTTAGCAAAGTGGAAAGTTGAGAAAAAGGACACTAACCATTAGCAATACATATATGACTCTTCTCATCTGCTAATATTTTTAACTAGGCATATTAATTTATCTCACAAATGTCATATATTGATTCTACATATAATCTGGTACTTCAGTTGATTTTTCTAAACTGATAATTTTTACAATAAAATGGTGGTAATAGTTGCCAACTAAATTATCAATTTGAAATACTATGAATCATATACCTACTGTAAATTCAATTCTTGTTTAATATGCTCTATTGGGAAATTTTTTATTTCAGAACATTTGAGTACTTAATTGTTACTGTAGTAAATCTTATTTTCAATCCAGCAAATCAATTTAAGAAGCAACATAAAATAATGATTCAGAACTTGGTCTGTGTTTTTACACCACAATTCACATCCTGGCTCATTCAGCTGTTTCCATGATTATGAGCTGTTTTTTAAGGCCTTTTAAGTTGTAATTTAACATTTTTAAGCCTTATTTTCTTATCAGTTAAGTGGAAATAACAATAACATGCTTTAGGGAAGAATTAAATAAGATGATACATATGAAGACATTTAACACAATGAACTTAAACAGTCATCACCACTATTATTTGAAATTTTTAATTTTAGAAAGCAAAACAATAATTCTAGAGGAAAATGTTGTGTTTTTTGTTTGCTTTTAAAATATATTTTTATTGATTTCAGAGAGGAAGGGAGAGGGAGAGAGAAATAGAAACATCAATGATGAGAGAGAATCATTAATCAGCTGCCTCCTGCACGCTCCACACTGGGGATCGAGCCCGCAACCCGGGCATGTGCCCTGACCGGAAATTGAACAGTGACCTCCTGGTTCATAGGTCAACACTCAACCACTGAGCCATGCCGGCCAGGCAGTATTTTTTAATTATACACCAGTGAAGAGCAAAAATGATTTAAAAAAAGGGGGGGGGGGGAAGACTTGCTGTGTCCTTCTGCTTCTATATAGCTTTAGTCTAGTTCTAGTAGCTGACTCCCATATAGTGACTTCCACCCAATTAAAGAGCTCTGCCATATGGTCTGTGTGTTAACTCTGTGCCAGGCACTGTGCTGAATGCTTTCTTTACATATATCAGGAAGAGCATTTGATGATTTACTTTCATAAATTCTCTGACCCTATTATGTTGGCTGATTCTAAAAAATGAGAAGCAAAGACATGGTATTTGTGATAGGGTATTTTTACTGCCAGGGATGATGATTTTCTTTCTTTTGTTTGTTTGCAGTCTGTCTCACTATTGAGTTTAGCAGCATTGAGAATTGAATCTTAAGGCCACTGTTTTGTAAGAGATGCTAAAAATTTTACAGTGTTGTTTTTCCATCAACGTGATATAAAATAAGTTACCCTCTCTAGTACTGATTTCTCTCATAAGAAGACTATCTCTAATATTGTCTTATCAGGATTCTAATCTTAGCTAAGGTAATCATGAAGGGGTGAATAGAAAAATGCCTATTGGTTTTTATTATATTAAATGAAAGCAAGTAGATGGGAAAGTCTTAAGTTATAAATACAGTTCAGAGTATTAAGTAAAATTGATTTTTTGGCCCAGGCTGAGGGGAAATCTCTGTGATTATCTTTTTAAGAAGAATCTTGGAATTGCACTAATGTTTCCAATTTGATCAAATTGTTTTGATAGGGTTTTTTAAACTTTATTAATTTTAAATAATTTTTAGCAGATGTATATGTAGATATATAATTACATACATGTTGTGGTGTATATATACATACACATAGTCTTGGCTGATGTGAAAAAAAAGTGACACAAGAAAATGTGATTTGATTAATTCCTGGGGAAAAAGGAATTTTACTGCTTACTCATGGATTATAAGATTCACTAAATAAATGTTATTACATCAATCTGGACAGTCTGGTAAACCTGTATTCTCTAATATTAAACATAATTTCAAAATTCTGATTAGCCTTTACAAATATGTTTTTTACATAGCTCTTAATTTTTTTCAGCTAATAAAATTTATTGTTCTAAACCTATTACATGTATGAACATATTTAATCCTCACAACAACTGTATGAAATACAATGTCATTGTCACTGTCACTTTACAGATGAAGAAACTGAGGCATAATGATGTTAACTTACCCAAGGTCACATAGAAAAGGGGGCTTATCTGGGATTAAAACCAGGAATCCGTCCTCTCAACCACTATACTATTGGTATTGACCATAATACCAATTTAAAATATGGTGTAATTTAATCTCTGATGAATGGCTAATAATATCTTTATCTTAAATGCAATAAAGGAGCGTGTTGCTAGAAGGAGGTACTTTCACCTATTGATTAAAGACTTTTTTGGTTTGTAGTACATGAAAGTAAGATGGTGTTTGAGCATATGGAAACAAAGTACTTAGATTTAGCTAACTGCTTTGAAAGAGTAATACTAGAAACAGTTTTGACACAGTGCCAAATCAGTAACCGTTTTTAATACCCCCTTCCAAAAATGATTGGAATGTAATGAATACTTAATTTGTACCAAAATGTGAATTTATTTTATTTTTTTATTTTAACATTCAGCACTCTTGCAAATAGGGACTATTTTTTCTTCACCCTATTAACATGTTTTATCAGCAGATCTTTTTCTCATAGGGCAAATGAATGCCTCCTCTTTTGTTGTTGTTGTTATAAATCCTTACCCCAGGATGTTTTGGTTTTTTTTTCCATTGATTTCTAGAAAGAGTGGAAGGGAGGGAGGAAGTGCAGAGAGGGAGAGAGATAGAGGAAGAGAAACATCTACAGGAGAGAGATATATGGATTGGTTGCTGCCCCAGGTACCCTAATAGGGGAACCTGCAACTAAGGCATGTGTTCTTGACTGGAATCGATCCCACAACCCTTCGATCTGCAGGCAGACTCTAACCGCTGAGCAACTGGCCAGGGTGATGCCTTCTCTTTTAATAATTCCTTAGCATAAATTATAATTCACCTTAGTCAGTTGGTGAATGCTTATTTATTAGCACTTGTGTGTATAGATCTGCATGTCATGTCAGATTGATAAAGATTTATTTGAATTCCAAAAATCTCTTATGCTTTGAATACTCAGATGATGTTAAAGGGGTACTAACTTGAAAGAGTTAGACATATTACTGAAGAAATCTATCTAGAGAAAGACTTTCCACCAAATCCTTAATTTTCCTAATGTAAACACATCGGTAAAAGCTTTGTTGCAAAATCTTTCTTTCGTAGGCAATTATTTTCTTATCAATGAATTAGTGCGTTGGGGGTAAATGCCAAAGTAGAGTTGCTAGCGGCAATTTAATTAGCTTCCTTCATAAGTGACTCAAGCATGAGAGCTGTGTTTTTTGTAATTTAAATTTGCTGTTAATCTCTTGGGAAGATTATCCATCTGGATTTGCATTTCCTTGTTCTAGAGAAACCATTAAAAAAACTTTTTATTGTGGTTAAAGGCAGTTGTATTTATCCTGTCAAACAGTTATTTGTACACAAAGCAAATGAGTGAGAACAGTTTTGATTTAGAATGCTAACATCAGGGTAAAATTCATATTGGTTCACCCTGACCAATAGGTATAGTATGTGCTAAGCTCTGCACCGAGCACTTAATTTTCCTTGCTTATCAGGGCTGTTGGCGGATGGGCCCCTAGAAGGAGAAAGACTAACTGAAACTGGCATTAACCTCTCACTTATGATTACTTTGTCATTTATTTAATAAACTGTAGCATACTGTTAGAATGAACTGTGTTTGTGACACCAGTAGGGACAAGTTATCTTTTCTTTTGTGCTATGATTTTTCTTTCTTGGCAGAGGATTCATTACTGTTCTCTAAAATCTGGAGTGCATTGGGGCTATGTTTCACGAACTGTGTTTCAAACAACACTAGCTGTGCAAGGTGTTGATAGATGTTAAATAGGAAAAAAAAAGAGGTGTCTAGTCAAAGAGTGTTTAAAATATGTTCCTCAGTGTTCTTTACCTTAACACTTCTTAGAACTCTTATTGTGATAATGTGCACTATGAATCTCTAAGAGGAGGACGTAGCATCTGGTGTTTCTCAAATCTCTTGGATTAAAGCCAATTTCCCCCTCCCCTTTTTTTCTTTTAACCAAAGGGAGAGTCACTGGGGCGGGAAACTGGGAAATGATGTTCTAGACCAGATTAGATCAACCAGGATATATCATCTGGGGCCAAACAGTTCTTTGTTATGGGGGCTTTTCTGTGCATTGTAGGATGCTCATCAGCATCCTTGGCTCTCTCTACTAGATGCCAATAGCATCCCTCCACCCCATCCCCATTAGTGACAATCAAAATGTGTCCAGACGTCCCCCAGAGAGCAAAATCTTGAGGGCCACTCTAGATTAATTTTGCAATATTCCGGAAAGTTACAGGTTTTGTTAACCATTTCCATCTGAAATATTTATTTGAATGAGAAAGAAACAATAGTCTAGAAAGTGGAAGCACAGATAAAAAAGGTTCAGTAGATTCTACTGTAATAAATTTTCTGGATTCACTTTATACCCTGGCCTGGTTTTCTAACAATTATTATGTAGAGAACTTACTGCAAAAAATAATTTCAAACTTCACAGAATATTTTATGGCATAGACAAAGTATATACAGTATATTTTTATTAAAAGAGTAGGCAGATATTTAAATTGATCTTCCTGTGAGGATATTACACATTTCCAAACTCCCATTTTTTTTTTTTTTTCTGTTTTCTGCAGGGTTATTTTCTTCTTTTCGAATCTATGTTAGATTCAGTTCTTTATGCAAAGAACAAATACTTGACAAAAGGAGGATCGGGTAAGTATAAAATTCTAGTTTTAATAACCTATTTTAGTCTGACAGTACCAAATGAACCTTTGGATTTCAAATAAACTATGCATGACTGAGAAAGTTCCCAATAGAGATGAAAGATGTTTCCATTAAATGAAGCTATAAGACATTCGTTCAGTATACTGTTGATAGTAGAATATTACATAAGATATGCAGGACTCAAAGTTAATGATATTCTCAAGAACACTTTTTTTTAAAAAACATTAAGGACCAGATTTTGAAACTTTTTGATATTCAGGTCAAAAATGTCACAATTTTTTTTATTTTTAATCTTTATGACATTTAGTTTTCTTTTTTTCCAAAAGAGTATTGCATGCTAGATTGGACATTATTCACTTTAATGGCAAATTTTCCATGACTTCTAAATATATAAACCTGGTTTCTGTGTGATTTAATGAGAACATTTAAATAGTGACTGGCTTCTACTAAGTTGTTAAAAACACAACATACCCAATCAGTATTTTTAAATGGACCTCAGTAAATTTGGAAGGCTTTCTTTTTATGAACTTTTAATCATGTTAACTCTGCTTATTCAGAGTGAGATTAGGTTTTATAGGCCTTCTGCTGGGAAGAGTTGTATACAAACAAAATGTTCTCCTTCAGGGCAGGGACTATATTTTGCTCATCTTTGACTCTTCAGTGAGCTCCACAGCTCCTGCAACATAGGTAGAACATCATACATGTTTACTGAATTGAATCATTAAAACTGAATTGAATAGCATTGGTCTTCCTTCATTCACCTCTCCCTGCACCTTCCCTTTCTCAAAATTCAGGATCAACAGATGGTATCCATGGTCAGAGTACAATTGATAAAAGTGTTATATAAAAATAGATGAAAAGAAGATATTTGGAAGTAGTGACATAAAGCACTGGACCATATTATGCCTCCTGCTGATCTGTGGTCTATGAAATTACTTTGGTAGTAATGGTATAATAGAAATCAATAAGGCCAAAACATAAAACACAGAGAAAATTCTCCAGTATAGTAGAGTCCTTTTTATAATAGCATTTAAATGGATTGCCGTTCTTTTTTTATCACTATATTTTCTGCAACCATTTTAAGATATGTCCCTGGTCTCTGACATGAACCTGGCTAGAATTTTTAGATATATTTTTCCCTGTAACTTATTAGTTATATCATTCTATAAATGCAGTAGCTTTTAAAAAAAATGAGAACCACACTTAATAACTGTTGATTATCTATACAAGCTGCCAAATAATATACTCTACCTTTACTTATGTTATTACATGTAAACCTCACAACAGCTCTTTGAGGTTTTAGAAACAAATGTGATCTGGATGACACATATTAAGTGGTCAGGCCTTCATTTTTTTTTTTTTAAGTCTCAGATTTGCTGGATCTTTCTTTTCACTGTTCATCATTTCCCTACTAAAATGTATTTTATTGAATCTGATTTTTGCCTTGAGTTCTTCTAGGGAAGATTCAGAAAACTGTTTCCATACCTCCCTCGGTGATATTCATTGATCTTACTGAAGGAGTGACAGCAACTTAATACATTTAAATTGAATTGTTGATGAAATTCATTAAGAACTTAGAGCATGTGAATAATGAGGTTGTAGTTGAAGTAGTGGCAGAGCTTTTTCCCAGCATCAGAGGGATAAAATGGAGGCTCATAAGTCTAGCTCTTTCCATATTTTTATATGACTAATATTAGCACTAAGATAATCTGGAGGTATACTGAAAAGAGGTCAGCATTACCTGCCTAAGCAGTGCTATTGATTGTTATTTGTTAACACAAGAGAAAAGAAGAAGTCAGAAGTGAGTAACATGAAGTGGTTTAGCCTATTTTGTGCATTTGAATATGCCTTGATGAATATCACCAATCAACTAGATTCGCATTCTGCTATTGCAAAATAGAGTTTTCTGTTATGTTTTGCTAACGGAAAGATTTACTAAGCAATTAGCAGTGCAAAGATTTTAGAGAGATGATTGAATTATGAGAGAGGGGGAATATTGAAGACCCATGTATGCATGAAGGGACCACGGCTTACTTTTATGTTAGAGTTCACTTTATTCTCATATCTATAATGGCATAGAGTAAATAAAACCTTTATGAAAACACAGTCAGCCAATAACTTGAGTATTCATTCTCCTTGTTATCACCAAGAAATTACACAGTACTTGAGAGGTACTCATTTATTACTATTACTACTAATAGAAATAATTTTGTATAGTTAATGAAATTGGGCTTACTAAAGACTGCTTATACTAATTTTAGCTAAGATTTACTAATGCTAATTATGTGTTTGGAATTGTAGTGTTTTACATTCAACCAACAAAATGATGAGGAAGAAAACTATGAAAATGTTTGGTCGTAATCAGTGCGTATTTTTATAGCTTGAATTAAGACAAAAACATAGGATGACAAAATAGAATACAAATGTTTTATAGCCTAACAATGTCAAATACTACATCTCAGAAAAATTGGAAAGGGAATGCTGAGGGCAAGTGGAAGGAAGTGCGTATACTTCAGTAGCTTTATCTTTAGCAGCAAGAATTTATGGAGTATCACTTAAAGCTGACAAACAGTAATTCCATTGAGAAATAAATGAATAATCTGAAAGTTAGATTAAGAATGGGACATTTACCTAGTTTCAGAAAACTTCCCCACAGACTATCTTTTAATTGCAAAAGGGAAAAGAGTAATCAGTGTAGAAGCCTAGCAGACTCTACTTTGATCATATAATCAGGCTTAAAATCCTCGAGAATGTGACACATTGAAATTGTGAGCTGATAGGAGCACATAGAAATAATTCATTTTTTTGATTCATAAAACTGGTAGTAGTTTTTTGAGATCACAATTACTTCATAGAAAATTTAGGTGCACACTAAAGGAGAAAAGAAAGTCATTTTCACTGCCTTTCATTACAAGCAAAATGAAAGGTTTCCTCCACACACACACATAGAACTAAACTCAAAGTTTTAATGGAGTCCTTCAGAATATATACCTTCTTTGAGTTATAACCATCGAGATTATAAAGTTGAGGACTATGTCCAATACAACACAAAATTACTAAGATAGCCATTTCCTAACTCACTGTTTCCTAATATTGACAGATCAACACAATCTCTATGGACCTTTTGTTAAAAATGTATGTTCAGGCCCCACATCAAAGCCTTTTGAACCCAAAACTAGTGGAACAGCCCTATTTTAAGAATTTATTTACAATGTATGTTTCCCTCTGCATAAATAGGGTTCTTATTGGAAGAAATAGAACTCTGCCCTGGCTATTCAAAAGAAAAGGAATTTATTAAAACAATAGGGTAGATTAAAAGTTTGTGTGAGAACGAGAAAACCAGGCTCTAAGTTTATACAGTTAGGAACGATGCTTAAAATAATCTCATAGGACTGATTTAGAAGTGATACCACTTCTAAGGCTGAGGACTAGCTGACACATTGCAGTGCTGATCTCGCCAACAGTAGGCCTTGCTGCCTTGCCTCTGAAAGATAGACAGAGCTTTAGGTGCATGTCATTAGTGGGGCCTAGCTTCTGTGAGCATGCCTCGCCTACAAGAGAGCGAGGGAAAGCAAGTTTCTGTCATTTTTGAGCTTCTGTAGAGGGAAGCAGGCCCTGTCTCATAACAGGAAATTTTGCAAATAATTCAGAAGGGGGCAGCAATATAGAGTGAAGATATATACCATTCTCTGATAGATCTGTGCCTCTCATAGTTTGTACACCAAGGTTTTACATTGTACTAGTAATTTGATTGGAAGCCTGATCTACACTAATGAGAAATGGCCTCTGTTATAAATTCCAGATTTGCAAATATGCTTTCCTTGCTGCTGGAAAACTGAACAGTACAGTTTATGTACTCCTCTCTAATTTCTGCTTAATTGCTTTCCTTTTAGTGTTTCTTTTTGTCCATCTCATTTTTTTTTTTAACTCAGACCGAGTAAAGCTGAACATTTCCATTTTCTTCATTTTGCCCTGAAATTTTATTAATCTCCAATTCTTCTCAACCCTTTCCTCCTCTTCCTCTTCCAATAAGTGTCCATTTACCTTAGGAAAATGGGGTTCCTCTTTCTCTGTTTTCCTTTTGAAAAACATAAATGTGGCATAATGGAAAGCATATATATTTTGCAGATAGGTTGTAAATTGAATCCCTGTTTTGTCAATTGACTAGTTATCTAATTAGCTGATGAAGGCCAGTAATTTGAGCAGGTTAGTTTATCTTTGTGAACTTCAGTTTCCTTATCTGTAAAAAAAAAAAATCTGTAATCCACCTTTATAGAATCAGTCAAAAGTCTAAATGGCTTGACATAACATAGTTACTCAATAAATGTTAATTTCCCTCCTGAGTTACAGCTGGTAAACAAGAGATTAGTGTTAGTTTTTTTCACTTTATAAGAGTAGGAAGTAAATATAAGCAATCATGGTATTAACACCTGCCTTTTACATAGCACTTGACTTTTGCATAACTTATGTCAGTGTGCCATCAGCTTGTGGCAGTGGTTCATAGTGCTTTGAGGTTTCTTTTAGTGTTTCCAGAACTCACTGTCTGCTTCCTCATTGTCAGATCTGCTTTGTTCAGATTTATTATTTTGGTTTCTTCCAGTGATATTGCAGTAGTATTAACATCTCTTTTTTTTAGTACATAATTTTTAGGTACATGTTGCAACTCTACGTTTTAGCCTAGCTATGTTTTAGTGGCTTAGTCACTATTATAAATTAATGATGGGAAAATGTTTTCAATTTCCAAATAATTCTTGTTTTTTTAAGATACCCTTATTAAGTAAACTGGAATCAAATTTTAAGCTTATTCTACTCGCAAAATATTTACTGATTTAGTGACTTAGAACTACATTTTTTCTTCTGCCTATCAAAAATTTTATCATGGACTATTATTTCTATCAAATATTTCTCTACTAGAGGCCCGGTGCATGGATTCGTGTACCAGTGGGGTCCCTCAGCCTGGCCTGCGCCCTTTCACAATCTGGGACCCCTCGGGGGATGTTGGAGAGCTGGTTTTGGCCCAATCCCTACAGGCCAGGCTGAGGGACCCCCCACTGGTGCACAAATTCGTACACTGGGCAAGTTTTGGCCCAATCCCCGCAGGCCAGGCCAAGGGACCCCACTGGTGCACAAATTGGTGCACCGGGCCTCTAGTATGCATATAAGATCTTTGGTTAATCTCTTCCCACCTTCCCCCTGCCCCCTTTCTCTTTGAGATTCATCAGTCTTCCATGTTTCCATGCCTGTGCGTTGAGCATCTGCTCCCTGGTGGTCATTGCGCGTCAGAGCTACCAGACATTTGGCCAGACGGTTGGCTGGTTGGACGGTCACTTAGGCTTTTATATATATAGACTAGAGGCCCAGTGCATGAAATTTGAGCAAGGGGGGGGTGTCCCTCAGCCCAACCTGCACCCTCTCCAATCTGGGACCCCTCGAGGGATGTCCAACTGCCCATTTAGGCCCGATCCTACCAGGCCTAAATGGGCAGTCAGACATCCCCCTCACAATCCAGGACTGCTGGCTCCCAACCGCTCGCCTGCATGCCTTCCTGATTGCCCCTAACCACTTCTACCTGCCAGCCTGATTAATGCCTAACTGCTCCCTGCCAGCCTGTTTGCCCCTAACTGCCCTCCCCTGCAGGCCTGGTCACCCCTAACTGCTCTCCCCTGCAGGCCTGGTCACCCCCAACTTCCCTCCTCTGCTGGCCCGGTCTCCCCTAACTGCCTTCCCCTGCAGGCTTGATCGCCCCCAACTGCCCTCCCTTGCAGGCCTGGTCCCTCCCAACTGCCCTCCCCTGCTGGCCTGATCGCCCACAACTGCCCTCCCTTGCAGGTCTGGTCCCTCCCAACTGCCCTCCCCTGCTGGCCATCTTGTGGTGGTCATCTTGTGTCCACATGGGGGAGTCATCTTTGACCACATGGGGACAGCCATCTTGTGTGTTGGAGTGATGGTCAATTTGCATATTATTCTTTTATTAGATAGGATTAGATAGAATAGAGGCCTGGTGCACAGGTGGGGGCCGGCTGGTTTGCCCTGAAGGGTGTCCCAGATCAGGGTGTGGGTTCCCTTGGGGCATGGAACGGCCTGGGCAAGAGGCATGTGGTGGTTTGCAGGCCGGCCACAGTGATCTGGGATTTATTTATCTTCTATCATTGAAACTTTGCAGCCTTGAGCGGAGCCAAGCCTCCTGCTCACTCCATGGCCACAGCCATTTTTGTTGGGATTTATTTATCTTCTATAATTGAAACTTTGTAGTCTTAAGTGGAGGCCAAGGCAGGCCAGGGCTGCAGAAAGCTTGGCTTCCTCCATTGCCGGGGGCAGCTCAAGCCTCCTGCTCTCTCCAGGTCTGTGGCTGCCGTCATTTTTGTTGGGATTTATTTATCTTTTATAATTGAAACTTTGTGGCCTTAAGCAGAGGCCAAGGCAGGCCAGGGCAGGCGGAAAGCTTGGCTTCCTCCATTGCCGGGGAAACCCAAGCCTCCTGCTCTCTCCGTGGCCGCAGCCATCTTGGTTGGGTTAATTTGCATACACACGCCTGATTGGCTTGTGGGCGTGGCTTGTGGGTGTAGCGGAGGTATGGTCAATTTGCATATTACTCTTTTATTATATAGGAAATTGTAAAGCGGACAGTTTATTTTTACTTTTATCTCCTTTAGTTCTAAACTTTTTACTCTTGTTCTATACAAGTAATGATGCTAGTGTTTACTGGAATTGTTTCTTTATGCAGCTCAGTCTTATCCTTTCATGTCCAAAAGTTTGTGAGGCATTTCTAAGGGATAAAGGCTTTCCCACCTTTATCTATTCACAATGTGAGCTGTTCTAGTGACAAATGAATTCTGGGCAATGAATCGAGAAGGACACAGATGTCAAAGCTGTGAATTTATAAATGGTCTGTTAAGAGGGTGCTTTTGTCCAATCACCGCTTTGTTAATTTCACCTATAAGGAGGAATAATTATTCATTATGCTTCTATCTGACAAAAATCAAATGACAAATGTGTCAGAACGTGAAGGTAAAGGGTTAGTCAGGATTCTGGCAGGTGGCCCAACATTTTAGCCAGCTGTGAGGAAGTGGATATAGAACCAAACACCTATAACACTGATTACAAGTCCTTTATGAATACTCATAGAACTTACTAACTGAAAGATAATTTCATTTCTAAATTCTAACATATAAAAACTATGGTATTTCTGTACTTTTGTGAAATGTGATTAGCTTGAAATATGATTAGCTCAACAGTAGAAAAAGTAAAAACATATTCCTCTTTAGATTTTTTCTTTATCATCAACATATTTTTAAAACTTTTAAAATTACTCTTAGTGAGATACCATTTTTTCCCTTATGAAAAACTTACCCTTAATTCTTAGTAGTATTAATTATTAGTACACTAGAGGCCCAGTGCACAAAATTTGTGCACAGGTAGGGTCCCTAGGCCTGGCCGGCAATCAGGGCCAATCTGTGGGGCAACTGGCAGGACAATCAGGGGGCCCCCACTGGCACCTGCCTTGGCTGGCCTGGTACTGCCCACTCGCCAGCCCTGCCCCCATCGCCGCTGCTGGGCAGCTCCTGCATTGAGTGTCTGCCCCCTGGTGGTCAGTGCGCGTCATAGCAATCAATTGTTCCTCAGGTCGTCTGCTATTCAGTTGATTTGCATATTAGGCCTTTATTATATAGGATCATATTGCTTAATAGATACAAAGCCAGAAGTTAGCATACTTTTTCTACCAAAGGGCAGATCGTAAATATTTTCAGCTTTACTAGTGTAGGCCACACAGTTTCGTCCCAACTACTCAGCTTTACTACAGTAACAGCCATAGACCATGGCAGTGTTTCAATTAAACTTATTTATAAAAACAGGCAGTGGGCTGAATTTGACCCATGGCCTGTCATTTGCCATCTCCTGATAAAGAGATTGATGATATTTTTTAAATTTCACTAAGATTTAAAATACTATTGTACAGTAGAAGGACTCTATGAACCATGTTAAGTAAATTAAATGTTTGTGCACTCCAGAGGATATTCGATTCCCATAGACTGCAGTGTGAGTGGCACTCTCTGAAGTAGTACAATATGGTGGCCCTGATACCTCCCTCATCCATTTCTCTATATCAGAGGTATATATACCTGGCCTGCTGCCTGTTTTTGTAGATGTTTTATTGGAACATAGCCATGCTCATTTATATATGTACTAGATGCACGAAAATTCATGCACTGGGCGGGGGGGTCCCTCAGCCCGGCCTGCACCCTCTCACAGTCCAGGAGTCCTCAGGGGATGTCTCTCTCTACGGGAGGCCACCGGGTGGGCTCCCGATCGCCTCTCTACCACCGCTGGTCGCTGCTGCCCCCCCCCCTCCATCCCCATCGCTGTTCCCTCCCTCTGCCTGCTGGTGCCACCTGCTTGCCGGCCCTGCTCCCCCCCCCCCACCACCAACCAGTCATTCTGCCATTCGGTTGATTTGCGTATTACACTTTTATTATATAGGATTATTATATAGGATTGTCTGTAGGTGCTTTAGCAGCATAATGTGGGAAAGCTTCTACTATTATCATACTGTTTCCCAGGAAGGATGCATAAAGAAGTTTCCAAATATCTAAAGTTGCTTCGGAATACTGTTTCTTCAGTGTTTCTCATCTTAAAGATCTGGTAAGAAACTAAACATACTTTAATGTAGCTGATTGTGCCGCATTAGCACAGCCAAGGGTTCGGCGAGCCTGAGGGAGGGCCGGTGAAGGATGAAGAAAAGACAGACAGAGAATAAGCTGGGTCTAGGACAGCTGTGGGCAAACTACGGCCCGCGGGCTGGATCCGGCCCGTTCGGCTGTTCTATCCGGCCCACGGAGCCAAAAGAGCAGAGGGTTCTCTTGCTCTCCCCTCCGCTCCTTTACTTTGAATTTATATTAGTTCACACAAACACTCCATCCATGCTTTTGTTCCGGCCCTCCGGTCCAGTTTAAGAACCCATTGTGGCCCTCGAGTCAAAAAGTTTGCCCACCCCTGGTCTAGGAGGATCTTCTGTGCCTGGCTGAGACCACAGAACAGATCCAGACTGCAAGCTAATGCTCTATTTTATAGTCAGAGGTAAACAAGGTAGTGGTCACCATAGTTACAATGTTGTGAGTTTCACTTGTTTTGACAGCACTTGCTGCACCTCCCACAGGCCATTAGCTACCCAGGAAAGATCTAGGGAGCAGTCACAAGATCAAGCTTAATTATGCTAAGGGGGCTGTGCGCTCTAAGCTGGGACTTGTTTGCGGCTTTGCCAGTAGGTGGGTCTGAGGTTTAACCCTATAACTGCTCCCTACATCTCGCCCTTCTTTTAATTTTAAGCTACTAATAATGGAAATAAAACTTAAACATCAAGACAAAGTTCTGACTATTAAAATATTAACAAAACAATGCCAATGCAAAACCCAATAACAAAACAATGCCAACGTAAAACCCAGACATGGTTATTAATACAACAATGCCAATACAACACTACAATAATAGAGAAATCAAACTACAGTAACTTTCATTTTTCTACTAAATGAAAGTTTCTTTTGCTGATTTACTCAAGAGTCCTCGGACTTGGCTGCGCAAGAGTTTGCATAAGATTGGCAGCTAACCAATGCTAGCATGGCCAGAAACATGATTGAGGGAGTAGCTTCCACTTGTTGTTTTTCTGCCATCTGCTGGGGCTCAGTTTTTAACTTCTTCAGCTGACCCCATGTTGGCACCTCGGTCTTTTGCATAGCCTTCGTCATCTTCCTTTTCCGCTTTGCTGTCATCGGGGCAACTCTCAGTCTTTTGAACGATGGGACAAGTAGCTTCTCTGGGTCCATTGTGGTGACGTACGTAACGCTCTGGCACCCAAATTGGCTGCGCTGCTCCTTCTGGAAAGATACAAACACAACCTCTTCCCCACATCATTACTGGATCTGGTCCAAACCATTGTCCAGTTTGTGCATCCTTCCATCGGGCTAACCCAGGGGTGGGCAAACTTTTTGACTCGAGGGCCACAATGGGTTCTTAAACTGGACCAGAGGGCCGGAACAAAAGCATGGATGGAATGTTTGTGTGAACTAATATAAATTCAAAGTAAACATCATTACATAAAAGGGTACGGTCTTTTTTTTTTTATTTCAATAGTTTTATTCATTTCAAACATTTTAACAAGAAGAATGTAAACACTAATTATTATAATTTGAAACTTCAAAAAATGGAGGAATCATAGCACAATAACATACCTTATATTGAAGATGGCAAAGGCAAAATAAAATTGCCTAACAAAGGAAAGGTACAAAAGCCTTTCAAATTAAACTTAAATATAAATAAATAATTTAAAACTAAAACAAATAGAAAAGAACAAAATGTGTAAACAGTAAATTAAACATTTTCTTTAGTGCAACTTCCAAATTATGCCTGGGACGTAGATGTAGATGGCAGTGTAGACTGGGTTGAAAGGTTTTTGGTCTTTAAAACATCAACTTCAGTGGGAACAGTGTTGTTGGTCTCCTTTTTTAGCTAATGCATCAAAGTCTGGAGTTAGTTTTGTTGTGGCTATTCTCAGGATAGATCTGAGGTGTTCGTCAGTTAAGCTGGATCTGCGAGAGGCTTTGTTGATGTTCATGACGCTAAATGTCTGCTCACAAACATAGGTTAACCCAAACAGCACCAGTATCTTCTGTGCCATCCTCCGGATGTTTGGAAAAGTGGCTTCATTAAGTGAAGCATAAAAGTCTCTTAGTTCAAGAGAGCTGAATTTCTCCTTTAGGACAAAGTCAGACTAAAGATCAATGAGTTCCAGTTGCACCTCTTCTGGTGCTGTTTCAGGGTTTTGTGACAAAGGACAGGCCACCAGTTGAAGTGACTAAAAGCTGAAAGTCTTCGTTGTTTTATTAACAAGTCATTGTGATGTACAGAATGTGGGAACAGGAAAAAATTGTGTTTGAGTAGAGCTCTTAATCTTACCTCAGAAAGGCTCTGATACTGTGCTTTCCAGGGGTGTGTCTCCCTACATCACCACGATAATGTGTCTACGCATTCCCATGGTGATGTTGGGGGACGTGTCCGCGGGCATTACAAGGAGCCTCTGGAAGATTGAGAGGTTGTTCCTTCTACTGAATGGGCGGATATAAATCCGCCCACTCAGAAGAAGGAGCTGCGGCCGTGTTTCCCGACGTTGCCATGTTAACACTGCTGCTGGTGAAGGAGCGGAGGGGAGAGCACGAGAACCCTCCGCTCTTTTGGCTCCGTGGGCCGGATAGAACAGCCGAACGGGCCAGATCTGGCCCGCGGGCTGTAGTTTGCCCATGGCTGGGCTAACCCCTCGGAGGCTATTGTATAGGAGGCCCGATGCCTTTTGGCTGCTGTATGACCCTCTGCATCGCAATTCAAAAAATTTAAAGTATAAAGAACATGACTGAGTTTATTTTGAGGTGACACGTAACATCCATCTCCCCCTTTCTGTTTTAGTAATTGCATTTTAAGAGTGCGATTTGCTCTTTCCACTATTGCTTGACCTTGAGGGTTATAAGAGATACCAGTTTTATGACAAATTTGATATTGCTGACAAAAATGTTGAAAAGCAGAACTAGTGTATGCGGGTCCATTGTCTGTCTTTAGCTCTAAGGGAGGACCTAGTACCGCAAAGGCAGCTAGGCAATGATTAATTACATGCTTGGCCCTCTCTCCCGTTTGGGGAGTCGCAAAGATAAAGTGGGAGCATATATCTACATTAACATGTACCCATCTATGCTTCCCAAATTCCGGTATGTGGGTGACATCCATTTACCAAATTTGATTAGGTTTAAGACCCCTAGGATTAACCCCCAACGATTGTACAGGGCAACGAATTACACACTGAGAGCACTGCTTAACAATTTGATGAGCTTGCTCCCTAGAAATATGGAATTGTTTGCGTAAGGCAGCAGCATTTTGATGATGCAAAGCGTGGGAGGACTGGGCAAGAGAAAATGGGGTAGCCTCTTGCATTACAGCAAGGAGGCGATCAATAGCATCATTGCCTATAGCTAATGGACCAGGGAGACCTGAATGAGATTGGATATGACCAATAAAGCAGGGAAATTGTCATTCTCTAATGACTTTTTGAAGGTTGAAAAATAAATGAAAGAGTTCCTCTGAATTAGTGTGCCCTATAGTAGCCGTTTCAATTAGTTTGGCCATACTTACCACATAGGCACTATCACTATATAGGTTAATGGGCTCCGTAGCAAAATCTGTCAAGGCATAGATAAGAGCTTGTATTTCTACCCGCTCCCTACAGCTGATATTCTTGTTCAGTTAGCATTTTCAATAACAAATCAGTTACTTTGAAGAATTTGTATCAATCCAAAATTTAAGCATAGGCAAGAGGCTTACCGAGTCTGTTGAGGAGAGTAGAAGTACCTGAATTTGCATGGAAGTAGACTCTAGCCCAGCTCTCATATCTGCCTGACATGCCTCGGTAAGGAGGACTGGAGAAACTTCTTATCAATGGCACAGCACCAAGTATTTATTCTTGGAGTCTCGCATGTCAGGTGTGGAAGAAGCAATTGCTTTGATGCCAGCAGATCTTATCATGGGCTTTATTTGGAAGATAATTTAGTGCTGTTGTCATTGAATAAATAATAAAATTCCTAAGGCTGTGGATAGAAACAAAGTTTGGGGGAAAGAGAAAGTTATTTCTCTACTGCTTAAGTCTGAAGGCTAAGTAATAGCGATAAAATTACTTCTTTTGTGCATTTCTTTGGTACATATGTACTTGCTTTCAATTTGTTTTTATAAGAAAATGTGATTTATATTTTAATTCATGATAATATGGTGATAATTCATGTTGATACATTTGAAGGACAAAGTTCATTTTTTTATTTATTAGTAAAAAGAAATCAGTTTTATTTAAAAAATGTTTGTTATAAAGATTTATTCTTGTTATTAGAGAAGAGTTCCTTCCTGAATCACTCTCTTCCCTTAATGCTCTTAACACTTGGTTTTCCTCTTACTCCTGTGGCCCCAGGTTCTCAGCCATTTCTTCTCAACATCCCTTTCTTCTACACATCTCTTAAATTCTGGTACTCATCATGTATTCTCCTTGGGAACCTCATGAGCTCCCATAACTTAATTTCTATTTATATGCTCACGGTCCCAAATTTATATCTTGAGCCCAGATCATCTCTTTTGAATTTCAGATCTACTATATTCAGCTGCTTAGTGGATATTTTTACCCATTTGTCTCATAAGCATTAAACTCTCGTATTTCTCTTGAATCTGCCCTTATTTATTACATATTATAATGATTAGTACCACATTCTGCCAGTTATAAAGCTAAAAACTGTCATCCTTGACTCTTTCCTCTTCCTCACCGCCATAGCCAGCCAGTCTTACAATCCTATGAATTCAACTTCCTAAATATTCCTTGAAAATATCCCCTCAGTGATATGAGGTGGTCTTCTACACAACTATAATATTCCATCACATGAATTTTTAAGATATTAACTTTTAAAATGATTTGTCCCTCTCTGCATGTTTCAAAGCTAAATGTAAAGATCTAATACCTTTTTAACGTCAGCATACTGTAAATTTAATATTAATAAATATGTCCATTTCAGTATTACCTAATTATGCCATTCTCTTTTAATTATTTTAATAGCAACCCATTGGTGAAATCCTTATTTTAATCTTACCATCACAATGATGGAAATCTTTTTTTTTTTTTTAAGGGAGCTACACGATGGAACTTGGTTATTTTCCATGAGCTACACCTTCATAAATCCCCCACTGCTAGTAATCAGTTGCTAGTGAGCCATACTGATGGACTTGATACTTATATTTAGCCTTTTAAAATTCTGTTTTATAATAAAGGGCGTTAATGCTAAATTGTTGGATATTTTATTTCTTGTAGTCTACCCTGATATTTGCACTATCAGCCTTTTGGCAGTAAGTGATGTGAATAAACATGCTGATAGAATTGCTTTTTGGGATGATGTCTATGGCTTCAACATGTCCTGCATGAAGAAAGCAGTTATTCCAGAAGCTATTGTGGAAGTTTTAGATCCAAAGACTCTTATTTCAGACGCTTGTAGTATTAAGGTAGGTGTTTTACCAATTTTATTTTCTCTAATAGTATTGCCACATTTCTTAGTTTTCACTTCTGAGTTCAGTACTTGAAATTAATGTTGATTTTATATGTGAGATTTCAAACAGTAATCTTCCTATTTTAATCAGTCTAAAACAGTGGTCGGCAAACTGCGGTTCTCGAGCCACATTCGGCTCGCGAGCCATAGTTTGCCACTTTGTTGACTAATGAGTTTGCCGACCACTGGGATAGGGGCTCAATCACAAGGAACAACAACAGCCTGTAATTATTGGAATAAACAACTTAAAGTCATAATATTTACCAGTTGACTATATCATCCCTTTGAAATCACTTCTCTTGATTTATTGAAGTTTCTTATACTCCGGGGGCTGAGTGATTTACTTTTGACTTAGTGAAGGTGAAAAGTCCTGTCCTGCTATATAGTCATTTCTGCTTCATCACCACCTCCTGGCTTTATTCTAGCTTCTCTTTACTAGTCAGATAATTCATTCATATCATATATTCCACACAATTTAGCTTGTCCTTCTATCCCTTGCAGAGTAAGTACAGTGAATTTGTCCATTGAACTAAATAAACTATGTTCAGAATGTTCAGTTAATTTCTTTAGTGTTTTAATATTTTATTTTTCACGTTGTAAATATCCAGTTTTATGAATTTTGCTATGTCAAACTTACATGGGTTGAATAATAACATATTGCTTTTCTTAAAACTCCTTAATTTGTTTGTTTCAATTAAATAAATATAGATTGTTTAGTGTTTGGTTCAAACATCGTTTCCTCTTTTTATTCACACTGTTTCTTTCATAACATCAATAATTGTTTTCTACACAAAGAAGATATTCAGTAAATGTTTATCAATTCTCTTAGATGGATAAAGTATTTAAAATTAGCATAGAGTAATAAACATGTAAAGTTTTTCAATAAGAGCAAGCTTATTAAAATTGCATTCAGCTTTTAAGAAAAAAATACAGCCTGCTTCATGATTATAGGACTATTTAGTGCTCTGGTACTGATAGTAAGGGATTTATTTGGATTCTTTGGCTCAGGGTAGGAGTGTACAGTTATAGCCAACTCAGCCTTAAGGCTGAGCAGAAGGAAGAGGATTATGTGGGGGAGGGAAGGGCTAATTTCTCTCCCTAGTGATCTCTTTGCTTAAGTGCCAAAAATGCTGTGAATAAATAGTGGAAATACAAAATTGAGGACTGAAAGATGAAGGTGTTTAAAAAGTATACCCTTTCTCTTTTTTTAAACATTAATCAGTTATTTATTTGTTTGTTTGTTTAGGTAAATACGGTTTATTCTGTGCTCCTAATCCCCCTATAAATAAAAGGCAGCTACTTTGCAACTTTTAAATTTTCTAAAACTATCTAAAATAGAGTAATGGTTCAGGTATATAATCATATGAATTGTGTCCACTGTGTTATAATCTACTCATGTAAAGTCAATTGTTAACAATCTTACAACATATTCTGGTCACACTACTATAACTGATTCCATCTACTCTCCATAATAAAGTGGAAAAGGACTTAAACCAGGGAAGATTGGGAAAATAAGAATATTTGACTTATTTTTAGTTGAATCTTCATAGTTGGTTTGCTAATATCTAACAAACTTATCTTCAACTGCCATTACAAAATGAATTCTAAATCATTCTATTCTTTTCATTAGTACTAGAGGCCCAGTGCACGAATTGGTGCACCAGTGGAGTCCCTCAGCCTGGCCTGCGGGATTGGGCCGAAACTGGCTCTCTGACATCCCCCAAGGGGTCCTGGATTGTGAGAGGGTACAGGCCAGGCCGAAGGACCTCACCGGTGCATGATCGGAGCCGGGAGCGGGGGACGCGGGAGGTTGGCCAGCCGGGGAGGGACCATAGGAGGGCTCCAGGGTGTGTCCAGCCCGTCTCACTCAGTCCCAATCGGCTGGACCCCAGCAGCAAGCTAACCTACCAATTGCAGCATCTACCCCCTGGTGGTCAGTGCATGTCATAGCGAGTGGTTGAGCTACCTTAGCATATCATTAGCATATAATGCTTTGATTCATTGAACGGCCTATTGGACAACGGGACACTTAGCATATTAGGCTTTCATTATATAGGATATGTTTTCAAGTTGGCATTTCCTATAAGAAATGACTGTTATCACACAATTTCTAGCCAATGTACTGCACTAGTGGTATACACAATTTTAATTGGAAAACATTTTTTATTTGAAAGTACTTTATTATGTCTTAGAAAAATCTTGACCACATTAGAGCCGTGATTTGAGCCACTACACTATTCTTACAAAACGTCCAAGTGAATAATACTAATGTGATTTTTTTTAAAAAAAATGAACCGATAGTGCTAGTAACCCTTAAATTTGGAAACAATCCCAAAAGTGGGTGTAAATGACTAAAGTTTGAAAAACATCAGTTTACTGTAATCCTTTTTGCACAAAAGGAAGTATTTATCTGTGTTTGTTTTGTTTTTATTATTTTTACTAAATTATTTTCTCCACTCTTTTAATGGGTAGCATATAGATTGCCATAAAACATCTGTCTCAGATTTGGAGTTTTCTTCAGATTTTACCCTGAAAATCACGAAGACATCCTTGTGCACGGTAAGTTATTTCATTTGACTTTTGCGAATATCACCAGCAGTGCAGTTGACTGTCAAGCTAATGAATTAATTGCCACTCTTGTGATAAATGAAAAATATTATTGCCTTTGACAGTCTATCTTTTCCTTGGTTAAGCTATTAAATAGATCTGTTTTAATAGGCCAGTAGACTTCAAAAAAGTTAGTTTAGTTCAGAAGAGAAAGTATTAGGAAACAACATTTACATAATGATTTTTCTTTATAAATTAGTCATTATTACCTACTAGAGGCCTGGTGCACAAAATTCGTGCACGGGGGGTGGTCCTTCAGCCTGGCCTGTGCCCTCTCGCAATCTGGGACCCCTCGGGTAGGGTCCCTAGGCCTGGCCGGCGATCAGGGCCTGTCTGGGCTTTCCTTCCCCCAGCTTCTGGCAGCTGGCCCCGCCCCCGCTGCTGCCACTGGTTGCCATCTGTGTGGCGCTGCCCCCCATCCCCCGCCATCAGTTGCCTCCCTCTTCAGGTGTGGGGTGCGATCGCTTGGCTGGCCTGGACCTCCCTCTGCAGAGCAATTGCTGGCCAGCTCCGCAGACCCGCCACAGTGTCGCTGGCCAGTGGCCTTGACCTCCCTCTGTGGGGTGATTGATTGCGGGGCCCCCAGATCAATTGCCCTGCAGAGGGAGGCCCCACCCACCCAGCCGGGGCTCTGCAATCGATCACTGTGCAGAGGATGGCCTGGGCCTCCCTCTTTGGGGCGATCTCAGAGCCCTCCCCAGTCCCCGATCGATTGCCCTGCCAGCCAGTGGCCTGGGCCTCCCTCTTTGAGGCGATAGATCATGGAGCCCCTGCATTGATCACCCAGCAAAGGATGGCCTGGGCTCCCCTCTGCGGGGCGATTGTGGGGCAATGGCGGGCTCCCCGACCAATCGCATTGCACCCTCCTTGACTGGTCTGATGCTAGTGCATGTCATAGTGTGGTCATTTGGACGTATGTTCTGCTGTTCGGTCTATTTGCATATTATACTTTTATTATTATAGATCATATAATTAATTGAAAGCACTCTATCTTCATAGATCAGAGTTCATGTCCTGGTCCTCCCAATAACTCTTAACACTAAATTGAGATGGAAATAAGATATTGTTAGGTACAACATTTTATTTTTATGTGTGAAAAATAAAGAAACTAATGATTTCTCTTTATTTAAAAAAGCAACCTGGTATAATAAGAAAAGTATAGGCTTAAGAAAAGGTAGATCTGACCTGGCCAGCATGGCTCAGTGGTTGAGCGTCAATTATATCATTTTAAAAATACTAAATATATCTTCAGTAGTTAAAATTTTTATTGAAAACTGCTTTGTTAGAAACTGTGTAAAACAGATTATGGTCATGTTAACTTTGACTCTTCAACCAATTCTTTTAAATATTTGTTCAGATTGGCATACAAAAGAGTTATGGCTTGCTTTAAAATAATTTCAGTTCATTTTGATCCAATAATTTTATATCTAAATAAGTTTGACAGTGTGCTTTGATATTTTGAGAAGTTCTTTATGTAGAAGTTTGTTTTACAATTTTTAAAAGTTAAATATCTAGATCCCAGATTTATAATTTTGGGTCACCCATTATAGTTATTTATTTAATTGATGAAAAGCAAAATTTCATCCTTCCCTTTAATTTTTCCCAGATTTTCTACTGCTTTCAGTAATTGAAATATGATCAACTGAAATTACAGAATAAAGGTTTTGACTCCTAAACTTACTCTGATTTGATGTTAGTAATCTTTATGAGTTAAAAAAGACCTCTTGATTAATAACAACTGACCAATCCTGTAAGGGAATTCTTACATAGAAATTAGTTGTCATATCACCACTATTATTAAATAATATTATTTCAAATCTACTATCAGTACCTTCAAAAATGTAAAACTGTAGTGAAGACTTTTAAGCACTGTGTTTGTTTTTAGTTATGCATGTTTTTGAAATTTATATAGACAGATGAGTTTATTGAGTTTCATTGATAAGTTCTTTATTTTCTGGGTATTGGTCAGGGTTCTTAGTTTCAGACAAAAGTCCAAATCGGCTTATTTAAGCAGAAAGGGATTTATTTACTAAAGAGAATGAGATAATTTCCAGACATATTGGGAGAGCTAAAGGAAAGGATTATATTTTAAATTTCTAGAAACAACTAAACACCATAGCACTAGCCTGCTACCAAGCTACCAACTCTAATGCTCCTGACCCACTCAGTACGTGGTAGCCACCACTGACAACCCCAGATGAATAAAACTCTACTACCATCCTGTTCTTCCCCTACCAACTCAGGCTGTCTAGTTCCTCCTTACACACATCTTCATTTAGCACATCTGCTTGACTGAACCTAGATTGTGTTGTACCCTGGCTATCAATATGTCTTGGAAAGTAGTTTTAGCTATAATATTGTTGTGTTTTAATAGTAGATAGAGTACAAGAAGCTTTAGGTTAAAAAATTGCATTTATCTTTCAATGATCTTAGTTTTATTCTAAAAGAGTAAAATAGAAACAAAACCAAAAAATGAAGTGTGTTTAATCCAAAGATTATAAAAAATTTTATATTGAAGAATAACGTATCAAATAGGTACTTGCTGCATTTGTCCCTATACAGAGTTCCATAAGAAAAAGAATCAGAAACAAAGTTATCTTGTAGATGTAAAGAACCTTTTATATTTACACTAGAGGCCCAATGCACGAAATTGGTGCAAGGGCCTTGATCCCGGCCCCTGCCCACCACCGCTGCAGCTGGGGGCCTCTGCCGCGGCCCCCGCCCGCTGAGGCTTTGTCCAGAAGGAAGGATGTCTGGTCCAATTAGCATATTATGCTTTTATTATTAAGATTTTTATTTCTAACTTGCCTGAATGGTTTTAGTATAAAACTCTGGAAATGAGTCAGGCTTAGGGTTTGGGAGGAGGTAGCAGGAAGTGGGAGTAGATTTGTATATGTCTGATTACTGCTGAATAACTCACATTGAGAGGAGTGTATAGTTTCAAACCATATTTATTGGATGCATGCCAGGCACTGACGATGTAAATTTTAGTAATTAACAGTTAGTGTTAACTATTCTGAGATTATCCTGTGAAATACTTAGTCAATATAAATTGTCTTCCCATGGTGATAATATCTGAGTCATTGATTCTTGCATATCAGGCAATGTGCTAATCACTTTAAAAGCATTATTTCATTTAGTCCTCATAATAACTATGAAGTGGGTACTAATACTACTCCTCATTTTATGGGTGAAGAAAAAAATCACTGTAAAGTTTTACTTGTGAAATATCCTTACTCTTTTTTGACCAAAAAAACCTTCTTGGTGGAATGCACAAACTTTTAAAGGAGCATAAAGTAATGTTATGAATGAATGCACAAACTTTTAAAGGAGCATAAAGTAATGTTATGAATGAGATTTTCTAGGTGTGGAAAAAATGAAGTTGCAAATTACATTTAAAACAGACTTGAAAAATTTTACTGTTGGCCAATGGTCTAGCAGTTGTTGGAAGGGAAAGGGAAAGGGAATGTGTTCTTCCTCAGCGATAGGACTGACAGATTTATATGATAAAATAAGTCACATATCCTTTTTGTAGCAGAGAACAGTAGACCTTGAATTTTTTTTTTTCTTTACACTTTCAGAGTAAGCTTGTAGTTATTTGGTTAAGCATCTACATTTTCTTAGAAATTTCATTTCCTTCCCAGCATGCTTACTCTAATGTGAGCCTGACATGAATAAGAGTTTGTTGCCTAATGCTTTTAGTACATTTTCATTATTTGTGAGTCCCAACTATCCACCCATATCCACTCCAGCAATTTTGTTCTTTGAGGTGGTGCCAACTCCTTACACTTTCCTCTACGACTGTCTGCAGCTAATTATTATGCAAGCCTACTTTTGAATGATAGATTATTCCCCCAGTTACTTGGGAATAATTCATAACAAAGGTATTAAAAAGGATGAGTGTCTAATTGGAACATTGTTTCTCCTATTAGTCAGAAGAATTAGTGAAAATACTAAAAATAAAAACAATGCCTGGTAAAAGTTGGAGGAAGTTACTTTGGGGAGGAAGAGGTGTGGTTTTTTTTAGATTGAGTGAAAAAAGAAGTATCCAGTTTTGTATTGCTAAATACAAACCTTCAAATATATGAAATAGTTTTTTTCTTGTGCTTGAAACTTGAATGCATAGCTTAAAAATAAGAGGGACAATGTCTCTGAGTTGCTAAGGCCATTTTAAGTATATACATAACCATTTATTTCTTAATGGGATTCTAAATTGGTGGCTTAATTAAAATATTAGAGAAAATTGGATTTTTCAAATTAACAAGATGCTAAGAACACCCCCATTGCATTTAATTTCAATAGCATGTGTGCTATAGACTGATAGTGTTTTTAGGTGACTTTCTCAAGCTTATTAGAATCTTTAATGATGTCCCTCACCAGCACAGACACAGAAATACACACATACACCCACCAAAGAAGAAATTTGGTAGCATTCTTCTTCTTTTTTTTTTTTTTTTTAATATATTTTATTGATATTTTACAGAGAGGAAGGGAGAGGGACAGAGAGCCAGAAACATCGATGAGAGAGAAACATCGATCAGCTGCCTCCTGCACACCCCCTACTGGGGATGTGCCCGCAACCAAGGTACATGCCCTTGACTGGAATCGAACCCGGGACCCTTCAGTCCGCAGGCCGACGCTCTATCCACTGAGCCAAACCGGTTTCGGCTGGTAGCATTCTTAATTTAATGTTGTACATTAACAAACTTTATGTTAACGTGATATTTATATGTACATGTCTTGAGTTTGGTTGTCTATAATGGTTAAAGGCTAATCTTCCAATGAATATTAGTAACACATGCATAGTAATTTCTGAGCATTTTTTACTGTATTATACTAGAGGCCTGGTGCATGAAATTTGTGCACTGGGGGAGTGTCCCTCAGCTCAGCCTGCACCCTCTCCAATCTGGAACCCCTTGGGGGATGTCTGACTGCCACAGGGATTGGGCCTGAATTGGCAGTCGGACATCCCTCTCACAATCCAGGACTGCTGGCTCCTAACCACTCGCCTGCCTGATTGCCCCTAACTGTTTCTGCCTGCCAGCCTGATCACCCCCTAACTGCTCCCCTGCCGGCCTGATTGACACCTAACTGCTTCCCCGCCGGCCTGATCACACCCAACTGCCCTACCCTGCCAGCCTGATCGTCCCCAACTGCCCTCCCCTGCTGGCCCGATCGCTCCCAACTGCCCTCCCCTGCCGTTCTGGTCGCCCCCAACTGCCCTCCCCTGCCGGCCTGGTCACCCCCAACTGCCCTCCCCTGCCTGCCTGATCACCCACAACTGCCCTCCCCTGCTGGCCATCTTGTGGCGGCCATCTTGTGGCAGTCATCTTGTAACAATATGGGGGCAGCCATCTTGTGATGACGTGAGGGCCACCTAGGCTTTTATTAGTATAGATTATTAACAGTTTCACCTTTGCTTTTATGGTGCTATATGAAGGCTTAGTTAGCAACTGACTTTTGTCATATCAGCCTGCCTAACCTCACAGTAAATGAACAATAAAGCCCATTATTTTAATGGAAAGTTTATAGGTTTTCAAAAGCAAATGATTTAAGGCTATACAGTTTGGAACTAACATTTTATCTTGTGAATTCTAGTTTATTTTTAATGTCATCTATATAATTGTATAATGTTCTCTTTATGTTCCATCAGTGTTTATATTAGCATCTATTTAAGCTTCTTAAAGATAGAGACAAGCATCCTTTTTTATAATCCTAGGTATATATTAAATAGCTTTTCATACTGCCTTTTCTAGAACAAATGTGTTGTTCACCTTAAAAATGAAAATATTTAAGATAGTTTTATCAGGTTATATGCTCATGTACATCTATATTATAAAAACTCAGTGGCCCTAACGCCGTCACGGCCAAAGACCGGTCATCAGGAGGCTGTGTGCACGGCGAGGCGCGCACAGGTGGCAGGAACTTGACACTGTGTCCCGCGGCACCGGCGGCACTTGACGCTGCATCCTGTGGTGGCGGCACTTGATGCTGGGTCCCGCGGCACCAGCGGGACTTGGCTCTGGGTCCTATGGCGCACTGGGTCTGGGTCTCACCCAATTTCACGTGCTAGGCCCCTAGTAAATAATAACTTTGACATGTAAAGAGTTTCATTTGTTATATTATCTCTTAAAAGCAATCATTTTTATATCTTAACTTCATTGTATTTTATTTTATTCTACCTTTAACATGCATTGGAATAATGACTGACACAGCAATGTTCAGTTTGTATAAACTTTCATTAACATGTTTTTAAACCTTACTTAAAAAAGAATGTTATTTTTCCTAGGCATTTTTCTTTTACTACAGTTGTTAAAGATGAACCAATGACTTAAACCAAAAGAACAGGAGACTTAAAAACAATTTTTTCTAAAACTTTTAAATTTATTTTTAAATTATAGTTACCATAAAGTATATTAGTTTCAGATGTACAACATAGTGATTAGTCATTTACATACCTTATGAATAGTAGACTTTTTTATATTTGTACTTAAAAACCTCTTACAGTAAACTCTTTTATTTTAGATTCTACTCATAAATATTAGTACAGTGGCATTTGACTTAATTAATTTTTTATTGCAACTTTTAAATTTTGTATATTAATATAAAATTTATATTAATGGCTATTTCAGTTTGTTAAATATTAAATGCTGAGTATGTGCCTGGTCTGAAATCTGTGGATGAACACACACAAAGGAAACATAAAACCTATTCTTGTCTTGAAAAGGCATTTAATTGAGAGAAAGGAGGTAGGTGCTAAGAACATTTCAGTATGAATATAACGATATGAAGAGACATATATATAGGTTGGTCTGGGACTGGGAGCGCAGAAAAGAGGTATTTTCTGGAGGAAAAATTAGTTTGTCATTAAATTTTATAGCCAATGTTCCATGAGAAAGAAAAAAAAATTTACTCTTCTTTATCCCTTCAAAAAAAAAAAAAGATTTTATTTCAAACAAGCCTAATTTTATTTCAAACAAAGAAGCCTAATTTATATGTAAAGAAAGGCCATTTAATTGCACTTTCGTATAATTTCAATTCATCTGTTAATTCACTGTTGTTTTCCCTTTTTAAAAAAACTAGAAGCCCGGTGCATGAAAATTCATGCACTGGAGGGGGGTTCCCTCAGCCTGGCCTGCCCCCTCTCACAGTCCAGGAGCCCTCAGGGGTGGGAGGCGACCCAGCGATCAGGGGAAGGCGATGCCCCATCACACCTCTGCTGCTGCCACTGCCGGCAGTGCAAGCCTCGGCCTGCCCTGGTTACCTGTGCCTCGGGCGGCCCTGGGCAGCTAGGCAGCCGCCATCCAAGGCTTGCCTGTACCTCGGGCAGCCCTGGTCGGCTGGGCAGCTGCCATCCGAGGCTTGCCTGCACCTTGGGCCGGCCCTGGGCGATTGGGGGATTCCGGAGACAGGCAGACGGAGCGGCTGAGGGGACTGGGCGCTACCATCTTTGAGCGCGTGGCAGTCAATTAGCATATTCCCTCCTTATTGGCTGTGGGTGCTGCCATCTTTGAGGGCGGGGCAGTCAATTAGCATATTTCCTCCTTATTGGCTGTGAGCTCTGCCATCTCTGCGATGGCGTGAGTGTCAATTAGTATATTCTCTCTTTATTAGATAGGATGTTTTGATTGATTTTACAAAGAGGAAGGGAGAGGGAGAGAGACAGAAACATCAATGATGAGAGAGAATCATCTTTTGGTTGCCTCCTGCACAACCCCTAGTGGAGATCAAGTGCACTGGGGCACGTGCCCTGACTGGGAATTGAACTGTGACCTCCTGGTTCATAGGTTGATGTTCAACAACTGAGCCACACCAGCCAGGCTCACCGTTGTTTTCTTAATCTGTATTCTTTCTGCTGTTGATAGCCAGTAAATATTTTTATTTTAAATACTACATTTATTAGCTCCAGGGTTTCTATTTTAATATTTTGAGTTATCATTTTTCGTCTTTTTAGCTAATTATATCAATTTTTAAAAACCTATATTCCTTAATATGTTTATAATCATTTTTAGGGTCTATTTACCAATTCCCTGAGCTATCTGTAAGTCTACTTCTTTTACTTATGGGCAATGTTTTGTTTTTATAATTTATATTTTATGCTAGACATTGTATAAAAGACTAGTACAGACTACAGTAGTTAATATTTTCCCCTAGAAGAGCCTGAACTCACTGCCTGCTAGCTAGGATGCGGGGCTGATTCTTTTATCTAAACTGGAGTTGAGTTTGGTCAGAGCTTTGTACCACTGTTAGTTTCCAGTGTCTTGAGCTCAAGATTAGGCCTCTTTCTCTTGCCAATTTTCTGGGAAGACCATCAGAATAAAGCTGGTTTTAGGGAAGAAGACAAAGTCAAGATTTTATGAGGTTTGGGAGATCTGATTTTTGGTGGGTCTTTCAGTGTGGAGCAAGAGGTTAGAGCGAGAGGAAGGTGCTGGTCTGGATTTGGCATGGTTCTTTATCTAGTTGAGAATTGGTGGACATTGTGAGGGTTGGCTTTCTGAGTGAATTTAGAAGAATAAGTGGTCTAGCTGAGTCATCTATTCTTGAGAAAATGTATTTACTCACAGGTTTAGTTGAAAAGTCTCTTGTTTAGCCCTAACCGGTTTGGCTCAGTGGATACAGCGTCAGCCTGCAGACTGAAGGGTCCCAGGTTCGATTCCGGTCAAGGGCATGTACCTTGGTTGCAGGCACATCCCCAGTAGGGGGTGTTGCAGGAGGCAGCTGATCGATGTTTCTCTCTCATCGATGTTTCTAACTCTCTATCCCTCTCCCTTCCTCTCTGTAAAAAATCAATAAAATATATTTTTTAAAAAAAGTCTCTTGTTTATATAAATAGGTTTTCTTGAGTGACTGAAACAAAGAATCTCTTCTTGGGCAAGAGTTTCTGGAATAGCAGAGAGTTGAATAGTAATGTGATGTTAATGGTGATGGTGAACTGTGTAGTTGCAGATGATTTTGGCTTTGGGATCTAAGCACTGAAGGAAAACCTCTCTCTTCCTGCTTTTGGAGCATAACCACCAGTTTCATCCACATTCTTGATTTGCAGAGAGGACTAGCTCTATTTTTCAGGCTTCTCTAAATTCCTGTGCATCATATTAGCCCAGACCTGGCCATAAAAAGTGGCTGGGTTCTTGTTCAAGCATTGTTCCTGTGCTTATGGTTATTTGTTTGTTGGTTCATTCATTTTTTCCTTCCTTCTATTTCTTCTCCTCCCTCCCTCCCTCCCTCTCTCCCTCCCTTCCTCCCTCCCCTCCCCTCCCCTCCCCTCCCCTCCCCTCCCTCCCTCCCTCCCTCCCTCCCTCCCTCCCTTCCTTCCTTCCTTCCTTCCTTCCTTCCTTCCTTCCTTCCTTCCTTCCCATAGACCCAACATTAGATAAATTCCCTCAGTTATGAAAGCCACTATTTCTGTCTGCTCAACTAGAAAGGGCTCATCCCTCGCTGAAAATTGTTTAAACTTATTTTCTTCCAAGGCTATTCGATGGTTTTCATGGAAAATATGAGTGTTTTCTTTCTGTTACATCTTCACTAGAAACAGGAGTCTTTTTTAAAATTAGGAAAAGTAAGTAAAAATAAACAAAAGTTATTAGTGAACCAGTAATAAATTGTATGTTACCTCCCAATTCTCATTTTGGTTTTTTCCTCTTTTTTTTTTTTAATCATATACTTGATAAGTACTCAAAAGATAAATTTATCTTTGGATGGAGTAAAAACAAGTCTTTGAGTTACTGTTTTCTAAGGCTAATGTAGATGTTACTAAAAGAAACTTTTAAATGTTACAACAAATTTTTAGTGATTCCTTATAGTACTCTTTGTTTTCATTTTACTTTTTAATTAAGCTTTAAAATTTTCTAATGGCTTAAGAAAAAATCAAAATGAGCCTATTTCTTTGCAATAGTTTTCTTTAAGTCGTCTTTCAAGGCTTTTAGAAAATCTCTGTCAATAGAAACCTACTAATTCCAAACTCATTCTTGAGTATTAAATCAGTTGTTAGTACTTTGGGGTGTACATTGACCTAATTTTGACCTTGCAAAGCTAATCAGCTAAAGAAACTTAATTATTAAATCACATCTGTGCTGCTTAGAAATAGTAAGACTTGTCTTGAACTTGCATCATAGACTTTAGTGGGACATCTGGTATATATTTCAGTAGGCTCCATTAAGTAAATTTTATGTCTTGAAGGGGGAGAGCATTTTTAATGATGTGATTCTACCTTTATAACCAGTTTTAGGTTTCTCCTTGTATGAATGACCATATAATCTAGAGCATGGTCCTGAACTTTTTTCTTTCAGGCTATTTAGGCTAGGATGGTGGTGGAATACTTAAATCTCTTCTTTTAAGTATTCCACCAAGGCTGACAGGATGCTCCTTCAGAAGGAAGCAGCAATAAAAGCACCCTGACAAACGGGGAACCATCCTAATAAACACACTTTGGATTTAAAATATAGAAGAATTGGTTGTTATAGAATAGTCATGGGGATATAAAGTACAACATGGGGAATATAGTCAATAATCTGTATATATAAAAGGCTAATATGCTAAGTGTCTGACCATCCAACGGGTCGCTATGATGCTCACTGACCACCAGGGGGCAGATGCTCAACACAGGAGCTGCTGTGCTGCACACTGAACATTTACAGAGAAATGGCACCTTGGACCTGGCATCCAGAAAGCAAAACTCGGCTTCCCCCAAGTGGGACATAGGCCCCGCCACAACTCTGGAGTAACAACCCACCAAATTGTAGCTGATGCTGCCAAGACCCCCATGGTGCAAAATGTTGCCCACAGCCCAGCCCAACCTGGAAACGGTGGCTGTGGGCGCTGGGTAATGACGTCATGTAGCAACACCTGGCTTCCTCTTCCTAGCTACGACTAGACTCCTTGCAGTTTCTTCAGCCCAGGAACACGACTTGCTTTATAGCCAGGTGCAGACATTTCACACTTTAACCAAATGTCTGTGAAGTGTGACATTTGATCCTGAAGTAGGTAGATAAGAGACTCAGTGGAATCCTATTTTCTTTTCATTAGCTGAAAAACGGAGATTTAGGAAGTTTAGAAACTTGACCCGACTGAAAAGAAGTAAGAAATTGTGGACCTTGAAAATGACTTCAGGTTTTCTCACTGTGCAGAATATAGTCAAACACTGCTGCAATTAAATATTTTACCCTTTGTTCTCCCTGCGTGATCTACAATAATCTGCTTCATGTTGATATTTACTGCTTTATTGCTGACAATTACCTGAAAGAGAAGTTGGGGTGCCTCACTGGGCTGGAAAAAGTTTAGCTAAATCAGAAAGCAGGTCTAATTAAGCAAGTTTATTCTATATATATAAAAGGCTAAGTTGACTCGCGCATGCACAATACATATAAAGGTCTTGCTGGCGCCAGTCACACACGTGTGTTTCGATCTGTCATTGTCGATCGTGAATTTGGTTGACACTTCTATTATAGAGAAAGGGCGAATAGCAACACAAAAATATTTCTTCTAATTAATTTCCTTTTAGTGTGCACAAATTTGTGCACCAGGCCTCTAGTATTTAATAACTATGTAAGGTGTCAGATGGGTACAAGATTTATCAGCAGATCACTTAGTAAGTTATATAATGTCTAAGCACTGGGGTGCATACCTGAAACTAATATAATAATGTATATCAACTCTAATTGAAAAGTACAAATGATTTTTTAAAATTAAAATAAAGAGCAAATCCAATGGAATAGCATCATGTACTAATTATAACTTAAACTAAATTAACTATTTACACTTAAAAAAAAGAGTCTGTGAAAGAAATAATGGTTTAAATAGTACAGATGACCATACCCTCCATTTTATTTAGTGAACATGTGCCCATTTAGGGGCAGATGAGGTGGATATCAGCTATTTTTATGTACTGTTCAATCTATAAATAATCACTTTTCTAAAATTTATCAAACCACCTTCTAGCCTCATTCCAGGGGTGTCTTTTAGGTCAGAATGCAGCATCTTTGCTTGTTCATATATCACTGCCTCCAAAATGCTGTCACTGGCTAATTGCTTTTTCTTTATCCAAATTAACAACAGTTTCCCTATATCTTCAGTGGCCTGTGATCGTTGTTTCCTTTACACCCTTAGCAACATTAACACTCTTGATGGCCTTTTTATGTTTTAAAATTGTGCTAATTGTGCTTAATCTTCTTTTGAAAGCCAAGCTTACAGCTCCTTTGAATCTGCATTTTAAAAAATTCATTAACATTGATTTTGAGCTATATTAAAAAAGGACTTGAATATCAAATTGTTCTAAAATATAATGAGTGGAATGTTGAAATTCTTAAGCTACATTATAATCATACTTTAATTGTAGATAGGTATAGGGTTATACTTGAAATCAGCAATGTCAATATTTAGAAGAGAAATAATCACACTCAAACAGGACTGAAATACTTATCTGAAGCATAGCAATAAGCATAAAAATGGTTTGTTTATCAAATAATCAATAAGAGTAGACTCTTGATTAGAGATGACAGGGAAAGAGTTCTCCCTAGACTTATCTCAGAGACTGTCAATTAGAATTATTAGGTTGTGATAATAAATGAGTTTGACCAGGTATTTTCCTCTTTGATTCAGGCACTTTCCCTAGCATAATGACCTGTAAGGAAGTAATCTTCCCAGTTCAGATTTTCTTTGACTTAATCTTCTGGTACAAACCATTGTAAATATTGCCATCCAGATTTTCAAAAAATCCTAAAGTACCTATGTTTTCAGATGTCTGATATATGTATATCTGTGTATTCACAGGAAGGACTAGTCCTCGTGGGAAAGTGAGTCAAGAATTGGAAAAATAAAGTACCTTTAAGAAATTTTAGACCTATTGTCTGTTTTGCTACAGACCATGTTGCTAGGTCTGTTTCTAAACTACTCAATTTGGCAATATCCCTTGAGAAGTATATGGCACTTAATGTGTATTGTTCCCTAGAGGAATTATGAAAGAAAGAAAAGATGCAAATTTTCTCTTGGGATAAAATAGAAAATTAATTGAAGAAGAAAGAGTCCATAATTTAAGGTATAATTAATATTGGGAGAAAATCCTAAAATGTAATTTTCATGTTTGTTGATCATGCTTTCTTAGTTTTAATGCCATTTATCACTAGCCAAGTTGATGCTTTTTTGCAGTAGCTTGTATGTCTTTTGTTTGTAGTTTCATCTGGTTGGTTTATATACAGTGATGTACGCTAAAATAATCATTTTTATGCATTATCTTCTTACTCTTTCTTTACTTGCTTTAGACCTAGCAGTTGGCTTTTGAATTCCATTTTAAGATTCTGAAAGAAATACTTCCACAAAAAATGAATTGTATTTTTGTTATAGTGATTCTGCTGCATGGATTACAAGCACTCTGTCTCCATGCTTGGATAAACTCCATCAAAAGCACATTATCCTCCTACTTCTGTGGACAGCTGCCTAATTGTATCTGCTGTAACCACACGCTGTTGGAACATGATACCAATGAAGAACAGAAATGATAAATTACTCCCTGCAGGTGATAGTGATAATGATAATTTTTAATTTCCTTCTTTCTCATAAGGTCTAGTCTGATCTTATTTCATTGGCTGCCATCCTGTTATACACACACATACACACACACACACACACACACACACACACACACACAATACGGTCTCTTTAAAGAAATACTCATCACACCAAAATACATGAGAAAGTAATTCATTTTTATTTCAAATCATTGTTCTTCAAATGAGCATTGTTCTTCAAATGAGCTGCATCTACCTTTATAAGTGTTGGATTAAACAAGCAAATTGTGTCTTAAAACAGATATTTTAATGATTCAGTTTACAAATGCTGTGAATTTTTTTTCTTTTTGTGCAATGCACAAAGAGATGAACAGATCATTCTGAAACTATTCTGATGGTTAGGAATATTTAAGATGCACAATAATGTTACATGTCTTATTTTTCTATGTACTTCAAAGTAATTATGGAGGATTTTCAACAAATTATAAGTATTGATCAAACTGTTCTAGAAATTTACTGTATGCATGTGTTTTCCTTTCATTCTGTTTTTTTTTTTCCCCCATCATCATCAGTATTGTTCTTAATTACCACTCATTTTCCTTTCTCTCAATCTAAGGGCTGTTGTATAATTCAGTGAAACTTTATTTATTTAATTATAACCTTGCCTTTGCAGATTAACTCAGCTCTTACAGATATTTGATTTTAATGTTTATTTTTTCCCTCAGCTGTTCCTTTTGCCCCTGACAAGATATATATGTGGAACAAAGAGGAATTTATTCTGTGGTCAGGTCTTCTAACATATCTGATCTTTTTTAAGCACATGTCAAGCTGTGCTGCAGTTATTTATTACCATTGTCTATTAGTCTTCATTTTCAATTTCCTATGCTTGTTGTTTTTTTTTCTTATTGTTGAATGACGTCCACAGAGAAAGGATAAATTTATTGAAATTAACATTTGAAAGATCTAGAGATACCCTGTTAACGTGATGGCATGATGATAATAAGGTAGTGAAACTATAAGTGAAAAAAGGTGGCATATTCATATTCTGAAGCAAAATAGTTTTGTTCCCAAATCAACTGACATATTTGGTTATAATGGCTTTGCAGAAATAAAAACACTAGTTATAGGTCAATTGGTTTATATAATTATGTTTCAAGGTTAAGGTTTATTTTTCTCTTTTCTAACTTCTATTTTAATTATTAAGGATCAGTTATACAGCAAAAAGAAAATAAGATTTTTAAATACTGTTTTCTTTGTGTGGCATTCTAGGTCTTGCTTGTGTTTGAGGGTAATTACCAATTTTTTAAACCAGAAATTCCCTTTGGGTTTTCAGAGTAAGAGTCTTTCACTTTCTCAGTTAATGTGAATGCTAATCAATAAGTAGATTATCTGCACATACCTATTTATCTATCTATCTATCTATCTATCTATCTATCTATCTATTTATTTTTAATTGATTCCAGAGAGGGATAAAGGGGGGAGAGAGAGAGAGAGAGAGAGAGAGAGAGAGAGAGAGAGAGAGAGATAAACATCAATGTGAAAAAGACACATTGATTGGTTGCCTCCCTTATGCGCCCAACTGGGATGAAATGCATACCCTAAGGATGTGTCCTGACCTGAATCAAACCTATAACCTTCTGGTGCACAGGGCAAGGCTCCAACTAACTGAGCCACACCGGCCAGGGCTGCACATAATTTTTAATCTCTGGTGAATTTCTTCCTAATGTTCCTCACGTTTCTGCTTAATGTGTGCTGGAGAACTGATCTTAACATTACCCTCAACCAAACATCATTAGGAAGGTAACTCTGCATGAGGAGCTGAAGATACTATGATGCATTTCCAAGGAAACTATAAAATAGTATATTGTGACTTTTTCCAAATCAATAAATATTTATAGGATTACTTTTGATGGCCAAATGACATTTCATTGTATGGAGATTTTATGATTTATTAATTGGTCACCTATTGTTGAAAATTTGAGCTAAAATTGACATCCTATGGCTAAATCTTTGCAGGCATACTTAATAATTTCCATAGAATACTTTTTAGAATTCCTGGGTCATTGAGTATATACATTATGTAAACATTTTAATTGAATATATAACATGCACTTAGAAAACAGAAAACATGCACAAATCATAAGTGTAGTTGGATAAATTTGCCCAAAGTAAATATTCACCATGTACTCAACTCAGCTTAAGAATATTAACAGCAAACCAGGAGTCCACCAGGTAACCCCTTTCAGTTTCTATCCCTATATAAGGATAACTAATATACTGACTTACAATACCATAAGTTTTGCTGTTTTTGAATATTCTATATATAAATGGAATTATATCATTTGTACTATTTCATGTATGACTTCTTTCTAATACAAATGTTTTGTCTTTTTGTTTTTATTGATCAAATATTTTGTCTTTTAATATGTATTGCTAAGTTCCCTTTAGAAAGGTTATTTCAGTTTATTTTCCCACAATGAGTGCCATGTTTCCCACTAAACTGTGAATATTATCATTTTAAAAAAATGTTTTGATTATTTTAATTTACTCATTTTTCTCTAAGTAGGTCAAACATCTTTTTTCACATGCTTATTAATCAGTTGATTTTTCTTTTAGAAATGTCCTTTGTCTTAATTTCTTTTGACATATTGTTTTCTTACTAATTTAGAAGTTTAATGTACAAAGAACACGTGACCCTTTGTTTTATATGTATTACAAATATTCTCAGATTTGTTGCCTTTCAATTTTGATATTAAAGTTTTAAATTTCCCTTACATTAAGTCTGCCCATGTGTAGCATTTAAAAAACCTTCTTCAGTTCCAGATTTTATAAACACTTACATATGTTGGTGGGATTTCACTTTTCCTCCCTCCTACCCTTCCACCTACTGCACTGATCTTTATGATTATATGTGTGAATTGATAACCCCACCAGATGATGTTGTAATTTTGCCTTAAACAGTTATAAGTATTCTGAAGGGAAAAGATGATCCTTTATAAAACCTAATTATTTATTACTCCTATTGGTCTTGTATTATATTTGATGTTTCAGGTTTTCCTTCTAGTATTGTAGCCCATCAGCCCGAAGAACTTCTTTTAAAATTCTTCTAAAAAGTCCATTGGCAATGAATTATTTTTGTTTCCTTTACTTGAAAGTGTCTTTATTTTACCTTTATTCCTGAAAGATATTTTTGCTGGATATAGAAATGTAAAAGGTGTTTTTTTTCTGCTTCAATAGCTTTATCTTTTCCATCATGACCACCAATTACATGTATGTTAGCTTTATAGTTCCCTGCAACTCTGTGCATTCTATTTCAATCTTTTCCCCTTGGTTTTTAAAATTAAATGATTTCTTTTTTTTTTAATATATTTTATTGATTTTTTACAGAGAGGAAGAGAGAGGGATAGAGAGTTAGAAACATCGATGAGAGAGAGACATCGATCAGCTGCCTCCTGCACGCCCCCTACTGGGGATGTGCCCGCAACCCAGGTACATGCCCTTGACCGGAATCGAACCTGGGACCCTTCAGTCCGCAGGCTGATGCTCTATCCACTGAGCCAAACCGGTCAGGGCAAATAATTTCTATTAATTATCTCCATTCTGCAATTCAACTCCCAAGCAAGGGAGTTCTTTTGTTTCCATTATTTTTCAGTTCTCAATATTCTATATGTGTTTTTTTTATTAGAGGTCCAGTGCACAAAATTCGTGCATGGGGTAGTGTCCATAGGCCTGGCCGGCGATCAGAGCCTATCAGAACATTCCGGCTGCTGGCCAGGGCCTTCCTTCTCCCAGCTGCCACCTGCCGGCTGCTGGCCGGTGACTTCCTTCCCCCAGGTGCCGGCTAGCTGCTGGTTGGAGCCTTCCTTCATTCCGTGCTGCCCCCTGGTGGTCAGCGCACGTCATAGTGAGTGGTTGAACTCCCGGTCGAACTCTTGAGGGGACGATTTGCATATTAGCCTTTTATTTTATAGGATAGTTTCTATTTTTTTTATGAGAATTCCTATCTTCTGATTCATTTCACTGTGTTTTCTATTAGATGTACATGCTTTGTTGTGTGAATTCTTGTAATGTTATAATTGTCCGGATAATGCTCATGTTTGGTGTTAGCAGGCAGTCAGACCATTTCAAGTCAAAGCATGAGTTTTGTTAATAGTGTCTGTGCAGAGAGTGGTTCAAATCTTAGTCATTCTCTAAGCATATGTTACATTGTTTTGGGTCTCTCCTGCACATATGCACTTAAGGAATTAGTCTGAGATTTGTACAGGTTTTTCCAAATCTTAGTTCAGTTCTCTACGTCTTTGCCACTTGATTTGGTTTTTTTTTCCCCACACACATTTATTCAGGGTTTAATCCTAGGAGTTGTGCCAGTGATTGAAGTTTTAGTTCAATTTTTTCAGCCTCTGTTATGTTGGTTTGGATCTCACCTGAGCTGTGTAGCTCAGGGGTTAGGCTGAGACTTGTGCAGCTTTATACATAGAATTAGGGGGTCCTCTGCTATCTTTCTTCCCCATATTTGATCTACACTCTCCATTTTTTTCAGAGTTGAAAATTATTAGTTCCATTCTAAGTGTAGTTATTCAATCATTTTGTCAAGTGCACTATATAATGAGGCTAGTTAATTTAAGAAACAAGACTAAAAAAATTTATTTAAAATTTATTAAGAATCTGCTGTATAACAGATTTGTGCTGGGTAAAGGGCATAAAAATATAAATTACTCATAGGCTTTGCTTATAAATAAGTTACAGTCTGATAGGGCAAACTAACTAAAATATAGATGATAAGTACTATAATAAAATTGTATGTCATAGCACATTCAGTCAGCAAATATGAATTGTGTACTGCTCTGGCCACGAAGGATATAGTGGTGAACAAGATAGACATATAGGAATAAATTTAAGAAAACAGTTAAATTAGTCATTGGAGAGGTATCAGGAAATCAGCTGAAAAAAAAGGTTGTATTATTTTAGAAATGTTCTCGTTAGCTACATGATTTTCTGTAATAACCTATAGCTGAACACTACGTTGCTTTGTAATCCTATTTGACAGAACTATAAATAGCGTTTCGATTTTTCTCTTGGTATCTAAAGTATAATGAACCTGAAGGTTAAATATTGAATTTGGTTTGGATTCAATCCATATTAACCTACAGATCAATAAAACTTCACGTTCTCAACAAAAGCAGCAGTGTCCTGTTTTTAACACTTTAGGAGCTTTATTTAATGCCAGTTTTAAAAATATATTAAGTCAAGCTAGTCCCAGTAGTGAAAGAAAAAGGAATGGTATTTAAAGTTTAAACAAAATAAATGAAAATTTTATATTCATCTAAATATGTTAATTTCTTTTAGAGACTTTTTGTACTATCATAGTAACCCTTAGAGTTACTTTGGAGTTTCTCTTTTGGCTATTTGCGTAAACATAAGTTTTTTTTGAGTACTATTACTGATTTTTATTTTATTTTCAGAAGAAGAAAAGTAACTTTTAAATACTCCATAATCTCATTGCAAAAATATTCATAGTGGTTTGCTTTAAAATTGGATGCATAATAATATCAGAAGAAATTTAATGAGCTGTCTTTGTATGAAAGAGTATGTTTTAGTTCTCTATTGCTGTTTTACACACTACCCCAAAACTTAATGCTTTGAAGTCACAATCATTTAGATTTATTGGTTTATGATTCTGCAGTCTGGACTGGATTATCTACTAGTTTTTCTGCTGGTCTCTCCTGGGTCTCTTGAGCTGCTGCAGTTGTCTGGAGGTCTGACTAGAACCGCAGGGTCCAGGATGCCTTACCTCGCATGGCAGCATCTCAGCAGGAGAGTCTGGAGCAGGGGTGGGCAAACTTTTTGACTCGAGGGCCACAATGGGTTCTTAAACTGGACCGGAGGACCGGAACAAAAGCATGGATGGAGTGTTTGTGTGAACTAATATAAATTCAAAGTAAAGGAGCGGAGGGGAGAGCAAGAGAACCCTCCGCTCTTTTGGCTCCGCGGGCCGGATAGAACAGCCGAACGGGCCGGATCCGGCCCACGGGCCGTAGTTTGCCCACGGCTGGTCTGGACCCATAAAAGGCTGCTGAGCCTCTCTCTCCTTATAGTCTTTAACCTTTCAGTAGTCTACCATGATCATTTCTCTAATAAAGCATATTGATTATTTGATTAGCCTTGTTACCCTTATTATTGTGTTGTTTCTGTGGGGAAGAGCCAAATTATATTACTTTATTTTTACTTATAACATCTTTTCCAGAAAAAATGGTGACCTGCCATAAGTTTAAGAGGTATCTGGTCTTTGAAATGTTTTTTTTTATTTGCCATGTTTTAAAAGACTGAATAGTAAATTATGTCATGTAATTTGTTTGTTTATTTATTTATTTATTTTTAAAAACAGGCAATTGCTGGTTACTTTGATATATATTTTGAGAAGAATTGCCACAACAGGGTAAGTATTATGAGTTGTCTCATAAGAATTAATTATGTGAAATACATTGCATTTTACTTTTGTGCCCCAAGGTGTTTGATCATAAGCATTTTGCTATTGTAAGCAATTGGAGCTTGTATTTGATGTAGTAGATTAATGTACCATGATATTAAATATCTTGTACTTCATCAGATACTTTTGAACTCTACCATTGCAGGTCGTGTTCTCTACGGGCCCCCAGAGTACCGAAACACACTGGAAACAAACAGTATTTTTATTGGAAAAGCCATTTTCAGTTAAAGCAGGTGAGAGAGAAAAAGGGGGTAAAGTGTCTTATTTATTCTGAAGCATATACAACATTCATTCATTCTACAACCACTTTTTATGTACCCACTCTATTTGAAGGAGTATAATAGATGCTAAAATAAGATGTTCTTAGAGCTTACCATCTAAATAAATTTTAGATGGCATATCATTTCATTAAAAAAGTAATTTTTTAAATTTTTTATTTTATTGGGGTGACGAGTTAATAAAGTTATACAGGTTTCAAGTGTACAATTCTATAATACATCATCTGTACATTGCATTGTATGTTCACCACCCAGAGTCAAGTTTCCTTCTGTCACCACTTATCCCCCCTTTACTCTCTTCTACCTCCCCCTCCTTCTGACAATCACCACACTACTGTCTATGTATTTTTTTCTTAATCCCTTCATCTCTTTTACCCAACCTGCCTCCCATCTGACAGCTGTCAGACTGCTCTCTGTATCTATGAGTCTTTTTCTGTTTTATTTGTTTATTTTGTTCATTAAATTCCACATATAAGTGAAATGAATGGTATTTATCTTTCTCTGACTTACTTATTTCATTAGCATAATATTCTCCATGTCCATCCATGCTGTTGCTAAGGATAAGATTTCTTTTAAAGAAGTAATTTAAAAGAAAACTTATATTTACATCTAATTTCTGCCAGTTAAAATGTATGTTACATATTATGTACTTCTTATTTTGAGTACCACAGAAGAATTCAGAAAACTTTTCTTTAACGATAACTAGTATTTACAAAGTTGCAAATATAACCAAAAGAAAATATAATATTTTCATTTCCCAACTGACTAAAGAGTAATATTACAAATAAAGCTAAAGTACAAATAAAAGAGAACGTTCTTCAGTAGTTAGCATATTCAAAATATATTTGTCTGGAATTCACTCAATTGTCTCCATCTCCTCAAATCCTACAGTGTTCAAGGACTGGTCACTTCTACCTTCCTTTGTTTTATATCTCATTGGTCGTTCGCTTATATGAGCACCCATAGTTCTTCCATATTACACATTTAGCTCCAAAAGTTAGAATTTGGTTATAAAACCTTTTTTTAAAATTTAAGTTGCTTATTACATAAGTCTTCTTATTTCAGTTTTATGAAAGCTTCCTGACTATAGGAAAGCTGAAAGTACAACAAACTTCAATGAAGAGTTATTCAACATCACTAGTAACTCAGGAAAAAGATAATTAAAACGAGAAGACACTGTTTCTTATCACTATGATGGGGAGGGGGGGAAATACATAAAATTTAACAGCGCCACGTGCTGGCAATAATGTAGGCAAATGTAACTTTTATACTCTGCTGCTGGTAGTCTTAATTGGTACAACAACTTTAGAAAACAGTTTGATACCATCAAGTTAAGAATACATGTAACATCCCTACAACGACAGTTTTTTCTAGGCATGTATTTTGACAATCTCTCCCACAATCTTTCACAACAGTGGTTTGTAGAGGTGAAAAATTAGAAGCAACCTTAATGTCCATCAGTAGAAGATAGATAAATTTGGTAGTTGCATGCAATAAAATATAGTAGATAAAATAAATCATATATGTGTGTCTATCAAAAGCAACATTGCAGAAAAATAGTGGCAGAATGATTCCTACAATATACCATTTATATGAATTCTAAAAACATACATACACACATAGTAGAGGTAAGAAGCAGCACTTAAGAATGATAACCGCTGAATTCAGTGTAGTGGTTACCTTTGGGGAAGGACAGAAATAAGATCAGGGAAGGCTATGAAGGGGGTTCAGTGCCAGGTATCTGAACTATTTATTTTTAATATTGAAGGAATTGTGGGAGAATGTTAGTATTGAACAAAGCTGAGTAGTGGGTCCCAGGTAGTCATTATATTATTCTCCATACATTTAAAATATTTCATAAAATTCTACAGTTTTGATTTCACTGTTGATGTATAAGTTGAATTTAGTAGATGCAGGTAAACACTATTAGGTAAGTGAGTGGCTGTGACTATGTTCCAATTAAATTTTATTTATAAAAACAGGTAGCCAGCATCAAAATCTTTCCATAAAACAAATCTCCAGGCACAAATTGCTTCATTGCAAATTCTCTCAATCACTTAAAAAAGAAATAACACCAAAATCTATACAGTCTCTTTCAGAAAAGAGAACTAAAATTATGAGAGCAGTGTTATGTTGATAACAAAAACTAGACAAAGATAGTACAAGAAAATTAAACTACAGACCAATATCCCTTATGAATATAGATGCATAAATCCTCAACAAAATACTAGCAAGTTGAATCCAGCAATATTGTAAAAAGAACAATGCCATGACCATATGGGGGGTTTATTCCAGGAATGCAAGGCTTATTCAATATTTTTAAGTCATTTAATGTGCTCCATAAGCTACCAGTCTAAAGAAGAAAAAACACATGATCACACCAATGACTATAGAAAAATCATTTGATAAAATTCAATGTCCATTCCTGATAAATACTCAAGCAAACTAGAAATAAAGGAACTTCCTCAACCTGATAAAGGCATCCACACAAAGTCAACAGTAGCAAACAATATACAGATGATGTATTGTAGAATTGTGTACCTGAAACCTGTATACTTTTTTAACCAATGTCACCCCAATAAATACATTTTTAAAAAAGATAAACATTCTAAGCAATAAATATGTTTATAATGTAAAAAAAGAAAAAAGTAAGCAAAGACAATGTGAATAGGAAATTTCCCAGACTAAGATTCTACATTTGGCCAATAGCAAGATGGAACTGTACAATAATGAGCCTAGTTTGTTTTTGTTTTGTTTGTTATTTTCTTTACAATGTAGTTAAAAAAAAATAGCCCCAAAAGAAGTGCTCTAAACATTTGAGCACTTCCAGCATTGTGGGAATAAGAATGAATACTCTTAAAAGAGTTAGGGAACGCTTACTTTAATGTTAAAGTCAGATCGTATGTTTTTCTTTTTCCTTTAAAAATAATGTACAATTTTATTTTACAAACTAATATGGCAGTATTTACTTAAAAAACCCAGATCATTTTTGTGTTATTTGACTTTGGAAATATGATTAAAGTCAGGCTATTTCTCTTTCTCTGTATATACCTAGTAAGTTTTTAAATGGAGAATCCATTTATTTTTTCTTTCTTTTTTTTTTTTTTTAACTCTGAGCTTTAATAGTGACAATAATGAATTTTTTTGTTCCTTCTGGGGAAATAAAATGTCATTGCTCTGAATGAAAATAACTTTTAAAAACCACTGAATTTAAACCACATGAAATGAGATTAATTTTGTTCTTGATTGAACTGCAGCACTGCTTTGTGGTATTCTAATAGCCGTCTGCCGATGATTAAACAAGGTGGTACAGCTCAGCTCCATAGAGAATGTCCTTCGCAGCTCTCACCACGGTATACACGCTCAACAACATCAGTCATTTTATATCTATTTGACACTGATTAATTACTTCGATCTATTCTGGTGCTACAGGCACTGTCCTATACAATTGAAGGGAGTTCAGCAGTGTGAATTATGTATTTATTACTGTGACCCTTCCTGCTATTTAATTAACTTAAATAGATGGTATTTGCACCCTCATTTTGAAATTAAGGTTATTGTAAAACCAGCTATTTTACTTGTATTTCACTTTAAGACGTGAAAATTATACTGAAATTATAAGGCAATGTTTTGCCTTTTAAATTATTCAGATGTTTTGCTTGTTTAATAGTGATGCTTAAAATTTTGTGTTTGAAAATTTAACAAAAATATCCATTAATGGTTTATCTTGACTTGGGCTCTATGTCTAAATTGAGGATTGCACAGAGCTCTTGTAGGCATATATTCTAAACCTGAAATGAACTTGAAAACCTGCTTTATAAGCACCTTGGAACATTCCTCTTTTGATCCTTACACTAAGGATTGAACAGAACATTTACAAACAAGCCAGCTTAGATATTTTTAACACTTTGGAGGCAACTTAAATCAAAGAGGAGCAATCATTGGATATACCAAATGGAAATATTTGTAAAAATACCTCATATACATCAACAAGAAAGTCTCTAAGATAAATGTACAAAGGATTTGTTTTTAGTTTTTATTGATTTCAGAGAGGAAGGAAGAGGGAGAGAGAGATAGAAACATCAATGATGAGAGAGAATCATTGATCAGCTGCCTCCTGTACATGCATCGTCAGGATTCCAGCCCACACCCGGGCCTGGGCCCTGACTAGGAATTGAACCCTGACCTCCTGGTTCATAGGTCAACACTCAACCACTGAGCCACCGCAGCCAGATCACAAAGGATTTTTTAAGATAATGGTTAGACATTCTAAATAATACCCATCACCATGGATAATCACTGACATGCAAATCAAAGCAATCATATTCTGATGATTGTTTATCTCAAAACAGGTATTTTTAATTGTTTAATGTTCTTTATTCATTTATTTAGTAATAAACAAAAGTATTTTATTGAAGTGGGAGACAGACAACAGGTGGTATTTTCTTTGGGCATCTTCCTCTGAGGGAGGCTGGCAAAGCTAATGGGGCCATCACGTGGACTTGAGGAAGATGGTTTGGTTACTAATAACACCCAATGTTGATGACAGTGGCAGAGTAAAATGAATACATTTGTGCCTTTTATTAAAGTGTCCCACTTTTGGTAATACATCATAAGGAGTCTATTCAAAATTCACACTTATTTTTTATTCTTTGATATTCTAAGAAGTGAAAGTAACATTGTTTTCATTCGTTTGCCTTTCTTTAAAGTATCTTTATGGAACTTTTGTTCATATTGTCAAATCTTCAACCTTTTCCTTTTGGTTCTGACTTTGGTTTCATATTTTAAAATATAGCATTACTATGTTTACATGGTTTTATTGAATCCTTTTCCTCAGTGGTTTCAAATGTCCAACTTGCCATATACTGAATCTCCTTAACAGATATTAAAATTTTTCTACATTATATATATATCTGTGTTTAGTTCTAAAGCACCATATTTTAAAAACATTTTTATTCTATAATTTACATGCAATAAAAATTCACATTTACATTGTATAGTTCGATGAGTTTTGACAAATATATGCACCACCCTTATCTATAATAATAGAAGGGTAGTATGCTAATTAGGGCAGACGTCTTTCAGACATTCTTCTAGACAAAGCAGCAGCAGCTTCCCGAGGCTCAGGCAAACCACTGCCAGGGCTGGCCCAAGGCTCAGGCAGGCCACAGATGGTGGCTTGCCACTGCAAGGGCCAAGGCTCAGGCAATGAGGGCCGGGCCAAGGCTCAGGCAAGCCACAGTGGCTGCATGGGCTGAGGCTCAGGAAGCCGTGGTGGCCGGCAGTGGCAGCAGCAGAGGCATGATGGGTGCATTGCCTTCCCCGGATCAGCTGGTTGCCTCCCGCAGAGGGAGGCCAGACTGTGGCTTAGGCCTGCTCCCCACTAAGCCGTCTGTAGGACATCCCCTGAGGGCTCCCGGACTGTGAGAGGGGGCAGGCTAGGCTGAGGAACCCCCCTCCACTGCACAAATTTTCGTGCACCAGGCCTCTAGTCCTATATAATAAAAGGGTAATATGTAAATTCACTGAATGGCGGAACAACCGGTCACTATGACATTTACTTACCACCAAGGGCAGATGCTCAACACAGGAGCTGCCCCCTGGTGGTCAGTGTGCTTCCACAGGGGGAGCACTGCTCAGCCAGAAGCTGAGCTCATGGCTGGCGAGCACAGCGGCAGTGGCAGAAGCCTCTCCCGCCTCCACTGCAGGTGGGCGGTAAGGAGCAAGGGGTCCTGGACTGCGAGAGCCCCAGACTGCAAGAGCCCCAGACTGCAAGAGGGATGTCTGCCTGCTGGCTTAGGCCCTGTCCCCGGGGAGCCTAAGCCAGCAGGCGGACATCCCCCAAGGGGTCCAGGACTGCAAGAGGGTGCAGGCTGGGCTGAGGGACACCCCTCCCTCTCCCCCCAGTGCATGAATGCCATGCACCAGGCCTCTAGTAAAAATATAAAATATTTCCATCCCACTTTAAAAAGTTTCCTTATTGAACCCTTATGTGGACATCCCCAACTCCAGTACCCAGAGCAAGGCAACCAGTGATCTGCTTTCTATTATTGTATAGTAACATTACTAATTAGCATCACTAGTATTAAAGTACTAGAGGCCCGATGTACGAAATTCTTGCACTGGGGCGGGGGGTCCTTCAGCCCAGTCTGCTCCCTCTCACAATCTGGGAGCCCTCAGGGGATGTCCTACTGACAGCTTAGGCCTGCTCCTTCCGGTGTCTTATAAAGTTAATTTGCATATTACCTCTTTATATACTATATAGATTAGTATTCTTTCAGAATTTTAAATCAGTGGAATTACACAGGATGTACTCCTGCTTCTTTTGCTCAGCATGCTTTCATCTGTGTATCAGTTCTTGGTTCCTTTTTATTGACAAGTGGTATTCCTTTGTATGAATGTACTCCAATTTATTTATGCACTCCGCTGCTGCTAGTCTTTTGGATTATTTTCCGTTAGGGATCATTATTAATAAAGTTGCTATGAACGTTCATCTAAAAGTCTTTGTGCAGACTTGTTTTCATTTCTCTTGGGAAAATACCTGGGAGTAGAATTATCAGGTCTTACGGTAAGTGAATGTTTAACTTTATAAGAAACTGGCAAATTTTTTCAAAATGACTGTACTATTTAACGTTATCTACCACCACTGTATGTTCAGTTGCTCAAATTCTTGCCAACACTCACACAAAAAAGTCAGTTCGTTTAATTTAAACAATGCTATTGTATATGTAGTGACATTATGCTTTTAATTTTCATTTACCTGAGGACTAATAATGTTGAGCCTTTTTTCACATGCTCATTGGCCATTCATATATCTTTTTTGTGATGTTTCAGTTAAAATATTTAGCTCAATTTTTAAGTGGGTTGTTTGTCATCTTATTATTGAGTTGTAAGAATCTTTATATATATGGATACAAGTCCTTTGTCAAATATATGTGTTGCTAATATATTTATTCCAATTCGCAGCTTTTCTTTTCATGGTCTTAATGGTTTTTTTTGAAGTTTTGTACTTTTGTGTGTTAAGAAATCTTTGCTACCCTAATATCACAAAGATATTTTTGTATGTTTTTGTCTAAAAGTTTTTATAATTTGGCCTTTTAAATTTAGGTCTATAGTATATTTTACGTTAATTTTAATATTAGTTGTTTCTTTTCCCAAATGTGTATTAGGTTGTTCCACCATCATTTCTTGAATAGACTGTCCTTTTTCTATTTAATTACCTTGGCTAATTGACCATGTGTGTACATAGATGGGTCTGTTTCTGGGCACTATTTTGTCCCATTGATCTAGATGTATGTTCTTTTTCAAAATTGGTTTTGTTATTCTAGAATCCTTAAATTGCTACATACATTTTAAAATCAATTTGTTAATTTCTACCCCCCAAAAAATCCTGTTAGGATTGTGATTGGGATTGTGTTGAATGTATGGATTACTTTGGGAAGAATTGCCATTTTAACCATATTGGGTTTTTCATCCATAAGCAAAATGTGTCTTTCAACTTAGTTTAGATCATCTTTAGTACTGTTTCATAGTTTTATGTGTCTAATTCTTGCACATATGTTGTGACATTTATCTCAAGTATTGTATGTTTTTATGATACCATTGTAAATGCTATGGTGGTTTTTTATTTCAATTTCTAATCCTTTATTGCTAATGTATAGAAATAAAACTAAATTTTTTATATTGACCTTATATCTTAAGACATTGCTAAACCATCTTACAGTTCTAGTAGCTTTTTTTCATAGTGCTTTAAGATATTCTATATATAAGAAATGTGGTCTATAAATACAGATTGTTTTATGTCTTTTTTCCCCCTCTAATTTATATCCCTTTTTTTCTTCTCGTGCACCTTAGTGCCCTTACTAGGGCATCCAATAGAATACTAATTAAAAGTGGTCAGAATAGACTTCTTTTAGAATTTTTAAAAGGAAGAAAAAGTCTTCTATTTATCACTTACCTAACATTTTGGGCATTGTTTATTTATTTCTTTGTGTAGATCCAAGCTTCTTTTTGGTACCATTTTTCTCTTGTCTGAAGAACTTCTTTTTAACATTTCCTGTAGTGCAGTTCTACTAGGAAAAAGTTTTGTCTTTTACTTCTTTGGAAAAAGGGCCTTATTTTACCTTCATTTTAAAAAGATTTTGCTGGATATCGAATTCTTAGTTAATACGTTTTCTTCTTTTATCACAAAAATATGTCTAGTGATGGAAAACTGTCAGCTTTACCTTTTCTTTAGGATATATAGAATGTATCAATAATGATATCTTTATACTCTGAAGTAAATATAACTATTAGATGGTTTTGTTATGTTTTACTGTGCTGTTTCACTACCATATTGAAAAACATCCAGATTCATTATCCCTTAATATTGGGGCACTTGCAGTTTAAAAAAGAAAAGTAAAATATTGATTCAGTCCTTGGGTAGTTTTATATAGATTTCTTAGTCACTTTATATGGACTCTTCCTGTGTTCATCCAGATGGTGAAGCTATACCTGCTGTTACTGGGGGTGATCTTACTCTTATTAAAGCAAGGAATGGTGATTAGTTGCAACTTAGTAATCTCTTTTATTATTTTTAAATAGCTTTTGATAAATAAATGAAAAAAAACTTAAATGAGAAGTATTTGTACTCAGAAAAGCACATATATGTAATATATAATTCCATTTTAGAATAAAATAAAATTAGTAGCATACTGTATAAGATTTTAGGGAATCAGTTTTTACCTTTAAAACAAATATGTAATTTTTTTTGTGTTTACTGTTTTCACCTGTGTAAGTTCTGTTTTCCATTTACAATGTTAGTACCTTCAAGGCTAACAGCCTTGTCATATGACTCTATAAAATATAAATTTATGTTTTCTCAACTGTAGTTTTCTGTACCTGAGAATGTCATTTTCTGAAAGCTCTCTATAACATGTGTTTTCTCCCTTAAATGCCATTCCATGTGCATTCCTTAAGTTAATCATGATTTTAGCCCTCAGGTCATTCTTTTATTAATTCTTGTGAAACATGCCTTTACTGCCTTTCAGCCATCCCCAATTTTCACGCGCAGCACACTTTAGACATAAACCTGTTGTGTAATTGTTGGTGTAGCTATTTCTCTTTACCTGGACATCATGTGAACTCTTTGAGGGCAGGAATCATATCTTGTATCTTTCTGTGTGCTCAGGACTCACCATAGGAACTCGTATTCAGGAGTTCAATAAAACTACTCCCCAACCCCACATGACCACGAAGTTTTGCTCTTTCTCAAGGATTTGACAACTTAAAAGTTTTTGAAAATTAGTGAAACATCTCACAACAACAACAAATAAAAACAAGTGCTGGTGTACATTATTACTTTTCCGTTAGGACTGATTTCCTTGAATTCTTAAACATATTTTTTGCCTTTCTTCTATAGGTGAATCCTTGAAAGGAAAGATCATGGTCCAGAAGAATAAGAAAGATCCACGTTCTCTCATTGTGAACCTCACATTGAATAATTCAACTCAAACTTATGGTCTCCAATGAAAAAGCCACAAAAGCACAACTAACCTGCCGTTTTTATTGTGGGGGTGGGAGCATTGTGGGTGAAGGGGGAGAGGTTTTATGTGAGCACATGGATGCTAGATCCTTTCCTAATGAGTCTCCTCAGTAGAATTGTGGCAGGAATCCAATGTAATAAACCCATGGAAGGGAATCCACTCTCAGTGGTCCACCTACATAGCCACATTCTTGGAAGTCTGGTTGGTGAGATTTAACCAAATGTGACCCCTACATTAAGTTTAGCTTTATTGAAAATCAATTGGCCTAAATATGGAACAGACATGGTCTTTGTTATTCTTTAAAAGTTTCCTATTACAAATTTTAAACAGTACTTAGTTGTTATCTAGGTAAAGTTTTATTAAACTAGTAACTACACACAAGGTATTGCACATTTTATTGCAGATTTCCTCTCTGAGGAGTAGTTTTTAATTGTATTTGTTAGAATATCAGTATATAATAGATTCAAGACCAAGTGTAAGGGATTAAACTATGGAAAAGCGAATCACACAAATCATATTTGAAGACAGCTTAGTTGATTACTTTGTAGTTCTGTAGTTTTCATTTTGTAGCTTCTCTCTGCAAATATTCTTTAGCCATTTAATTTTCTAGCATTGCTCAGGAAATCTAATTTCAATATGTTTATTATAGGTTTCAAAAAAGTTTTTAAAATTTGGAATAAATGTGTACTTATTTACTAATATAATACCTTCATCAAACTAGATTTTTGTGCAAAGTTAAATGTGTAACTGTTGATATATCATCACTCTTTACAATTGTGTTATTTATCGTTGACTCAGTTTGAAACGCAGATAGAAAACATTTAATAAAATGTATACAACAGCCATTAGCATTATAAAATGACATTTCAAAATATTAAGGCCTTTTATAAAATCAGAATTATAAAAATTTTATTAAAGTGTACTCGGCATACAATATTACATTAGTTTCAGAAGGTGCAATATAGTGATGCAACATTTATTATAAACATTATAAAATGATCCCCACAATAAGTCTAGTAGCCATCTGTCACTATAAAATGTTATGGTGTAATTGACTATATTCCGTGTGTTGAATGCTACTTTCCTGTGGCTTATTTTATATAACTGGAAGTTTATACCTCATCCGCCTTCATCATTTTCACCCATTCTTCCTGCTCCCTCCCCTCTGGCAACCATCAGTTCTCTGTATCTATGAGTCTGGTTTGGTTTTGTTTTAGATTCCATATATAAATGAAATCACATGGTGTTTATCTTTCTCTAGCTGACTTATTTCATTTACCATAATACCCTCTAGGTCCATCCATGTTGTCAAAAATGGTAAGATTTCAGTCTTTTGTATTTCTGAGTAATATTTCATTGTGTGTATATACCACATCTTTTTTTTTTAATAAATCTTTATTGTTCAGATTATTACAGGTGTTCCTCTTTTTTTCCCCCCATAGATCCCCTCCACCTGATTTCCCCACCCCACCCCATGCCCTTACCCCCCGCCACTGTCTTCATCCATAGGTGTAAGATTTTTGTCCAATCTCTTCCTGCACCCCTTACACCCCCTTCTCCCTGAGAATTGTCAGTCCACTCCCTTTCCATGTCCCTGATTCTATTATATTCACCAGTCTATTCTGTTCTTCAGATTTTTTATTCACTTGATTTTTAGATTCACTTGTTGGTAGGTATGTATTTGATGTCATTTTGTTGTTCATAATTTTTATCTTTACCTTTTTCTTCTTCTTCTTCTTAAAGAATACCCTTCAGCATTTCATGTAATCCTGGTTTGGTGGTGATGAACTCCATTAGCTTTTTCTTGTCTGTGAAGCTCTTTATCTGACCTTCAACTCTGAATGATAGCGTTGCTGGGTAGAGTAATCTTGGTTGTAGTTCTTGCTGTTCATCACTTTGAAATATTTCTTGCCACTCCCTTCTGGCCTGCATAATTTCTGCTGAGAAATCTGCTGACAGTCATATTGGTACTCCCTTGTAGGTAACTAACCGTTTTTCTCTTGCTGCTTTCAAGATTCTCTCTTTGTCTTTTGCCCTTGGCATTTTAATTATGATGTGTCTTGGTGTGGTCCTCTTTGGATTCCTCTTGTTTGGGGTTCTGTGTGCTTCCTGAACTTGTAAGTCTATTTATTTCACCAGGTAGGGAAAGTTTTCTGTCATGATTTCTTTCAATATTTTGCTCTCTCTCTTCTTCTGGCACCCCAAAAATTCGTATGTTGGTACGCTTAAAGTTGTCCCAGAGGCTCCTTACACTATCTTCATATTTTTGGATTCTTTTTTCTTTTTGTTTTTCTGGTTGGGTGTTTTTTGTTTCCTCATATTTCAGATCTTTGGTTTGATTCTTGGGGTACGTTGATCTACAGTTGAGTTTCTGTGTATTCTTTATTTTAGACTGTATGCTTAATTTCCGACTAGTCCTTTTCCATTTTTTTGGCATTCTCATTAAGATCCTTAAAGGTCTCACTAAGTTCCTCAGAGGTTTTTAGAAGATTCTTGAGTAACCTTATAAATGTGGTTCTGAACTCTATGTCATCCAGTAGTTTGCTTTCCTCCATTTCTTTCATTCATGACATGTTTCTTTGTCTCCGCATTTTGGCTGCTTCCCTGTGTTGATGGAGTGGCTTTGTGTGGTAGGTGACCTATAGGGGCCAGTAGCTCATCCTCCTCAATCACCTGAGGTGGACGCTCTTGATACACCCCTTTGTGGGCTGAGTGCAAAGTCTTGGTGTAGTTAAGCCTTGATTGCTGTTGGTACACTGGGAGGAATTGACCTCCAGGCCAATTGGCTGTGAGGACCCGCTGTGTCTATAATGGAAGAACTGCTGCGCTGGAGACACGCTTATGGTGCAGTTCTTGTTTCAGTGGGGCTTTGGTGCTCACTGAGTCTGCCTCTTGAATGTGTCACTTATAGATGTGAGGAGTTGAAATCTGGTGTCTCATACTGACCACTAGGTACACTGGCTTCTGGATCTCCAATGGGGTGCAGGTCAGCTACTGTCTGAGGCCACCCAGCAGGAGCTGCAGTGAGAAATACAGTTTTCTCCTCTTTGCTTGGGGTTTGGAGGTTTTGGAGCTGTCTGATCTGGGCTGCAAGTTTGCTATGTTAAGCTGCGATAGGGCAGGCCATTCATATGCTAAAGCTGCTGCTTGGAGCCTGGGTGGGTTTGTAGGTTGTACGGGGCGTGGTCTCAGGGCATCACTAGGCTAGGGCGTGGCAAACAGCGATGGCTGCCAGTTAGCTGGCTCTGCATCTCTGACCACGTCCCCGCATCCCACGCCCCAGCGCAGTAAACAATTATTTCTGCGCGCAGCTCTGTAAGCAAGCCACCCTCACTTTCCAACCTGATGGCAGACAGTCCAGCTTCTCCCCGTAGGAGTTTGGTTCCCCCACGTCTCCCCAGAAACTGGATTTCAGAGTAATTGGGGGCTTGTCTCCCTTCGGGTTGAAAAAAGCAACGTCTGCCGCCAGCCCGGATCGCGCGCCTCTGTACCTCAGCTTTTCAGTGCTTGTGCACGTCTCGATGCTTTTTTCTCTTTCCTTCTAGTTGTAGAACTTCCACTTAGCCAGCTTTCCTGTGGTTCTGGGTGATAGACGTTTTGTCTTTTAGTTGTAGTTTTGAAATTGTTGTGCGAGGCAGCGGTTTAGGTGTTTACCTACGCCGCCATCTTGGATCCTCCTACCAGATCTTCTTTATCCATTCATTTATTGATGAATACCTAGGTTGCTTCCATAATTGGCTATGCTATATAATAAAACCCTAATATGCAAATCAACTGAATAGCGGAACGACTGGTCGCTATGATGTGCACTGACCACCAGGGGGCAGACACTCAATGCAGGAGCTGTCCCCTGGTGGTCAATGTGCTCCCACAGGGGGAGCACCGCTTAGCCAGAAGCTGGGCTCACAGCTGGCGAGCACAGTGGCAGTGGCGGGAGCCTCTCCCACCTCTGCTGCAGGTGGGTGGTAGGGAGCGAGGGATCCCGGACTGCAAGAGGGATATCTACCTGCCTGCTGATGGGCGGACATCCCCTAAGGCGTCCTGGACTACGAGAGGGTGCAGGCCAGGTTGAGGGACACCCCCATCCCCAGCGCACGAATATCATGCACCAGGCCTCTAGTTGTAAATAATACTGCAATGAACATAGGGGTGCATACATCTTTTCAAATTAGTGTTTTACTTTTCTTCATATAAATACTCAGAAGTGGAATTTCTGGGTTCTATGGTAGTTCCGTTTTTAATATTTTGAGGGATCTCCATACTGTTTTCTATACAACAGTGCAGGATGATTCCTTTTTCTCCACATCCTCACCAACACTTATTATTTGTTGACTTTTTAATAGCCATTCTGACAGATGTGAGGTGATATCTCATTGTATTTTTGATTTGCATTTCTCTGATGATTAGTGATGTTGAGCATCTGTTCATATGTCAGCCATTTCTAAATTGGATTGTTTGGGGTTTTTTTGATGTTGATAAGTCTTAATGGAATTGTTTTTAAGAAAATAGGGATTTTTAAAGAGGTGGGTCACATGCTTCTTCTCAGTTCAATCACTGGTATTTTGTTTTGTTTGTTTGTTTGTTTCCAAACAAAACAGGCAAGGCCATAGTGGTGAGAAGTATGAGCTCTGGAGCCAGTGTGTAGGTTGAAGCCTTGGCTCCAGGTCTTACTTGTTATGTGATCTTAGTCACATTCCTAACCTCTCTCTCCCTCCATGAATGTGCCAATTCATGAGTTAATGCATTTTAACTACTTAGATCAGTAGTTGACACATTGGAAACAGTCCATGGAAGTGATAGTGTCATCATCATCATAGTCAAGAACCCCTCCAAAGAATATATGACATTTACATTAGTTCAGTTGGAAAATTGTCAACCTCATTAAAAACTACCCTAATACATGAGTGGGTGGGAAGATTACAACAGAAATTAATATTTAATGTAGCAAAAATTGTATTGAAAAGAAATTGTCTTTTGGTCTTTATTAGGGAACTAGACTTATAACTTTTCAGACGATGATGTTTCAGACCACAGTCTCTAAAGTTATTCTTCATGAGCGTGATTTTTATTTTTACTGGGTTAAATCAGCCAGCTTGTTTTCACCGTGAATTTGTATTCAGACCATTACTGGAAATGTATGGTGCAGATAGTACAGCTCAAAGTACTTGCAATTTTGTTTGGAATGGCTTCATGAACAAAGTTGAGTGGGGTAGGGTGATAAAACAAAAATAAGGAAGCCTGTAAGAAGTTTAATAGATTGTTAAAGTAACCAAAAACTATCTAATTTTTTATTTTGTTTTTTTTTTCTTGTATATATATATATAACCATTGTTTTCTGCTACTTAAAAAGTTTTATCAGAAAATGATTACTTTTCAAAACTCTTGTTTAATTGTCATGGGATTTTTACCCAGTGGCTCTTGATTGTTTTCTCCTAATTATAACTAGCCCAACCATAGTTTGTGTACCTAAACATTTTATGAAAATTTCAGAGTCCAAATATTAGTTCTTCATTTGGAATTTCTGCCATTGAACTGCTGTGAAAAATAAGTACTTTGTCACCCTTGACAGAGGTAACATAATGTCCTTTCATGCTGTGACAGATGGGCGTTTATAGATAGCAAATTACTGTGTCCCAAGAATTCTCTTTTATTTCCATTAAGAAAATACATTTTTTTCCTATTTTCCTTTGTGAACATTGACATTATAATGTTGTAATATGTGGAGTTCATTCAAGTATAGCAGTCATCTCTATTGAGTAGAGCAGTATTTTCTGAACAGAGCATTTTGGAAGGAGTGTTCCAAGCAAACAGAACTCTGCAGGTGTGCAGCATTGCACAAGTGGTCCAAAGCAGCCCCGATTGCCAGGAACACAAATAAGTCATGGAGCTGTCATTTATTGCTTAAGGAATTTATGTTTGATGCATAGGGCAAGTAATTCTGATCCAATTGGTGATAGACATTGTCCTGCAAAAGACAAGAGTAAGCTTGTTCAAATAAAACGATAGAATTTTTCGCTAATAAGATTCAAGTTTTCAAATTAGAATTTTGGAAAACATGTATCCACCACTATGAGTTTGCTGATTTTTAAAAAGACTGAGATTAGTCATACAAGAAAGGAAAAATATTTTTTTCTATCCTTTTAAGTTCTCTCAATACTAAGTTCTTTTAATATAAGTTTTACATGACACGGGAGCCTTCAGAAGGAAATAAACACCTGAAGAAACAGTTGAACCTGACTTTTTATGCCAGGTTTGCTGAAGAGTGCCAAGTCATGGTAAGATGTGACAGGACAAAGGTGAGGTCAGTATAGTAAATAGGGGCAAACTTCGCAAGGTCCGATCGTTCAGATTCCTCTCTGTCCCTTCATTTTCAGAGATACTCCTTTCCTGCTGGTGTAGGGAGAGCACCTCTCGCGCAAGGGTTTTATGAGTGGCTTCAGGGGAAGGTCAAAAGTCCTTCCTGAAGGTGAAAGAAATCATAAAGACTGATCAAATATATGTTCTCATGGTGGCTGTTGAACACTGGGTTCACCTGTTTACAGGGAAGCAATAGGTCATAAGAGGTAACAAAACAGAAAAAGGAAAGTTCATCTTTCATTCCTCACATTCCTTGAGCTTGAAATATCCAGTATGCTAAGTTGCTGTATTTTGTGGTAGTGTGCTCTAAACCTGGTCAGCAGTAATAACAGTAGTGATTTTTTTATCCTGCATGATAAAATGAATCAACATTTTGAAGATCTGCATCACTCAAGGAACTAATATCCTCCCTCCCCCCCAAAAAAAGAAATACATAATGTTACAAATATCCATTCAAAGTGCAAGATAAATTACTGGGTTCTAATGAAACAATAAAAATTTATTGATGAAGTTTTAGGTTTCACATTGCCACTGGCCTTTAAGAAACTACCTGTCAAGCTTGGACTTAGTATTCAAGAAGATTATATGAGGCTAAATTTTCCTTATGTATCTCAACCAAAACAACATAAACAGACTGAATGCAGAAGCAGTTATAAGAATACAGCTGTGTCCTTTCTACTAAACCAGGTAATAAAGTGATTTGTAAAAATGCTAAACACTACTCTTATTAAATATTATTTTTGAAAAATTTTTTTTTCATTAAAAGTTATTTCTCAATGAGATTTCTCTGTCCAATTTAAAGTTGTAAAACTCACACTCTCCCTCCCCCTTCATCCCCATACCTCTTGTTCTCCTAGCACTTATTGCTATTTAGTGCACTATCTGTATTTTACCAGTTTGTCTTTTTTATTTTCTTTTTCCTTCCACTAGAATGTGAGCCCCAGGAGGATAGGGATTTTTGTTCATTTTATTAATTGCTGTATTGTGCACTGGCATACAGTAGGAGTTTAGTCAATATCTGTTGAAAGATATTGGCCAATAATCTAGACTGGTGGTTCGCTGTAATTAACCAATGATACTATGGCAGTTTCTCCCCTTTAATTACTTACTTTGTTATCTATAAATTACTTTATTTTGCCTTTCTGAATTAGGACACCTCTAATGTATTAGTACATGTTTAAATTTTCTTTTTTTCCAACCACTGTGATGGTTTAAAATTCACAGCCTAAGACCATCAAATGGTTCTGATCCTATATAAAAACCCTAGATTTACTTATGGGTGGATCATTTAGTCAACATATACACATTTAAATCATTTTTAATTTACTTGCACTTGATCCTTTTCACAAAGTAGATAATTTGGTATATTTTAGAATTGGCAAAGGGTAATAATTGATAGGTGTGAAAATTGCTTGCACAGATATACTATTTTAAAAATCAAATTATTTATAAAACTTAATATTTTCTTTATGAATTAAACAGGAAACAAGGACAAAATTAGGAGTGACTCCAAAAATTTCAACATATAACTTCATAAACTAATAATGTCAATAATTAGGAATATTTTAGCTAATGAGAAATCTTGATCAGATAACTTTTAAAATTTTTTATATAGATAATAGTTTTATAACATTAGTAACAGCAAGAATTTTTTTCTTTTTAATATATTTTATTGATTTTTTTACAGAGAGGAAGGGAGAGGGATAGAGAGTTAGAAACATTGATGAGAGAGAAACATCGATCAGCTGCCTCCTGCACACCCCCTACTGGGGATGTGCCCGCAACCAATGTACATGCCCTTGACCGGAATCGAACCTGAGACCTTTCAGTCTGCAGGCCAACGCTCTATCCACGGAGCCAAACCGGTTAGGGCAGCAAGGATTTTTTAAGTGGTATTTTTATCCTCATCTCCATCCTTAACGTTTTTGAAAGAACAAAATCTTTGTGTGGCTTGAGTGCCCTTGGAATGATTTCTGAAAGCAAACAGCACATTTTCCCCTCTTTGAAACTGGAGCTGAGATCACAGGAACATGAATGGAGCCCCAGGTCTCTGTTTCATTAGTGTGTGTGTGTCTCCAATGACCCCCTGCTGGGAACCCTAATAGGATTTCTTCCCCTTAACACCTTCCTCTGCCCCTATCCTCATGCTGTTTTATGGTATTTGGTTTAATGAGACAACTCCTGTGATCCAGAAAAGAAAAAAAGCCTATCGTTTCCTTAAATAGACAAAAGGATAGCTGAGGGAATTCAAAATTGTGTTCTGTTTCCTGCCATTTTATTGTGACCGACATTTGATGACAATCCTGAATATGCTGAGCCAGGAAGATCACAGTAGCCACTTATTCTCAAAATCTCAGGCATGGTTGGGCAGATTGCCTCTCACAAAAATCCATTTAGCATTAATAATGTAGAGACAGAAGACATTAGCTGAGAGAGGAAATGGGTTGGTGCAGAAAAGCAGAGAAGAAAGTAGAAACCCTAAAATTTTTCCTATGAAGTGAGAACTTGAAACAATCTAGTGTCGATGGAATAATTGATAAAAGTGCATGTAAAATGTTTACAATAACCAATTATGGAAATAAGAATAATAGGTACTGGGAAGTTTAGGGTGGTAAAAGTAAGAAAAATTCTATCAGAGGAAGATAGTGTCTAAAATGGATGCACCAAAAAGTAGACATATAAACATTATTTAGGGATGTAAAAGTGACCATGAGAAAATTTAAAACAAATTGTTTAACAAATTAAAGAGGTTGGTTCTGGGTAGGAATTAGGTTACAGAGGACTGGATAGAGGGACTCTTATATTATTTATGATCTCTTGTATTCTTTGTATTATGCCAGGTTTTCTGAAGAGTGTCAAGTCGTGGTAAGATGTGACAGAACAAAGGTGCTCTACCTCTACCCAGCCCTCACTCCATATTGTGGAGCTATTGTGTTGGATAAAGATGGGCCTATTTACATATAGTTATATGGTAATAAAACATTTTAAATTGAACCAAAACTAGTGCCCATCTGACCCCCAGTCACCTTGGGGCTGGGTAGAGGTGGAGCATGGTCTGAGAAGTGCAGTTGGAGCTGGACAGAGATGGAGCATGGTCTGAGATAAGGAGTTGGGGCTGGATAGAGGTGGAGCATGGTCTGAGATAAGGAGTTGGGGCTGGATAGAGATGGAGCATGGTCTGAGATAAGGAGTTGGGGCTGGATAGAGGTGGAGCATGGTCTGAGATATGGAGTTGGGGCTGGATAGAGATGGAGCATGGTCTGAGATAAGGAGTTGGGGCTGGATAGAGATGGAGCATGGTCTGGGATAAGGAGTTGGGGCTGGATAGAGGTGGAGCATGGTCTCAGATGTGGAATTGGGGCTGGATAGAAGTGGAGCATGGTCTGGGACAGGGGTCCTCAAGCTTTTTAAACGGGGGGCCAGTTCACTTTCCCTCAGACCATTGGAGAGCCGGACTATAGTTTAAAAAAAAAAACTATGAACAAATTCCTATGCACACTGCGGGCCTGGGACGAGTCGTCTGCTAAGCAGGACAAGCAGCGGCACCTGGCGGGCTGGATAAATGTCCTCGGCGGGCCGCATGTGGCCCACGGGCCGTAGTTTGAGGACGCCTGGTCTGGAATGTCTGGCTCAGGGGTCTGATGCAGTATATCAGCTTTTGCCATTAGCCTTGTTCAGGTATGGATGATGAGCAAAAGGGTTAGCACAGTCTGCATTGGTCCAGGTGTCTTGGCCTTCTGTCAAGATTTGGATGCAAGACAGCTTGTGATAGTAAAGAGCATTACAAAGTGTGATGTCATAATAGTTCTTTCCATATCCTTTGCATGGCCTAGAAAAATGGTCCTCTCCTTGTTGAGTTACTTACAGAGCAGTGATTTTCAACTGGTGTGCCACAAGAATTTTAAAACATGCAATACCTGAGTATTTAGGGCACTGACCTATTTTCCCTTAAATTGTCAAATAAAAAAAATGACAACAGCCAACACAGTAGCCATCCTGGGTCAATGAATCAAAAGTGTACCTTTTTTTTTTTCTTTTGTCAAATTGGCAAAAAATTATTGCAGTGTGCTACAGAATTTCAATAATTAGTTTATGTGTGCCATGAGATGAAAAGGGTTGAAAATTGCTGCTATAGAGGATATAGACACCAAATAACTCTGGTGGGGGTGGGAGGCCTTTCTCTGCCTCAGCTATGTAATAAGTCACACTTTGGAAAGAGAAATCTTGATTTTGTGTTTGCTGCTTATGCTGCAGCTGGAAGAGAATACAACTCTTCAGAGTTTGTTAGTCCAGAAGTCTAGATATTATTTTCTACTGGTGGTTTTAACCACTTGTTCCCAAATGCAGGTCTGCATTTCTAGGGGAGCTTTATTTAAAGTGCAGGTCCCTGGGCACCTTCCAAGGAGAAACTCATGCTATAGGTCTTGAGTGGCATTCAGGAGTCTAGTAATTCTGATATGCAGACAGATATGGGGACCCCTGCTTTAATCCAGTCTAGTTTAGGTAACCCTCAAAGCAATCTTAAGAAATAGAAGACCAAAGTTTAAAAACATTGAGTCATTTTTCCAGAAATTGCACTTACAGTGACATCAATATTTTAAGCATACGTATCTGCAGTAGGGTGCTGCTAAATGTTTAACACCTAGTTCTCCAAAAACAGAACTCCTCACCTCTAAGGAGCTTTGACTCAGAGCCTTTGCCAATTTCGGTGGTGTAAATACTCACCATGGCTGATTTCAAGCTACAACAATGATGTCACTGAACATAGAATTAGGAAGAGATGCTCAAGAGCACACAGATATTTCCACCATGTAGACACTGACATAGACACTTATAGACATAAATAACCTTAAAAGCATAGAGTATATTAAAGTGTAGTAAAATAATTAAGTTTTGAGTATTCATTACCTTGGTTATATAATTTATTTAATTGTAAGTTTATATAATTTAATCCTATATAATAAAAGCCTAATATGCAAATCGACCGAACAGCGAAATGACTAGTCACTATGATGCGCACTGACCACCAGGGGGCAGGCGCTCAATGCAGGAGCTGCCCCCAGCCTGCAGGCCCCAGGCCAGCCAAGGTGGGTGCCAGCGAGGACCCCCCAAATCACCCCACTGGTTGCCCCACAGATAGGCCCTGATCATCGGCCAGGCCTAGGGACCCTACTTGTGCACAAATTTCGTGCACTGGGCCTCTAGGTTTTAATAATGACTGAGTTTAACAACTGGGTTTCGTAATCCCTGAAAATTTAGCAATTGGCTCAATGAGCTGATGCAAGCCCTGATTCAAAAGCTCTCTATACTAGTGTTTAATAGCATGTGGTCTGTGGAATATACGTTGTTTAAAATTTTTTCTGAAACAAAATTGTAAAGGTTCAGATATGTTTGGGAAATGCTGCATGGTTAATTTCTTCTTTAAAACCCACCATTTAGATTGGCATGTTATAGGTCCTGAGCAGGGCTGAGGTAGAGACCTTATAAACCTCAAACCTAACTTTCCTTTCTCATGTAATATCAGTAAGCATCCTACAGGAGCAAAGAGATTACAGCATTGACTTGAGCCATATTATCTGAGTTTGAATTCTGGCTCCACCATTTACTAATTGTGGGTCTTTGGGCAAATATAACCTTCCTGTCTCAACTTTCTCAGCTATAAAATAGGAATAATAATAATAATAATGCCTATTTCATATGATTGTTGCAAGACTCAAATGAGTTAACATATAGGTGAAGTGTTTAGAGCAATGCCAGGCACCTGAAATTCCTATATGCCTGTAGGCTGTTGTTATCATTGTTGTTATCCTCATACCGCTTGCCCTCCAGCCCAATCATGCCAGTGTCCTTGACTCTCAGGTTCCCTGTCAAGTGATATGGAAGAAGGCAAAGGGATGGGAAGGAAGGGTCTCTTGACATTCTTTCCTGAGTTCAAAGCATTTCTAGCCACACTAGGAGGATTTAGGATTTGCCATCCTGACCAGAACCTGCCAACTGGGACTGGGATTTTAGATGTGCATACACTTAATTAAGAATACCCTTAACTAGAAACCATTTAGAGGCCCATGCCAGTGGTTAGGTATTTTCTCTTGTCATCAAAAAAATAGCAGTGGTTTTGCAGTAGGCTTTTTCCTTCTGAGTCAGCATCCTCAGGAGCAGGAATTGTCACTGTTCACAAAGACTTGCTCCAGGTTCTGACCTTCTAACTGTCATATCCATAGCTTTTTCCCAGTCGAGTGAAGGGCACAAATCCCTTCAATGCTTTGCCTTGTTGCCAACCTAGCTAATTGCATTCTGCCTTAGGAAAGGGGATGGTGGTGAGTTAACAGCACACAGAATTCCACAAGGGTTGGGTTAAGAAAAGCTAGCTGTGACTTCATCCTAGTTTTGTGAAAATCAGATTTTATTTTTAAAAGAGTAAAGGGCATGAAGAGATGATTCAAAAATAAAAAAGGCCAACAGACATAAAAATATTTCTAACCTCATTAATAATAAAAACATATTTAAGATATGTTTCTTCTGTCAGAGCAAAGATTTTATTTTTAATTGATAAAATTTAAAGTAGTGGCAAAAGTATGAGGAAACCAGCACTCTCACACTGTTAGTAGGATTATATGATCTTTTTAGCATACTGTTAGACAATATATATCAAGTAGAGGCCCATTGCACTAAGAGATTCATGCAATAGGCCTTCCTTCCCTTGGCTTCTAGCACCAGTTTTCCTCCAGCACCCGGGACCCAGGCCTTCGCTCCAGCCCGAGTCTGCCTTCTTCGTCTTCGCTGCAGACTCCGGAGTCTGCAGTCTTGTCTCTGCTGCGGCACTCCGCTCCTGTAGATCCCTTCGCGGCCCCGGCACCCCCTCTCATAGCAGGCGTCCTGTCCCGCCTGGCCACTCTGCACCTGGAGCAGCTGGGCGGCTGCCATCTTTGGCCTTCTAATTTGCATACTCACTCTGATTGGCTGTGGGCGTGGCAGAGGTCCGGTCAATTTACATGTTTGTCTATTATTAGGTAAGATATTTGAAATGCATTGCTCTTTGGCATAGCAATTTGACTTTAGAAATTTATCACAAGAATATAAATTTGGGCAAGTAAACAGTGTATGTTTAAAGAGGTTCAAAATGTCTCATAATTTTAAAAAATGGAAACAAACTAATTATGTGTGTGATAAGTTGAATTGTTGGTCTCAATTCTTCACCCCAATCTGAACTCACATGTCTTGATCATAAGCAAAGTCTGTTTCTGCATCGCCTTTGTACTTGGCCATGTGGTAGGCTCTGAGCAATGGTCTGTGGGCAGAAGTAACATTAAGCCTAATCTTTAAGAGGCCTCAAGTGTTTCTGCTTTCCCTCTTGTGTTTCTGTAAACGTCACAGCATGTCCCAGCTGGTTCTTTAGCCCTAGAAAGGGGATGAGACACACACAGAGGAGAGCCACTCTTGCCAGCCTATAGATAGAGCAGCTATGAAGTAAAGCAGTACTGCTCAGCTGAGGCCAGCCCACATCAGCCAATCTCTGGCCAATCTGCAGATGTGATGTATATGCCCATCTATAGCTCTAGAAGGAATTTATATGGGATCTGTATCATTTACATAGAATATGTATTATATATAATATTTATAAAAACTATTTTAAGCCACTGATCTTGGGGTTGATTTGTTATGGAGCAGTATTAACTAATCCACTCCATCAAGAAAACATATGTGATGCCATACTATGCAACTGTTATAAATAATGATATGATCTGTATTCACTGACATGGAAATATGTCTATTCAATATTGTTAAGTGAAAGAAATTAGATTTCAGAACACTACTTACACACAGATATAAGAAAGTGGTTATTTCTGGGGGGTGGGGTCAGGAAATTTCCTTTCTTTGCTCCATAGTTTTGTGTATTGTTTGATTTCATTTTTTAAAGAGCATCCATCTTTTTTATAATTGGAAGTATGACAATGATTATGATATGTACTGAGAGGACAGAAAGACACGTCTTTGTAGAATAAAGAGAAAGGCAGGCCCTAACTGGTTTGGCTCAGTGGATACAGCATCGGCCTGCAGACTGAAGGGTCCGAGGTTCTATTCCACTCAAGGGCATGTACCTTGGTTGTGGGCACATCCCCAGTAGGGGGTGTGCAGGAGGCAGCTGATCAATGTTTCTAACTCTCTATCCCTCTCCCTTCCTCTCTGTAAAAATTCAATAAAATACATTTTTTAAAAATTAAAAAAAAAATGAAATGTAGTGCTGTGGCTTTCAAACATTTAAAAAAAAGAGAGAGAAAGGCAGTTAGAGAGGAAAAGAGGAGCCCAGTTTACATGCAGCCTTGACAGGAGGATAGAGTTCAGATTTGATATATAAAGAACTAGAAGTAGAAATAATAATAGTTAACATTGATTATATCGTACTCTGAGTATGCTAGTAAGTGAACTATCTGGTTTAGTTCCCTTAGCAACTCTACGAGGTCATAATTTTACCTTTCCTTATTTTATAGAGAAAGAAACTGAGGTTCAGAGAGGGTAAATAATTGGCTATGTATCACACAGCTTGGATTTGAACCCAGGTCTGTCTCCAGAGCCCATCTTCTTTCCAGTTCAGGCTTATTCTCACTGCATGGTTTTGAGCAGAAGGAGGGGCGTGGATGAGTGACAAGGAGGCACCAGGTATGGAACCCCAATACGGGAGCTCTTACAGATAAAGGATAGATGGAGGATGTTATCTCAGAGGAGAGGTCACAGAAGCTGAGGTCATATTCTACATCTGCACCTGGGAGCTGAGTAATCATGTACCAGTTGCTTAGGCTCCTCTAGCCCTGGATTTATAATATAAAATAAGTAATAAATACTTTCCTCATAATCATGGGAATCATTTCAGTGCCTGACACACAAGCTGCCATTAAATTGTTTGCTACTATTTTAATATGGGTAAAAGCACCTTGAAAACAGTGAAATGCCAATCAGACACTATAGTTGCAACCTACAATTTTAATGAGCACCATATTTAAATAAAATTGATGGGGTGGGCTGAGGTTGGAGTTGACTGAGAGACTGCTGGCCTTGGCCAGGAGGCCCCTGATGAGAGCTTGGCTAAGGGCTGGCAGGGGGAGTGCCCATCGGGCAGGGAAGACATTCCAGTGGGAGGATCCACAGGACTAGGCAAATGGCTGGTACCTGGAGATGAATGAATGTGACAGATTTAAAAAGTCACCAAGGTTTCAAATCTGGAAAAATAGTGTAATGTTGATGACAAAAGCTTCATTATTATTAAATGGTGGGACATGTGTTGAAAAGCCAGGGAGAAACTCTCTAGGAAAGATTTGTTTTTCATTCATTCATTTACCACTATTTATTGAGTGCCTGCTATGTGCCTGTCACTGTAGTATATATAATCAAGCAGATGATGGTGGGTGGTGGTGGTGGTGGTGGGAAACAATTCATAATCAAATAATCACAAAGTAAGTGTAAAATGCACCTGCAATGCAGAAAGAAGAGGCACGTGGGGTTATGTAAGCATAGAATCAGAAAATGTTTCCTGAGAAAATGATGATTCAGCTGTCATCTGAAGGATGAATAGAAACTTAGAGTTTAATTCAGGTTGTTACTTTGTAGATTCCCAGACCAGCTCTCCCAGAGGCAGCTTACTAGTATATTTAGCCATGTCAATCACAGGTTCTCCAACTTGAGTGTGCACCTGAGTCATCTAGAGGGCTTGCATTGGCTGCTGGGACTTACCTGCAGTTTCTGATGGCAGGTGTGGGCTGGGGCCCAACAATGTGCATTCTAACAAATTTTAGGTGATGGTGCCGCTGCTTACCTGGGAGTCACACATTGAGAACCACTGCTCTAAATTAACCCCATGCTACCTCTTGCCAACTAGCTGAACTTAACATGAGCAACTTCTAACAAATGTTTTCCAGGTTGCTCACCACAAAAAAAATCAATTTCCAAAGTTTTTGAAATGTTTTTACACCAGGTTGAATGTTAACATTACATGTTCAACCTTTCTCTTTATTGAAAAAAAATAAATAAATACCACTGTAATCATAGAATCGCCCTGCAGTTAGCTCTGGCTGAATAAATGTCAAAGCACTGTAAACAACTCTAATGGGATCTTTGAAAGGGGAAGATGAGTGCCTGGCCTCTGAGACTGTTGGGGGTGGACACAGGATCATTTCAGGGCAGAACCAGGCAAGGCACGTGCTGGGGAATGGGTGAGAGCAGGGACTGGTTCAGGATGAACCTATAATTTATGGCACAGGAATTCTGTTCCTTAGAAGTTGGGAAAAGGGGAACCTGCCAGCAATCAACCACTAATATTTTTTAATACTGTAAAAAAACAATCTTTAAGATTACACAGTAAATGCATGAATAAATTGTCCTTTTTAAAAATATATGTTTATTGACTTCAGAGAGGAAGGGAGAGGGAGAGAGAGATAGAAACATCAATGATGAGAGAGAATCATTGATCTTCAGTCTCCTACATGACACCTACTGGGGATTGAGCCCAAAACCTGGGTATGTGCCCTGACCAGGAATCAAACCATGACCTCCTGGTTCATGGGTTGATGCTCAACCACTGAGCAACACCAGCTGGGCTAAATTGTCCTTCTAAAGATACCTAACCAGTATAGATAAGGCCTCCCCAACACTAATTCTCTTCCTTTCCCAGAACTAATTCATGTTTTCATTTTGGCATTTGTTTCCAGACACTCTTTTATGCAGTTTCTATGGGAACAGTCGATTATTGTTTCCTCTGATGGTATCATATTCTGTATTGTTCCACAACTTACTTTTTTTTTTCACTCATTGGTTTATCCTATGGACTTTTCCATGTTAGTACATAACTCCACCACACTCTTCTTAATTTTTTTGCATATTATTACATAACAGAACTAATGAAGTTCATGTAGACAGGCATTTAAGCTGCTTCCTCTCCTCCCGTTTTGTTGTTTTGTTTTGTTTCCCAGGGATGACAAGCAGTGCTGAAGGAAACATTCTCATATGTGCCTTCCCCGAGACAGGTATGGGTGCTTCTCTGAGGGACATACTGAGGAAGAGAACTGCTGAGTCCCAGTATTTGAATGTTTTACATTTTAACAGATATTATCATATTGCCCTCCTACTACCACCAACAGAGTCACTGCTTCCTTATATGTGTGCCAATCATTGGCAATACTGAATATTTATGTGTTACAGTCCAGTGGATGAAAAACAGAATTTCATTCGTGTTTTAGTTTTCATTTCCCTTGTTACTAGTAAATTTGAGTGTGTTCTCATATTTCCGTGCTGCATTGAATTTTCTTAGTTGTGAATTGCCTAGTCATGACCTGCTCATCTTTCTTCTGGGTTAACTTTTTCGTATTGATTTGAGGAATTCCTTATGTAAACGAAGCAGGTGTCTTTTGTCTCTGTGTGTTTTACAAATACTTTTCCCCAAGTGTTTTTATTTTAATGTTATTTATGGTATCTTTTGGGACAGAGAAATTTTAATTGGAAATAGTCCATTATATCAATCTTTTTTTTAAGGGTTTTGCTTTCTGAATCTCGTCTACGAGGGCCTTTATCTCTCTCTTCAATTATTATGGATCCACTGTGAATTGTCTTTGTGGATTGTCTTTCATATCAATAAGTTGCAGACATAGAAGTTATCTTACAGATGCTGTAATCTGATCATTTCACTTTACAGAGGAGGAAACTGAGGCACAGCAGGGAATCTGATGTGTAACATTAACACAACTTCCCCACCCTGCAGCTGAGTGGCAGAGTCAGGCCATGAGCCCAGGTTTTCAGATTCTAAGGAAGATGATTCAAAATCTTTCCCTGATGTAGCCAGCATGACTTTAACAAACGAATACAGGGAGGCGTCTGATTAAGAGAAAGATCAATTACTGTTGGCACTGGGGGCCAGAAAGTCAATAGGCTTGGGGGACATGCCTGCCTCTCCCCACAGCCAGGCTGCCTGTCACTCCCTCATGTGGAAGCAGTGTAGCTCCACTATGTACACCTTGAGGAAGTGCTGTGTTGCCTCAGTTTCCTTACTGGAACAGTGGAGATAAATAACACATACTGCAAAGGGGTACTGTGAGGTTAAGTGAAATGATTTATCTGTAAGGACTTAGTACATAATTTAGATCCAAATTATATTAGCTATTATTTACTAACTAGAGGCCCAGTGCACAAAATGTGTGCACTCTGTGTGTGTGGGTCCCCTCAGCCCAGCCTGTGCCCTCTCGCAGTCCAGGATCCCTCTCGCAGTCCGGGACCCCTCGCTCCTTGCAGTCTGCCTGCTCGCTGCTCCTTGGCGCTGCTGCGGAGGCAGGAGAGGCTACCGCCACTGCCCTTGCCAGCTGTGAGCCCAGCTTCTGGCTGAGTGGCGCTCCCCCTGTGGGAGTGCACTGACCACTAGGGGGCAGCTCCTGCATTGAGCGTCTGCTCCCTGGTGGTCAGTGCGCATCAAAGCGACCGGTCAGTCCGCCTGTCATTCCACCATTTGGTCAATTTGCATATTAGGGTTTTATTATATAGGGTGGCAATAACAACATAATTCCATTGTTCTTAGTACTGATACTCCCATTAGTCTGGCTAAATCTTGAAAACAGACTTTGTTGCTTTGAAATTCCCAGTTTATAGTCTGGCGCTTCTAGGCACTCAGAGTGTTTTTCAGGTGAATGAATGAGATAGCAGATAGTTCAGGTGCAGACCAGCTCAGCAAGGCTGGGTAACACGGAGGCCCCTAAATGCATACTTAGTAGTTATTTGTCCCTTCTCAAGCCTGTACACTCAGGACAACAAGGACTCCTTGTTACAGCTGTATCCTCACACCTAGAAGAGAGCTCAGCAGTCAGCATCAAAGACCCCTATTCATTTACCCCAAGGGTTTCTTCAACAGGTATTACTGAACACCTGCCAGGGAGACAGTGTAAACAAAGTACTCCCAGACCCAGGCTTCAAAAACTCCCTGATGGTGGGAGGTATTTTAAATTAAAATCCCACACAAACAAAAGCCCATTTGGCTACAAACCAACCTATGCTGTGCAGAGAAGCACCGAGTGGTCCATCAGAGCCTATCAGGGGCATGTCCAGCAAGGACATGACAGAGAAAATGACAAAGAAGCAAAGAGCCAGGTGGTTTGGAGGCTTCAGCCAAGTGAAGGGGGCTAGGGAAGAGGGAAGACAAGGCAGAGGCAGTAGCCTATGGAAAGACCCTGAGGAGGGGATGTCCAGCACATGAGTGGAAATGAAGTCTGTGAGAGTGATAGGACAAGTGATTGAGAGGAGGGGCACGGGATGAAGTACAGAGGAGGCAGGGCTAGGTCACACAGGATCTCTATCTTTCAAACCAAGACTTGGAGTTTCAAGGTGAGCATGGAGACTGAGTCCCATCACAAACACTTCATAGCCCCTCCAAGATCTTCCTTCTTGCCAACTAAAAGGTACTTTCCATCCACTTGGTTCCCAAATAATCTTTTTTTAAAATAAATCTTTATTGTTCAGATTATTACAGGTGTTCCTCTTTTTTTCCCCCCATAGCTCCCCTCCACCTGATTCCCCACCCCACCCCATGCCCTTACCCCCTGCCACTGTCTTCATCCATAGGTGTAAGATTTTTGTCCAATCTCTTCCCGCATCCCCCACACCCCCTTCCCCCTGAGAATTGTCAGTCCACTCCCTTTCTATGTCTCTGATTCTATTATATTCATCAGTCCATTCTGTTCATCAGATTTTTTATTCACTTAATTTTTAGATTCACTTGTTGGTAGGTATGTATTTGTTGTTATTTTGTTGTTCATAATTTTTATCTTTACCTTTTTCTTCTTCTTCCTCTTCTTAAAGAATACCCTTCAGCATTTCGTGTAATCCTGGTTTGGTGATGATGAACTCCTTTAGCTTTTTCTTATCTGTGAAGCTCTTTATCTGACCTTCAATTCTGAATGATAGCTTTGCTGGGTAGAGTAATCTTGGTTGTAGTTCTTGCTGTTCATCACTTTGAATATTTCTTGCCACTCCCTTCTGGCCTGCATAGTTTCTGTTGAGAAATCAGCTGACAGTCGTATGGGTGCTCCCTTGTAGGTAACTAACCGTTTTTCTCTTGCTGCTTTCAAGATTCTTTGTCTTTTGCCCTTGGCATTTTAATTATGATGTGTCTTGGTGTGTTCCTCTTTGGATTCCTCTTGTATGGGGTTCTCTGTGCTTCCTGAACTTGTAAGTCTATTTCACCAGGTAGGGAAAGTTTTCTGTCATTATTTCTTCTAATAGGTTTTCAATATTTTGCTCTCTCTCTTCTTCTGGCACCCCAATAATTTGAATGTTGATACACTTAAAGTTGTCCCAGGGGCTCCTTACACTATCTTCATATTTTTGGATTCTTTTTTCTTTTTGTTTTTCTGGTTGGGTGTTTTTTGTTTCCTCATATTTCAGATCTTTGGTTTGATTCTTGGGGTATGTTGATGATCTACAGTTGAGTTTCTGTATAATCTTTATTTCAGACAGTGTATGCTTAATTTCTGACTGGTCCTTTTCCATTTTTTTGGCATTCTCATTAAGGTCCTTGAAGGTCTCACTATGCTCCTCGGAGGTCTCATCAAGTTTTTTGGCGGTTTTTAGAAGATTCTTGAGTAACCTTATAAATGTGGTTTTGAACGCTATGTCCAGTAGTTTGCTTTCCTCCATTTTTTTCATTCGTGACATGTTTCTTTGTCTCCACATTTTGCTGCTTCTCTGTGTTGATGGAGTGGTTTTCTGTGGTAGCTGACCAGTGGTTCAGCCTATCACCTGAAGTGGACACTCTTGGTGCACTCCTTTGTGGGCTGAGTGCAAAGTCTTGGTGTAGTTAAGCCTTGATTGCTGTTGGTACACTGGGAGGAACTGACCTCCAGGCCAATTGGCTGTGAGGACCCGCTGTGTCTATAATGGAAGAACTGCTGTGCTGGAGACACGCTTATGGTGCAGGACTTGTTTCAGTGGGGCTTTGGTGCTCACTGAGTCTGCCTCTTGAATGTGTCACTTATGGATGTGAGTAGTTGAAATATGGTGTCGTCTCACACTGACCACTAGATACACTAGCTTCTGGATCTCCAATGGGGTGCAGGTCAGCTACTGTCTGAGGCCACCCAGCATGAGCTACAGTGAGAACTACAGTTTTCTCCTCTTTGCTTGGGGTTTGGAGGTTTTGGAGCTGTCTGACCAGAGTTGCAGTTTGTTAGGTTAAGCTGTGATAGGGCAGACCATTTATATGCAAAAGCTGCTGCATGGAGCTTGGGTAGATTTGTAGATTGTGCGGGACGGGGTCTCAGGGAGTCACTAGGCTAGGTCATGGCAAACAGCGATGGCTGCCAGTCAGCCGTCTCTGTGTCTCCGCGTTTCCAAGTCCCCGTGCTCCAGCACAGTAAAAATGATTGCTGTGCGCACCTCTGCAAGAAACACACCCTCACTTTCCGACCCGATGCCCTACAGTCCAGCTTCTCCCCGTAGGAGTTTGGGTCCCCAGTGTCTCCCCAGAGACTGGAGTTCAGAGTAATCGGGAGCTTGTCTCCCTTCAGGTTGAAAAAAGCAGTGCACCCAGTCACCTGCCGCCAGCCCAATTCGCGCGCCTCCATACCTCAGCTTTTCAGCACTTGTGCACGTCTCAATGCTCTTTTCTCTTTCCTTCTAGTTGTAGAACTTCCACTCAGCCAGCTTTCCCATGGTTCTGGGTGATAGACGTTTTGTCTTTTAGTTGTAGTTTTGAAATTGTTGTGTGAGGCAGCAGTTTAGGTGTTTACCTATTCCGCCATCTTGGTTCCTTCCATCTTGGTTCCTTCCTTACAAGAAGAGTGACAGCCTGGGTTTAAAATTCTCTGCCTCTTATTGTTAACTGTGTTATTTTGGACACATTACTTTAAAAGCTTTCTGAGCACCATTTTCCTCATCTTTATTATTATTTTGGACACATTACTTTAAAAGCTTTCTGAGCACCATTTTCCTCATCTTTATTATTATTTTTAAATATATTTTTATTGATTTCAGAGAGGAAAGGAGAGGGAGAGAGAGAAAAAAACATCAATGATGAGAGTGAATCATTTATTGGCTGACTCCTGCACGCCCCTACTAGGGACTGAGCCTGCAACCTGGGGAATCGAACCCAGGACCCTTAGAGTCCACAGGCTGACACTCTATCCACTGAGCCAAACCAGCTAGGGTGAAACTACATTTATTGAACTCCTGTTATAGGCCAAGGAGTACCCTGAGCCTTTTACCCATCTTACCTCATTTACTGCCCAACAACCTGTGAGATAAGTAGTATTACTTTCTTTTGAATAAGAAAAGAGAGACTCAGAGAGCATAAGTAACTTGCCCAAAGTCACACAGCTATCAAATAGTAGAGCCAGGTCTCCGAGCGCAAAGTCCTGATCATTTACTCCATATTGTTCAGACCATGGGGTCCCAGTGGTCTGTTTCACTTGGCCTTGTTAGTGTCTCAGGAAGCCACTTTCCTGTGCAGTGAGATACAGTTTCAGGCAGCAGGGAGCTGAAAATTACAGAAAGCACTCTTCAACCCAGTGTAGAGTTCATTAAGCTCCAGGGGGCACTTAATATCTTCAGCATTTTTAAGCAGCTCTAGGCTCCATGAGTAAAGGAAAAAGCTTATACCCACCCCCTAAAAGGTGAATGAGTCTTTGCTAACTAAATACTGCAGAGAAGCAGCTTCCCCATTTGGCTGCAATTACCTTGGTCCCCAGTTACATCATTGCTAGTGAAATGATTAACAAAATAATGGTAATGATGCTGATGGTAAATTAAATGGAAATAAAAGGAGCTCAGTGTACTGTTCAATTTCCCACTTGGGGACCACTCCTAAATTGTGTTCTTCAGCTTCCCACTGGGAATTTCCACATGTAAATAAATACGCCTGATTGGAAAGGCAAACTTAGACCTCTGTCAGTGGCTAACACTGAAATCCAAGGTTGGGATTGCTTCTCTTCCATCCAGGGAGAGTTCCCAAGGCTGATGTCAGTGAAGATGGATTTTCCTCCTCGAAATGTTCCAATGCATTCTGTAAATAAAGACGAACACCTTATAGGACTGACCTCTGCCACAGAATTTGACATCCTCCTGCCCTAGCCAAACCAAGTGGAAAATTGGATTTAAGAAAAAGAATCAGGACTTCATTGCAACCCAGATGCTTTGTGGTGGCTGGGTTCTCCCCACTGCAAATCAAACCAGCCCCACCAAGAGAAATTACCAACAGATGTGACAAAGAATGAGCATGACAGTTGGGATCTAGTCATGTCATCAGCAGGTTCCTATCTTGTCAGAGGCCCTTTATTAGGGTATTAGTCGTAATCATTAGTTTTTCCTAATAGGAAAACCTTACAAGAAGAGTGACAGCCTGGGTTTAAAATTCAGCTCTGCCTCTTATTGTTAACTGTGTTATTTTGGACACATTACTTTAAAAGCTTTCTGAGCACCATTTTCCTCATCTTTAAAATAAGTGTAATAATAATGCCTGTTTATTATATTGTTCTGTTTTTACAAAATCTTCAGAGATAATATATATTAGTAGTTGTCTAAGGCTGGAGAGGAAGTGTTGGGGGGAATATGAAATGACTGCTCATAGGTACAGTTTTTTTTGTGGGGGGTACTGAAAGTGATTTAAAATTAGATTATAGTGATGATTGGTCAACTCTGTAAATATATGAAAAATGTTTGAATTGTACACTTAAAACGTTAAATCATCTGGACAAGATGATATATTTGGATCTTGCCCAATTTATGGAATAGAAGCACATCCTTAAATGGAGCTTGGTCCTACAGAAAAATGCCCATGTTCATGTTAGTGCACAACAGAGGGAGAGGAGCTAGGTAACCTAAGCTGCAGGCAGTGACAAAATCCCACTACCCTACTATAAAAATTAGCTAATTCACAGGTCAGCTGCCATATATGAAAATTGGTGGTCAAGCACTTAACTACCAATGTTTGATGAGATACTATCATATGCCTGGTCCTGTTCTAAGCACTTTCCATGGATTTCATCTAATCATAACAGCATTATGAGTCTTCAGATGAGAAACTGAGGATTGGAGGATTACAAAGACAGGAAGTTGAGGGGTCAGATGCAAATGCAGACACAGCTGGACTCCAAGGCCTATGGTCCTTACCTCTTTCTGTCCTGCCTAATTTTCATCATACTTTATTGCTTTCTCTATAATCTATCTGTGTGCAAGGAAAGTGCTTAATCACCAGTGAGCATATAACTGAGTTAAAAATAACTCATGTATCGTTTCTTGCTCTAGTTCTTAAATGCAGGGAGTATGATCATGTCTCTTTTTAAGCCCTGAGTTCAGTTTCTTGATGCCCAGACAGGTTCTGCGATTTGCTTGCAAGATACACACTCCTGGCTCCTGAGGGCTAGATGTGCACCTCTTATCTACACCAGGATAACTATTCTTTTTTCTTTTTCCTTTGTAAATATCTGTAATCCAGCCTCTACCCAAATTTGCTACAGAAGCCCTAAAGAAGCCAGATTTCAAAGTGCCTGCTATCTGTTTTTCTCTCACCTCCTGTCATAATGCATTGTTTGCTACACAGTAATTTTTCCACAGCCAGTGATTCCTCCGTCATAAACACGAGAAAACGACTCTGGCAATGTAGTGAGCAGTTGGGAGATGACAAATGGTGCAGGCCCGGCCTTTACAGCAGACTGCCCTGAAGTCAGAGCCTGCGCTACATGGGTGCTCACCTCTCCACAGCCCTCCCCTTCCTACTACACTGGAGGCCCAGCCCAATGCTACTATCAGGCCAGCCCTATGCTACTATCAGGCGGTGGCTCAGGCTGAAGCCCAAGCCCCACAGAGGCTGCACAGAAAGGCCCCAGTGTCTGTTTCTGGCATGCTTACAACTGGGAAACCTTAGGCCAGCTTTGGAGCTTACCATGGATGTAAGATGTAAGGAAGGGTGTTGCCTAGCACTGGACAAGTATTGCCACACTTCATTTGGGCACTTGGGCCTCCACTATGCGGGCAGCCCAACAGGCCTCGGTCCTGCCCAGGTCCCAGCCTGCTTCCTATTCCCTGGTGAGGCCACAGTGCTTTTGTATTCTAGGAGCGCTTCCCAGTCTCCGTGGCTCAAGGGACCCCCATGGGGCACCACAGGCTCCTTTGGAATGATGCTTTATTTATAGATAACAAGCCCTTGCATGAATATATTGCCAAAGTCTGGGTTTGTGTTTTAAATAAAATTCAAAATCTAAAAACCAGAGTTATATGATGACCTCACCTGAGGTGACAAAACAACACTGACTCCTGCCCCTTCCACATGCCCCCTTCCAGTGAGGACCCCCCTGGGGTGCTGAGCCCAACCTTGGGATTCCCTGTCCACACCTAACTTACAGGTGATCCAGAGGAGGTCCCAGGGCCATGTATGGGTCTCCTTCCTGCATGGCCTGATCTCCCAGGTTAAATTTGCTGCTCTAGTGGTATGGGAGCTAAGAGCCTGACTGGGTGCAGAGCCAGAACAAGGGGTGAATCAACTACCTCCAGTACCTGCGAGGAGGGGGCAAAAAAGCACAGAATGGGATGGAGGTCACTGTGTTTCCCAGGACTCCATGGAAGTCAAGTACCACAGACATGCTTTGATAAACCACTTGAAGTGGATGGAGGTAGTGAGACCTCCGCAACACTTCTGCCTGAGTAACAACAGGTAAGTGCTGCCTTCTTACCCTGGGAAAGTTGACCACATTAATTAGGGGGTGGGGGCAGGACAGGGAAGCATGGGCCAGAGCTGCTTGAGCAGGAAGGAAGGAAACTGAGTTCTGTCCTCTGTGCTCTTGGTCTCAGCCTTCCACCCCCGCACACAGACACCACCCCACCCCACCCCCCCACCCCCACCACCCCCACCACCCTCAGGGCTCAGTCTCTTCTCTAAATTAGTAAAGAACATCTGATTGGAGAGACATTTAGTGTCAGGCTCCTAGGTTGATCCCCCAGAGCAGATTGGCTGTGTTGTAGCTTGTCAACCCCTCCCTCTCACCCCAGGCCTCTCTCTCTCTGCATTTGTACAATGTGGAGCTGGACTGCTTGAGTCTCTCAGGACCCAGCCTGCTGGGTCAGCCTGAGAGTCTGATTTATTCTGAAACCCAGGGCAAATAACAGAACCTGAAGGTCTTTCTGTACTTTTTCATGATGGTTCTCTTGGGTTTGCTTATCCTGCTCTGTCTCTGATTCTGGCCTGAAAGAACTGGGCCACAGTCTGATGATCAAAGCAACTAGTGCAAGACAATTGCTTTCATTTGCTGTTTGCTTCGAATCAGGATGACTAGTTGACTTTGTAATTAAGCCTCTTTGAGCACAGGATTAAAAACTCACAGGTATCAGGGACCTTAAAATCACCAGTCCTTCCCAATCTGTCTCAAGACTCCCTTTCTATAAAAAATATAATACCCTCTTTACTATCCTGAAATGAAACTCATAAATAATATAAGCTATCTTTAATTTAAAAAAATTGTTATAATATCCATATTATATCCATTATGTTAAAAATAATGTATTAGAAATAATATATACTGCAATATGTAAATGTCTGGGTACAACCCCACTAGAGACATCATGAAGAAGTCAGAAGCCTGCACCTATGCACAGAACCATGCATATGATTCGACGTATACAACTGCGACTGCTCCAAATGCATGTGGGTGCAAGAGTATTGTACTTCTAACTCATATACCATGAGCAGTGTTGATTTACCAAAATGAGTTCCAAAAGAATATAAGCAACTCTTGATTAAATAATAATAATGTAAACCCATCAAATGTCACTCCTAAGTACGTGCCCAGGAGAAATGGAAAGATATGTCCACATAGAGACTTGAACAGGAATGCTCATAGTAGCATTAGTCATAGCAGCCAAACATGGAAACAATCAAAATGTCTACCAACTGGTGATGGATTTAAAGAAAAAAAAACGTGGAATACTGCAATGGAATACCATTCCGCAATAAAAGGAAACTAATGATCCGTGGCATGATGTTGATGATTCTCAAAGATTATGCTAAGTAAAAGAAGGGAAACACAAAAGACTATATATTGTATGATTCTATTCATGTGAAATTTCTAGAAAAGACAAATCTGTAGAGACAGCAGATCAGTGATTGCCTGGGGCTGGGGGTGGGAATGGGAATTGATGGTAAACAGGCACAGGGGAACTGTGAAGAGTGATGGGAATGCTGTGAAACTGCACAGTGGTGATGGTTGCTCAACTTAGCAAATTACTAAATTCAATGAAGTGATTAAACATTATTGATGATGCTTTAAAAATGAGTGAATTTTAGAGTACGTCAATCACAACTCAATAAAACTGTTTTAAAAAGATGTACTTTACCCTTGATTTGCCTTTTTATTATGTACCCAGGTGGTTTATAGATTCACTGACCAGTTACTCCAAACTCATGGTTTAATACTCAGAAGGAGTATGTGAAGAGGGGGCCCTTGGGAAATCCAGAATGTATGGTTTGGTTTTATTTGGAATCCAGTGACATTGATCATCGAAGCTTCTGGTATTCACATGCTGGCTAGCAGGTACCAAAAAAGACCATGGTCGTGCAAGGGCCACTTCTTCATTCTTCTAAACATAATGTTCTCAAACCAGACACCCTTTCTTTCCTCCCAAGTTCTATTCTATGTCCTGAGTAGCCATAGAGTAATGAGCACTGAATGATGAGCTCTGCTCTGAGCTTAAAATACTACCAATTATAATTAGAGCCATCTTTCTTTTTGTTCTTCATATGCTGGGCCAGAAACACCCCCACTTCCTACCAGGTTAAAGTGATCACAAAGTCTCTTTGAATAGTTAGTTCTCTTTCCTGGGGAATAGGAAGAAAAAGAAGCAACCCAGACCAGGTGGATCTAAATTGAACACACTTTTCTTGGCACTTAATTTTCCTTACACAGAGTGCAAAAGACATTGGCGGTCTCCTGGGAATACTTCCCAAGCAATGCCTGGAGTTGTAACCATTGGACAGCCATTAACCATATTGAGCCTCACAGGGCTTAGCTCTCCACCCACCACCGAGGAACATAATCAGAAACTACCATTTACCCTGGGAAAATGTCCTTTAAGTAGCACCAACCAATCTTCCCCAATAAAAGAAGACCGTAAACATTGCTGACAACCATGCTCAGCAGAGCTTCAATCTAAAGATGCAGAGGTGAAGAAAGAGAAATATCCAAGATAGCTCCTGGAAGCAAACTTTTCCATCAGCATTCATGGGTCAAAGGTGCATCAATGGGAGGTGGCATTCTCAGACATTGTTTCTTCTTCACGTCTCATATCCAGTCAGTTGTCAGGTCAAATCTACTCAGTGATGGGTCTTGCATCCCTCCCAATTTTTGCATCTCTACTGCCTATTTCCTAGTTCAACAAAGTGTATTGGAACCTTTGGGACTTTGTGCACAAATTCTAACTGCAAATGCTTCTTACTAATTGTATGACCTCCAGCAAGTTGCTTAACTTCATTAAGTCTTGGTTGCTTACCTGTTAAAGGGGGAAACCATTGCCTAATGCATTGTTATTGTAAAGATTCAATGAGAGCGCACTAGGAATGCTTGGGGCTGCTACCTACAAGATACTCAAAAAATATCTCTTGGGCTGATGAAAGAGAAGTGGATAGAGACTTCCAGTTAAATGTGATAGAAGTGACATGTATGTTTACTTTTCCTACTTCCCAAAACCATGCTAAATTGGTAATGAAGGGGTAAAAATATGTGTAAACTTACAAAGACACATAGAATAAAAACAGCATAGTTTTGCTCTGTGTGATCTATAAATGCAAAGGAAACAGAGAAAGCTTCCATGTACCATCTATGTGCCCGTCATCGCTTGCATAACAAACCTCCCCAAAACTTAGTTGCTCTAAAAAAAGTCGTTTTATTTGCTCACAGTTGTGTGTGTCAGTGATTTGGGCTGGGCTCAGGTGGTGGATCTTCCACTGGGATTAACTGACCTCACCCATTTGTAGTCAGTGGGTAGCTGGAGTGACTGAGGGCTGGGCTCTGCTGGGATGGTGTGGCTTCTCCATGTGGTCACTCACCATCCAGATTGCCTTTACTTCTTCACTGGGTGGTCTCAGGATTCCTAGCAGCCAGAGAACAAAACCCACGGCATGAACCTCTGCTTGCTTCACATTGGCAAGTCATAGAAAGTGGCCAAGCCCAAATTCCATGTGGGAAAGGTTCCACAAGATTCCTTGTGGAACATTAGTGCCACCATCTACCACAACCTCTAAAGCACATTTACCATATTTTCCAATTAATATGATCATGTCTCTGCTGCTTTTTGTTTATAGAGGTGCTATCCAGGTCAATGGTAAATCAAAAGAGATAAAAGCGGGGTGTGCCAATTAGTACCTTATTGTCTCATAGCTGCAAATCCACACTTTGATACTCTGCTTTGTGATGCTGAAGCCAAGATTCTGAAAATCCCTTTCACCGTGGCCAGCTGGCTCCCTGGGAAGCGCTGCTGAAGGGGAGGGTTTTACTAGGGGGACAGGGCTGGAGGAAGAGACCTGCTCCCTCCTGTTTGCTTCCAGTCTACTGGCAGTTCTTGAGACCGTCACTCTGGCAGGTCTTCACCCTGGCCGAAACAGTGCCTTACTTGAGCAACAGTTGAATCCAGTTTGCAATTTTCCCAGCACTTGCAGAATCAACTTTCCTGTGCTCCCTCAGATACCAGCACCACCTAAGCCACCCCTTCAATCCACACGCACACAGTTAAAATAGCTGTCTTGGTTTCCAAAGTCTGACAATTATACAGGGGATCCAATACCGGGTGAAAAATAACCACAAGAACTCAAAGGATGATAGCGAAAAGAGATCCCAGGCAGATAGGTTGCTTGAATTAATAGCCACAGTTGGTGACCTTCCTATATCCATGTTCTTTGCAGAGTGACTTTTCAGATTCTTCCACCAAGACTTGGATTCTGTTTCTGTTCCCCTTGATTCTGGGCTGGCCTTGTGATTTGTTTGGCTAATAAAATGTGATGGAAGTCACGGTCAGCCAGTCCCAGCCTCAAGAGGCCTTGACTCTTTCCTTTATCTTTCTTCGATCCTGATCTCCACCATGACATCTGGGCTAACCTGCTGGAGGATGAGATCATGAGGCACGCCATCCAATAGCCAGCTCCCCACCCCAGCAGGCAGAACTGCAGTGAATTGCAGGTGTCTGAGGGAATCAAGCTGAGACCTGGGGGACCATCCAGCAGAGCTCAGCCCAAAATGCCAACCTGCAGAATTGTGAGCTAATTAAATGATTGTTTGTAACCATTAAATTTTAGGGTGATTTATTATGCAGAAATAGCTAACTGATACACAGGCATAGAGAACAACCAGTCCACATTGGAACAAGAGGATTGAAGGCTCCCAGATGGATGTATTCAAGAAAAAAAAAAGTGATGTTGTTAGATAAGCTAATGTGTTGGAACATGTTGAAAGAATATTTACAGCCCTAGCTGGTTTGGCTTAGTGGATAAAGCATCGGCCTATGGACTAAAGGGTCCTGGGTTTGATTCCAGTCAAGGGCACGTGCCCAGGTTGCGGGCTCCATCCCAAGTGTGGGGCATGCAGTGCAGGAGGCAGCCAATCAATGATTCTCTCTCATCATTGATGTTTCTATCTCTCTCTTCCCTCTCCCTTCTTATCTGAAATCAATAAAAATATATTTTAAAAATAATATTTACATTCTTAGTGGAGAATTAATGATTTACTTTTAGATTAACAGAAAAATAGGCAATTTATTATCAAAAAAAGTTGTACAAGGGAGAAAATGCAATCATGTTCTACATGTCTCATCTATGAGTGATATTTCCACAGCCATAATAAAGCAAATGCTTAATATTATTTTAAGCTAAAATTATGATATAATGATGTTAAGAGGCCAGAAGGAGGGAACTGGTGTATACATGTGTGATGGGAATTGAGGTGAAACAGGGTAGAAACTTGAATCCTGTCTTCCATAATTAGAAGTCAAGAAATAGCAGAATAATTGTATTAGTTGAAAGCCAGAGATAAATATTAGAAGAAACAGCTAAAAGCTTACATAGTAGATGTCTCTGTGGAACAGCAACCTTAGAGGGTGAGTTGGGACAAAGGATTGCAGCTTCTTATTGCAAGCCTTATGGAACTGTTTGATGTGACTTATATGTATAACAAATAAAATTCAAATTTACAAAAATGAAATGGACTTTATGGATTTCTTCTATAGTAATTGCCAATTCACTGTAGTAAACTTGAATCCCCAAACTTGGCTTCAAGTGCTGTTTTGACTAGTGGAAATGCAGATGATAGTCATCAGGCATTCAATCCCAAATTCAATCATCTTTTATTCTACCTCCAAAATATTGCAGCCCAGCTCTCTCCACCACCATGCCTCTGCAAGAGCTCAGGACACCATCTCTCACCAGGACCACTGCATTTTCCACCTATTTTCCCTGCCTCTGACATTTCTTGTTCCCTAAAATATTCTTCACAGAGCTTCCAGAATGATCTTTGTAACAGCAGTGGCCCTGTATAAACTCAGGATCTCATACACGGCCCTCATGCTTTGGGCTCTCCATCATTTTCCAGCTTCATCTCTTGCCATCGGTCAAGCTTGTCTCCACTTATACTTCCCACTCCTCAGTTTTGTCATGCTCTGGTTTTCTGCTAAGTCTTTGCACATGTGATTTCCTCTACCTATTTTCTGTTTTAGCAGACCCTGTTGGCTACCTACTCAAAATTCACTCTTTTCATTTTTCCTACAGAATCCTGGAAATCCTTGGTCTCGGGGAAAGTGGGCCCAAGACCTGGTCTAGAGGTGGACATATTACCCAATTTCAACTAATTATTTGTACAAGGAAGTCACAATGAAACATCTGGAAGGATTTTCCCTACCTGATATTAGAAAGGTATGCAAGCAAAAACTCTCAACCCCTATCCCCTCTAGCTTTCTTTCCCAGAAATTGATTGTGAGGTCTGGACCTGCTGTAGACCAGTGGGAGAAAGGAAAGAGATACTGACTGGAACCCAGGTTTCCTGAAACCTCTGCACCAATGCTAGAAACTCCTACCACCAGACATTTTCTTATGTAGACAAATAACACCCTTTTGCTGTGCAACAGTTGACAGGGCATTACTTGAAGCTGAACGTATTTATGCTAGGTATAGCTACCTTTCCCAAGTGAAATCCTGCTCATCCTTCAGGACTCAGCAGAGTCACCACCTGTAATATCTGTACCAGGTTAAAGAACCCTCATCCCCGACCTTAAGTTTCTATAATTTCTGTAATTATAGCATAATGATTAAAAGCACCAGCTCTGAAGGCAGACTGCCTAAATTCAGAGCCCAGCTCTACTACCTACCAGTTAGTAACTTTTGGCAAGTTATTGATCCTCTCTATGACTTAGTTTCCTCATCTATTAAGAAGGGATAAGAATCTTATTAACCTAATCTAATTGTCACAGGGATTAAATGAGTTAATGCATGTAATGTACTTTGTAATTGGTTCCTGATAATCCATTCAATTAATGTTTGCTGTTATTAAAATAAGCTTCATCATATTCTATCACAATAGCCTAATAGTCCTCTTCCCAGAGAGATTGTAAAGATAAAGAAGGCAGAGGCTACATCTGTCTGGTTTATTGCTATATTCTTATGGATACTAGAGATATTGCCTTGTAAGTGTTTATTGAATGAATAAGCATATATCATACAGTGTGAACAGTATATGAAAAGTAAACCAAGTCAAACAGTAACCCAACTGAAAAGGCTTTTTTTTTTTTCACATTAAGCCAGTGAAGGGAGTTAAAAATAAGCAACTTAGTGTGTTCTAGAAGGCTACTGCAGGAAGAATTCCCAATGTTGGGTCAAAGGACAAAATACCCTTGTGCTTGCAAAGCCCCTGGCTAGCCAGCTTCACTCAATCAAGGAAAAAATCACTAGATCAGCCAAAAGATATTCAAAGGTCAGTTGTTGGACTACTTGTCCATAAGCCTTTTTCCTTGGCCTCTTAAGATGGAGTCTGTAATCAAAGATAGAATGTGAGAAATAACTATTAAAGCCAACCAATTCCAGATAACCATTCCCCTAGTATCTTTCTCTATGTTGATTCACCATGCTTTTTCTTGCCACTCACATTGTCAGCAAGTCAACTTCCTCTCTGTGGACCTTAAACTCATCCTTCACTTGAGCTGGAAGCTCATGACAATGTTATTCTTTGTAGAGCGTGTGTGTGTGTGTGTGTGTGTGTGTGTGTGTGTGTGTAAAAGTGAGAAGGAAAGTCTAACACAAGAGTGATTGCACACAAGTATCTTCTGGTGAGTGTGCAGTTTTATTCATGTGTGCTGACAGGTAAAATGGGAAAATACTCCCTGGTCTTCAGAAAACTTCTACCATTGATCCTCATGGTAATTTACTTTTTTATCTCTTTCCTTTCCCTTTACCTTAAGAAATTATGGCATTTTTCTTTACAGAGCTCAGTAATTGGAAAACTGGTTTACAAATCTGGCCACTTTTCTTCTCTAAAGATTTTTTTAAAATAACTTGTAGAGCTGAGGGAACGAGAAGAGAAACAGGAAAAGGTATGCATTTTAGTGAGATCCAGAAGGATGAAAATTTTTATTTAATATTCCCACTTATTACTTTGCAGGAATAATTTGAAGAAGGGAACTGGAATTTAATTCTTTGGATAACACAGGTCTGGAGCCATATGCATAATTTACCTTTAAAAATATGTGTAGACTCTGGATCAATCAGACTTTAAGTCACAGTAGTGGGAGGATGTCAGTTCCAGAGATCACTCCACAACAGAGAAATAACAGCAATAAAAACATCAGTGACAGCTCACTTCTAGGTATCAAAATCTGTTTTAATTTCCTGTGGCTGCTGGAGTTCTTGGGAGAATTAATGATTTAATACACAAAAAGCCCTTAAAACAGTGCTTTAAAACAGCATTTTTTGTTTGTTTTCTGTTATCATTATTATGGGCTTTGGAATATTTTCAGGAAATATTTTGCGGTGGTCCTTCAATAGGGGTCCATGGATGTTCTGGGGAATTTGTATGTAAAATTTGGTGAATAAGTGTAGTTGTGTATTAGTTTGCTAGGGCTGCTATAACTAAGTACCATAAACTGGGTGGCTTAAACAACATAAATTTGTTGTCTCACAGTTCTAGAGGGTAAATTTTGAAATCAGAGCATTGGCAGGATTGGTCTAGTCTGAGGGTAGTAGAGAAAAATGTCTCATTGGTCTTCCAGTCAATAAGGGTAGCAGGGAATCCCCTTAAGTTAGTTGCATGGGGACTGCCTCAGTTTGACAAAAGGCCCTTACACCCACCTGGGGTGGGCTCAGATTGATGTGTAGAAATCCAGTATGTTAGTTAGAGCAGTCTAAGCTGCTGTAACAAAGAGACCCCAAATGACAGCAGCTTAAGCTAGATAAGAATTTATTTCTCATTTATACCATAGTTAAGAGATAAGAGGTGCTGTGCTGGCAGACAGCTCTGCCATTCCTAACATGTGGCTCTTCCTTGTCAGTCCAAAGTGATGGCTGCAGATCTCGTCCTTCCAGCCAACAAAAAGGACAACCACTTGCTCAGCAGGAAAGGAGAGCATGTGCTCAAGCTTCTTAAGGCATTTGCTCATTCATATCCCATTGGCCAGAATGGAGTGACCAAGGGCTCACCAAGCCTTAAAGAAGGCTTGGGATTGTCATCTTTAAATGGATTGCCAGTGCTTAGCCAGACACTCACCTATTACGGAAGAAGAAGAGAACAAATAGTGGGGAAGACAGCTAGTACATCAAACTCATGGGATCTTTTTTCCATTCTGGGCCTATCAATGGAAAAACTCATGGGCTCCATTCCTTAGGGAAGTGACCTTCCTTTTTTTTATAATTCATTTCTGGTTTATTATTTCTGTTTCAAAGCACCTCTAATTTAATATCAAGAAAATGATACAAAAGGCCCAAATACAATGAAGGAACACATGCCCTCACTAATACCAATGACAATGCTCTTTCAACACGTGCCTGTTGAATGCAATGGGGATTTAATAAATTTAACTACTAAAAATAAAACACAGTGAGTCTCTTATCCCTTTACAACCTAGTTGCGAATTGAATGTTTATAATGCTTCAAACAGTTAAACCTGAAGTTCAATACCACACTTTCATGTTGGTAGCCCTCAGTAGGTTATCTACAGTATTAGCAGCCATTCAGAACAAATCATTCACTAAAGCAACATTGATTTGCCCTATCTGGTTTGGCTCAGTGAATAGAGCGTCGGCCTGTGGACTGAGGGGTCCCAGGTTCAATTCTGGTCTTTCCCCGGTGGGGGGCATGCAGGAGGCAGCTGATCAATGATTATCTCTCATCATTGATGTTTCTATCTCTCCCTCTCCCGTCCTCTCTGAAATCAATAAAAACATATTTTTAAAAAACTACATTGATTTAAGGCTCATGCAAGTAATACAGAGCCCCAAACTAAATGGTTAAACATATGAACTACTTGTACTGATATCTATTATTGTATTATTTCAGAACTATTAAGTTGTTTCTTAGCAAATAAACCCTTTCTAGGCAAAATTCACCTCATTTGAGGTTAACCCAGAAGTTCAACAACGATCAGGAAGCCACGGTCTTATTGGCAAAACTGATAAACAGTGTCTCCAAGTCACTATGTTCAAGGTTAAGAGCCCTGCATATTCCATTTTTACATTCTACTGGAATGTTTAACTCATGTTTAATTCATGGTTTTAAATCTCCAGGTTTTCATTCCTCCAACCTGTTTGAAGACACAGTGTGCCACAGACTCAAAACTTCCATTTCTCCCTCTATTTTCTCCAAACAGAAACCTTTCTTAAGTGTCCACATGCTCTAAAAGGGGAATCTTTCAGAGATGGCCAGTTCTTCGGAATAGTCTGATGCCGTCAGACCTCTGAAGCAAAGGGAGGGGGAAGAAAGAAAAGCTGAAACAAGGTTTATCTGGTAAGTTTTACATTAACCATTACAAGCTAGGTAGTACAAGAATATGGCTTTTTGGCCCGGCCAGCATGGCTCAGTGGATGAGCACTGACCTATGAACCAGGAGGTCACGGTTCAATTCCCAGTCAAGGCACATGCTTGGGTTGCAGGCTCCATTTCTAGCGGGGGGTGTGCAGGAGGCAGCCGATCAGTGATTCTCTTCCATCTAGATCAAGCATGACAAACTTGTGGCCAGCGGCTGCATGCGGCCCACAACGAATATTTTTGTGGCCCAGACAATATAACAGTATGTAAGAAATGTTTTAATAAAAATTTCGTAACTTAATTTTTACAGTATCCTGTTATACATAATCTATATATATAAGCCTAAGTGACCATCATGACCGAACAACTGGAACAACCAGAATGACCGGTCGCTATGACACACACTGACCACCAGGGGGCAGATGCTCAACACAGGAGCTGCCTCCTGGTGGTCAGTGTGCTCCCACAGCGGGAGCAACGCTCAGCTGACCGACCAGTTTGTTGGCCCACCTGCCCAGCAGCAGCCACTCACTTCCTCACTCCTGCAGGTATAATCTCAGGAGAACGGGCCAGGCACCTGTGCCACCTGCAGGATCTGGACAGCACTGCTGCCTCCTGGAAGTCAGCCTTGGGCACTGCGGCTGCTTCCCCTTTCTAGATGCTCTGCAAGGAAGAAATGATATAAAAGTGGCCACCAGGTGTCTCCTGACAACCAGCATGAACGTCAGCAGGATGGATTCCAACCCAAGGCCCACAAGGGCAATCTCACTGCCCACCCAGAGGGCGGATTGCATCCCAGCCTTCCCCCCACCCCACTTGGGACCCCATCTATGCATGAATTCGTGCACCAGGCCTCTAGCTATTAATAACGAACTACAATACTTGTTAATGACTGATTTCTATAGTCGTGTTGCATTCATTTCCCTTACGTGCCTTACACGTAGGTACACCATTTCTATCCACTAATACTAGCAACCAATATTTTAGCAGCTGATTGCCAGGTCATTAGTCTTGTACTGACTTGTTTGGTGTGCGCAACAGGAAATATTTTGCTTTCAGAGAACAAGAAAAATAGGTTTATTTGCATTACGCTTATTAATTTGTGCAGTTATTCAGTGTCTGGTAAGTTAATGTTCAAGAAAAAATATTAATTTTTATTAAAATGTTCTATTATTTTATGTTAACAATTACTCATTTATTTCAGCCCTTTGTATTCAGCATGTTTCTATCAAAATAAACCTACGTTTCTATTAAAATTGAAGCTTTTGTTTTTTTGCAGCCCACATAAACTTAAACCTTGTTTATTTGGCCCATGTTAGCCTTTGAGTTTGACATGCTTGATCTAGAACCATAGAGGCAAAAACTGGAAACTGGAATTAATTCAATTAGAGCAAACTTACTCATTCTTATTCATGATTCTTGGGAAATAGTGATTGAAAATAGTTGAAAAATAAGAGAGAAAGCTGACCTTCCTCAGGGATCTTTGCAGTGTCTGGTTTTTCTCTCTGACCTCTCCAAAATCCAGAAATGTTGGTTCTCTTCTGGCGATGCAGACCTCTACACCACAATAGCCTGTGGTTAGCACTGTCTCCCTTCCTTTCTTCACTAGCTAGTCTTCTCATTTCTGGATACTGAGAGTGTCTTCTAGATATAAGGAGGAGAGCAATATATTAAACTTAACACCAGGGTGCTAATGTGAAATTAGTTATTTGAGGAGTATGTTGTTTGTTTGTTTGTTTGTTTTTTTAAAAACTTGGTTATGATACTAAATGAATTTTGAATTGGTGGAATTTCAAAGGGGGTGGTAGGAGAATTCTGACATGTTCTCCACATGTTACCTCAGAGGGACCCGAGGGGGCCTGAATTCTGATTGCCCACAGTGGAGCTCACTCATTAACAATCTCTTTATTGATTCTTCTCCTGTCCCTGTCTGGGAACCCAGAACTCTGAGTGGCATGACTTCTACAACATGAGAATCTGAAAACATGCGACAAATGGACAGACAGCACCTAAGACTCAGAGACAGCATCTTGATGCTGTGGGCAGCCTAGGCTTCAGCCCACCTTGAGGTTAGCTCCATTTGACCTTGACCTAACCATTACTTGATACCTTGAGTTTTAGCTAATTTTGAGTTGGGTTTCTGTCCATTGCAATTGAAAGGGTCCTGGTGGGATAATGTTTATTTTCTTCTTTTTGCTTCTGTTTTTCTATAATGAAAAAAAGACACACATCTTAATGCCGCATATGGCAGAATAATGTTCTAAAGGAAATGTCTTTAATAGTGTCACCTTAAATAGCCAATGCGGGGACACAGTGTACCTTTTTCTCTTAATATCAGTGAAACCAGGCCTTCATGAAACAATGGGATCATTGAACCATGAGTCGTCACAGACAATCACACTCTCAAAATGCTCCCACAGTGGTGAATGACAGAGGGTCTTGCCTTTGTCAGCTCCACCAATCACCCAGACTCGTAGAATGGTTTGAATGTAGCTTCTCATTTGGCCCCAAAGCTGTGCCCAAGTTAATGACTTGGAAAAACATGTCATCATCCATATAATCTGCAGAAACCAGAGAGCACCCTGAATCAGGTGTTGCCACTGCAGAGGAATCGTTCACAAATCCTGCACACATTTCGGCAGTGTTTGCATTATTTCTCACTACTGTTTAATTAAATCCTGTGTAAACAGACGGGCTTATTTGTTTGGTCCTAATAGTTGGAAAATTTGGATATTGTGCATAGTGACATTTACAAATATTTGTATTTACCAAGTAATATTCTTTTCATTTAAAAAAATTCCTTTATGCTAAAGAGAAAGCAGATTTAGCCTTTATGGAAACATACTTGTTCTCGTGGCTTTTTATAGCCAGAGGCAGTCACAGATTGCTGGGCATCGTTGAAAGGAGGGATGGAAACAAAGCACAGAGCGCTGGCAGCCTCGGCTCAGAGTTTGGGTGCATCTTCACATACAGCTCCATGTCTGCGTTTCAGGCAGACATAAAAAGGAAACAGGTCCAGATAAAATGGACCCAATTCTCAAAAATGTGCAATTCCTTTAAATACTAATTCCATATTTAGGAACCTATGCTAAGAATCGAAATTAAAGATGTGATCAAAGATAAATGTAGATAGGTGTAGACCTGTAATGCAGTACTATTTATAAGAAATTCTTGAAACAATTCAAATGTAAAATAATTGTTTATTGGTTAAATTGTGGAGTATTCCTACTATGAAAATCTGTGCAGCAATTAAACATAATGCAGGTTTCAGGACAATGGGGCAGAGCTGTGTAAACAATATAAGTGAAAAATGCAGATTACAAATGACTATGAGTAGCATGATATCCGTTTTGTAAAAACAAAACCTACATCTCTGTGTACATGAATGTCTAGAAGGCCTTACACCAAAATGTTAATAGGATATGTTTTGGAGTGGTGGGATAAGTAAGTGCCTCAAAACACTGCTAATAAGTGGCAGAACTTGCATTTAAACTCTTGATTTATGTCTAATTTAAAAGCCCTATTTCCACTATCTCATGTTACCCGCACCCAGGAAGATATTTACACTGAAAACAGAAACACTCTGAAATAGAATGTAGACCCTAATAGATTATGTTAAAATATTTCTAAGCTCTAATGGTTACATCTCTGGAGACAGCTATCATCATGATTAGTTAACTCTGGGTTGTCTATCAAAGATGGTGGAGTGGGCTAGCCATTGTTTGATCCGGTCTCATCCTATATTGAATGCTGCAGATGACTAGAACCAACAATACCAAATTTGGTGTCAATGTCCATAGCCCCTTAGGCCCAATTTACAAGGGTATCACCCTGTGACAAAATCATAAGATCCTGAAATTTATCTATGCTGCCTGGCAGTTTTTACTGGTATATAAGGTCTTGAATTTTCAAGGTCCCATTTCCTGGATCATTGTCCTCATCACTGTGTTTTTCTGAACCTTGTTCAGATCCGACTCAATAGCATTGGTTAACTCCATCAACTGCTTATACAGTGAAGCTTCCCAACATCTGTTCTGCTCTACTTGTGGGAATTTCTGCTAGGCTTGCATGACATTGAACTCAGTATTAGAAAGCCAGGGGAAAAGGGGCATTCAAGAAAAAAAAGGGGAGAATCTTCTTTATGAACACTGTAGACATAAAATATCAATTTTCTTATACCCCATGTATTAGAAATCTCTTATTACCAATAAGGAATATATTTGAGATCGAATTTCTCTTTCAGAGTTGGTTTCTCCCATTGGGGTTTGGGAAATTTGAGCAGATGGATAAACACAGAAGACTTAAACATAGCAAGAAATTACTAAGTAGTTATGCCTAACATTTGCAACTAGTAAAGCAGAGCTACCCAAAGAATGATAAGAAAGCAGAGGAAAGAGGTGAATGTGTTGTTTATCAGAAAAGCATCAATGTTCTCATTATGGAAAAATTAGAAATCAGAAATTTTCAGTTTAGTATAATTTTATTTCATTTTATAGTTTAATGCATATAACAAGAATGAGGGTAGGGGAGCAGAGCATGGTCATGTTTTCAAGGCTTTGTCCTATAAAGGTCTTGATCAGACCCTGGTTGCAGCCCAGCAGAGCTTGGAGACAGAAACACCGGGGCTTTAGAAAGGAAGGTTAGACAAATATTGGGAACTTGAATCCTTAATTAACTGACTTTTTTTTTTCCTGAGCTCTACTCTTCAGAGAAAGACTTCCTAATTAAACTACTCTGTTTGGTGAATATCCTCATTAATTAAAGTAGTAGGTTCTAGTGATAATTTTTTTTTATTTGTTTTACATAAATTTATAAATATGATAATTACAGTCATCTTTTAAAGTACAGTCTTTCCCTTGCTTTTTCTTTTTTTGTTTAGATCTTCCCCTCCTTCACCTTTCCTCTCCACCCACACCAATGCCCATACTGCCCACCAATAATCCCAGGTGCTACCTAATGTGTGTGCTTCCACTCTTTATTGGATCTCTTTCTCACACACACAATATACACACACACCCTGGAATCATATTATACACACTTTAATGCATCTGGCTTTTCTTATTTAATATTTCATTAAAATCTGTCCAAGTCAATGTGTGGCTCTAATCAGGGGTGGGGAACCTTTTTTTTTTTTTTCTTCCAAGGGCCATTTAGATATTTATAATATCATTCATGGGTCATACAAAATTATCTACTTAAAAATTAGCCTGTTATATTTGGTCAAACATTTAATTAACTCACCCCTAATGCCTTGGCAGAGCCAGACCACCCCTGCTCCAAATTATTCTTTTAGCAGCTGCAGATCACCATGCTTTAGATATACTATTGACCTAATATGGACCTAATATATACCTAAGCTTTCATTTATCAACTATGCCATAATAAACATTCTTGCACTGTGCCACTGGGATAGATTCCTAAAAGTGGGACTGCTGGATCAAAGGACAGCATAGTTCTTTTCTCTCTTTCCTTTTTAAGGAAGAGATGCTGCTAGACTGTTTCTAACTTACAAGTGACCTTGCAGACTCAGTTTCCCTCTCTGGACCTCTGTTTTCTCACTCCTAAAGCAGATGACCTTGACTGTCCTTTGCAGCTTATTCTAAACGTCTCTGCTTCTGCGCCTGCACCCACTGTCCTGTGTTTTGCTGCAGTGAAGTGAGGATCATCACTACTGCTGACTCAGGGACACGCATCCTGCCTGTCTCAGTCTCAGGATTTTGGAGGTACATTTTCTGCACGCAGACTAGGTACTAAGCTGAATCACTGATTTCCAAGTATGAACTCTTCTGAAATGCTAAGGTGAGGGAAGCTTGCCTTGATTAGCTTGTCTTCTTGACACCCAGGGTTCAGATGAGAAATGGAAAACGCAGCTGATTGCAAAGCTCCAAGCTTCTGTCATTTATGTTTAGGTTTACCTTGATCTAAACAAAAGGTTCCTGAGAACACACTCATAGCAGCCTCTGTGTTTGAGCACTTTTTCAGAATGCTCCCTATTTTCTTTTAATGAACATGCATACTTGATTATTGCCTGACCAAACCACTGAATGAGGAGGAGAAATGTTGCACAATGAGTATCTACTTGTTAAGGCTTTCTATTCTGTGCATGTCTCCCCATATTAAACCTTCTGGACCAAGGAGAAAGAACTGTTTTATTTGCTAAATCTGAGGAGCTTTGAACAGATTTATAATAACATTTAAATCTGAATAATAGCATTTGCTTATGGAAAGCATACTAGGCAGGCAGCCAGCCTAAGTCTAGGCACTTTACAAACATACATATCTCATTTAATCCTTGAACAACCCTTGAGGTAGATTAATCTTCTTATCCTCATTTTATAGATCAAGAATGTCCCTTGTGGTCGCAGAGCTAGGGGGTGGTGTGCTGCAGAACCCACGTGCTCAGTAGGAAACGACTCTGCAGTGGAACTGGACAGTGGTGGGCAAGTGGGACAAAAATACTGCATGGCTTCTTGGCAATGCCATCCTCACCCCACAGAGAGGCCTCGCATCCATTAGCTGTAGAGGTCTTAGGTGTTTATGGCTCCCACATCAAAACCATCTGAGCACCCGCACAGGTGCTCACATTAAATCCGCTGGGTGGGATGGAATGGAGTCAACAGAGGCCTGGGCTCAAATCCTGACTCTGGGGCTGACCTTAGGCAGGTTTCCTCGCTTTTCTGTCACCCTGGCCCTGCAGCTCTTTCTCCACTGCTGCAAGCGCCCACTCACACCAGAGCAGGAGTTGGTCAAGTACCTTTTCCTCTCCTTCCTCTCCCCTTCCCTACTGCGGAGGAGGACAGCATCGTGAATGCCAAAGTCTGCCCTTCAGGCCCTCTCCTGCTCCCCCGCCTCTTACGGCTCTCCTCTCCTGTCTTGGGACAGACACTGGCGTCAGGGCTGCCACTGATGGCCTGTTTTTCAATAGACTACCTCTTCCCCCTCCATACTGCGGGGTGGACACGGGTTTTCAAAAATAGCTATTTATTTGCTTATCTACAAAGGAGGGGGGGATGATCGAGGGCAAAATCAATTACTATTTTTCATCTTTGACAAAGTAATTAAGGCCATAGTGACTGCTAATTCCGCCCGAATGGCTGCGCCGTGATGGATGCGGATTTACAGCCTGCTCGGCGGCGGCGGCGGCGGTGGTGCACCGGCCGGGCGGATTATCACTCCTAACAGGCGGCCGTGGAGGGCGGGGGTGGGGGCCCGCTTCCGGAGGACTTGAGCCTTTTATTCTAATTCTTTTCTTTAACACTGAGGCTCCGTCCTTGGCACTTACCGAGCACAGACTCACAGCCCTGTGCCTGAGCTGTCCCTGGCCTCCCCCCCCCCCCCCCCCAGCACGCCCACTTCAGCCCTCCAGCCCTACCCTGCCGCCGGCTGGTGCCCGTCACTCCGCCCCCGCTTTGGATTCAAAACGACCTTCTTGGGCTGCTGGCTAGACCCTCCCACCCCTCTCCATGGGGCCCCTCCTTTCTAGAACCTTGCGGCTGGACGCGGGGGAGGTAGGGAGCCAAAGCTGAGCTTCTGCCAAAGCCCTCCCCTTCCCCAGGCGGCTGCGTTCCTCCTGCGTCAACCACCTCCGACCAGCCAGAAGCACGGCGGGCCTCACGCAGGAACCCAAGTGCGCACTTGGCTGGGGAGGGCCCGCAGGCTAAACGTCAGGCCTGGGGACTGAGTGGGGAGTGGCGTCACTCGGACCCAGAGTCGCGGCTGGGGGCGTTCTCCCTGTTCCGGGGGCGCTGGCCTGGGACATCTGTGCGCCCAGAATGTGGACGTGCTGGGTGGAAGCTCAACGATCACGCGGCATTTTGCGGAAGTGGCTCAAATGCAAATTGAGGAAACTGGCTAGAACTTTTCATAGTCGTGACTGGTGGAAGCTGGTCCAGGGCCCGCGGAGCTTTGGAGGGGGTGTGCCTCGTGATGGGGAAGCCAGGGCTGCTGGGCCGCCCCTTCCAGTTCTCGCATCCTGGTTTGGCTCCATGAAAACGGGGATCTGTTTTGAATGAAGCGCTGAACAGGCCCCTCTCCCCAGGTTTCCCCGTGGCTCCCAGAGTCCAGGGTGTTTCCCAGCGCCCACCGAGTCCAAGCGCGCGCCCCAGGGCTCCTTGGCTCCGCTTGCTGTCCTGACCGTCTTCAGCCAAAACTCACCAGACCCACCCTGTCTCTTTCACTTGCCTGGTTTCCTTCGGAGCGGCGCGGGCCTCCAGGGAGAATTAGGTGCTTCTCTCTCCGCCCGGCCCAGCCCCGTGAAAGGGGTTGGGAGATTTTCTAGGGTCAAAGGAGATTTTATGAGTTTCCGTTTCCCCAGCTTTAAAACTGGGAGTTTCTCAAAGGTTGTTGTCAATGCTAAATGAGTTAATTCATGGAAAGCTCTTGCACAGTGGTTCAATGTTGAGAACTTAGTAAATGTTAACTCAAAACTACAATAAACGTGGCCTGGAACCCGCAAAGCAGCTCTCAAGGAGGGTCTCTTCAGGGAACCTGTCCTCCTTCAATATCAGTGCGGACCTTGCATCCCCAGCCTTCTTCCATCAGAGGGCCCAGCGGGCGAGCCTGGGAGCAGGGCGTGGGAACGCCAGCGAGCCACTGGAAGGTGGCGGGAGGGGCCTCCACGGCGCCCCAGGCACCCACCACAATCTGCCGCTGCAGCTTTCGCCCGCACCCCGCGGCGTTGCCCTCCCGCTGCGTGGGGACGGTCCAGGTCCAGCCGGTGCAACCGCGCCGACCCCGAGGCGGCGGGTCGGGATGCTGGCCTGGCGGAGAAGAAGGGACTGAGTGCTTTCTGTAGCTCCCCATCCCGGGGGCCAGGGGTTACCCGAACCAGGCCCTCAGGAAGGAGGGCAGGGCGGGGGGGAGGGAGGGGGAAGCGGTTTACCTACGAATCCTCTTCCATTCTCCAAACTACACCTTCTTTGTAAAGGTGTTTCCCCATTGCTTTGCACCCAAAGGAAAGTCCCTCTTTTTATCGCCACGGCCACCCCCACCCCCGCCGGAGTAGGGCAGCACACCTTCCCATGGCTTCAGGGATGGCCAGCCCTGCCACCTGGCTGCGGGGATCCTGATTCTGAGGGTGAATAAGACCTCACGCTTCCAAACCAGGCCTAGCTGCGGTGAGTTTTTATTGAGAGGGCTAAGAAAACATGAGTCTCCTTTGACTTTGAAAGTGACCTAAGAACCAGGTTGGTGTTGAAGATACTTTCCTTTTAATTTCTCTAAAATATTTTCAGAGGAGCTTAACAAATACATTGAGAGCAATCGTAATTTCACCCAGGGATGTCTGTTGTGTCAATAGAGATAAAATAGGAATGCAAATGGTAGACCTCAATTTTTAAGCGAAAGTCCAGGATCCCTCTAACCCTGGTTGTCTGGAAGGGTAGGGCTGTGAGAATCGAAGTCCCCATACACGCAGGTGGGTACAACACCCTTATCCAAGCAGCACCCCTGTGCGGCAGCCATCGCAGAGCTGTGGTGCTACAAGCAGACCCCCCATCGTTTGGGGGGTAATATTGTGGAATCCTCTGCTTGCAGATTTGGAGAGGCAGCTACGGATGTAGTAGCAGAGAAAGATGGAAACATGACGGTGATGTAACTCCTTCCCCCGCGCCCACCTCAGCAGCCCAATCCGCTCTGCGCCTCGCCTTGGGTGCAGTGGGACGTGTCCTTCCTATGTTTTCCTTAATTAGGGAGAGGCAAACTTCTGTCATCTCCTCCCGCTGGCTTCGGTTTAGTAATCAGACCCACATGAGTCACGCTGAACACGCAGCCCCCCTCCCTCCCGAGTGACAACAACGGGCCAGCGTACTCACGGCTGTTGTCCCTTTAAAACTCGAATCCATGGGGGTAATGATTTATCAAACTTGTATTATCAAGAAAATGTCAAACGAAGGGCACCTTGCTTTGCACTGACGCAAACCTCGCCTTTCCTAAGGAGATATAGAAAGCGCCTCTCTTGCTGGAGTCAAAGCCAGTCTTGTCAGTAGCTGGTTTCACTCTCTCTACCTATTCAATCTGCTGCCGGTGTCAGACATGGTGAGTGTTTGCTTTTTTGTTGTTCTTTTAAGAGAGGGGGCTGCGGGGTTAGGAGGAGCAGATTCGTTTTGAATACTTCTTTTTGAAATGGTCTGTACATTTTGGAAGAAGGAGGGAGGACGGTTGTCACAGCCGTAGTATTTGCACTTGTGAACATCACCTGAGGTTCAAGAGGTTTCTGAAGGTATGGAGCTGAGCGGTTGGCGGGGTCACCCACCCTGCGGATTCTCAGCACTGTCCTCGGTGCTGAAATCAGATGCCGGTAGGAGGATAGTCGCTCTGGGTCCTAGAGGCTGAGATAAGAATGCTTGCTGGAGTCAAGGTACTTAGATTGGTGCAAATTAAGGAGTTCTGCTATGTGCACTTGTGCAAGAAGACTTGATGAGAGGTGTGTGGATGAGCTGACGATAATACGATTATTCTCACAGTATAACAGTAATTTCTGGTACTAATGTTTAGGAAACCTTGAAAGATAACGAGAAGGAAGAAAGCAGACGGAAAAACCACCGCTGGTAGTTCTTTTAATTTGAACCTCAGTTGGGAGAAAGCAAATGAAAATTAGTCATGAGTTTTGGCCCCCACGCAGGTGTAGGGCCATGAAGGATATCAGACTTCTGTAAATAGGTATTCTGGGTTGGAGGCGGGCACTTTGCATGTTCTTTTACATGTCTGGGAATCTGGGAATCTGGGAGTGAATGTAGATTGTGCAAGATAACAAACCTAGTGTTTTAAGTGTGGTTTGTCACTGTTGTTGGGTGGTTGTTGCTATCCCTGCCTTTGCTACCTGGCGGGCAGGGGTGGATTTTGGATCACTGGGATTCGCACAAACGATTTGGCCTGAAATCCTCGCAGGTGCCAGGGCATCAGCTTTGTGGCCGCAGCTTGACTATCGCTTATGGGAAGAAAAAAAGAGGCAGTGTGCATTGTTGAATGACAAAGGAAATGGGGCGGAAAATTAAAGAATCTTTCTACAATGGCGATGGGGACATGGGCACCCTACAGCCGTGATGTGAAATCCAAAGAGGGCGGGAGCTCGTGACTGTAGGCTATTTCCACCCTCCCCTTTACACTCCAAAAACCCATTTCTGCCTCTTTTCCTAGTTCCACTCTGTCAGGGAGGAGAATGTTAGCTTCCTTATGTCATCTGGTTATTGACCCGACAGGCAAATTGAAAAATACTGACTGCAGTTTTTCTTGGAAAAGGAAAGAAAAATCCAGATTTCAATGTGTTCCGTAGATATTGTGTTTGGACCTGAGCTGTGAACATCTCTATATGTAGACACAGGTTCATTTCAAAGCTGCCTTGATTTTTTTTTTTTTGCACGAATTTCACGTTGTATTTGCAGGATTGCGGTGCTCCCAAGGAAATGAATAAACAACCAGCCAACAGCCTTGAGGCGGCGGCGGTGCTGGGCCACCACGAGGGTTCATGCGCGCCCAGGACCAGCCCGGAGCAGGACCTTCCCGCAGCCTCAGCCACGCCGCCCAGTGTGCCCAGGTCGGCTTCCACCGGCGCGCAAACTTTCCAGTCCCTCGATGCACGAGCCTGTGAGGCTGAACGTCAGGGGCTGGGGGCTTGCAAACTCAGTAGCCCGAGGCCGAGGCCGCCAGCCCCCTCCGCGCCTCTGCGGGATTCGAGCGAGACTCACGGCGCGCAGGCTGCCCCTCCTGGGGGCGCAGGGCCGGGCAACGCGATGCATTGTAAGATTCCGGCCCTTCGGGGCCTGGAGGAGGATGCGGACGTGAGTGTGGGCAAGGGCACCCTGGAGCGGAACAATACCCCAGCCGTGGGCTGGGTGAATATGAGCCAGAGCACCGTGGTGCTGGGCACGGATGGAATCACGTCTGTGCTGCCTGGCAGCGTGGCGACCACTGCCGCCCAGGTAAGCAGGTTGCTCTCGGCCCGCGCAGCCTCCTGCTCCCCAGGCGCGCGAGGGGAGCGGGCAGTGGCGGGTGCACGTGTGCTGATGCGGAGACTGGTTGGCAGTGTCCGGTAATGGGTGCTGACGGCAGCTTTGGGGCTTCGGAAGCTCGCACTGCGCTGGGGTCTCCAGTTCAGGGCAGTGGGGCTGTAGTGTCCCTGCCCGAGGGGTAGACCTCAGGACCTGCCGCTCCCTGTCCCTTCCCAGCCTCAGTGGAAGCAGAAACCGGGCGCAGCCTGATGAAGCAATTGAGGCAGATATATTCCTACCCCCTTACGAAGACAACCCCCACTTGCCAATAACCCGGTCTTTAATTATTTTTCTTAATTAAAAAAGAAGAAAAACCCAGAGGAAATACTCGTTTAAGTTTTGTAGTCTTTTCACTGTGAGTTACCCTTTATCACGTGAGAACTCATTTGATGAGAGTTGGGTTTTCAGGAGCCTGCTCCCGAAACTTAAGTTTCAAGGCTTTCCCCAAAATAAGTAAAATAAAATAAATATGGTATCTAATTTTGTCATCATAATTTTGTATGGTTCCCCCCCCCCCCCTCAATTGTATAAGCTTCAGGCTCCACAAACCTGGAACCAGCTCTGCATTTGATCCTTTATGCTCAACCAGAGGCATGAAAAACCCACAGAGCAAACCCCAATCCTGGGTGAAAGATTAGCAACTATTACCGGTGGTCCCTTCTCCCACATAGGCTTGGTCTTCTTCCAGTTTCCCCCAGTCTCTCTCCTTCCTCCGCTCTCTTCTTTGCTCTGTCTCATTCCACCTACTTCAGCTCGTCCCTTCCTGCCTTTCTACTATCTCCTCTCCTCCATGGGCTCAAGGGCTAGGCATGTGTGCAGTGGTGGGTGCCTAAACCAGAACATCCATCTGGGTGAGATTTTGGATTTATATAGCCCTTCTGTTTGTAGTCACTCTAGTGTTGGTTCTCGTTCTCTCTCTCTCTCTCTCTCACACACACACACACACACACACACACACACACACACGCACGCACACTTATCCACAGACCCATGCAGCAGGAGCTCAGCTGTTAGAGTAACTAGAAATGAACAGACCCTTTGGCTCTTCCACCCTGTCCTTGTTTTGCGGGGAGCACTTCTGGAGTGTTCATCTGTGTGTGTTCACTGCCTCTGACAGCATGTGCCCACCAGTGTAACCTCAGATGGAGGCAGATTTTTGTTTCTCGTATCTTCTTAACCTCCGCACTGCGGCAAAAGCCGCTGGAACTCCCACCCTTCTAGCTCTGGAAGAATGGGAGGTGGAGGTGGAGGTGGGAATGGGGCCAGTACGTGTGGGAGGAATGCAGGGGGATGTTAAAGATGTTCAGTATAGATCAAGCCCTGCATTTGCCTATTTTTTAGCTCTGCCCATCTTGTTGTTGCCTTTCTGACACCTACCTCAGCCTGCCTTTCTCCCATGACTTCCTCACCTCCTGACAGCTGCTTTTTCATCCTCCTTGGTCTGTGGACCAGGGTGGGACATCCTGGGTTGCTAGGATAGAGGTGGATGGTGACTGAGGAGATGAAAGCCATGCAGTGGCTGGGTCCTAGAAGCTTTATGGGGTGTCTGGTGTCCTGAACATTTTCAGAGTTTTAGTTGAGGTGGCTTTTCTGCTTAGTAGTTAGACATTCCAGAATCAGGTATGGCCCCCCAAAAGCATCTTAGTGTGAGTTTGCAGAGGTAAGCCCCAAAGCTGGAGCTGGAAGGTGCTCAGGGGATAGCTGTTCTAAGGCTCTCATTTTACAGATGAGGACACAGAGACTCAGAGAGAGCAAGTGGCTTGGGGGACTATATAGCTCATAAATAGTGATATTTAGATCAGAATTCAAGGCGTTAAGTGTCCTATCTCTTACCATATCCACTTCTCTATTATCCCCCCTTTTTAATTCACACATCTCCCTCCTGCCCATCTCCCTTACCCCCATGCCGAAAGTATCCCCTCCCCTAAATTAACCAACCAGGTAGATTCTGCCTGCAGGCTTTGGCAGAGAAAGGGAGGCAGGGGCTCTGGCTGGCTTCAGGCATTGCAGTTCTCTCTCTGGCCTTAGCACAAGCTCCAGAGGGAGAAAGAGCTGGGGAAGGGGTGTGTTGAGAGGTTTGGGTGGGGAGGGGTGGGTTGGTTAGGGACCTGCTTGCTGGAGACTCTGGGCATGATATTGGGGGCCTGCTTGCCTAATGAACTCTTGGTCAGGGGTTGGGGATGGAGGGATCTGCTTGCGATCAATCAACTCGTTCAAGGTTTGGGGAAGGCTGCTTGCTGGTGTGTCCTGACTGCAGGATTTGGGCAAGAGGGGCTCAGGGGTTGTTTAAGATGGATCTCAGATCAGGGTTGGGAGCCTGCTTGCCAAAAGACTCTCAGTGTAGAGTTGAGGGGTGAGGTTCCTGCTTGTAGATGCATTCCCTCTTTGGAATTGGGGTCCTGCTTGCTGATGCATCCTCGGTTGACAAGTGGGGGCCTGCTTGCTGGGAAAGACCCTCAGCAGGGGGGCGGGGGGCTGGAAGGGGACCTGCTTGCTGACCAACCCAGGGCTGTTATCCAACAATGTGCTTTTCCGCCCCCAGGAGGACGAGCAAGGGGATGAGAATAAGGCCCGAGGGAACTGGTCCAGCAAACTGGACTTCATCCTGTCCATGGTGGGGTATGCAGTGGGGCTGGGCAATGTCTGGAGGTTTCCCTACCTGGCCTTCCAGAACGGGGGAGGTATGGCTTTTCCGGTCTTTCCGCCTGTGGCGCTGTGGGGTGGGCATTGGGGGTTGGGGGAGGGACCCAGAGCCCTAGGATGGCCCTGAGGGGAGGCTCAAAACAACCTCCTCACACTCCAGCCCCATCCCCTGAGGCAACAGGGCTAAGCCAGAGGGCAGGAGCTTCAGTCACTGTTTCACCCTAGATCCAAGAGGCTTTTATCTGGAGAGAGTTTGGGGAAGAGGTGGGCCCGCATGATCCCCCACTGGTTCTGTGGGGAGGGGGTCTGGATCCTGAGCCAAGTGGGCATTGATGCAGGGAAGTTCAGACTCTGTGTGGTGCTGGACACCAAATTCAGGATGCCTTAAGAGTATAACTTGGAAATCCCCGCCTACACGGGAGACCTTGGGAATGGGCACTTGGGTGGTGCTGAACGCTGGCTGCTGGTGAACCAGGTGTGAGCTGAGAAGGGCTAGGAGCTGTGCTCTGAAAACTCTCTCAGAAGTATCCCCACACATAACGTCCCCTTGGACACCAGCGGCACAGTTTGACGAGCAAAATCACTTAGTCTAAAAAGTGGGTTTCGTTTCATTTGCCCTAACTGGGTGGAGGAAATGCTTTTGAAAGACAAGCATTGCTGAAATGGTGAGGACACCAGTGAGCAAGCACCAGCTGCCAGGCCTCTAGGATCTGCTGTACCTCTCTGTGCCCTTGAAGGAGGGACACGACATCCCTGGCTGGCCCTCCCGATGCCCAGGGCCAGTGGCTGCCCCCCTGCGGGTTGTTATAATGGGAATTTGCACCTGGAACTCCCTCCCACAGCTGTTAAACTTGCCTCTCACCCCATCAGGTTAGGCAGCTTAAGTTTTGTTCTGTCCTGTTTGTTTGTTTTTTGTTTTGTTTTTGTCTCTTGGATGGGCTCCAGGCAGAATTTGGTGCAAAGGGACAATGGACACATACTGCACCACAGGACAATTGAAAGGGAAAAATATGTTAATGCCCCTCCTCCCAATTCCAAATTAGGACAAGCTGACGAGTACTTATGAGGATCACAGAGCATTTGCAATCAGGGTGCCCTGGAAACCGAAAAAATGTGTGTGGCCACCCAATTAAGGGCACCACAGCCGGGTTTCCGGGTTTCCAGGTTTCCGCTGTTTTCCTCAGGGAGTCCCTAGACCAGGGTGCAGGAACCGAGTGAAAGAAAGGTGCTCTAATAAAGCTTTCTGTGACAGGAAGGGCAGTGGGTACACAGGATTGCATAGGGACGGAGTTCCAGTCAAGCCAGTTTGATCAGTGAAAGTGCCCTGGCTTTGCTAGCCTGGGATCTGCAAACTGCGGGGTAGTGCACACGCCCAGGTTCCGGAGCTGCGGAGCTGCGCACCCAGCCAGGCGCCAGAGGAGAGCCCCACTTTTCCGCACTGCGGCTCCAGGGCTCTGAAGCCCTCAGCGTGGGGTGGAGAGCTCACTGCCTTCTTCCCAGGAGCGGAAGAGGATTGCACAAACCACATCATGACCCCTAATTTTACTCCTCAGCAGCCCAGTGCTGCTGCCTGCCACCGGGCCTTCCTGTCCTGGAGAACCTCTGGGGGGGGGGGGGGACCCCCCTGTGACAGAAAAGGTCTTTCCTCCAGGCAGGAAGTTGGGAGGAGGGTGAACAGAAAGAGGGCCCTAGGAAGGATCAGCTTCATTCCGTTGGGCACAGTGTTCTCACAGAATCTTCTAAGGGAAAGAAAGCCATAGTCTAGATGAGATACCTACATCAATATTGTCAAGTGCTCAGGGCCTGGGGGGAGAGACAAAGGAGACTTCTTGGAGGAGGAAGCATTTGAGTTGACCTTGAAGAATGGAAGGGACTTCTTATGTGGAGAGGGAAGTTGAGAAGTGTGTGGTGGCTGCGGTGGTGGGAGAGGAATGGGTGCCTGGCCACCTGTCTGTCAGAGCAGGCCCTGTTGGCTGGTAGAAGGTGTGCAGGTAACTAGGTAACTTGGGTTGTAAGCCAAGGAGGGCTCCCAAAGTCTGGCTTCCCAGATGTTAAGTCCTTGGAGGGTGGGGGTGCTATAGAGATCGTGAGATTTCACCAAATCCAACTCCAGCAATGAGTCAAAGGTATGGACTTGTGGAACACAGGAAGGACTTAATTTTGGGACACTGAAGTACTACAATTAAAAAAAAAAAGACTAAAACAGCCAGCACACAATCCTAGCTACTCATCCAGTGGGGAATTGAAAAAAGGAGTGTGTTTGCAGGGAACTCTTGTGTTTTTTACAAGGGTGAAATGTCTTAAATGTCCCTGGGTGCCTGTGGTGGAGCTGGACCATCAAAAGCTCTCTGAAAAAGGTGGGGGAAAGTGGGCCAAAGCCTGGCCTTGGCCTCCCAGGGCTCTCACTCCCCGTTCTCTCTTCCCAAGGTGCTTTCCTCATCCCCTACCTGATGATGCTGGCTCTGGCTGGGTTGCCCATCTTCTTCTTAGAAGTGTCGCTGGGTCAGTTTGCCAGCCAGGGGCCAGTGTCTGTGTGGAAGGCCATACCAGCCCTGCAAGGTGAGTCCCCCTGCCTCTCAGCCTCCTCCACCTCACGTTGCTCTCTCCGGCCAAAGGGAGGGAGACCTGCTTTGGTGATCAGTAGAACTCATTCCTTCCTTCTTTATTTGATCAATACCACCTCTGGGTCCCACTAAAGAATGACCCATGATCACTTCTGGCATGTTCCATTCCTGGCAGAATGCCTCGATGCCCTTTGAAAACACAAAGGTCACCACTAGTAGTGTATCCCTCTGTACAAGTGAACCAAGACCTGTCCCCACCCGGGCCCCATTGAAAGAATTCCGTAAGATTTGGGATGAAATGATTCCCTGGAAATTTTGCTTCCACAGGCTGTGGCATTGCAATGCTGATCATCTCTGTCCTAATAGCCATATACTACAACGTGATTATTTGCTACACACTTTTCTACCTGTTTGCCTCCTTTGTGGCTGTGCTGCCCTGGGGCTCCTGCAACAACCCTTGGAACACGCCAGAATGCAAAGATAAAACCAGACTTTTATTAGGTAAGTTTGGATATACCTACATTAGGTGAAGTACTCATTCATTCATTCAATGAAGATTAACTGAGCACATATTATGTTTGCCTGCCTTAAGCTAGGTGCTGGGGGCACAGAGATTTAAAAAAACAACACCAAATATACTTAATTCTAATATTTAACGAACTCATGGCCTAGAAAGGGATCATAAAATTTTTGTGTGCTCAGGAATAGCTGGAGTGTTTGTTTAAAAAAATGCAGATTTGCAGGCCCACTAGAGTCTGATTTATTAGATTTGGGGTGGGGAGGGTTGGGAAATTTGCATTTTAGCAAGGTCCCCAGGTGACTCATATGTGTAGTACAATTTGAAAAGCAATGAGGTCCTAAAGTCTAGGGAAGTGATTGATACAAGTGATTCTGGGTCTACACTTTACAAAATACTGCTCATATGGAAACAGACACTTCAACTAAAGCCCTTGGTAGAAAGGTGCACAATGTAATAGTAGAAGAGAGGAATTCTGCCTGGGAGACAAGGGAGTGTCTCTAGGTATTTCAAACCGCGGGCACATGAGGACTTGGGAGCAGGGTCAGCCTGTTGGGTCAAGGGTGAGTAGTAAGTGTGAGGAGACACAGGCTGGTTCGTGGGCAAGGCTTCCTGGTCCATAAAACATCCCAGCCCCAAGAACACCTGTATCCGTGCCACGTAACTTCTCTCCTCTGAGTCTGAGTTTTCTTCATTTACAAAACAGAAACAGTAACAATGTCCTTCATCCTGCGCACCTCCTGGGATTGCTGTAAGGAGAAAAGAAATGAAAGGATATGATGATGGCAGCTGAAAAGTATAAAACTCTACAAACGGAAGGTGCTAATTCTATCAGTCACCTTTGAAGGCTCTGGTCCTTTTAACAGGCCCCATAGACAAGTGGTGTCTTCTCCCCAGGCGATCTGTCATTTCCCTTAAGCTGGACTGTGCTGAGGGCAGAATCCTGTGATCTCTATAGACTGGCTTTTATTGCTGGCCCCCAAATCAGCTCTTTTGCCCTTGCAGAACTCGGACATTATTTAACCCTTGGGGTGTGTTTAAGAGAGAAAGGTGCATCCTTCCCTCCCACCCCTCCAGAGAGAGGCACATACAGTCGTTCACACTGGAGTATTTTCACACACGTGATCACGTACATACTTACCTGACCAAGCTCCCCGGCAGAGGCTTTGAGTAAGACTGGAGAAGAGTTAAAACCAGGGACGTGTGCCCATGAAATTCAAACCCTGTGCACCTGGACGTGCTCAGAAATGGAGATGGGGATTTGTGGGGGTTCCCAGGTGTGGGGCTCACTAGTGGTATGAGCAGGAGTAAGTGTCTCTTAGACTCTCTGGGTCTCAGTGTCCTCATCTATTTAATCTCCATGTTGACGTATTCTTAGGTTTGAGCAGTGGTTTTCTACCTGAGCTGCTGCACATTGCCTGCGTACCTACTGTGTACCAGGCATTACTCCAGGTGTTTGGGATATAGCAATAAATAAAATTCACCTGGGGAACTAACAAATTGAACGTCACTAGTGTCCATGCCAGACCAATGATTCAGATGATCTGGGGATGGAGCCTAGGAGCCTGTATTGTTAAGGTTCCCCAGGTACACCCAAGAGTAGGAGCACTAGGGTGCAGTTTGCCCACATCCTGGTGGCCACCTCTGCAAAGCTGCTGTATGAGAGAACCCCACTGGGCAGCTGTTCCTAGATTCACAACCAAAACCCAGCTGCCAGATGGCTCCCTGAAGATAGTGGCCATGGTAGGCAAAGGGCATCTCCCAGGATGTGGGGCCTGGAATGGAGAAATATCTCAACGTCATGCCAGAGCCCAGCTTGTTCCCTCCAGATTGTGCCAGAAAGGGGAATCACTTTTCAGGGGAGTGCCTGCTGGAGGAGGGCTGCTGCTTTGATTCAGTGTCTGCTTCCCTGGGGACTTCCCTCAGGGACCATAGTGATCGGAGCCTGCAGCTGTGCCCCGGGAGGGATAGTATTTCAGCAACACCATTCTCCTCTACTAACAATATCCACCAATATTTGTGCAGCACCTTAACACTTAATAATAATACCCAGCATCACTTACTCAATGCCAAGCACCTTGTTAAACCCTTTTACTCGTATTACCAATGTTAACATGAACAATAAACCAACATATGGCATCCAATATTATTTTCACTTTACAGATGATAAAAACTGGAGCTCAAGGTGATAGAGATAGTTCTGTGGTAGATCTGGGATTTGAACCAAGTACCTGCCTCCCAAGACCCTGGTCCTAACTACCATGCTAAATGCTTCCTAATCCACAAAGTAGCTTTATAAATGACGGTTCTGCTATTTGTAATAAGTGCCCAAGAGTTCCAAGGGGCAGGTGACATGATCACTGTTTTGCAGGTGAGAAAGTGGACTTGAAGGCTCAGAGAGTGGGAGTGTCAGGCTGTGAGTCACAAGGGGTTTGGGTCTCATGACTCCTAATTCTCTGCTCAGCCAGGGTTCCTGAAGAGTCCCAGCAGGTTCTACTCCCTCAGTCCTGCAGGGTGACATCAGCCCAGGTGTTCCCTACCTATTTGTAGCTGAGGTTCTATGGGGTAAAAAGGAAGCTTGTTTGAGTCAGAGACACAGTTAAGGACTATACATGATTGTTCATTGCAGCCATATTTCCAGTCTTGGAAAAACATCAGAAACACTTACACCTGTGATAAAAATTCAGCAATTACTGGATAATTCCATGGTTCCAATAAATTATAGTGCATCCATACGATGAAGTTTTCTATAGTCATTAAGAATGAATATTCATAAAATATGGAGAAATCCTCACCATATTGTGTTAAATGTAAAAACAAGATACAGACTTATAGCGTACCTTTATTATTCGTAAGAAAATATGCATGGATAGAAAACATATAGGAAGATGATACACAATCTGTTCACTGGCACATTTGGGGACATTCTTTCTTTTCTTCATTATATGTCATGGACATGTATTTATTTTATTAGAGGCCTGGTGCACGAATTCGTGCACCAGTGGGGTCCCTCGGCCTGGCCTGCAGGATCGGGCTGAAACCAGCTCTCCGACATCCCCTGAGGGGTCCCAGATTGCGAGAGGGTGCAGGCCAGGCCGAGGGACCCCACTGGTGCATGATCAGGATGGGGAGGGATGCAGGAGGTTGGCCAGCTGGGGAGGGACCGCAGGAGGGCTCCAGGGCGTGTCCAGCCCATCTCGCTCAGTCCCTATTGGCCTGACCCCAGCAGCAAGCTAACCTACTTACTGGTCAGAGTGTCTGCCCCCTAGTGGTCAGTGCACGTCAGAGTGAGTGGTTGAGTGGCCTTAGCATATCATTAGCATATTATGCTTTGATTGGTTGAACGGACGGCCGGACACTTAGCATATTAGACTTTTATTATATAGGATAGTCCTGTATGTGTATGCATGTGTTTTTGTTTGTTTGTTTGCTTTTTAAAGCAAGCTGAGCACATAGACTAGGCCTGGCACGTGGATGGGGATATCCCTGGGTTTGTGGAGTTTCCAGTCTGGCTCACAATACCCAGGAAACTTTAAAGGCAGAGTAAAAACACTGCACAGCTAGGCTCCTAGTGGACATGTACAAACCAGAAAAACTATGCAAGCTCTCAGCAGAGAGACAATGAACATTTCCCACTGATTATTCCCTGGGAGCATATGGACAGGCTGGGCAGATCTTATCTCATTCTTAAATTTTTTCACTTGTTTGTTATAAAGCAAGTGTGTGTGTGTGTATGTGTGTGTGTGTGTGTGTACCCCCTATCTGTTCTTCTATGTTATGTACACATGTGCGTGTTCCCTTATGGGGTCCAGGCAGAAGTAGTATTGGTCCTTTGGGGTCCTGGGGTGACTTAGAAAGATGATGATGGTTTGACTTGCAGAGACACAGGCAGCTTCAGAGCCACACTGCTCTGATGGACAAGTCGGGAGTCCAGACAAAGGGTATCTCAGGCTCTCTCCCAAAGGGCCACTCTGAGAGAGAAAACAGAACAACTCCTTCCAGGATGCAGTGTTCCACAAATAACCTCCCAAGCTCACCCTCTCCTTCAAACCCTATAACCACCCTACCCTGTGATAGCAGGCAGCCAGTCCCAGGAGAGAGGGGATGAATCGCTGCCGTTGTGACCTTCAACCATGGCAAGGAGGTATTTACCTCAGGTCCCTCTCAGCATTGCTAGGGACGCATTGCCCAGGAGCCCTGCCTCACCATCCAGATGCTGGGACCTGGTACCCATGCCAGCCCCAGGGACCCGACCACCTCCTGTCCATGGGTAGAAGCCATTTGCCACATATCTCTAAGGTGTATTTTGTAAGAAAGACTGTCTTCCTTAGGGGGACTCCACCATCCAGGTATCTGTAATGGGACACGGATAATCCATGCCCTGCCAAGTGAGACCAGCGACTGTTCTGTGAAATTAGGAGCTTAGCTGGGCCATTTAAAACGGAAACCACATAAATACCATTTCTATTTCTGGAATGGCCTAATTTTCATTAGAACTTTAATTAAATGACTCCTTTTCTCCCTACCCTTTCATTTATTAATAATTGCCCGAGTAAAGAGAATCCCTTTCAAACAGCTTCCAATTTAGAATGATCATTATCGCCGCTCTTTGTTCAGGGTTGCTGGGCCTGCAGAGCTCTCTGATGGCTCGAGCCAGACTTGACGTCGCAGAAGCACGCTTCTGCCATCTGGCGGTGGTACGGGGTATTGCAGGAGGCTGCCGGGAGCCCTGCTGCAGTGCCGCAGGAGCGCGTGACCTGGTACTGCAGGCAGCAGCGATGATCTAGAAACGCCGCCCCGCCAGGAAAGCGGGGAAGCTGCCCGCCTGCTTGTGCTTCACAATGGCACGTTGGGAAACAAGCAGTTTGGCATTTGCCCGCATGTTAGGGATCTCTTCAGTCTTAGGGGGTGGGTGCACTTTTGGGCAGGAGGCCAAGAGATAAATACTGTGTTTAGGGAGAGAAAAGGGATGTGGATGGCGATTTAAGTGTCTGCATTCAGGTCACTGCTGGGGGAAACAGATGCTTCCATGAGTTCGGAATCCTTCCGGAACTCTCTGTTATTTGATTAGACTAAAGGACACAATAGTGAATAAGAAGGCATTTTGAGGACGCTAAGAGTAGTGGTTCTCAGCCCCAGGAGCTTTTGCAGGAGCCATTTGGCACTAACAAATTCACCCCCAGGGAACCCCTGGATTAGGTCCTGCTGCAGGCTCACAAACACACGCATGGTTGCTGCCTCCACTAGCCCGTGTGGGTGTGTAGGAAACAATGTCATATGTACGTACTGTGTGTCATTCATCCTGCCAGACTGTGGGTTTAAGGTGAACGTATAAGTAAGCCTTCTGTGGCAGTAGCTCTCCAGGAAGTTTGCTTATGTCTAATTAATCTCTGCAAGCCATTTACTTTCTATGGAGTTCTGAGGACCTGGGTTGGAGTCCCGATTCTCTTCCTCATTAGCTATGTGATTTCAGAGTTACTTAACCTCTTTGAGCCTTTTCCCTCAATTTAAAAACAGTGGTACTAGTACTCACTGCATAGGCTGTTGTGAGCGTTAAGTGAGATAAAGCCTGCAAAGCATAAAGTGCTCAGTGCAGTGCGTACCGCACAGGGAGTGTCTATAAACGAGAGCTACTGTTATCATTACGGATCAGGGCTCTGGGGTCCGTGACACATAAAAGGTAATTCTGCGGTTCATCTCCATCTAGGTTGGTTCAGCTAACACTTTCCCGAAGTTACTCTTCAATATCTAACACATCTTTTTGGCTTTTGGTTTTCAATTGCTACGGCACATGGGTATATTTTCCGCATAGATGCCACCGTGTTTCCATCCTGTCCTCTCCTACAGATTCCTGCGTCATCACTGACCATCCCAAAATCCAGATCAAGAACTCGACCTTCTGCATGACTGCCTATCCCAACTTGACCATGATTAACTTCACCAGCCAGGCCAATAAGACGTTTGTCAGCGGCAGTGAAGAGTACTTCAAGTAAGAGGGCTTTGTGTTACTTTCTCAGAGACACCCAGTGAGCTCATGAACGCTCGACTTGCAGAAGGAGGTGTGGGGGCCCGAGGGGTGGGCTGCCTCCCTTTGCACCCTCCCTTCCCATTCGAGTGATCACTGAGGAAGAGACTGTCCCCAGTTTGGCTTCTTAGAGCAGATTGTTTGCCTCAGGGCCTGGAGGTGAGAGTTGGCAGAGTGCTGGTGGGGACAGAATTGCTGCTGCTATAATTCACAATGTTGTGACAAACACTTTGCAAAACCTGCATGCATTGTGATCTAAGCAGACCTTCCGTTGACTAGTTGTTGTTTTTTTCTTCTGCATTTGAGAAGGAAAGAGAGGCAAAACTTCAGAAACCAAGTTATGGTCAAGGATGTAAAGAACGAAATCATTTTTAAAGAACAGTTTCACCCAGTTTTATACTTTCTACATCAGTATTGAGAGACGCTGAGGATTGATGTCCAGGGACCCTGGAAAATCCTCGGCCCCCACAGGACGATTTAGTCAAGTTCATGGAGTTATTTCGTAAGAGAGGTCTGTGTAGGCAGCGTCCCAGCAGAGGGTACCTGAAGAATGTCCTCTAGTTAGGCCTCAAGTTGGGGGTTGTCCACTTGTGTGCTCAGGGCCTTGGCAGGGGCATTTGGCTGCTCGACAGGCTAATGAGCGAAGTACAGATGAGCAGGATGATAGAGAAGGGTGGGGACTGGGGCCAACTGGACAGGATGTCAGCCAAGAGCAAGGGTGGCTGCTGGTGCTCGGCTTCACATCCCTGTCTGTGGGAGTGTGGGCAGTGCAGCCAAGCTTCCATGTTACAGGTAAAGTCAGAGGTAAAATCCAAATTGCTATGTGTCTCCCACTTTAAATGTTAGCGAACTGAATAAAATAAAATAAAATAAAATAAAATAAAATAAAATACAGTATCAGTGGGGCCCTGGGTTGTGATTAAAAGTGATCACTAATATCTCTACTAGTTGCCTAGTTGCTGTCAATTTCTGCGTCAGATTTCTCTTCTGTGCAGACTCAGAGGGGACATGCTTGTCCCTGCAGACAGAAGGGGAGTGAGGCTGAGAGATGAAATAATCCCTTTGAAGATGATATAGGAGCAGTGAGGGTGTGTGTGGACTGACCCTGAGCACTGAGAAGCTGAGTCTGACTGGTGGTTAGAGGAGGTCTGACCACATAATCCACAGGGTTCAGTGTGTTGTTAAATATTTGAGAATTAGCTTTCTGTGGTTTTCACTAGTCCTCTGGGACCAGTCTTCGTTTCCAAGAGGAAATGTTATTAGGAAATGCTATTCATCCACGAGCCCTTTTTAAAGGGTGGGGTATTTGAGGTGGCCGAGGTGCAGTGGAATTAAGTGCTTTACCCTTGAACATGGGGAGGTCCTTTCATTGCCCAGGGAAGGTCTGGGAGCCCAGTTCACTTCCACCCTTGCTCACTTCCCCTAAGCTCTTTAAAAATATATATATTATTGATTTCAGAGAGGAAGGAAGAGGGAGAGAGACAGAAACATCAATGATGAGAGAAAAAAACCACTGACCGGCTGCCTCCTGCATGCCCCCCACCGGGGACCGAGCCCACAACCTGGGCATGTGCCCCTGACCAGAATCGAACCCAGGATCCTTCAGTTCACAGGCGGACTCTCTATCCACTGAGCCAAGCTGGCTAGGGCTCCCCTAAGCTCTTGAGCCCAGGTTGCCTCAGACGTGGAGACTGAAACAGGCTCTGTCACCCCAGAGTGTGGCCACCCCTGTTCAGAAAAGTGTGGCCAGGCCTTACAAAACAGCTTATCAGGTGGTCCCTCGGCAGCGGGGCGGGGGGTTGCGGGGAGTGGAGGGCGGGGGCAGGGCGGTGCTGCTGCCTTCAGAAAGCTCTGGGCTGTCATGTCTGCAGTCCCATAGAATCTGGGTTCCGGCTGGGCCTTTGCTCAGGTCACAGGAAACCACCAACCACCCAACACAGCCCCTCATCCAGGAGGCGTGACAGGATTGCTTTGGAGTTGCAGAGATGGTTCGACGCTTACTAGAACTCACTGTCCTATAGCTGCCTCCCCTCCCCAGGAGGGAAGCTGCTTGCCCACCCTTGGCCAGGCTCCCAGCTGCTGCCAGGGACGTGGGGTCTCCAGGCAGGTGGTGACTTCTTCAGCACACACAGACCCTGTACTGAGTTTTACATTTAAAACTAGGCAAACACTATTGGGATGCATTCTCATAAAAGAGTAGAACAACAAAGAAAACACACCAAAGCCATCCTGGACAGTTTAGAGTTTCTGTTTGTGATGTGGCCTTCTGTAAAGTCGTCACCCTTGGTAAGGCCGTGGGGGGCTGTGCTGGGACCCCCGAATGCCATGGGATTTGTTGTCCTTCTCCTGGGGCATCTCATGGTGACGGTGGCGCTGACAGTCTTGTACGGAGCCTTCCCCGGGGCCATATGTGGCCTCCCCAGCACATAATGAAGAGCAGGGGCAATCTCGTTGGTCTCTGCAGACAGCCTGGGTTAGAGAATCACTCACAACCTGATCTGGTCAGGTCCCTGATGGGAGGTGCGGTTGCCGAGTTGGCTTGAGGCTTCTGGCTCTGCTGGGAGATTAGATCCGGAAGACTCTCATCCCTCCCTCCTTTCTCTTGCCTACTCACAGGTACTTTGTGCTGAAGATTTCTGCGGGGATCGAATATCCTGGGGAGATCAGATGGCCACTAGCCTTCTGCCTATTCCTGGCTTGGGTCATTGTGTATGCGTCTCTGGCAAAAGGAATCAAGTCTTCAGGAAAAGTAAGAAATTGGGTTTACCTACGAGAAATTGGGTTTACCTAGGGGTGATTGTGACATGAGCAGGTTAAAGAGCACTGGAAGGAGAGTCCCGAAACGTGGGTGCTGTTCAGATTCTGGCCCCGGGTAGCTGTGGGCCTTAGGAGTGACTTGACTCCTGTCGTTCATGGCTGTTTTAAGGCTTAAATGAGACAGATGTGCACAGAGCTCCTGGGGGCACTGTGGTTAGGTTCCTTCCTTTCTGCCACGGCTGCCACTCTGTTCAGCAGGTGGCCCTCCCTGACATGGCTCAGTCACCCTCCTGAGCTAGATGAGTGCTGCTGGCCTTTTGCCTCTTGGTCTGGCTGCCAGGCTGTGACTGCTGCTACTAAGATGCTGGAAAAAGATCAAAATTGTGAAATGATCCTTTCTTCTCAACCCGACCACTACACTCAGCCTTTCATGCCCTTCTTCCAACCTCCAACCCATGTGCCCCACGTGCCCCGTGTGCCCCCAGCACCAACACTGACAGTCCCACCGTGGGATCTGGGTTGAGCAAAATACTTGACGACTTGCTGAGCTGTCGCTCGGCTGGCCCTTTGGAGGTGATGGGATTCCCACCCCAAGCTCAGGGTGTGAAGGCAAGGAGTCCGGACCCTCAGGACACTCTGGGTAATGCCCGAGGGTCACACTGTTCTTTGTGATGGTTTAGGACGGCATTATAGCCACTGCCTCCCTCGATTTAGAATGTAGCCCTTGGTGGTAGATTGTATGGGCTTTTTTGAGCAGATTTTTCTTTTAGATCTGCTTCATTAAGAAAGGTTGCCAACTAGGAATTGATGATCAGTTTTTTAAAAATGAGGAATACCACCAGAAATGATGACACTGCTCTGGAGCGTGCAAATGTTAATCATGGAGTGTGGTTTGGAAGCCTGGGTGAATGGCGGCTGAGGCCTCTTATTATCCCGGGCTCCTTTGTGACTCAAATTCCATGAACACGCCATTGCTCAGCCGCGATGTCCTCCTTCTCCTGCAGGGAGATAAACTCAGTTCCTCTTGCTCAGCGCCCTTGAGACAAGACTGGCTCAGTGCTCCCTATGAGATCTCACTCTTCCTTTTATTTTTTAAAAATATGACTTTATTGATTTTAGAGATAGCAGAAGGGAGAGGGAGAGAGAGAGAGAAACGTGGATGAGAGAGAAACATTGATTGGCTGCGTCCTGCATGCCCGACCCCTACTGGGTATCGCGAGCCTGCAACCTGGGCGTGTGCCCTGTCTGTTAATCTAACCAGTGACCTTTTGGTGCATGGGACACAGCTCAGCCTCCTGGGCCACACCACTGCTGAGCCAGGGCTCACACTCCCTTTTGAGCAGCTAGAATTCCAGAGGCAGGGGAGACCAGTGGGCAGCCTGAAGGTCAATGCCGCCCGAGCTCCTTTGTGACTGAAATTCCACAAACACTGCCATCTCTAAGCAGCGATGTCCTCCTTCTCCTCAGGGGCTAACAACGCTAACCTAATTAGCTAGCCCAGGCTGGTGGGGCCTCACCTGACCACCTGTTCAGGGCTCTCTCGGTGAGGAGGTTGCGGCCAGGAGTCAGGTGTCGGGCCAGCAGGCTCCGACCAACCAGTCATTGCCACTCCTGCCAAGTGTAATTCATTACTGTTCAAGTTTAATTCCTCTGACAGTACTTTCTGAAGCTGCCCTGGCACAGGGGACCAATGGGCACAAAGCCCCCAGGCACACCCGACTCACACTTAGGCGTGCCCAGGATTTATAAGCCAAACTGTGGGCCCTTTTAGTTCAGCAAGATCACGATCCATAGAGTGATCCACAGAGTGATCACATCCTCCCACACACCATGAGCCCAGACCTGGGTGCAAGCAAGTGCTTAGGGTGTAAAATTTAAGGCGGCTCTCACTCTCAGGTTCCTGCAGGTGCCAGTTGGACCCTGAGAGTGGGTGCCTCCTTAAATTTTGGACTCTCAGTGCCTCACTTGCCTTGCCTCTTCCTAACTCTGGCCCTGCCTCATACATTTCTGATCATGTGGTCCATGGAGGGGCATCAATGGGAAGGAAGAACATAGGAGTTAGAAAGCTTCAGGTTTGTATCTTGGCTCCAGCTGGGAGACCTTGAGTGAGATATTTAACCCCTTGTGAGACAGAACCTGAGCCTCAGTTTCCTTTTGAGCAAAATGGGAATACTAATAGCCGGTCCACAGAGGGGGTCATGTTCGTACAGTCTCCGGCAGTGAAATGGGAAGAGTTCTCTCTGCCGGTTAGAGAGAACTCAGCCTTGGGGTTTTCTTCCTGCCCCCTGCTGTCTGGGTCATGTCCTCTCCTTTGCCTCCTCCATCCTCACTCCCCATCAGCCCCACGTGGTCAGGAGGTGACCCCTGCTGTCTTGGTGGGGTGGGGAGGTCAGACTGGTCAGGGCCCCGCCCTATAGCATCTCCTCTCCCAGCCCCATCTTACAGCTGCGGGGACAGCCCGGGCAGCCTGGGGCAGGCAGTCTTCCCTGAGATCTCAGATGCCTTTGATTTCATAACAACTTCTGTGTAGAAGGGCTTCCTTAAGAGGAAGGAGAGAGGCAGGTTTGGCAAGAATAGGAGGGAGAGCCTGCCTCCCCCAAGTCCCTAGCAACCCCTGAGCTTCTGGGCAGGAGGGAGGGGCGACTTCTGTGGAGGGTGGAGGGTGGAGGGAGGGGAGGGAGGGAAGAGGCCCCTGTTAGGAAAGGTAGCTGTGCAGAGAAAGGAGACCAGCCCACCTCCAGTCTAGTCAGAACGAAAGAGGTTGGCCTTGATGAGTAACTGGGTTTGGAGGAAGAAATAACTCGTTTTCCTTAATCTGCAGCCTGCCCCATTTTTGCTAATGGCAACACCACTTTTTCAGTTGTTGAGGCCAAAAATTTTGGGGTCATCCTTGCCTCCCCGCTTCCCGCCCCTCATTCCACATTAAATGGGTCAAAAAATCCTGTTGGCTCGCCCTGCAAAGCATTTCTCCTAGTTCCTGCAAAACACCCTGGCTGGAACCATAGTCCTCCCCTGCCTGAGTGCAGCCATGGCCTCCAACAGTGGCCCCTGCTTTTGCCCTGGTGCCCGCAGTATATTCGCCACCTAGACACCGGGTGTGGTTCAAGTGTTAGAGCACGTCACTCCTCTGCCCAAATTCCTGCTGCAGCTCCCATTCCCCACTGAGTAACGGCTCTACAGGATCTGCCCCTCCCGCCCCTCCCCGCACCCCCCCTCCAGCCCCCCTCTGCCCTCTGCCTGCCGCTCCTGCCGCTCTGCCCCAGACACTCTGGCCTCCTGGCTGTTCCTGCGTCAGGTGCAGTCCCTTCTTAGGGCCTCTCTAGCTGTTCCAGGCTCCAGTGTTCTCCCAGATACCAGTGGCTCATTTTCACGTCCTTCAAATCTGGGCTTTTCAATGAGGCCTCCCCTGCATGTCCCACCCCCTTTGCTTTGCTCTACTTTTTCCTTTTCCACACATCATCTTCTAATATGCCACGAATGATGTTATGATTACTACTGGTTGCCACTCTACCATTTTGGAATGTAAGCTATTTGAGGGTAGGGGTCTTTGTTGTGTTTACCCCACATGCTTAATGAAATGATCCCAAGAGTTATGTCTTAATCTCACCCCCAACCTATTCCCTGCAAATTCCCAAATCTGTCCTCAGCCCTGAGATCCCAGTGTCTGCCAGTCCCTGCCACCTGGAGCCTCCTCGCCAGGCCCTAGAGCCTGTGCAGCCAGGGCATGGTGGGGTCTCTGTCTCCCTCCCAGGGCAGGTGCCCAGGATGGAAGGTGCAGGTGGGACTGGAGTGGCTCTGAGCCAACAGTTCTCACTCAGTGGCTGTACATGCCCACCCCATGGATAAGAGAGGGTTTGATGGGCCAGGATGGGAGCTTACCCTCAGCCTTCCTGGTGTCTTTTAATGCACATTTGGGTTGCCACTGGCCTGTGAGCTGAAGGTTGTCTGTGTTATCAAGACTGGTGAGACCTAGGCAAGACCAAGTGGCACTTCTATTTCCAGGACCCCCAGGCCTGTGCCACTTTGAATGGATTGTCCCATTGTACTCTTCCAGCAGCCCCAGTGAGGAATATGCTGCCATTATCACCACTTTGCAGGTGTGGAAACTGAGACTCAGAGAGGTTAAGTCCCTTCTCCAGGCAGCCCAGCTCATAAGTGAAGGAGCTGGGATTTGAACTTAGGCCCGTGGGACTGTAAAACCTGTCTTACCACCTACTCTTCTCTTATCTACCAAGTCCTGATCCCAGGCCCTTCCTCCGTCCCCAGGTTTGATTGACAGATAAGGAAGGAAAGCACTTCTCATGCATCCCTGTCCCTATCCAACCACAGCCCCCAAGTTCTGCTCCTATTACTTCTCAAATACTTCTTGAATCCGGGAATATCTTTCAGCTGCTAGTCAAGGCCTCCTGTAAGGTGGAATGATCACATGGTCCATGGAGAGGCATTAATGGGAAGGAAGAACATAGGAGTTCTTTTTTTTTTTTTTTTTAAATATATTTTATTGCTTTTGTACAGAGAGGAAGGGAGAGGGATAGAGAGTTAGAAACATCGATGAGAGAGAAACATCGATCAGCTGCCTCCTGCACACCTCCTACTGGGGATGTGCCCGCAACCAAGGTACATGCCCTTGACCGGAATCGAACCTGGGACCCTTCAGTCCGCAGGCCGACGCTCTATCCATTGAGCCAAACCGGTTAGGGCAACATAGGAGTTCTTCATCACTCTTAGCCTCAACCTTTTATTTTGTCCCAACAGTGATTGGAGCTTTTCCCTCAAACATCTGCTTGCCCACTCACTTCCTTCACCTTCCCCCCTCTCTTCGCCTCACTGGCCTCTCAGATCCAGCTCCTGCATCATCTCCATGAACCTGTTAGTAAACTCCCAGGTTGAGCCCAGTGCCCTCCCCGGACGTCACTGTGTCCTAGGTGTCTGGTTTAGCCCATTATTCGGACGCTGTCTCTGAGTCTTCCAGGTCATGAGTCCCTGGATTCTCATGCATCTAATGCCTGGCTCATGTAGGCCCTCGGTAAACGCTCGTTGAACTTAGTTGTATTTAATGACCATCTGTTATAAATCAGACACTATGCTGAGGTTCCTTTGATCTTCACAATTACTTATTTTTAAGAAAGATGCCCTTGTCTCTATTACAGAGGCAGAAACTGAGATTCAGAAGGCTCAATAGCTTGTCCAGGCTCTCAAGGCTCCTCAGAAGAGCCAGGGATGCTGTTCCATTTGAACTAAAAGTGTCTGATCATCAGATCAGGGTCTTTCACCTGACAGGGTGACTATGAACAAGGATGGGAAGCTTAAGCTAAAAGGATTAATCTCTAATGGTGGAATTGGGGCCTCAAGCAGAGGGTAGGGTAGGAGTTAGGGAGGCAGCTGTCCACTCAGCTGCTGGGTGGGGTGAGCTGTCCATCCTCACTGGGGGCTGACTCACCCATAGCCTTGGGTGTCCTTCCACAGACTTTATTTTGGGTTCCATCTGGGTCACCTTTGGTCCCAGTGCCTTCCCCGTGTCCCCAGCCCTAGCAGAGTTTGGGGAAACTACCTGATGCCCTCCCCATCGGGCACCCGTGTCCAGGGGCAGGTCCCACCCTGCCTCTGCTGATGCTCCTCAGGCACCCGCTGCAGGCCCGCCCCACCCAGTCCTCTGTTGCATGGCTCTTCCAGGTGGTTTACTTCACGGCCACGTTCCCGTACGTCGTGCTCGTGATCCTGCTCATCCGAGGGGTCACCCTGCCTGGAGCTGGCGATGGGATCTGGTACTTCATCACACCTAAGTGGGAGAAGCTCACGGATGCCACGGTGGGCTTACGGTTTTGTTTATGTCGCATCTGGGAGCTGGGGGATGGCACATGGGGAGGGGACTCACGCCGGGACACTCCTTGACAGAAAGGGTCAGACCTCCTCCCACAGGGCATCTCACTGTCCCGTTGACAAGGTCTGCTAATCTGGGAATGGTACACACTCAGGAAATCTTTAATGAGAAGTGGGCAACTGGGAGTTTTCAGATTCCGGGAATGGTTGTCCTACATTTGGGGTAGCAGCAGAGGCCGGAATGAAGAATGAAATCCCCTTAGTAGCTTTGGGCCACCTCACACCACTTATCTGTTACTAATTATAGTGCATTGGAGATGGAGTTTTGCTGGTTGGAAAATAATAGCACTTAGGCAATTCTATTTTAAAGGGCCCAGACGCATTTGAATACTTACAGCACATGCCACAGGGCTAGCACACGCTTGCGCTTTCTCTTTGCCTATTCTGCACAGGCACCTCGTACTCTAAAATTCCCAGAACAAACCTCCACATGAGGGGTGTCTGTGTAATAAGAAGGGAGTTTTCTCACCTTAAAGAAATATGTGCTTTTCCAGAATATGTTACGAACACATAGCTAGGATTGAGTTTGCATATAATAGAAACCCCCAGGTAAAAGTTGACTTCACTTGCATGCACTGAAGCAGCCCAGTGGTAGACAGTCAAGCACTGGCTGGATAGCTCCAGGTGTCATCAGGGGCCCAGGCTCCCATCTTCCTGCCTCACCATCTTTAGGGAATAGCTTCCATGTGGCTGCCAGAGTTCCAGCCATCACAGCAGCATTCCAGGTAGCACAAAGGGGTGAGGAAAGGGGTAGAGATAGGACCCTCACTCTTTAAAAGTACGGAAACCCCAGAAGTCCCACATCACACTTGATTTTCACACCCTTGATCGGACACTAAATACTATGATTATCCTCTTCTAGCTGCATATCCCCTTGATGCTAGGAGGTGGTTCTTTAGCTGGACAAATGGCTGCCTTAAATAAAACCACAGCTTTGAACTTTCTCTTTGCATATTTTAAGCACAATTTTAAAACCGGATTTAATTTACAAAAATGATGGCAGGTCCATCATACGAATCATATAAATCTCCAGCTCACATGCTTGGGTGGCCTTCTGGAGTTTTATGGGGACAATTAAGAGGAATCACCAAGAGAACCAAGAGGCGATGTCAGCCAAGTTCAAGAAGCACGTGGCTTATAAAACCCCCTCCACCGTGGCAGAGGCGGCTTTGCTACAAAAGGGGCCATAGAATTTCAGATTTTTAATGGCAATCTGTAGAAATGTTAATTTTAAAAGGCTTATATTTTGGATCCACCAACATATCTTGCTGCTGCAAATAGTTTTTTTGAGAGTGATCGCAGCTAAAGAAGGGCCTCTCCCTTCTGTATAGTTTTCCATGGTAGGAAATGGAAGATGAAATGTGTATGTAGTTTATTGAGTTCCTCTCCTTTGGAGCTGAAATCTGCCAGGTAATTCACTGCCTGGTAATTTCAAATGAGATTTCTCATTGCATCAATGCCAAAGTCATCTCGTTCCCTACCGCCTTCGCCTGGGGCAGGGGTGAGGCCAGGGGCCTGGCAGACTTCCCTGCCTGGGTCAGCCGCTCTCAGTGACCTCTCCCCTTTTGCCTGCTAGGTGTGGAAAGATGCTGCCACTCAGATTTTCTTCTCTTTATCTGCCGCCTGGGGAGGCCTGATCACGCTCTCATCTTACAACAAATTCCACAACAACTGCTACAGGTACGTGGTAGCCTTTCAAGTCCCAGTGGCAGCTGGCGAGGGGTATTAGGGTCTGGGGACAGAAAATGGACTGAGGCCACACCCTCACCCTGCACCTGGGTAGAGCCAGAGAGTTGCCCTGGCACAGGAGAACCCTGCTCAGGCCTGGCTGCTGGCTTCTGGTGGCCTGCACCCCGACTGCACTGCTGACCCTGGCACGTGGGGTGGAGAGTCCCTCTGTAGGTTGTGTGCAGGGAGACATGTCCTGGGATGGTTGTTCTGTCAGCAGCTCAGTTCCTGGGTTCAGTTATATGGGAGTCACTGGTGAAGTCTGGTCATTCAGTCACTCTACAGATGTTTTTCTAGAGACCCTATAAGAAAAGAGCACCTTGGTGATGGGTGTGATAATTAACTCGATGGTAGGGATCCTGTCACGATGTCTACATATATCCAATCATCACATTGTACACTTTTAATATAATACAATTTTATCTGTCACCTATACTTCAGTAAAGCTGAAAAAAAAATGCAAACGTTGAATCCCCCTCCCAGATCTATTCATCAGAATGTCTGGAGGTGGGCAGGCCCAGGAACCTAAAGATCCAGGCAAGATCCCCAGGGGAGTCAAGGATGGTGACGTTTGGATAGTGTGGTGTTAGGGACGCTGTGGAACCCAAAGACCCCGATAGAGCCTGACCAGTTCCTGCAGGAGATGATATTGAAAGTTGGACATGTTATGACAAGCAATAGGAAAATAAGGCCCATTCTCTTGGGGAGCTGATACAAAAAGGAAAAAAGGAAGGAAGAAAGGAGGAGGAAAGAAGAATAGGGGGAGAAAAGGAGTGAGGGAGGGAGAGGAAAACGAAGAAAGGGAGGGAGTTGGGGAGGAAGGGAGGAAAGATGGGAGGAAGGAAGGATGGAGAGAAGGATGTACCTTGGAGTCAGATAGACTTGTATTTGAGTTTTCTTCACCATTTACTAAAACTCCAAGATGTGGGCAAGGTATGCCACTTCTCTGAGCTTTTGCTGTCTCATCTATAAAACTCAATTATATTTTGTTGAGTGATAGAGATGATGTATGCAAAGTTTTCAGAGCAATGTTGTGCACATAGTAGGTGCTCACTAAATGGCAGTTGTCATTATTATTATCTATAATAATAAAAGCATAATATGCTAATTGGACCGGACAGCTGAATAACCTTCTGGACGTCCTTCCAGATGAAGCCGCGGCGGCGGGGGCTGAGGCAGAGGCAGAGGTGGTTAGGGGCAATCAGGCAGGCAGGCGAGCAGTTAGGGGCAATCAGGCAGGCAGGTAGAGTGGTTAGGGGCAATCAGGCAGGCAGGTGAGCAGTTAGGGGTGATCAGGCAGGCAGGTAGAGTGGTTAGGGGCAATCAGGCAGGCAGGTGAGCAGTTAGGGGTGATCAGGCAGGCAGGTAGAGTGGTTAGGGGCAATCAGGCAGGCAGGCAGGTGAGCAGTTAGGAGCCAATGGTCCCAGATTGTGAGAGGGATGTCCTGGAATGCAAGAGGGTGCAGGCCAGGCTGAAGGACCCCCCCTCTGTGCACAAATTTCATGCACTGGGCCTCTAGTTTTTGGTAAAGTATGGGATATTTTGTGAACCCAGAAGAAACAGCTAGAGTTAAGCTGTGGCCTAGGATGGCTGGGATGGCCTCACAGGAGTGAGATCTAGACTGGGCCAAATTTCAACAGGTGCAGGCAGGAGGAAATGTTTGCAGGTGGCAAGGACAGCTAGAGGTGGGGATGAGTGGGAATGAGTGACAGGGACATGGGGCGGGGGCAGTGGGATTGGAGCTGATGCTGTGTGTACAGGGGGCTGGAGAGAGCCTTTGGAATTAGTCTGCTGTGGCTGCCATAGCAAATACCGATAGTGGGTGACATCAACAACAGAATTTTCTCATAGTTCTGGAGGCTGGCAGTCCAAGATCAAGATGTTGACAAGGCTGAGAACTCTCCCCTTGGTTTTTAAATGTCTGTTTTCTCCCTGGGTCTTCACATGGTCCTCCCCCTGTGCGTGTATCTGTGCCCTAATCTCCTTCTCTTATAAGGGCACCAGTCACACTGGACTAGGGCCCACCCTAATGACTTCTTTTTAACTTAATTGCTTGTTTAAAGACCCTGTCTCCAAATACAGTCAGATTCTAAGGAACTGGGGGTTAGGAATTCAACATATGAATTTTAGGGGCACATAGTTCAGCCCATAAATGTGGTGTCAGACTATGGGGTACGGACTTCTTTGGCCACTGCTGCTCACTAGCTTGTAACTGAGAATCAGTCTGAACATCATCCAAGGGGGAAGCATTGCTCTGTGCTTTGTTAGAAATGAGGCAGTGTGGTGTGGCAGAAGGAACACGGGCAGTGAGGCAGAAAGTCTGGATTCAAATCCTGACCTACCCTTAATTAGCCATTACCTTCCCCTGGGCTTCACTTTCCTCATCAGTAAACTCAGGGGCCGGACAAGGAGGTTGTTTACTGAGCAGTTGCCTGTGCCGGCCTCTGTGCTGTGCAGGAATCATCTCCTTCTGTCCTCACAGCAGCTGTGAGGGAGGCAGGGCCGTTGCCTCCATTTAAAACCAGAGTGGGAAGAAGTGACTTGCCCTGAGGCTCTAGCTGTGACCTCTCTTGAGTCCAGGATGGCTGGACAGGGCAGGTTGGGAAACTGCAGCCTGTTGCCAGCAGAGGGCGCTGGTCTCGGCCCCCCCTCCCCCCGCCGCCCCCGCTCCCCCTTGCCTTTTCAGTCTGGGTGCCCCAATCCACGGTGTTCTCATTCTTTGGTGGCATTTCATGGTCCCACTGCCTTCTCTCATCCATGGTTCCTGTCCCCAAAAGGCCCCACCCCCTCAATTTCTGCTCTGATGGACAGACCTGCCTCTGTCAGTTCACAGCATGTGGAGCCAGAGGCGCCAGGACAGGGCAGTTAGGAGAAATCTGCGCCTTTGGTGCTTATAAATTTAGCCCAAGGGCGTTTGTGGTCAGGACTGGTTGTCCCTGTCCTTGTGAATAAATAAAACAAGGCCAGCCTGCAGCAAATGCATGCATGGAAATAGCATGTACACACAGACATGTGTGCACACGTTGTGTCCTCCCCCTTGTCTCTTCCTGCCCACCAGGCACACCTAACCACCAACTCTCATCTCTTCTCCAGGGACACTCTAATTGTCACCTGCACCAACAGTGCCACGAGCATCTTTGCCGGCTTCGTCATCTTCTCAGTTATTGGCTTCATGGCCAATGAGCGCAAGGTCAACATTGAGAACGTGGCGGACCAAGGTACAGTGTCGCTGTCAGCCGCTGTTGCAGGGCAGGTGCCGAGCTCGCCTCACGAGACCCTAAGTTCTGCTCTGCTAGAAAGTTGGCCTCTGGAACAGGACGGGGGGTTGGGCACCTGGGTTCCCCTTTGCGAAGGGACAGAGATATATCCCCAGTAGAAGCTCACACAGGGTCAGGGCTGGCTGGGCCCTAGCCAGAGTGGTCGCTATAAAAACCCCTGCCTTGCTCCCCTCTCCTCTGCTCCAGTTTTCCTTTCCCCTCTTACCTCAGCTCCTGCCTAAGTAAGGTTTCCCCTGTTACACCTGATGGGTGTGGGTCGAGGAGTCATTAGGCAAGCCAGCAGAGCTGAGGTGCACACAGGTGGCTGCAGGATGTGTCCCTTGCAGAGGACACTAGGACCTGAGTGCTAACGCCTCACAGGAGCATTGCCTTCAGAGCAGCCTGTTCCTGACGAAGCACTTTCCTGATTGTTGGGTCCCATGCGCTCTCAGGGCTTTCTGCTTAGTCAGCAAGACAGACCTGCAGTTTTCCCCAGTGGGAGGAAAGGTTGGATGATGGCGCTGGGAGGGACGTAGAATAAATGTTGACTCTCCACCCAAGTCATCCTATGTTCATGGCTAACATTGGTGTGGCACTTCTGAGTTTGCAGAGAGCTTACATTTTTATCTCGTTTAATCCATATTCCTCGCACAGCATTTTGCAGAGAGAGAGAGAGAGAGAGTTTTTAATATTTTTATTTAACTCTTGATTTCCATCCAGCCTTGCTCTCCAGAGAATTTGGGTGTTTGGTAGGTTTTTGGGATTAAGGGACTTCGTTGTGGCTATTGCTTATCATTATGACCATTCTCTAATCAGACTTTTAGGGGATGCCTCAGTGTGGGGCCATGCCAGGGGCTATAGGGACATGACTGTGGCCCTAGATAATCCAGAGTGGCTTCGCCGTGCACTTACCTTTCTTCAAGGAGCTCACTGCAGTGTTCAGCAAATGGCTTAGGTGCCAGCAGGAGAGAACTGGAAGTGTCACCTTCTTGGTGGACTGCCCATCTCTCCTGACATCCCAAGGGGAATTAATTAGTGCCTCCGTGGTGCTGATGGTGCACTGCGGGCCTCAAAGAGTTAAAGAGGCGGCCTGCTCCAGGGGGTAATGATCTCTCCCTGGAGAGCAGGTGTTCGGTTCTGCAGCAGTGCCCTGGGTTAGAGCTGAGCCAGGCCTCTCCGTGGAAAATCTGCAGCTCCCTGGAGAGCAGGGAGGGCAAGAGAGAGGCAGAGAGGGCTCTGTCTTCAGGGGTGCCTGTGCCACCCCAGCTGTCCTCATTCCCTCTCAGCAGAGGACCCTCCCTGCCCCACTTTCTGGCAGACCTGATGTATTTTGTTATTTTTGTGACATTATCGTGTTCATTGTGACCAGTGGCCAAGCCACATTAGTTTACACATCTGAGCTCTTTTCTGCCCCAGGAAAGGAATTTGGGGGTACGTGTCGCTAAAACCCAAATGGAATTCTGCTTTTCCTTTACATCAGACAATTGCCCAGGTTTCACTCTGAAACTTCCCCTTTCCAAGTTGTTTCCATGTCTTCTGATTTTAACAAAAAGAGCCCTGGTAACCTGTTCTGACATGTGTTGATCCTCGGCACAGGGACAGTGGGCCTCATTGCCCCCGGAGAGGGGCAGTGGCCCCTAGGACTTCTCCCCGAGCCGTGGACAGCTGGCCCTGCTCGTCTGGATTGCTTGCTTCTGTGTGATTTGCAGACTTGTCTGGTTTCTCTGGTCCAGGAGAGGTTCTGTGGACACAGGTCGGAGATCGGGGGTCAGGCCCATACTAAATGCTGGCCACTCCCTCCTAGCTGGGCAGGATTGGCATATAGACAGGCAGTATGTTTTTGCCGACCCAATGTTAGTAACGATGTTTTGGATTTTAGTCAAAACCAGGTTCTTTTTAGTGACCTAACAGCCCTCTGTTTGCCTTCTGAGGGAGGCATTTTTGTCATGGACGTTTCCCCAAATCTCAGCCACACGGGAGTTTTGGGGCCCGGAGGTGGGATTGGCCATGAAACCGAGCTGGGCTCTCCTTTCGCAGTGAGCACAGGGACGGGATGCGTCCTTCTCAGGCGTCTACTCCACCAGAGCAGCATCCTGGGGAGCCAGCCTTTTAGCATCATCTCCATGGCTGCCTGTGGAGTGGCGACTCCTGGGAGAAGCCAGCCTCGAGCCCGACCAAGATGCTCCTCCCACAGCAGGAACCCCGGGCCAGACTAGAGCAGATGGACACAAATGTGGGTCATGTATTTAGACTTTCCAAGTTTAGTGGGAACTGCCAGGTAACCAGACCACCAGGAAGCACTGCCTCACCCCTAGTACTTCAGAGACTTTGGCTCATCAAAACGAACACCCTCAAACAGGCCTGCCATCCACCATCTGTCTATCACCTGAGCGCCAGCCCTTACGCCTTCTGAGAACTCATCCATCTGTGATAGGTTTCCCAGCAGAGTGGCCATTCCCCGTGTGACCAGGGCCCCTGGCTGTGTCTTAAGTGACTCTAGGACAAAGGATGACATCGCTGTAGGTCTCTGGGGGCCTGCCCGGGTTGCTCCCTTCTCAGAGGAAGACCAATAATGGCCGATGCTTGCTGAGTTCTCCGTGCCCATCGTTCTGAGCCCTTTACTTGTATCTGCACGTTTAATTCTCACAGACACTTGATGAGGGTAGGTACTGTTATCTCCATGCCATGGATAAGGTTTGTCCAGGGACAAGTCTCACCAAGTCCCGCTTTCCAATCCATGGGGCCGTGGAGCCTGTACCCCACCCCTGGGTGGCACTGGCTCCCCTGGGACTGGAGAGATGCCGGGACTTCTATGAGCCCTGTGGGCCTCATCTGGGGAAACTCCACTGTGGCTCAGACAATCCATCTTTCGAGAAAAAAAAATCTGAACTTTACCAAGTAATATAAACAATGTATTTTTAAAACCCACTCCGCTGCCCTCTTGGAAGAACAGAGATCACTGAAAAGGATGCTTCACTTGTACCTTAGGGAGGCAGCTGAGACAGAAGCAGGCCGCACATGAAATCATTTTCACCCTGAAAGAGCAGTAAAGCCCCAACGGCTGGATCCTGCCGCGGCCATCAGCCCCAGTCCTCCGCAGTGGCCATTCCGAGACCTCTTGCCCGCTTTATGGGCCCAGCTGTCGCCGCGCGCTGCTGCTTCCTCAGTGTTTGGCATTCGAGACCTATTTGGAGCTGAAGTTTAATACAGCCTTTTCTTTTATGGTTCACACAGGAAGCCTTCTGAGGCTGGCTCTGCTGTGTGTTCAATAAATGCATAAAGCGGGGATATCTGAGGCCTTCAGGGCTTTATGCTTTAAATACCCCAAGGCCCTCGGCATCATTCGGAACAAACAACCTGATAAATTCCAGTTTAAAAGTGCTGTTAGGCTCGAGTTGTAAAAACTCGAGGTGCTGTGATTTCTGGTTCTTAGACGTGTGTGGGCTGTGTGTTACCCTGGCATTATCTCTGCCCATTATCGTTGAGTTTCCTACTGACAAGGAAATTCACAGCTGCTGATCATTAGCCACCCTGGGTTACAGTAATCCTCCCAGCCAGGCTGCGAGGCAGATAGGAACCCTGGCAGGGCTTTATGATGGCAGAGAAAACGGCAGCTCAGATTCCTCCACGAAGAGCACGTGGTATTCTTGGGAAAACCTGAATCAGAAGTGCTGATTTCCAAGTTCATTGTTCACTCATAATGGAAGGTAACATTCTGCAAGTGAGACATTGGTCTCTGTGCTTTGCCTGCATTTTCTCACCGGTTCCCCGGAACCACCCTGTGAGGTACTGTTGTTATTCCCATTGCACAGATGGGCAAAACTGAGGCTCATAAAAATGAAATTACTTGTCTAGGGTTGCACAGCTGGTAAGTCATGGAGTATGTATTTGGACCCAGATCTGCCTGACCATTAGAACCCAGACTTTCTTAACCCTTACACTATGCTTCACCACCCCCTTCCCCCCAGCTGATTCCCCGTGGACTGACATACCCCCATCATTCCCAAGCCTTTGTAGGGCAAGATCCGAACTGTGTTAGGTGGATTTACGTTTTATGTAAATGGCTTCTCCTGAAATGAAGCCATTCTGGGCGTGTCCTAGCCTTTAGAACAGGGTTCTCAACCTTAGCCCTATTGGCATTTGGGCTAGGTAATTCTTTCTTGTGGGGACTGCCCCATGAAGTGAAGGATGCTTAACAGCATCCCTGGCCTCACCCACTAATGCCAGTAATCATCCTCCACCATCCCCATTGTGAAATTGAAAAATGTCTCCAGCTGTTGCCAAATGTCCCCTGGGGGCAAAATCACCCCTTGTTGAGAACCACTGTTCTAGAGGATAATTATTATATTCTTCACCAACTCACCCATCCAAAGATGGGTTTTTCATGTTATTTTCACGGGACACAGCCTGGCCTTGGGGTCTGAGTCTTGGGGCCCCTCCTCTCAGTTCCCCAAGATATGGATCTAATTCCCCTGGTCCTTCCCCTCAAGGAGCTTAAGATCTAATTGGGGAAATGGGTAGAAACGAGTAAAGAAAACCAACCAACCAAACAAGCAAAAAACAGTGGGAGCAGCATGTAAGTAACAATTCAGGATTTCCATGGAGAGAAGGCCCGGTGGGCTTCCAGGAAGAGGGGGCCTGTCTGCAATCATCTGTCTTGTTCTTTCCAGGGCCAGGCATTGCATTTGTGGTTTACCCGGAAGCCTTAACCAGGCTGCCCCTCTCTCCGTTCTGGGCCATCATCTTTTTCCTGATGCTCCTCACTCTCGGACTTGATACCATGGTGAGCCCCCTCCCCTTCCATCCCTGGCCCAGGGTCCTTCTGAAGATGCCCGTCTCCTGGGTCCTGCATCCTGCCTGCAGTGGGGGATGGGCTTAGCGGTACCTGCATTTTTCTCTCAAGCTATGTAGAGATGGTGAATTACCTGTCCAGGACTCAGGATAACCTTGCATTTGTGGGGGACTCGTGAGATGGTGCCAGAGAGTGGCCCTCTCTTCCTTTATTCCTCGCTCCACTTTCTGTGCATGATTTAGCCAGTGTATTTACCACCTTGGTGTCATTTTGCCAAAGCAAATTCTATGGGGCAGGATAAGGGAGAATAATATCAAGTCACTTTTAGCGGAATTGCTCTGGGGCGGAGGCTACTACCCATCATGCTGACAGGCGCTCAGAGTTTAGGAGCTGGGTGCAAAGAGGGTTTTTCCTCAAGTAGAAGATCAAATGCAGGTAAACTGGAGGAGGATTTACATCTCATGAATACGAAGTGCAGCTTCAGCTACTCTGACGGTGAGTATGAGTGCAGGCTCTGCGGGGCTGGAGGTAATTTCTAAAGCTCACAACCTGCTTGCATTCCCTCGTGGCCTTGTGGATTGGACCCAACAAGCCTTTTTAGGCCCATCGAGGGAAGGCAGTCCTAAAAGCCAAACCTGATACAGGTACCATGTTCCCTGTGGGAAGCACAGAGGGCTTTTTGGAGCCTTCGGGCTGGTGTGGTCTATCTCAGACGCCCTTTTCCTGGCACCATTCCAGTTTGCCACCATCGAGACCATAGTGACCTCCATCTCGGACGAGTTCCCCAAGTACCTGCGCACCCACAAGCCGGTCTTTACTCTGGGCTGCTGCATTTGTTTCTTCATCATGGGCTTTCCGATGATCACTCAGGTAACGGGGGGTGGGGACCCAATGGCTGTCTGTCCTTTCACCCTTAGCGCTCAGAACTCATAACAGTAGCCAAGTCACTGGCATTTCTGTGCATATGGCCCCAGGCTATTGGGGATTCTGACCACAGAGGGAAATATGTCACCTTGGCTACTCATGGCACTTCTTACATCTTCATAATTGAGATGTAGCCTTCTTGAGCCAACAAGGCAGGTGTGTCCTACTTTAAGAAAATCCAAATTTACTGACCAGAGAAATGTCCATTTGCTTACTCCTCATACACAAGTGTCTACAGCCACTTGAGGTCATTCTAGCCTGAGGGTCTCGGTACATGGAGTGGTCGCTCACTCAGTGTACGTATTGCTTTTGCTCTCTGTGTGACCCTGAGCGAGTCACCACTTTGGGCCTTAGATTCTTCATCTGTAAAATGATGGCTTGGAATGAGATGATCTTTCAGCCTCATCGATTGTAAAGAGACTTACAGAGTGAGGCCACGATGCAGGGGGATGCAGGAGAAATGCCTGAAGACACCTCAAGGTTATATGAAGGTCAACCACATGGAGATGTATGGGTAGAAATGTTCACCTATTGCTTAAAGCAAAAACAAACCGATCCAGCTGCTCTCACATGCACATCTTCAGATGCTATCTTGGCCTCCTTAGAGTAAGATGTTAGGTCCTTTTCTGTGCTTTTTCTGTTGATGGGCTTCAAGTCTCCGGGAAGGGGGGGGGGGTGGCTTTGCCATCATGGCAAGGCCTCCAGCTTGCATGCTGGATCAGCTTTAGGGAGGGGAGATCCTTTGACTCCTGTTTGCACCTGACTGTCCTCTCCTGTTAGAAATGGGACAGAGCCTTGAGCCAGGCCCGTTGATCTCAATTGTTTCTCTTCCCTGCTAGGGTGGGATTTACATGTTTCAGCTGGTGGACACATACGCTGCCTCCTATGCCCTCGTCATCATTGCCATTTTTGAGCTCGTGGGGATCTCCTATGTGTACGGTAAGGGAACAATCCTGCCTGCTGCTGCGGTAGAACTTAGTGTAGATACGCAGGTTTCCATATTTAGTAAGACAGTGGAAGGGCTTACTTGCTGCTACCTGAGAGATGCAGGAGATAGCACTTTATTCCAAGCTTGTCTCAGGACCTCTGTGGGGCAGAGTTAACAGAGAAACAGCTTCAACTTCTACTCCTTTGGTTCTCACCCCTCCCGTATGCCCAGAGGGTCTAGCGCTGTGCTTCCCAACCATTTTTTGGTCATGCCCCACCTAAGCATCTCTAAAATCCTGATGCTCCCCCACCCATGACATATAATTCTTATTTAAAAAGTGAACTCCTATTCACATGGAGGAAGCCTAAAAGGCCTGTAGCTTGCTCTAAACAAGCTTCCAAAGAACACGGCATCCATGAAAGAGAAAAATAAAAGAACGAAAGGACAGTTGAAGTACTGAGGAAGAAATTGTTAAAATAACAATAATAATATGAAGTGATATGAAAAAATAGCAAATGAAGTTTCAAAACATAGAGAACTGAAATGCATAAATATGTCACAATATATATTTATATACTGTATATGAGGCCCCTAGAACCATAAGAACGATAAGAAATGCAAAAATTCACTGTTAATAACTCATTCTCAAACTGCCCCCCTTAAAAATCAAATTGCCCTCCTGTGAGGCATGTGCCCCACATTGGGAACCACTGGTCTAGCGTAAGGAGGCCATCCCCTGAAGGTGTTGATAGCACTAAAGGGCATACACAACTACCATCCACAAATGGGCGGGACCGCGGCTCAAAGCATACACTTCTTGCTTGTGGACACGAGGAAGAAACCTGGAACCTCCACTCACCACGGACTGACCTACCTGGAAGGGCCCTAAGAGTTTGTGGGGCCCAGTCCCCTCAGCAAAGGGAGGCTCAGACAGGGAAACGCTGTCCCTAAGGCTTCACAGGGACTTAGAGGCAGAACAGTGTTCAACTCTGGCCCCTAACTGCTGGTCAGGGGCTGCCCTCGGCAGCATTGTAGTTGACCTTGAAGTAGAGCAGGCAGCTCACTGCGACCTGAGAACTGCTGGAGTGAGTGGGAAAGGCCTTCGGTGAGCCCCCACACTGTCCTCAGCACAGGCCACGGGCTCGGCAGCATTCTGGGTCTGAGCTTGGCATGGACTTGAGGGCCACTACCAGTCTCAGGATCCATTACTTTGTCTGTGGTGGCTCCACTGGAGTTTTTACCATAACATAATGAACTGTTCTGTTCCTGAAGGAATACCACATCTCTGCTTTCTACCCCAGCAAGAGATTGTCTTCTCATATTGCTTCATCCTCCCCCTTTTTGTAGCAGAGAGCAGGCTCTGAGGACGCACGACCAGAAGGAGGAGTCTGGGCTGGGAGCTGGGGGCTCAAGTCAGGGGGAGACAGCTGATGCAGGTGGTGCACAGGGAGGTGGTGGCAAAGGGTGAGAGATGGTGAGTGAAGGCTGGAAAGGAGCCCCCAGAGTCTGAATTCCCTGCTCATTAGGGACGAAGGACCCAGAAATCCAAGGGGGCTGGGCGAGCCCGGGAGCAGGAGGAGCATGTGGTCGAGGTCTCAAGGAAGAAGCCTGAGCATTGCAGGGGCGACGGCAGAGGTGCCACTTTCCACATAAATGACCCAGAGGATGAAGGACTGAGAAGAATTAAGCTGAGGCTGCTGGTCCACTTGTCAGAACAGCTGACTGTGAGGCAGCTTCATAGTCACTCAGGTCCCTTCAGCTCAGTGAGCCCACAGGTCTGAGAAACCTATGTTTCTGATAAGCTCAGGAAACAAGGCAAGAAATGGCTGGATTTGAAAACATTTCTCCATGGCCTTTTCTTTCAAGGAGTGGTATAGAAACCTTCCTAAACCGAGAGTGTGTGGGGACAGGGGTTATGTGTGGCCATGAGACCAGTGTCTCCTCTGAATGTTGCTTTAGTTGATCAGTGATCAAGAAGCCACAGTCCCTTGAGTTCCAGCAACGTGGGCAATGGCCACTGGGATTTACATGGGTTTTTGCCTGACGTTATCATCTCATACAGAACAAAGATAAACTGACTTGTGGAAGGTGTCCTTGGGAGGGTGGGGGACAAAAAACCCCACCAATGTACAGGAGCTCTTACCCCGAATCCCAAGGCTTTCCTAATACCCTGCTTATTGGCCATGATCTCAGTTGGTTTGGCCAGAGTTGTTGCTAAGCACATAAGGCTACGCAGGTGACTATGCCAGGGTGTGGCAGTGCCGAGACACCTGGGTGGGAACTGAGCTTTGACATCTCACCGCGGGATGACATTTCTGCACATCACCGTGGAACGTATTTAATACCTTCTTAAATGTCCATTTTTCCCAATCTTCCTGGCACTGAGTCATTTGTCTGATAGTTTCCTACATAATAGGGGTCATGTTGACACCAGGCTGGGGCTGTCCCTGGCCAAGGGCACCTGAGGGAGGGGCTCTAGCGCTGCCCCTCCCCCTTCCTGCCACCACACCTCATGCTCGCCCTCCACTTGTCTGTTCGCAGGCTTGCAGAGATTCTGCGAAGACATCGAGATGATGATTGGATTTCAGCCAAACATTTTCTGGAAAGTCTGCTGGGCATTTGTGACTCCAACCATCTTAACTGTAAGGACTGCATGCTGTATTGTGCAGATGGGACCTTGTATGTGGTGCTTTGTGCTTAAACAAGGACGATGCGGACATAAGAGCCCGGGAAGCTGGTAGGATGGGCATTAATTGTCTTGCCTTTCAGACATGGAAAAGAGGGGAGCAACTTGCTTAAAGGTGCTTAGCTAGTTGGGTGCAGAGCTGGACTCATGCACAGTTTGGGGCATCCTCATGGAGTGTTTCCCATGCTAGGAGTCTGCCTCGTGCACTGGTAACAGTCACAGTCCTCGCTGCTAACGAAGGCCCAGGCTCTGTTCAAGGTGCTTTGTATGTTTCCCCTCAGCGCTCCCACAGCAGCTCTGTGGGGTTGGCATTATAATTCTCCCCATTTTACAGGTGAGGAAGCTGATGCCCAGAGGTGTTGTGACTTGCCTAGCATTGCACACCCAATAATCAGCAACAGCCTAGGTGCGAATCCAGGCAGTCTGGCTGCAAAACGCTTACTCCTAACCACTACTCAATACAGACACTCAGTTGTTCCTTTTTATTGCTCTGAGAACTATTTTGTCTTCCTCAAGTGTGGTGATGACATTTTGAGATCATCTGACATTCATCTTAAAGATCAGAGCTCTTCATGTATCAGTAAACCTGCATAGGGACTTACATGCGTGTCCCGTCACCTCCTTTACTGTGCCATAGGCTGCAGGCTTTGCCTCCATCTACTCTCCAAGCACAGTAACTGATAGAGACCTTGCATTCCCCCCCCCTTCTCCTCCCTAGCCTGAGGCAGGTGGGTGTCTTCTCAGCAAGGTAGAAGGAAGCCAGCTGTAGTTCCACCTGTGCCCAGCAGGTGGCAGTAGAAACCAGATTAAGACCCTTTTTTTACTCTACAGTACCAACCTCTCTCAAGGAAAACAAGCCAGGATGGAAGTAAAATAGTAAAGAAAATACGTTTTCCCTTTTTAAAAATAATGACACAGAGTTTTAATAAAAAACCTCAACTTCCTTTTAAAAAGACAGAAGTTTACATAGAAAAACCATTCAGTATTTATCTCCCTCTGCAAGGACGGACACAGGTAGCATTCTGGGGCCCCATCTGTACTCACATTTTAGAGGCTGTTATCTGCCTGAAAAGTCCCACTAGACTTGGGGCATGAGAGTTGAAAAGAAGTAATATAGAATTTCCAGTCTCTTGAACTCAGGACCGAAATATGTATGAAGAACTCGGACTTACCTAATTGGTGGGAGGAAAAAGCAACACTCTCCTGCCTCCGGCATTTCCTCTCTGTTGCACTTTGCTCTCCCCGATGACTACTGTACATGACTTATTCTTGGGCAAAATCCAGTTAGAATCTGCCCTAGATTCTCCTTACCTCTCCCTCCAGTCCCAGGAGAGATTAATGTCAAAGAATTTGATTATATTCTGCAGAAACCTCACATCATAACAGTCAGCATGCTATTTGTGGAGGTCAATGAGAGACAGGCACTGCACGAACACCATCTCTGAAGCTCCTGACCACCCCGCTTGGGGGTGATTCTTTCCCTTGTGTCACCTGCATGCACTGAGGCACGGGGAGGCGAAGGTGCTTGTCTAAGGCCCCAATGCTCGCAGGTGGCAGAGCTAAGCATTGAATTCAGGGATGTTAGGCCACACTGAAAAATTCTAAACACCCAAGTGCTTTTCAAACTTTTAATCCCAGTTTGGGATTTAAAAAGTCTTTTTTTTTTTTTTTTTTTTTTTTTTGTGAGCAGACTGTTAGGGAAAAGGAATTCTAGGAACTTGCTGTGTTTTTTGAGAAAGTCCCTCAACTATGCTGTGCTTTACTTGGTTTCCATTATAAGACTCCCATCAGAGACCTGTGGAGAGGTCCCAGAAAATATCCCGAACCAGAGTCCCCCTCTGGGGAAGCGACAGATAAGCAGAAGTGGTCAATGCCATCATCATCACCAACCACGAGCCCTCTGCTGGCCGTCTCGGGCTGATACCAGCAAAAGCTCAGGGCAGGCCTGACTCGGTGGCTACATTACCATCTCTTAGGGCCAGGCTCACCCGAAGGCAATGTTTTATCAAAACTGACCCAACCCAGGGGAGTGTATTGCTAATAAGTTTGATATGATATTTGTCCAACTGGAAATGGGTGTCGAAGGACCAAGCCTAACACTTCTTATATTTTGCCCTTCTATAAAATGGATACTTGTGGTGTGCTGGGACGAGCTAAGATTATGGGTTTAAATTACTTCAAAACTCCTGAAATAAAATGGATCATTTTTATACGTGCCTTCCTGGATTTATAGGGCTATAAATACTTTCCATGCAATCATTGTGTACATAGTCAGATCACGTCACTGAATTATGTGCACACATAAGCGGATGTATTGCTGTTTATATAGTAAATGAAATGGAGCAACTTACCATAAATACATTAGGCCGCACTTCCAATAGACGGGTTAATAAAGCTTATAACTCTAGGGGCAAATGTTTAAAAGGGGGCCTAGAGTACGGCATCTCTTTGTATAAGAGCAGTTTTTTTTCAACAGTTTTCTTCAGGCTCATGTTGCTTCAAATAGATATATTGAGTTATTATTGCATTGAAATACTCACTCGCCCTAGCAGCCTGGGCTTTGCAGCAATAATACAGATGCCTCATGTTTGTACAGCGATTCATGCTTTCCCCAAACACTTCCATATGTTTTCTTTCCTGACATAGTGCACTCCAATAATTTTGGGGCAGTTATTTTACTGCTTAAGATAGAAGAAAGGTGGGGAGGAAAGAAGAACTTAGTCATTATCATAACGTACGTGACTCCAGGCTGAGGCAGGACGAATCCAGGGGATAACACACTTTTCTCAGGGCAGTGTCGCCAGAGGCTTGGCCAGAGCAGCTGGGGCCCCTGTTCTGTCTTTTTCGTGCTTCCTTTTCCAGCACACGTCTCCCCTTGTTCCTTTTCAGCGGCACTAACCAGTCTTCAGAGGGTTCTCACCGCCACTGCCAGCTGAAGTGTGCAGTGATAGGAGATAGTGGGCAGAAAAGACATCATGACCGCTCTTAAAATAAGGGGGAACTCTGGAGTAAATACCAGGCTATCATTCCCAGAAAACTCCCGTGTTGCATGCAGGGTGTGAAATATATCCGTTTTATAGCAGGTCCCTCAGTTCATGAGTGGGAGAGCTGAGATTAGCCTCTTGGTCTCCTGGCTCTCAGCCCACCATTCAGTGTCGAGGCCCCTTCACCTTGAGTCATTCGAAAGGGAGGCTGTGCATCCATTCTCTGTCCCACAGCTCATTATCGGACCAGGCTTCTGGCTCACGCACCACGTGGGGACCACTCAGGGTCTCAGCCAGCTTTATAGCCAGCTCCCAGATGCAGGCATTCCCCGGTCAATAAGAAGTAGTGACTCAATTCACGTTTTAAAAATTAAAATACAGCCCTACCAGTGTGGCTCAGTTGGTTGGGGCATCATCCCGTACACCAAAGGGTGGCAGGTTTGATTCCCGGTCAGGACACATACCCAGATTGCAGGTTTAATTGTGTATTCGATCCCTGCTCGGGGCACCTGCGGAGGCAACCAGTCAATGTTTCTCTATCACATTGATGTTCTCTCTCTCTCTCTCTCTCTCTCTCTCTCTCTCTCGTAAACATAAAATTGTTAAAAAATAAAATATATAAACTTAACAGGTTTATTTCTTGTAACAGAAGCTGATGACCCATTATAGGAAGTACAGACAACCCCTTAAAAACACCCCCAGCCCCTCCCACCTCCACCCACCAGTCACCTTGCTGTATGTCCTTGGAACTTGTCTTCTCAGCCTGTCTGTGCCCACACCTGCAGGTGCAATGCTCCATTTCTACGAGAGGCCAAACCCAGGGTCAGCAGCTAGGTGTGTCCTTGTCACCTCTTTGAGACTCCGTTTCTTCATTTGGAAAATGGATTACTGACACCTCCCTTTCAGGGTTGTTATGGGTATAAAATGACATCATAGATATGTAAGCATCCAGCTCAGAGCAGGGGTTCGACACGTGGCTGTGGGATGAACGGATACCTCACCACCCTGATGCCTGTGTTTCTCTTTTCCCTTAGTTTATCCTCTGCTTCAGCTTTTACCAGTGGGAGCCCATGACCTACGGCTCTTACCGCTACCCTAACTGGTCCATGGTGCTCGGATGGCTAATGCTAGCCTGTTCCGTTATCTGGATCCCAATTATGTTTGTGATAAAAATGCATCTGGCTCCTGGCCGATTTATTGAGGTGAGTCCGTCCGCTGCTCTCCCCTGGCATCCCCTTTCCAGGGAGAACCCCTGAGAGCCCTGTGCATTAAAAACAAGAGATTCGGCAAACCAGTTCCGGAGGGAGACTTGGTGATTAAGGGATTACAGTTGCCAGTGTTTTTATTAAACCCATTTTTATTATGTATTATTCCTTGAATGGAGGCGCTGAGCCAGTCCACAGGTTGAGCTGTTATTATGCTATCGATCAGCGCTCAGCGCTCAGCGCGGTGACAGCTCTGGGGAATGAGTGATGGAAGTGCCTCCTCCCCTCTCACCTGTGGTTTAAAGCCCAGTGCTTGGTTTTTAACCACACTTCAGGTCCCCCCCTTCCAAATGTTCCCCTCTGTTCAAGGCTCCTCCCTCCAAGCATCTATTACCATTAAATTAAAAATCACTGCCCTTCCGTTGTGCCTGGGTTAGGGATGGCTGGGGTCCAGGCTGGTTCAAGTGTCACCATCCCATACAATGTAACAAGAGGTCCAGAGCATGGCTGGTAGAGATGAGGCCTGTCTTTCTTTGTCAGTTAATTCCATGCTGGACCTATTTCTTAATTACAATGCAAAACAAAAATAAAAATCCCCACATGCTCACTCCAGAGTGGATGGGAAGGGGGCTGACTGCTACTTGGGCCACCAGTAAAGTGTGGCCAGGCTCCTGTTTATTTATGACAAGTCACTTGCTCAGACGTGCTGGGAATAGGGCAGCTCTGACTCCATCTTGGAGATCCAGAGGCCTGGCATTTTGGACCAGACCTGTGTTCCTCAGGGTTTGGCCCGGGGACCAGCTCGTTGGAGATGCAGATGATCAGACTCCAGCGTGGCTCCACTGAACCAGAGTCTTGGGGAAGTGGGACCCTGGAGTCTACAATTTAACAAGCTCCCCAGGTGATTCTAATGCGCACTCACGTGTGTGGGGCATTGGGTAGTAGACCAAGAGGCAGAAACACCTGCAGACAGAGGGCCGTGCTGAGCAGCTGTCGGGGCTTTGCTCTGGGTCAGCCAGGCTGAGAAAAGAGGGAGGTCTCTGGGATGTCCATGGAGGCTCCGGAGGGGAGAAACCAGAAGGAAATAAAGCCTGTGAGTAAATGTGTAGCCAGGTGTCCACGTGCCTCGAGAGAGCCTTGGTTTTCACTGGACTAAAGGAGGAGGTAGAGTGGGCGAAGGGAGAGGTCGGAGTCTTCTTACTCAGGCAGATCCCTGGTTTTCGTCCTCAGGAAATGCTATTCGTTGTCCCCTGAGGTTATTACTGAGACCTCCTTGACCCCCAGAAAGCTTGCTGGTGTCCCTGATGAACCTCCCCACCACTGACCCAGAAATCTCTTTCCCCCTGAACAAAACATGGTTGAGCGCTACTATTTTGTGTCAGACTGAAATTCTCTGAACTGATGAGTTGGCTATATAAATTTACTATGGTTGATTTGGGACACAGAGGTTGCAAATGGATAATTAAGGAGAGATTAAACTAACAGCTGTAAGAGGCAGCTTCACTTTAATAGTTAATAAACATATAATTGTTCCCTCTTATGTAGTGAGAAATATGTTTTCTTTCCTCTTTCTAAAATATGTTTCAGTGAGATTATGTTTTCAGTGAGAAGTTCGGTTGAAGGACTAGAGACACCCTATTATTTGCAGTTTGCCTGCAAGTGCCCAACCCTGTTGAACCAAGTCAGAAACATATATTTTTGTCAACAGATAATTAAAATCTTTGCTCACTCTTGGCAATATATCTTTGGGGTCGGGATATTTTTTTTCTGGCCATTTATATACTTTTGGGAAATATGCTAAACAAAATCCAATTATTTTGATGTAGCAAACCACTGTTGGAACTAAAGAGCAAAGTAATAGAGCACATGTGTCCTTTGCAAATTGCATTTGGCAGTGTCGAGAGAAGTATGCGGGTTCTGTTCATTTGGAGAGAAAAAATGTGTAATTAAAATCTGGGTCCTTTTTCCTCTATTAATCTTGTGCAAGGCAAATCCTGAGCAATTGTAATATTGCTTGCAGGGTGATGTAAATAATTTCAAGTGAACTAATTCTCCTCTTTAATGAGTCCATGGCTTGGTTAGTTAATTTCCACCTGCTTCTCCCGGTGGGGGACCTCTTGGATCAAGGGGGGCACCTGGAAATGTGGTTGCACAGTTTGGGGGTGCAGGTTGGTACCTTGGGGTAGAAGGTGCAGTACTTCCGTGACCCTGTGTGTCTTTGGCTTCTTTGCAGAGGCTAAAGTTGGTGTGTTCGCCGCAGCCGGACTGGGGCCCATTCTTAGCTAAGCACCGTGGGGAGCGTTACAAGAACATGATCGACCCCTTGGGAACCTCCTCCCTGGGACTCAAAATGCCAGTGAAGGATTTGGAACTGGGCACCCAGTGCTAGTCTGATGGCATGAGATGGCCCAGACTTGATCCTGCTTTCCCTCTCTGCCTCCCCCTACTGGTTTCCCCAGCTTCCTTCCCATTTTGATGCTTCTTTCTCCCCATTTCTTGGTTCGTATTTGTGCATGAGAGTGGTTCCGTAGGACCTAGTGTCGCATGCTGTAGTGAAGAGCTACACGGACCTCCTCAAGCGCTGTTCACCTGTGTCCATGGTGTCCGTTGGCAGTAGGGTTGGTCCGCTAAGCACGCGCTTTACCCCACAGGAGCGGACCAGCTGGGTGAGCACTTTCTGGTGATGTCACAAGGAGGAATGTGCTATTTGGCCAACAGAAAAATATATGCTGTGTGTTATCCATGGTGCCCGTAAGGCATCTACTGAATGGCAGAATCACAGGACCGTTAACTCGGACTCATGGGTGTTGTAGGGCTGAGCTGAGCAGTATAGAGCTTCATTCAGACACAGAAAGACGAGAGCACGGTACACTTGGAGGATCAGCTGTGGTCAGGACATGCTTTAGAGCAAGACGAGGCCAGCAGGTTTGGGCACCATCGAGGTGGTTAAGTTCCTATTTTGATTCACAGTTGGGGAGGTTTCCTTCTTGTGGAACAACCGTCTCGAGTGTGCAAGGACGCAGACACTTCACTCTGCACACGAACCTCAACAAAGAGTCGGCTCCCTTCCCGCTGATGTTTTTAAAAAACAAAACAAAACCCAATTTGTGAGTTCTTTGGTCATTTCCTCACCCCTCCACAAGAAGCCATCCTATAATTTGTGCCTAATTTTGTATGTTCATAGTGGAGCTCCATTCCAGTTTCTACATGACATTTAGCACCATGGTTCGATGTCATGGTCCAGTGTTTCTTCTTTTGTACATGTCCTTCTATAAGCTGCAGATACCTTGCCTCTCAGCCTCTGGGACAATGAGACTTATCCTGGTCCGTCTATAAATTCTATATACAAAAACAAACTCTTAAAAGACAGATAACTTCTCAATTTTTACTCTCAACTTTTTCATTCACAGTCAATTCCAATTGCAGTTACAGAGAAACCAAGGAGATGAAGAGTTTAATAGAAAACAACCATGACATTCACTGTGCTTTTAGGTCACAGTATTTACAGAAATTCCTGATAAATACAGTTTAGATAAGTAGTTGAGTGAGCCAATTAAGTATAGCGTTTAAGACTACATTTAGATAATTCAATCTTAAGAGTTCCCAATTCACAGTACTCATAACCACACTCTGATGAGAGTGAATCGCGTGTCTGCAGAGCTTGGTGAAGCTGTAACTTCATTAAGTTCTTGTATCCTGAACATGTGTAGATGAAACTTTTCAAATGTGATATGTGGTCACATAGAGTATGTACCCCTAGTGGTGTTTTCTGTCCTTAAAAATATCTTGGGAATCCCTGTAGAGAAGGTGAGTTTAGAATAGTCTAGCCTGGGTTTCTGTTTTCTGATGGCAAGAATATCAAAACCTCAAATTGTTCCCTTTTGGGGAGACCATTTCAATCATTTTCTTATTTGTCTTCATATTACAGGGTCTCAGGCAAGTTTTCAGTTCAAATCTTGTATATTGACGTGACATTTTCATCCTTTCAACAGTAACGGGACCCAACACCAGACCTTAATGTAACATTGGTTAGAAAAAGACTTCATTTGTTAAAAGAAAAAGTCTCAACTCATTTTACTGAGCTGTCCCCTTTTCTAGGGCAAATATCATTGCCATGTGCCAAACGCCGATGCGAACTTCCAGTTTTCAAGAGCAGCCTGAGGAAAGGTTTAGAAGGGAAACAAGGATGGGTTTTGAACTGGAGGTTTCCATCTCTTTGGTCTGCAGTGCATGTTTGTTCTCCTTGCTCCCTGATCTCTCTTTCTGTCTAGATCCCAAAGCTAGAACTTACTAGACTCTCTCACAGAGACTAAACACTGAGCTTCCCCTGGACTTAGCGTTAGGAAGCTGAGCTGTGGCCCCACCTGCCCCAGTGTTTCCCATAGTGGCCTGTCTGCCATGAACACTGCTTTCCACAGAAAGCCATATTGACGAGCGGCCCCCATTATGGGAGTAGATCTTGCAGAGTGGTATCCAACATTCGCCTCTGCCATTGCCACCTGGTGGAGTGGGAGAGGAAGGAATAACTTAGGCTTGGAAATTATCTGCAGCCTTTCCAACTTGGAGTTTGAAGAAAAGAGCTGAAATTAGTTAGCATTCTCTCATGAGATCTGTATGTTTGTGTCAGGATGGACGGTGTTTAGATTTTCTCTCTCGCTTCTTGGCTAAAGCTTGAGTCTTGTGCTGGGTGCCAACCCCATTTCAGCTAATTATTGCTGTTGAGATGAAAAGAGTCTGGGTGCTGCCATATTTGTTTTGTGCAAACTGAAGGTGAACACCGTGGTGAGAGTGGGTCCTCCTCCCCAGGCAGGGTGTTCTGCAGCTCGGAGCAGCCGCATTGGTGTTAATTGCCATTTATCCAGTTAGGACCCAGTAGCTGGTCCCTGAGCAGCTGGGTTTTTTTTTTTCCTTTTCCCTCCAACTTCCAAGTTTTATATACACTTTCCTTAAAGGCGAAAGGTTCTGGAATTAGCTGGAAACGGTTACCTTGGAGATGTGGTTTTGCTCATTTCTGTAGTTACGTTCCACTTTGAGGCTCTCTTTGCCAGATGTGTCCAGTGTCTGAGCTACCCCCAGTCATGGCGCACCTACCCTCCCGCAGACTTGGCTGGAACGCTGAGGGTTGGGAGATGCATGTGACTAGAGGGGTGTTTCCATGCTGTGTTAAAATGCACAGTCAACTGGAAGAAAAAAAAATTTGAATAAAGAGAAAATGAACAGTGTTGTCGTAAACTGCCACGCGAGAGTTTCCCTGAAAACCGAGGAGAAAGCGGAGTTGCTGAGAAAAGACTTTATGGGTTCGCTGTGCAGAATGTGGGGTATTTTCCACCTGTGGGATTATTTCCTAACACCAACAAATGCCAGAAATCCATTCTGAGTTAAAAAAAAAAAAGCCATATGTTAAAAACAGTAACCCTGTAATATCCTTAAAGGAGAAAAACATGTATATTTCTTAACTATTGGTGTTGTGGCTACTTCTGCAAATACTTGTCTAGCATATTAGTAACTTAGTCTTTAGGGCTATGTGTTTATCGTGTATCAATGTGTCCAAGCTGGCCTTTGTTCCTTTTTCCTTTCTATTTATTTATTGCATGAAATCTGTGGTCAATGCAAATCAATGACCTCAATGTCTTTGAAATTTCCCATGTGTTTTTAATATGCAAGAAATGTAATCAACGTGTATTCCAGTGAGCAGCACTTTAAAAAGACATTTAACACAGTGAGCGTTAAATGGATACCAGACTTGGGTTGTCTCTCTGCTGATGTTGCATTGGGGTTGAGTTTTCCTCTAAGATCTGTTCTGTTATCTACATGTGCCTCAGTACTTCCTGACAACCTCCACCTGTCAGCATGGTTGTCCCATGCCTGAAATTGCGAACTTTCCTTCCTGTTTGTCCCCTTGGCCATCGGCCATTGTCCTCTTCCCAGAGACTTGGGCACTAACTATTGCTTAACGTTTGTGCAATGGCAACATCATACCACTGCTGTCACACCCAGGCTTGGGTTTGGGACACACTTCTTCATGGCAGATGACTCGCATGAGGGCATGCTGTGTGGCAGGTTGTCTTACAAGGAAAGAAGTTCAGGGTCAATGAATGAGCAAAACTTCCAGGCTGGGAGCAAAGCTTTGGGTGATTTAATCCTGGTACTAATTTCTCCCCAAAGTGGCCCTAGGATTAGTGAAGGCGAAGCTTCCTAGTTTTTCCAGATTTTGCTTCAGTTGCACAGGAAGACTGAGTAGTTTTGAATCGTGGTCTCTGCTCGGTCATTTCTGAGCACCCTGCAGCCAAAGAGAAAGTGTGTTCAGATGGGCTGAAAAGCAAGCGGTGGTCTGATTTACCTGCCGGATTAAATACATCTTCAGGTAACCATTTGCCTTATAGGTGTATTTTATTGTTAGGATGATACTTACTAATTGACTAGGAACTGTTTTGTCTCTCATTTTTTGGGGTCTTTTTTTGCACTTTATTATGGACCTATCATGGAATAGGTTTATTCTTAAATTGCATACTTGGCTAATGTCCTAAATGTAGTACTGTTGCCTATGAATAAAGATATGTTCGCTAATCAGGTCCTTCTATTTTTTCATTAACTGTACATGAAGAAAATATATTATGTTACAAATGATGCACCATATATATATATATATATCTTATAGAGTACATATTAGATACTGTGTATTATTCATTTAAGACTCATTATTCTTGAGGCCCTACCTCAAAGTTTGTATTTATGTACACAAATGCAATTTATTGTATTCTATATTTGCTTATTATATACTGATATAAATTAGAATTTATCCTAATAATGTATGAGTTCACAAAACCCTAAATAAATGTCCGTGTTTAAAACATGATGATTACAGTATTGTGTCTATTACAAACCCACATCCTTTCTTAACCAATGGCCTTCAGGTACCTGCAGGATTGATCTCTTTTATTGGGAAAAACCTAGAACAGAAATGGAAAACTGCTCTCCTGGGTAAATGAGATTGGCACTATTGAAGAAACAAATATTAATTAAATTGTTATATTCTTAACCACGAGAATACGCTATTGTTTGCTGAATTATTCATTACCCCTTCTAGCGAAGGTCAGAGAGGGAGGGAGAGAATCAGAGTGAACCTGAACAGAGGGACTGGGCAGTGTGTTAATGGGTGTGTGTTAATGATCATATTGTCCGTCTTCAATTGCACTTTACTTCAGCAAACATGTGCGCAGTTCCCGCACTGAGTTGGACCCTAGGCAAAACTGAATAAAAAAGAAAACAGCCACAGATCTCAAGGGACTCAGAGACTAGCAATAAGACCACTCATATATATTTTGTTGTTGTTAATCCTCACCTGAGGATATTTTTTTCCACTGATTTTTAGAGAGAGTGGAAGGGAGAAAGGGTGGAGGAGGAAGAGAGAGAGAAACATCAGTGTGAGAGAGACACATTGATTTGTTGCCTCCCGCAAGTGCCCTGAACTGGGCCGGGGACTGAACCCAAAACCCTCTGGTACATGGGCCAATGCTAACCACTTAGAAATAGGGCCAGGGCAAGACTGCTCATATTAAACAAACATACAAATCAGTCAGTGCCATCTCTCCTCTTTCAAGTGGTTGGAGACCCTGGTTTCCTGCCCAGAGATGAGCCCCGAGCCCCAGTGTCTTGTGTAGAGACTGGCTGCTGGGCATTCCTATTTCATTCTGTCAACCACGAAGCTTGACGCTGCTGTCCTCAAATGAACACGGCACACTCCCCCCGACCCCACCCCCATCTTCTGCTTCCCAGTTGGCAGGATGAGCTGGGCTGCTTTTAGTGCAGTGGTCGGCAAACTGCGGCTCACGAGTCACATGCGGCTCTTTGGCCCCTTGAATTTTTAGCAAAGGCCAGCTTAGGAGTACCCTAATTAAGTTAATAACAATGTACCTACCTATATAGTTTAAGTTAAAAAAATTTGGCTCTCAAAAGGAATTTCAATCATCCTACTGTTGATAATTTGGCTCTGTTGACTAACGAGTTTGCTGACCACTGCTTTAGTGGGAAAAGAAATGCCCTCCCCTCTGATGTTGTAAACCATGTGCCGAGAGCACCCGTGCCCATTCCATGGAAATGGGGCTTCTACGCATGCCAAGCCTTGTCCATACACCACGCTTCAATGGGCAGACTGAGCAGCAAATACCAGACAGCACAACCTTACGCTGAAAGAGGCACAAGAGCGCCCTGTGGGACCAGAGTTCAGAGCCGGCTCATCATCCTCGATTTCCGTCCTGAGGTCCCTTTGCTCAGTTGTATTTTCTTTTAATGTTTTATTTGGGAAACTCAAGCATCCATACAAGCGGAGAGAGAGTAATAAACTCTCACGTCCATATTACTCAGTTTCAACAATTATCAGCTTTTGTCCAAGTTTATTTCATGTGTCCCTCTCCCCATGCTGAACTGAGACTTTGTTTCTTTGGAGTGTATTCCAGTAGATCCCAGATATCACAGAATTTCACTTAAAAAATGCTCTGGTATGTGTGTGTTTCTCTTCATATCTCTTACTTGTTGATTTTTAAAATTATTTTTTAATTTTTCAATTACAGTTGACATTCAATGTTATATTAGTTTCAGGTGTATAGCAAAACGGTTAGACATTTGTGTACACACAAAGCGATCCCCGGACAAATCTAGTACCCATCTGACACCACACAGAGTGATCACAATATCACTGACTGTCTTCCCTATGCTGTGCTTCACATCACACATGCTGTATTTTTTATACCCCTTTTATTTATTTATTTATTTATTTATTTAAGTGATTTTTTTTTTTTTTTACAGAGAGGAAGGGAGAAGGATAGAGAGTTAGAAACATCGATGAGAGAGAAACATTGATCAGCTGCTTCCTGCATACCTCCTACTGGGGATGTGCCCACAACCAAGATACATGCCGTTTACTGCAATCGAACCTGGGACCTTTCAGTCCGCAGGCCGATGCTCTATCCACTGAGCCAAACCAGTTAGGGCTTTATACCCCTTTTAGATAGTCCTTCACTAAGTGAGGACAATGACAAAATGTGGGAAGTTTTGAGCTCACATATCACTAGCTGGACCAACCTACTCTGGGCAGGTAAAGAGGGGTACAGGGGCCTGTCATGTGGTGTTTTCTCTGACAACTCCCCTGGCTTATGCTGTCCAATCTTCCATCTGGTTTTCATTTGGGCAATGCTTTTCTTAACGAGTTACTCTTGCTGCCTTTGATTCTTCTCTGCTTTTGTTTATGCTTCCTTCCTCCTCCTTCCCAGATGTCCCTCCTGGAACCAGAGATTCAGAACCTCACAGTTGCACAGAAGTCCGACGTCATTCATTCCAGCATGTCTGATACACAAATTCTCCTACAACAGCTTGTTTTGTGGGAGCTGGATTTACAAAGAGATGCATGTGAGATGAGTAATCACTGTCTAAAAGTGGCATCCTGGGGGATCCTGACAACAGAGAACTCCTCCAGTGCCTTTAAAGTAGCTCAGCTTTACAAAAATTGGGTTTACTCCTCTGATTTTCACATTCTCCTCTGTAAAACAGAGCCGGCATGTGGTTTGGGCCACTCCTTTCTTGCCTTTTGGTGCAATCTGTGACTTTATGAGCATTTTGATACTGTAAGTCATTTAACCCACTGCTATTCCACTTTCCAGGAAACTTCTTCAGGTATTTGTAGTATGAAAAGAAAATAATGACTAGAATATAGCATAGATCCACATTTTCACCATTTACTGATCCTTTCACTCATTTATTTATTCTCATGCTCTACTCAGTGTCTCAATTATTTATATGTTTCTAGTACCTAACAGTTTGTGACACATAGTAGATACTCAATAAATGCACATTTAAATTGAATGAGCCAATATTGAGTATCGGCCCTGTACAGCGAGCAGAGCTGAATGTTATCATGTACAAGAAAAACATGGGTAAGACCAGGTCTCTCCCTCCAGGTTCTCGGAGTGAGGGGGATTTTCAGACAGAGGTACAAACATCAGCACAGCACACGGTGGAAAGTACCGAGGGCCACAGGAGGCCTTAGGACAGGAACATACAGAGGGGGCGCAGAGGGAGAAAGTCTTCTGCAGAGGACTAGGCAGGACTTTGTGACATAGGGACACAGAGGACTTTGACTACGAGGCGAGTTTTACAGGTGAATGAGAGCAAGTAAGCGTTGGCACGGGGGTGAGACAGGCCATCTCAAGAAAGAGGGATGGACAGAACTGGAGAGTAGAGTATATGCTTGTGGGAGTGAGAACAAAGGCTGAAAAAGTAGTTTAGAACCTGATGGTCAAATGCCTTCAGTGCCAACAGAAAGAGTTCAGACGCTGCCTGACAGGCCACAGGGAACCAAGTGGAGAAGGTTTCCTGGTGGAGGCAGCGAGGGTGCCAGACACAAGGTGCTAGGTTCGCGTTCCAGCTTTGTTTCTTAGGAACACAGTCTCGGTTTTCTCCTTTATAGAGCTGGAACTGTGATGCCCCTCTCACACAGCGCCAGGATTGCACAGAAATTTGTATGCAGATCAATGTTGGGTATTTTCCATTAGAGCCAGACCTGTCCATTTGGAATATTGACCAGGTCGCAGTGTCAAGGACGGATCATAGTGGGGAGGCACTTGAAGTAAGAACACTGGTTGGATGGTGCAAGAAACCAGCCTTTTCAAAAGGTTAGACGTGCCCGGCCAGTGTGGCTCAGTGGTTGAGCGTTGACCTATGAACCAGGAGGTCACAGTTCGATTCCAGGTTAGGGAATATGCCTGGGTTATAGGCTCGATCCCCAATAGGGGATGTGCAGGAGACAGTGGATCAATAATTCTCTCTCATCATTTATGTTTCTGTCTCCCTCTCCCTTCCTCTCTGAAATAAATAAAAATATATATTTAAAAGTTAGCAGTCTGCATGGAGGTGGCACCAGCTAATAGGAAAGGACACGCAGTGAGGTTGGAGCACTCACTGAAGACTCTGGTCCTGCAGGGGCTGCCATGTTTGTGGATCTCTGCAAAGTCTCAGAGTCCAGAGGACATGCTGGGGCAGATGGGGTTCAGGGGGCTCAGCTTGGGTGTTTGTATCCCATTACTTGGTTCTTCTGCCTTGTCCTTTCAGAAAGCAGAGGCTGAGGGTTTCTGTGGTTATTTCTGAGGGATACTCATTTTGCATAATTTGCCTTCTGACTGCCTGCCATTTGCACCCCATGCTGGTATTGGGGAGACTCGCACAGGGAGAGCTTTGGGCCCTACCTTTACGGTTGCATGAATTTGCTCTTTCTTGGCTGAGGGCTTTGAGATAGACCATATTAAAAAAAAATCACTCTGTCCGCCTGCTCAGAAGTAGAGGGCACTGCTAAGCGCAGGCCCACGCATTCTCAATGCACATTCTCTCTCCTTTCTTGCCTTCTTGCGAGTACTTCATAAATCTACACAGCTGGTGTCTTGAGGTGAGGGGAAGAATTACGATGGACTTGCACTGGCCATTACTGGCATTTTGCAAAGAGGGAGAGTTGTAGAGACTGGATTTCTCCTTCTCAGGAACACCTCTGACTGTAGCGAGGCTTGTCACCTAATCACAATGAAACATTTCCCAGTTCCCTTGACGCCAGGCATGGTCAGTGAACTGCACGTCTTCACCCCACCCCGAGTCCCAGCCAGCTCTGTGCTCATTGTGGGTGATTGCACGTCTTGCCCCGGATCTTCACAGCCTGTGAGAAGGTGTCCACATGCCAGTTTTGAGCCTAGATCTTAGGAGACCTGGCGTATTTTTCATTTGCTCAGTTGTACCTCTTTGTGCCACATGAGAAGAACTTGTCCCCGCTAGGCCTCTGTTCCAAGGAAGAGGAAAGACAAGTCAGAGAGAGCACTCAACTGACACACAGACCTGCTGTGAGAAGTGGCGTCGGCTCAGCCACCCTGGCCTGAAGCACAGGTGCCCTGCTGAGGACAGCCCGGCTGAGCGGAATCTGGTTTGAGGGTCTACAGCAATGGACAACATGTGCACACATAACTCTTAACAAAACCTGGCACGTGCACACCTTGGTTCTTGTCATCAGAAACTGGAAACGCATCTGAGATTATGGATGCTATGGATTAGGGAGGTTTCATCTAAAGAATTATGAGATGCCTTTATCTATATGTTTGTAGATTTTTCTATGTGCCTTCCTACATATTTATACCTAGCTTTGTTCCAGAAAGTGTTTGAAGCTGCAAGAGAGCAGGACAGTCATTAACTTAGCAAAAGTATGGGCCCCTCTGATTTGGATGTCATTGAAGTTGATTAGAGTTGAGAATCCATTTTCCACGTAGAGTGCATCCATCCACTCATATAAAAACAGAGGTATACACACGGATATACTCATTCACCCCTCGTTATGACTGATTACACATAGATTCCAGGACATGAACCCCCGCCCCCAGGTCAGGCGTGCACAGTTCCAAGACCATTGGGGCTGCTCTGCCAGTAAACTTGCTCTTTTGTCAGTTTCCTAGAGCTGCCATAACAAAGCACTACAAACCGGAAGGCTTAACACAACAGGAACTGAGTCTCCCACAGTTCTGGAGATTAGAAGTCTGAGATGAAGGTACTGGCAGGGCCCAGGCCTTGCTTGGCCTGCCACTGTAGCACTTCATGTCTGCCCCGGGTGTCACAGGTGTTCCCCTGCAGGTCTCTGTCCTCACATGGCATTTTCCTCTTCTCATAAGGACACCAGCCCTACTGAAATTAGGGCCCACTAACGACCCCATCTTAGCCTGCCTACATCTGTAAAGACCCAATTTCCAAGTTAAGTCAGGACTGGGAGTGAAAACTTCAACATATATTTTTGGGGGGACACAATCTGATCCATAATAGCACTCACTATCCTCTCATCCCTCTCCCCCCAGTTTACAAGGAAACTAGTTGTGTGCCCACTGTATGAAGGCAGTTGAGAGGCCGCGTGGACAAAAGGGAGTGGCTTAGGAAAGGGGACTGGAGTCATTGAGTGAGATGGGGAGTTTCTCAGCCTTGAAACAGCCTCTTGCTTATGAAGCTGGTTTGGGTCCAAAAAAGGAGGCTTCTTCTTCTTCTTCTTCTTTTTTTTTTTTTTTTGCTTTTCCTCTTTGGAATTTGCTGCCCCACATAGAGTCAGCAATGCAACAGCTGGGGGCCAGTGGGACAAGGCAGTCTGCCTGTTGGTGAAGGCCGACAGGAAGTTCTCCATGCTGCCTCCTGGGAGAGCATGGCATGCATCGATTCATTCAGCAAACATCAGTGAGCACCTAAAATGTGCCAGCTACTGTTCTTGGTGGAGAGAAGCAGTGGTGAGTGAGAAAGACAAACATCCTACTCTGTGGAGCTTACCTTATATTGGGGGAGACAGAGTAAGTGCCAATGAGTAAATCATTATTCCTGATACTCACGAGCCCTATACAAACTATAGCAGGGTAAGGCGGCAGAGTGACAGGGTGAAGTGAGATGCTTCTTTAGGCAGGGTCTCCTAGAGGTGCTGACACTTTAGCAGAGATCTGAGCCATGTAAGAAGTGACCCACACGAAGATTATGGAAAGAATGTTCCAGGGAGAAGAGACAGTGAGCGTAAAGACAGTGAGGATGGTATGAACTTGGAATGTTTGAGGACGAGTGAGAAATCTGATCTGGGGTGAGCAGCGGGGAGAGGGAAAGGTGGGAAGGTGGGCAAAGGCCTTGCATGATGTTTGGATTTTTTAAAAATATGATGGAAAAGTGCAGAAGGAATTTTGAGCAAGGGAATGTGGTCTGATAGATGTTTTAAAATGGAGACTATGGCTGCCGGTGTGTGTGTGTGTGTGTGTGTGTGTCTAAATTGTCAAGGGCAAGAGTAGAGGCAGAGAGAACAATGGGAATCTAGGGCAGTAGCCCAGGAAGAGACACTGATGGATTGGAGGAAGGCAGGAGTACTGAGGGCTGGTGAGAAGTGGTTGATTTGGGGTTTTTCTTGAAGGTTTTCTAAAGGGCTTGATGGCTTAGACACGGGGTATCAGCAAGGCAAGTCTAGGATGGCCCTAGGTTATTTGGTTAGAGCACCTCCTGGCTCTTAGGAGAGAGTTTGGGAGGAGGGAAAAATCAAGAGTCCTTATTTAGTCATATTAGATATTTTTTCATGATCATTGAGGAAGTTTTTGAGAAAGCTTTTTTGAGATACAATTCACATATCATACAGTTCACCCGTTTAAAGTGTATGAGTCAATGGCTTTTAGTATGTTGTGACTATCCATGAGTTTTGCATCCATCGCCATAATCAATTTTAGCACATTTTCATTACCCCCAAAATAAACCCTGCACTCGTTAGCCCTCACCTGCTAATCCTTCATCCCCCAGCCCCAGGCAAGCACATTCTGTCTTGATAGATATGCCTATTCTGGACATTTCATTAAATGGAATAATATGGTGCTGTGTGGTCCTTGTGACTGGCCTCGGTCACTTACCATAATGTTTTCAAGGTTCCTCTATGTTGTAGCATGTATCAGAGCTTCATTTTTCTTTATTGCTGAAAAATATTCTATTGTATAATATACCACATTTTATTCATGCATTCAGCAGTTGATGGATATTTGGGCTGTTTTTCCTTTTTGGCTATTATGAACAATGCTGCTGTGAACATTTGTGTACAACTTAGTGTACAGATATATGTTTTCATTTCTCTCGTATATGTACCCAGGAGTAGAATTGCTGGACCACATGGTAACTCTGTCTGAAGAGCCATTTCACATTCTCACCAGCAGTATATGAGGGTTCTAAATTCTCCACTTTCTTCTCAACGTTTAGTATGTCTTTTTTTATTTTTTATTTTAGCCACCCATAGTGGGTGGAAGTGATTTGTCATTATGGTTTTTTAAAATATATATATTTTATTGATTTCAGAGAGGAAGGGAGAGGGGGAGATAGAACCATCAATGATGAAAAAGAATCATTGATTGGCTGCATGCCCCCCCCCCCCACTAGGATCGAGCCTGCAACCTGGGCATGTGCCCTGACTGGGAATCGAACTGTGACCTCCTGGTTCATAGATCATTGCTCAACCACTGAGCCATGCCAGGCTCATTATGGTTTTGATCTGCATTTCCCAGGTGGCTAATGATGTTGAACATCTTTTCATGTATTTATTGGCTGCTTGTATATGTTTTTTTTTTTTTTTTTTTTTTGAGAAATGTCTACTCGAGACTTTGCCCATTTTAAAATTGGGCTATATTTGTCTTTTATTATTAAGTTATAATTGTTTTTAATAAGTACAAGTTTCAATTAGGTATATACTTGCACACTTTTTTTCGGTTCTGTGTATTCTCTTTTCACTTCCTGTGGCGTCCTTTGAAGTGCAGGTGTCTTTAATTTTGATGATGTGGCCATATTATACTTAAGATGCCTCCCCCCAAAAAAAGTTGGGTATGTATGCCTGGGGTTCAAATGAGAGGCTGGGCTGGAGACACACATTTGAGAATCACCCATGCAGACAGTAGCTGAAGCCATTAGGCTGGTTGACAACACATAGGAGTGAGTGTGGCTGGGAGACAAGGGGAGGGCTGAGCCAAAAGGCTCTCCAACATTTAGCAGATAGGACAAAGGGACAAAGGGATGATCGAAGGAGCTCTGGGATCCTGGGAAAACTGTGGAGGGAGACCATTCAGAAGGGCAGGGCAGACATGGGATAAGGCATTGGGTAAACCAAGCCTCATTGCTGCTTCCACCGAGTACAGGTCTCATTACAACATCCCAACAACGACCACAAACAGTCATGTAGTCCCTTCGTTGCCACTACAGAGATTTGCCGGGCCAATTCTATGAAGGTGACCTTAGCCTAACAGGTTGACACATTCAAAGTCCCCACTAGAGAAATGCACTTATAGGAGGAAGATTGAAGTGCTCAGTTATCTGGGAGGATTTATGACCTTGTTGAGATTAGCCCTTATTACTGTTAATGGGTGTGATGCAGCAAAGCTTTGATGGGACATATGTCTTGCTTCATTTTTTAATGGAACACGCTAAAAGCCCCATCCCACAGGACCAACTAATTATACAGAGACTTTAAGATACATCTCTAACCCAGACCACATTTTCCCATTGTTGGGGTCACTGGGATGTCTAGGGATCTTGGGATGTCTGAGATCAATAAAAAGGCCTTTGAAACTACAGTTCAAAGTGACTAAAAGCTGCTCCTGCTGGGGTTTATTTAAAAACTGCAGAGGAGCCAGCCAAGTGTGGCTCAGTGGTTGAGCGTCATGCCATGAACCAGGAGGTTCGATTCCAATCAGGGCACATGCCAGGGTTGCGGGCTCAATCCCCATGAGGGGGAGTGCAGGAGGTAGCTGATGTATGGTACTCTCTCATCATTGATGTTTCTATCTCTCTCTCCCTCTCCCTCCCTCTCTGAAATCAATAAAAATATATTAAAAAAAAAAAAACTGCAGAGAGAGGGGCATGCCTCTCACAGAAGAACTGGTTTATGGTGTCCCATTCACAAGGCCTAACTAAACTTGAGGAATTCCGTTTTCCTCAAGATGTGTGATTTTACTATTAGGTGTAAATGTAACGGGCTCCAGGAGAGTGCTGGGAAAAAGTGCTGTGACGGAAACACAGAATGAAGGCAGAGAGATCCCTCCTGGGCTTGAGTTGGATCCCAGGAGACTTGGAGAGTCCTTCCAGGCTGACATCAGTTTACCTCTTACCCTCTCAGCTCAGCTTCTGGAGTGGGCAGCCCGCTTCTTGGTCGGCTTCCTTCCTTCGACCTCCGCTGCCTGAGCTAGAGTCGACCTGCTTGTTCTCATTCTCTTTCATCGGCCCAAGGGCCACACTGTAAAGGGCCAAGTGGGACAGTGGCTTGCACACAGAAATATCCAGAAAAATAGGGCAGAGACCAGAACACGCAGGGAAGGCCTTCTCTCCTAATAAGCAGTGCTAGCTGTTTGATGGCTTCCAGTGGGGACTCCTGGGGTTAGGACTGTGGGAGGTGAGAGGGCCTGCAAGAGGTGACAAGGGTAGAAGGTCCTTATCAGGGAAGTGGATTCCTTTTCAGGGAACTTTGGATTGGCTCCCAGGACTCGAGGGAGCGCTGTTCCAGGAAGTTTCCTTCTCCTCCTTTGGGACCCCTGTTGAGTGTATCAAAGGGGTGGTCCACACTGGGGAGCGTTACATCCTGCGGGGCTCCTTAGGTATAAACCAGAGGTTCCGTCATCTGATTTCATGACTTGGCATCTAGTTATAAATAGCACTCCTGGATGGAAGTGAGACAACCGGGAGATCTGTACTGAGAAGGCCGGGGTCTGGAGGAGGGGGGGGGGTCACAGTGAGGGAGAAGGACTTCTCTCCCTGCAAGCGTATAACACAAAGCCCAGCTTTTCTCTTAAGAGAATGGGGGTTGGGATGGGGGTGGGTAGGGGAGGGTCCCCGAGAAACCATGGGAGAGGCCGAAATGGGACTATGAACGCAGAAGAGGGCTTTTGACAAAACCACCCAGAAAGGCATCCAAGGGAAATAAAATGATTAGGAATTTCCCCTAAGTGGCAGCATTTGCCCTGCAGAACCGGAAGGTTTGCAGAGAGGTTCCCCAGTCCCCCACCGCAGCTCGCTCCGGCTCGGGAACCCTTTTTTCTACACCGCTGCCTCAGCGCCCTCACCCTGCCGCCCCCGGCGCCCCCCCCCTCCTCCTCCCTCACGTGCGCCGGGTCTGAAGGCCCTGGAGAGAACAGACAGGAGGTGCACGTGGGGAGCCAGGACTCAGCCATCCTTCCCCACAGGTCCCTACGCTCTCCTCCCCACCCAGTTGCCAGAGCGAATCCCGACTAATTGTTTCCCGGGAGGCGCTGGGCGCGCTCCGTGGCACCTTCTCCGTCAGGGTTCTCCCCGGAGAAAAGCCCACTCGAGAGGGCTCCGCGGTTCTTCTCGGCCGGGATGATCTGTGGCAACTTCGGGAGCCCCCACCGCAGCGCCGAGACGGAAGCGGCGACAGCGGCGAGGCCAGCTCGCCTGGGCTGGAGCCTGTGAAACAGAGGGCGCTAGGCGCCTCCCGCCTCCCTTTGGGCCGCAGGTCCTGGGACTCGGGCGCCCGGGCTCCCGGTAGTAGCGGCGGCTGCGCCTGCAGCTTAGCGGGCGCAGGAGGAAAGCCCGATCCCCACGCGGAGCGCAACCTGCCGGAGTGGCCGAGCCGGCGCGCCGCCCCAGCACCGAGGCAGGCGCCGCCGCAGCCGCAGCAGGAGCCGGGTCGGAGCCCCCCACCGTTGCGACCCGCCGTGGGGGGGCGGGCTGGGGGCGGGGCGGCCGGGGCCGCCTTCCAGGGCGCGATCCCCGAGCGCAACACCCGGCGCAGCCGAGCCACCTCCCCCGCCGCCCGCTAGCAAGTTTGGCCGCTCCGAGCCCTGCGCGCCTCGAAATCCAGGCGCATTTCTCCTGGCTTCCGCACGCCCCGTTTCGGGGACCCTCGGGAGCGATGCCGATGGATGTGATTTTAGTTGTGTGGTTCTGTGTGTGCACCGCCAGGACAGGTAAGAACGGCTGGGCGGTCGCAGGGATACAGGCAAAGGGGGAGCCCCTCCGCTGTGCCCAGCGCCCACACTAGCGCCGGGAGACCTGGAGCCGACCCCCGCGCTGGTCCGGATCAGGGCGGTGCAGCGTAGATAGGTCCCTCAGACCTCTTTGTCCTGCGCTTGGTGGAAGGGTGGGAAGTGGGACCCGCAGGCTGGAAGATGCCCCTGAGGAGCACCCCTTTCGAGGGGGACGCAGCCTCGAGGACGCCGGAGTGAGGGGCGCGGCCACAGGAGCGCACCCTTCTGCTGCTAGTAACCGGCTTCCGCGTGGAAATCCACCGCAGGGCCGGCACGCGAGCCCACACCCCAGAACTTGAAAGGTGCGCTGGAAACCGCTGTCTGCGCCCGCCGGTCGAGAAGAGGCAGCCCTGGGAGTCGCACCTGCAGAGGGAGCGCTTCCGGCCGGCGGGCGCTGCTGGGGCCCCGGAGGGCGCGGCGCAGGGTGTGGGCTGCGTGTGAACCCGGGGATCCGCGCTCTCCTCTGGCCCTCCTCAGGGGAACTCCAGGAGCATTTTACCCCGCCCTCCCCATTCCCCGGTGCCCAAGTGCTGGACGTACAATTATTGGGGATTTGGAGCGGTGGAGACAATCGGGGAGATGTTCTCCAGCTCCACACCAGTTTTCCCTTCGCTATAATTGCGGTTGGAGTTGTGGAGGGGAGGGGCGGGGACAAGGCTAATTGGCGTAATTTTCTGAAGTCCTTACTTCGTTCTGCCTCCAGGCACGTAGTTGTGAGGACTCTAAGGGCACCTCCATCCTTCAGCTTCCACTCGGCCCCCCTGGGGTTTGGAGACCGGCTGTTAGCTGCCTTCTCCCAGAGGCTAGTAGGTGTGGACAGATAGGGATGGGGTAGGATGGAGTAGGAAATTGGCTAAATTAGGGCTCTCGGGGGTGTGTGTGTGTGTGGCGAGTTTTTATTCCTACCCCAGCCAACCTAGGTACGCGCTGCCAATTTTGAGCCCCAGAACGGGTGTGTAGTCATTCCCTGTGCGTTTATCTTTTCCTCTTTTACCGCTTCTTATTCCACTTCCATGAAGGCACAGCCTCCTTCGCAGGCTAGACTGCAAGTTTATCCGGAAGGGCTGGGGAGAGGGCCTGGTCTTGGTTGGCTCAAAAGTTCCCTCCTCCTGCCCCCAGGTGCCCCCCTCTGGCAGTTAGCTCGCCCGCCCGAGGATACTGGAGTTGGGCGTCTGGGAGATTCCCGCCGGCTCTTCTTGCCAGGACAGACCTGGCCAGCAGGTTTCCTTTTGCTTAACGGAACAGTCGTGTGTGGACTTATTCACGGACAGAAACAATTTCCATCCCTTTCCTGTCTGCATCCGCGATTCCCAGGCCTCGGAGACGCCAAGGCTCTATTCTAAGAGCCTAGAATAGTTGCTTGTTGAGTTCAGGCCCTATCAGGCTGCGTTAGTTTAAAAAAATAAAAATAAAAAAAATCCGGAACAAACTGGGAGAAATGCGCCCCCCGGAAGATCAGGACGGGAGAGGCTAGTGCAGAGTGTGGTGCGCGGAGAATCTGGTGCTGCTGGGCATCTTACAGAGGAGCCCGTGGGAGGAACCAGGTGGGGCAGGGGCACCCACCGGTCATTTCACGTCCACAGGTGCACATCACCACCGAACATGCCTAACTCTGTTCTCATGACTCCTTCGAAAAGTCTGCAAAAAGTGCCTCCGTAGGGAAGTGGACTGTGCCTCCAGGGTTAGATCTTTAAGAACAAGGTCTTTTCCCCTTCCCCACACCAACTCCTTCACAGCTTGTAAACATTCTGTTGTAGGGAAGATGTTCTATTCATTCCCTAAACAGTTGAGTGTCTTGCTGACCGCCAGGATTGCTTATGCAAAAAGGAAACGACTTGGTTCTTGACTTTCAGGAACTTACAATTTAGCTGAGAATCTTAGATAGAAACTGGAAAGCTTTACTAAATACATAAATTTATTGGGGTAACATTGGTTAATAACATTATATAGGTATCAATTCTACAATACATGACCTGTATATTGCATTGTGTACTCACCACCCGAAGTCTAGTCTTCTTCTCCATCACTATATGTTTGACCCCCTTTACCCTTTCATCCCCCCAAAGCATTTCATTCTTATTCTACAGTTGGATGGAGGAGGCTGGGAAGGTGGTGGGAGTATAAGTTTGTCTTGAGGAAATACAGAGGAGGAATAGTAGGAATGGGTTCTGGGGAGGGGTGGTTGGTGGTCAGGGAAGGCTTTAACCAGGAGGTGACCATTGAGAGTGGCCTTGAAGGCTTTGTAGGGACAGGTGGACAAAGGGGAAAGCATCCAGACAGAGGGCACAGCGTGTGCAAAGGGGAGCATGGAAGGGTCTGCCCCGTGGTAGTGGCAGTTGCTGAGGGAGCCTGGCTCAGTGCCTCTTGGCACTACTTGAACACCAGAGGCCACGCACGTCTTTCTTCTACAAAAATCCTCAGAAGAATCAGAGAAGCGGTGGGGGAGGGGGGATGGGAAGGGAATTATATCTCAATTCTTTCACTAGAACTTATTGTCACTTGAAGGGGTTTGCTTAGCAGCTTTCTGGGGGCAGCCTCTTTGATTTTGCCCTGACCATCAATTCTGCATCACACATCCATCCTCCTAGGTAGCAGAGGCTGGCTTGTGATTACTTTATCAGGATCCAAACAGGCGCCTGGGAAGTTTATTTGTCAAGTGGGACCATTGTTGTCTGGGCTGTTAACAGTCCAAGATGAAACAAACATGTGGGCCATTTAGGGAGCTGCTCCGATATCCTTGCCTTTTAATGGAAATGAGTAGATGATATCAGGCACATTTTAATTAAAAGCAGCGCTGCAGTGCAGTAGCAGTTACACAGGAGAAGATGTAATGATAGGTGTCACTGGAAGCTGCTGAAACTGCCCATTGTTAAGAGAACTTATTTTACAGAGTAAAGTGGAGTCAAGATAGGAGGTGCTGTTCTCCAGTCTTCTGTGGGTGAAAAATAATTCTGGGACTTCCAGGTACATTATTAATAACTAGTGACCTGGTGCATGAAATTCATGCACATTAAAAGGGGATTAATTAGAGGAAATAATTTAATATTGCTATTTGCCCTTTCTCTATTAGTGTCAGAGATGAAAGAAAATTAGTAAAATGTATATGAAAACCTTCCTCCTGTCAGAGCCTGGGGCTCACCACAGGACCCAGAGTCAAGTCCCCGTCCACCCACATGCACCTCAAAATCACATGAGACCCAGACCTGGCCACCACCTCCCCCGCCATTGGGCTAGATCCAGACCTGGCAAGTCCCACTTTTGTCAAGCCCCGCCGGGCAGGAGGCATAGCCTTAGGTCCCCTGGCCTGGCACCAGGACAGGGGGTGTGGCCTGAGGTCCCCCAGCCCAGACTGGGGCGGGGGGCGTGCCTTGAGGTCCTCCATCAAGCCCTGCCAGGTGGGGCACATGGCCTGAGGTCTGCTGTCAAGCCCAGCCAGGCAGGGGGGTGCAGCCTCAGGTCCCCTGGCCTGGTGCCAGGGTGGGGGGAGCAGCCTGAGGTCCCCTAGCCCAGCATCAGGACGGGAAGTGCACCTTAAGGTCCCCTGTCAAGTCCTGCCGGGTGGGGGGTGTGGCCTGAGGTCCCCTGTCAAGCTCCATGGGGGCGGGGGAGGGTGTAGCCTCAGGTGCCTGCTGATTGCTCATTAAGGCTCCTTATGGGAACTTGGCCTCACCTGTGGGTGCAGCCATCTTTGTGATGGAGTGATGGTCAATTAGCATATTCCCTCTTTATTAGATAGGATGAAAAATTCAAAGGCTAAAATAATAGCAGTAATACCACATCATGTCCATGAGTTTTCTCTAATGGCTTGGAAGTGTGAATGACATCAGCTCAGTGATTGCTCCCCCTTGGCTTTCCAGCATGTTTTAGTCACCAGGCAGGGGGCGGAGGTGGACCCAGGGGCCACCGGCTGGAAAGGAGAGATTCCTTTCTGAAACACCTATGCTGCTGATTAACTATGTGCTGAATGGAGCTGTGGACAGAGCCCTCAGCCTCTAGTGATCATGTGAAATATTGGCTGATTGGAACAGGCCTAGAGCATATTCTGCAAGGATATTGCCTTTGGGGGTATTAACGACTTCTGTAGGAGTCCAGGGACCCCAATTCTATCAGGTGGTTGTGAAATCCTGCTGTAAAGTGAGGTCTTGGAGCATCTCTGCAGCATCATATCCCTCTGCGTGGACCAGGGGAGAGCAGCTGCCATCAGGGACAATGAGCCAGATTAGATTTGAAGTGAGCCAGACCCAGGAGGATTTGCTTGGGAGCTTAGGCCTGTTACCCAGGAAGTGGACTGAGTAGGTTCTGGCCCTGAGTACTCCCGGGGCAGGGCTGGGGATCGGCCAATAGCAGCAGCAGGTGTCCTGGGAGATTAGGGAGATTAGGGTGGAGGTTCCGAATCCCAGAGCCAGACCCCAAGTGCCTCTGAGACATTGACACACTGCCTTCCAGGTTTTAAAACATATTTCTTCCACAGAAGGTTTTTTATCCTGCTTAATGCCAATTCTTAGCTTCAGCCGTTTGTAGAGCACTTACAGCCAGAGTGGAAAACTTTAATAGAGTTTCCTTGGAAAGGGCAGCAGCTCCATGCTCGGACAAGAAGCAGAAACATTAAAGTAGAATTATTTTTCATGGAACCAACACTCATACTTCGTAAGGTCCAGGAGAGGCTGTGTAAATGCTATCTCATTAATACATTTTCTGACTCCTCAGGCAGTGTGCAAAGTGCTGCCTTTTACATGTGCTGCTTATTGGCACGAGGCATTTTCATCCTGAGGGGGACCAATTAAAGGAAGAGAAGAGAACCGTATCTGGAAGCTTTACTGATTTCTCTTGTTCTGTTTTTGAGGGGTGTTTTCATGACAAGAGCAATGGAATTATCTTAAAGCCAGGGAAGCCCCTTCACTCAAAGGTTGTGGGGGGAGGAGTGAATATAGGTTTACTAGTAATGTACAGATTTTACAAAGCGAAGCCAGAGTGAGAGCCTTTCTAGGTCATAGGCAAGTGGAGGAGTTGGGAGGAAGGGGGCCACCCGCACCTTTTGGACGTGTCCATGGAGTAGGGGACCAGGGAGCTGGAATGGCCTGGAGAGCTGGGCTTATGGAAGACAGATGCAGCACACCCCAGATGTGCTGGGCGTGTTCACGTAGTTACCACGGAAACCTCATGAGGCTGGGAGACAGGTGTGATCATCCCATTTTATGGATGAGGGAACTGAGGATCTGAGAGGTGAAGGGATTTTTCCAAGGGCACAGAGTTAGTAGGGCGGTGAGATCGGTTGAAACTGCTCCTAGTTTAGTGTTGTTTCCACAGCACTTTCTGGGTTGAGGGCGCTGTGTTCTCATTTGGGGACAGGGATCCAAGGGCACCCACTGGGGTCTTCTGTCAGTTTCACAGAATCTGTTTGGGTGCCTCTTAGGCTTGTCCAGCTGCAGGGCTCCTAGTCTCAGAGATTTTGGCATCGTAAGGATGGGTCTTTAGTCCCTGCATGCCATCTGTCACCACAATAATGTGCATAATAAGCTACCAAAAATTCAGTGGCCTAAAACATTTGTTAGTACATGTGTCTGTAGGTTGGTTTGCTGATCTAGGCCAGGTTTGGCTGGCCGTGGGTCCAGACTCAGGAAGGGTATCTGCTCCCTCTGTCTCAGTCTCTCTGGACCAGTGGACCAGCAGGGCCATGTTTTCTCAGCTTTGTGCAGAGGTACAAGAGAACATTCATGCCTCTGCTTGTGTGACATCGCTAGCTTCCCAATGACCCCAGCAAGTCACATGGCCAGGCTCAAAGTCAAAGAGTGGGGACTTCACTCCTGCCCTAGTGGAGGGAACTGCAAAGCCACACAGCCAAGGCTGTGAATATGGGAGGGGTAGAGATTTGAAGCCAGTAATTTAGTCAACCACAGCCCTTTTAGAAAGTTTCCTTGGCTTGAATGCCATCTCGTCCTATCGTGGTTTCCCCAGATATGCATATTTCTCTGAGGTCATTGCACCCAAAGAGGTAATCATGCATCAACTTACCAGTTAATTAATTGGGTCCTAAATTCAGGGCCTGCCATGTCAGGCCCTGGGCAAGGTGCTGGGGCTACAGGGATGCGTCCTTCTTCTCATGTCCTTCTAAGGGTCCATTCCAAATTCCTGTCCAGAGGAAGACCAGTATGGAAGTCCTCTGAGATCACTCTTGATTTAATTTCTGCCATATAGGTGTGGAACACGATAGATCAAACTGAAATACTAGCTCCTTTCCGGCCTTTTCAAGGAGCTCACAGAACTGCTGCTAGCTGAGCTCACTCGGAGAAAAGCATCACCACTCTCAACAGGAGGCCCATGCTGCTCTTAGTTTAGTGTTGTCTCCACAACCCTTTCTGGGTGGAGGGTAGACACCCATTTAGCTCAGTGCTTCTTTGCACACAGTAGGTACTCAGTCAGTCTTTGGGAATTGAGTCTGTGTGAGGGATGAGCAGTTTCAGGCAGACAGGATGGAAACTTAATGAGACCATAATGTAAATCAGCATATCCCACTCCTCTGCCCCTTAAACACACACCTGAAAGCCCTCCAATGACACCCCATTGCAAGGCTTACAAGGCAGGTCCTATTTTTGGCCTCATTTTCTACCACTCTTCCCTCCACCAGCCCACTCTGCTCCAGCCACACTAGGCTTTTTTCTGTTCCTTGGACATGCCGACTTTGTTCCTGGTTGCTGTTCTCTAAACCGGGACAGCTTCCCCCGCAGGTCTCTCATCACTGGTTCCTTCTCATCATTTAGTTTCAGCTCAGAAGAACCTTCCCCGACCATCCTTTCTAAAGCCCCATGCAAATTGCTTTCTCTTGCATTACTGTGTTTTGTTTTCTGCTAGCATTCACCGCTATCTCAGATTATCTTGTTTGTTTCTTTCTTGCCCGCTCCTCACACCCTGCCCCAGGAATGCACGCTCAGACAGGGCATCGCCAGGGCCTAGCAATGTGTGTGTTACACAGTAAGCCCCAGTAATACCTGTTGGAAAAGTATTGAATGAATGAATGAATGTGAAATGAATGGATGGATGAAGAGGGGGTCTCTGGGTAAACCGGTCTCACATCGGCTGCATTGCCAAGGGGAAACCTTTAATCTTCAGGGCAGAGGACAAGGGGAAGCCTGACACAAACTGAGCAGGCAGCTATAGGCACTGTGTCTTTAACTTAGTCCTTGGTCTGCTTTGGCTGTGACAGGCTTTAGCCTCAGAGACCCTTCGCTGACCTACCTTCTGTTGACAGAAGTCCTGATTGCTGCTCATAGGAAGAGCAAAGAGGGCAGATTTCCTTCCCACATCTGTGGGGGCAGGGGCGGAGGGAGGGAGGACAGATGAGGCTGTAATAGCTCATGATGTCCCCATGAACATCCACTCAGTCTCTCTGGGACACATTGGGCTCAGGCTCTCCAAATCTTGCCTCAGCGACTGCATTACCATTAAGACAAAAGTTGACAGCTGCTCCTGATTAAAACATTCCCAACTGTGAAAGCAGAATCACACTATTGAGATGCTAAGCGTCGACAGACACAGCTTTTATGAATGGCTTAAACATAGTCCCTTGGAATGAGCTGTGGCCTTATTAATGTATATAATTGGGAGGAGTCACTTGGCAGCCATGGGTATATCATTCTGCAAAACTGTCCTCCCCGGGGGTGGGGGGTGGTGGTGGTGGTGGTGGTGGTGGTGGTGGTGGTGGTGGTGATGGTAGGAGTGGCTCTGAGACAGCCTTAGAGATTTGCCATTTCTTAGTGGGGGCAATAGGGGACTCAGGGCCATGTCTCTGTGCATTAAAGTTCTCCAACAGTAGTCAGTGTCTAACTTCTAGTCAGGAGTCCCCTGGATGGAATGGTACATTTGTTGTTCCAGGGATCCACTTTTCTGGCCAGTCCCTCTGCCCCGCGTCTCCACCAGGGACAGGCTCCTCTCCATTGCCCTCCTCTTTGCATAGGTGGTTGAGCCAGATGAGTAGGGCTTGCTCTGCTGAGGTCTTCAGGGGTGACAGGGGTCAGATTTTGCTGCTGTATCTGTCTCTGATGCCACAATTCTTAGGGTTGCAATCCTGTACCCACAGACCCAAGATCTAAAAAAGCTCAGAAACCCAAAGTTTCACCCTAGCCGGTTTTGCTCAGTGGATAGAGCATCGATCTGCAGACTGAAGGGTCCCGGGTTCTAATCGGTCAAGGGCACATGCCCGGGTTATGGGCTCAATCCCCAGTGTGGGAGCGTGCAGGAGGCAGCCGATCAATGATTCTCTTTCATCAATGATGTTTTTATCTCTCTCTCCCTCCCTCTCCCTTCCTCTCTGAAATCAATAAAAAAATACATATTTTTAAAAAAGAAACCCTAAGTTTCTCCATAACTCACCTGACAGCAAAACCTACTCTGAGCTGTGCTCATTTGGTGGCGAAACTTGACCTCAATGGCGATGAGGCTATTTATAGTCTTTATTTAGCCAATTAGAGGAAAATGTCATAGTTTTTGCTCCAGAAATACTGTATTTGATCATAGGGTACTGATTCAGGTTTTGCTGAAGATGTTACATAACATGTAGTATTATATTACCTTTCTAATGTATGATACATTGTGAATCTGAACTATATTAGGCTCTTAGGGTTTACAGGGGTGGGCAAACTTTTTGACTCGAGGGCCACAGTGGGTTCTTAAACTGGACCGGAGGGCCGGAACAAAAGCATGGATGGAGTGTTTGTGTGAACTAATATAAATTCAAAGTAAAGGAGTGGAGGGGAGAGCAAGAGAACCGGATAGAATAGCTGGATCCGGCCCGCGGGCCGTAGTTTGCCCAAGGCTGGTTTAGGACAAGGGATTATCAGTCTTTAACAAATGGGGGTTTGGGTGGGAAAAGAGACCAAGAAACTATAATGTCAGGGGGATAATGGAGCAGAGTTGCCTTCTTTTCTGCCCAGCAAGAGAGCATCCCAAGCATCATCAATGGCTTCCTCGTATTCCCAGCCACTCCTGGCTTCTCTAATTTCTGTTCCACGTTACTGCCAGCAGTCTGCATTTTAAGCCAAGACAGCTCTTTGTTTCTTTTTCAGTGCTGGGCTCTGGGATGGATCCCGACCTTCAGATGGATATTATCACCGAATTTGACCTCGTGAACACTACCCTCGGCGTCACGCAGGTGTCCGGACTGCACAATGCCAGCAAAGCATTTTTATTTCAAGGTAAAGGCACTTCTTCCTTGGCACAGGGCAGAGCGTGGGGAAGAGGGCAGCCTGGGGGGTGCTCACCCGGCGTGTATTTGTTGGAAGATCATCTCTGCTGTGTCTCTTGTGTTACTGTCATAAGGAATGCTCAGAAATGCTGAGGGTGTTCAGATATTCCGGAGGTGTTCTGATGGTGTGAGCGGACACGACAGGACATGAAATAGTTGGTTTGCAGTGAAAAATTTCTCTGGGCATTTAAAAAAAAATGTTTCTATTGATTTCAGAGAGAGGAAGGGAGAGGGAGAGAGAGATAGAATCATCAATGATGAGAGAATCATCGATCAGTTGCCTCTTGCATGCCCCTCACTGGGGATCGAGCCCGCAACCCAGGCATGTGCCCTTGACCTGGTTCATGGGGTAACGCTTAGCCACTGAGCCACAGCAACTGGGCTCTCTGGGGATTTTGGTGGGGATGTAAAGTGGAATGAATTTGCAAAGTCTTTGAAAGCCATTGCCAGCCATATTTTTTCTTTATTATCTGCACATTTACCTAAAACTACACCGATTCCTGCATCTCTCATCTAATGGACCGATCATGAGCACAGAAGGTGTTCTATGGCTCTGTTCTCTTGGGGGTGCTGTGTAGTTGGTTTTGCCCACTACCTTTGACCTCAGTTCGTTAAATCATCCAACAAGCATTCAAAGGCAGTATCATGTGCTTCTTAAATGCATGGGCTCCGGAGCTTGACTGCCTGGGATCAGATTCCTACCCTGCCACTTACAGGCTTTGAGACTTTGGGCAGTTACTTAGCCTGACTCTGCTTGTGTCCTCATCTGAAATACTCGTACTACCTTGTGAGGCTGTTGCAAGGAGCGAATCAAGTGAAGTGGTTAAAACCGTGCTGGTACTTGGGAACCCCTCAGTAAGTACTAGCTATTATTACGGAACTCCTACTGCGAACCAGGCAACATGCTAATAGTAGGGTTACCAGCAAGAGTCATAAGCAAGGTACAGCCCCTGCTCTAAAATAGAGTGAGGAAAACAGTCATTACCCAGGGATTCTTGAATTCCAGTTGTTATACTTAACAATGAAGGGGATGTAGAGGCTGTCAAATAAGAGTAGCAGGCAGACTTGGTTTAACTGGTGTGGGGAGAGGTATCCTCAAAAAGTGCTATGTCCGTTGAGACTCGAAAAATGAACAGAAAAGCTGGTGTAGGAAGGGGTGGGGCTCAGAGCATTGGGGGAGAGGAAATAGTACGTATGAAGGTCTCAAGGCAGAAAGCCGAGTAGCATGGCTGAGGGTGGTGAGTGGCTGCAGAGATAGGCAGGGGCTGGGTTGCACTGGGCCCTGTGGGCAGAACTGGTATTTAACTGATAGCCATGGGTGTGGGGGACTGATGATGGAGGGGCGCATTGTTCATTCTGATAGACGGGCGGGAATGTTCTTGTTATCGATTGTTGTAAATATTACTCCAGCCTGGAGGCCAGGTTAGTGGTTTTGTACTTTACTCTCAGAGCATGGGGTGGGGGCAGGGGAAGGGGGACTTTGTGGAGGTTGGAGCAGGGAGTGACCCGATCAGAGGTGGTGGTGGGGCAGCCTGGATATTCCTCTGAGAAATGCCTGCCAGTGTTTTTATGTTTTCTTGGCCTTTTGTGAAGATAACAAAAGGATTGTTTTAGAGCGACTGAACCGGCATGGTGGGGTGAGATTTACATATTTAGTGCGCAGATAGCTTAAGCATTCAGTCATTACGTGATGACCCATAAGAAGATGACGAGTATATTCATTTCCACTTAGTCTTACTGAGGAATCGAAGGAGGTACGCTGGGTGTGGGTAAGAGAATACAGACGGGGTCCTTTCCTCTTCGCTGTGCATCTGCGCAGGTATTGCTGCGTGGCCTTGACATTCTTTGCCAGGGCAGTTGCTGACACTTGGTCCACAGGGTTGCTGTGGGAGCCGGGCCTGTCTGAGCGTCGTGAGGGCAGAGGTCGTGCCTCTCTAGTTCCCCCTTCATCTCCAGGGCCTGTATTCGGCATGGCACATAGACATTTTGAGTTGAATTAAAATTCCTTCGTTCCATATGCAGTTAACTACGAAATGAAGAAGAAATGTTTTCTGTCCAGAGTGCTCTATAAGAGGATCTTTTGCCTGCTTTCCCCACTATTCACTCATTTATTTATCCCACAAGTGCGGGCGTCCTGGGCTAGAACGCTGCTCTCTCATTGCTGTGTTCTCGGCTTTGGAAACTGCCTCTGGGACGCCTTCCAGGCTCCAGCCACAGGGAGGGGTTCTCGGCTGCTTCGGTGGGAAGAGTAACTTCATTATGGGAATTTGACTGAGGTCCTTGTAAGGACCGTCATGATTACATTGTGCCTATTTGGTTAAGCCAGGATAATCTCTCCAGCTCAAGGTAATTTAATCACATAGGCCGAAGTCCCTTTTGGCCATGTAAGGAAACATAGTGTAAGGATATGGACATCTTTGGGGAGTCATTATTTTGCTTATCACAAAGTCTGCCCTCTGGTCCCCCCAAATTCATGTCTGGTGCATCCTAATGCCTCCAAAAGTCTCAACTCGTTATAACAGCCAGGCGAACCCACCTTTAGCACTTTGCTTGGCAGTCCCTCTGCCACATGTCCAAATTCATCATTTATAATTGCTTCCCTTATAAAAACAGCACACAATTTGGGCTAAGTTTTATGCCACTATGTAACCAGGATCCGGTGTCTTTGAGTTTTCAATTCCAGTAACATGTTCTTCATTTCCTTTTTAGCCCTCGCAGGCAATATTATTTTTATAAGCATTATTTTTAATGTTCATATTTCTAATAGCCTGTAGACAATGATTTAGATGTTCTCTAAGAAAATTGAGGGGTTCTCTTTTTAAACCATGCTCTTTACTTCATTCTGAGGCCCCACTTATCACCCAGATTTCTACTAACAGTATGTTCAAGGCAGTGAGGTTTTTTCTACTGTGGTCTTCAGAAATGTTTCAGTCTCGTATTACTCCACAAAGCCACTTCCAGATACCAAAATCTATATTGGTTTCCTATTGTTGCTATTACAAATGACCATGAATTAGTGGCTTAAAACAAAACGTACTTATTATCGTACAGTTCTGGGGGTCAGAAGTCTAAAATGGGCTTTGGGGGGTAAAATCGAGGTGTTGGCTGAGCTGTGTCCCTTCTGGAGCCTCCTCAGGATAATCAGTTTATTGCCCTTTCTAGTGTCCTGAGGCTGCCACACTCCTGGGCTCCTGCCTCCGGCTGTCTAATCTCTGCTTCTGTAGTCAGATTGTCATCCCTGGAACTGACTCTTCTGCCTCCTTTTCTTTCCTTGTAAGGACCCTTGCAGTTATACTGGGCCCACACAGATAATCCAGGGTAATCTCATCTCAAGATCTACAATTTAATTACATTACAAAGTCCCCCCCCTTCCCAAGTAAGGTTACACATTTATAGCTCCTTGGGATTAAGATGTGGACATTTTTTTAATTGGGGTGCATAATTGTGTTTACCATAGGATGGTTACCCACTATTGGGCAGAAATATTAACACTATAATGTTTCCAGGGTATTCCAAATAAGTCCTACTTTGCAGCATAGCACAGTCCAATAGAAATATAATGTGATCTGTACCTGTAATTTTAATTTTTCTAGTAGCCGTGTTAAATAAGTAAAAATAAATAGGTGAAATTAAATTAAATTAAATTAAATTATCTGGGTGGGCCTATATAATTAATTTTATTTAACCCAGTATATAAAACATATTATTATTTCCAAATATGGCCACAAAAATTATTAATAGATATTTTACAATTTTTACAAAGTCTTTAATACCTAGTTTATATTTTATATTTACAATGTATGTTAATTTGGAAGCATAGTTTTCACCTGAAATAATTACACTGTATTAGATTTAATAAAATTTAAACTTGAAAAAGTTGATTCGCCAAGTTATTGCATACATTCTTAATTATCAGATTTTAAAGATTAAATAGCTTTATTGAGGTATATTGATTTATAATACATTGTTCATATTTGAAGTATACAAATTAATAATTTAAAAAAATATATACATATATATTTATAAATACATATATACATATATATATATAAATATATATATGTATATATTTTTTCTTAGTTTCAGAGAGGAAGGGAGAGGGAGAGAGAGAAAGAAACATCAATGATGAGAGAGACTCATTGATTGGCTGTCTCCTGCATGCACCCTACTGGGGATTGAGCCCACAACCCAGGCATGTACCTGACTGGGAATCCAACTGTGAACTCCTGATTCAGAGGTCAATGCTCAACCACTGAGCCACACCAGGTGGGCTATATATAACTTTCTGTTTTATTATTTTAGTGGTTGCTTTAGGGCTTATAGTTTATATCTTTAAATTAACACTGTTTACCTTCAAGTGATAGTATACACTTTTATCTATAAGAACATTTTAATAGTTCACTTGTTTCTTCCTGACCATTGTTCTATTATTGCTATACACTTTATTTTTACTTATGTTACAAACCCCATACTACATACATTGTTGTTACATATTTGCTCATGTAGTTACCATTTTCTGTGTTCTTTAGTCCATTATGTCGATTCACATTTTCATTTGGTATCATTTTCATTCAGCCTGAAGGACTTCCTTTAATAGTTCTTAGAGTGCAAGTCTGCTGGTGACAAATTCGTTCAGATTTTGTATGTCTAAGAAAGTCTATTTTGTTTTCATTTTTGAAATATATATTTGCTGGGTATAGAATACTGGGTTGTCAGTTTCCTCCCCAATTCTTGGAAGAGGTTGATCCAGTGTCTTCTCACTTGTGTTGTTTCTGAGGAGAAATTTGTTGTCATCCTATCTTTGTTCCTCTGTAGGTAATGCAACTTTCCCCTCTGCTTTTAAGACTTTCTCTCTATCACTGATTTAAACAATTTGATTATAACGTATCTTGGTGTGGGTTTTCATCATATTCCTTGTGTGTGTGATCTATTGAGCTTCATCAAATTTAGAAAACAAATTGGCCATTATATCTTCAAGTTTTTTTGCCCCCCTCCTTCTTCTTTAGGAACCCCAATTACATATATCTTAGGCTGCTGGAAGTTGTTCCACAGCTCAATGATACTTGGTTCATTTAAAAAATTCTCATTCTTTCTCTCTGTGTATTGGTGCTGGATATTTTTGTATTCTTATAGATATTAACTTTTGCTCTAGGACACAGTTAAGTTACTGGAAAACAATTTGATATTTTTGGATCATACTGTTAATAATTCTTAGATGACCAAGAGCAATGCTGTGCCAATAGCTAGAGTAGAGCCAATTATTTTCCATCCTTCAATACTCTACCCAATCCCCATAAATCATGAGATTTTCTAGTTTAACTGGTGGGAATAGGTACTGTTCTCAGTCCTGAATATATGCTGGGCACTGTAATATTTTGGATGGTGGTTCTTTGTTCTTGAGAAATTTTTTCACGTGCATGCACTTATCAGTACTCCACTGAATACTGATTGTTGGAAAGATCCATATTTTTCTTCTCTGTGCTGTGGTCTCCTCTTATGAATACTGTCCTGTGAAATCTTGGTGCCTTGGTCTCCCCAGATTCTCAGCTTCCTCACTTCAATTCAGGGAGACTGCTGGGCTTACCTCAGTTCCTTCTCCCTATTCCACAGTCTGGGAACTCTATCAGAGAAGTAAGCTTGGGTAATTGTAAGGCTCATCTCTTTTATTTTCCATCTCTTAGAGATCACTGCCCTTCATTGACTCATATCCAGTGTCTTGAAAACTGCTGTCTCATTGAATATGCATTTTACATTTAAATTCAAATTAATTCAAATTCAAATTTATTTCTTTAGCCACACTAGTCATATTTCAAGTGCTCAATTGACATATGTGGCTAGGGGTTACCATATTGGACAGCGCAGATCCAGAGAGGCTCACAGATTTTATTCTTTACCACTGCTCAGTTAACATGGGCAGGCTACACAATCCTATCTTTCAATGTTAATATATCATAACAACTAGCAAGCTACCTAAGCTCTTTACCACCATTAACTCATTGATAATGGGGTAATAATAGTACCTACTGTATATGGTTATAGTGAGGGTGAAATAAATTAATACATATGAAGTGCTACAATAGTACTAATCCCAACCCTAACTCATTAAATGTGAGTCCATACATTTTTAAGTTATAGGGTATAACTTTGGCTTTCTTCTCCTATGTGTATCAACTGACTTGAGTGTTAGTGATGTCACATTTTAACCTCCAGAGATGGATTGGAATAGTGGGGAATGCAGAGGACTAGAGAGTGGGCAGAAGATTAGGACTCAGTCTTTTATATGTATTACTTTATTTCATCCTCACTACAGCCATATATAAGGTAAGTACTATTATTGCTTCCTTTTATCAATGGGTAAATGAAAATACTTGGAGGGAGTATTTAGGGTTGCCAGTGGACATGTCTTTTAATGTCTTCAAGCATCAGTTTTCTCATCTGGAAATGGGAAGAATACACAGACTGATTGCAATAATTAAATGACAGTGAATGAGAAAGCACTTTGAAAAGTGTAAAGTGTGAAAAACAAATTTATTATTCTTTCCTTCATTACTGTTTATTTCTTCTCATATTTCACCATCTAAGTCCAGCTCTGAGCTGACATATATTAAGAGAGTGAAAACCTTTGTTTGAATAGTAGCCTATTAATAATATTGATAAATTTAAGTAGAAAGCTTACTTAACTGGAAATACTCCTCTAATCAAAACTCCAAAGTTTGATAGGATTTACTTTGGGGCTAGCCAGCTTTTTAAGGTTGTCTTTGTTATTGCTGTCCTTGTATAGTGCACAAAATTAAATCAGGTTTTCATTTCCTTCTTGCCTGAAAGAAATTATGTTGTATTAGGGGTTGGGGCCAGGGGTAGGGAGAATGAATGGCTCTGTTTAAGACTGGTATCCATCTCCTGTAAGCTAAAAAACATCCTAAATACCAGTATTAGAGTTTTTTTTTAATCATATGTAACTGTATTGTTTACTATCTCAAGTCAAGTCTCCATCCATCAGCATTTATCCCCACTACACCCTCCTCCACCTACTCCCACTCTCCTCCCCCTTCACAATCACCGTACTGTTGTTCGTGTCCATGATATATTTTTTTCTTCATTCCTTCCCCCGGCCCAGCATCAGAGTTTTAAAAATCATTTTGGAATACTCTCTGCTTTGCCTTGACTGGGACCCAGAAGATCTGAGGGTTTGGAACAGTACTTCTTGACTGACAGTGCCTTACTGTCACATAGTTGGAAGGATGTGTCTGTCCATTGGTGTTTCATTTCTAAAAGCAAATTAGGATATGCATGAGTGCAAATTCTTTGTGTTGATTATTTTCCCCCAGAAAGTGCTACCTTTCAGGAGTTCTATTTTAGGAGTTTCTAAAGAGAAAAAAATTAGTATCTTTCAAGTAACTTGTTTTATGGGACGAGATAGAACAAAGGCTAATGTGGGATACTTCCAGGAGAATATTGAGATTTTTAGCACCTGTTAGCATGCCAGGCTTTCATGCTAGATGTTGTGTAAGACACAAGTGAATAAGGTGAAGATATTGACCTCAGTGAGGTTCAGGTCTAGAAGGACAGACACTGCACGCCCTCAGACACTCTAATGGGGAGGAGAATAGAATTGGCTTGCAGTGGGGTATGGGTAAAGTCCTGAGTATGTAATTTCTCTCTGGATAACCCAGGGAAGGCTCTTTGAGAGAGGAGGCACCTGAATGAGGCCTTGAAAGATGAATGGGAATTAAATATGTGGTTTCTGTTGCATAGGAGCACTGCCCAAGTGTAATCATTTTTACAAAACGATGTTTGAAGCTTGAGCTATCGCTCTTAATGCTTGGAAATTTGAGTAAGATGGAGCTACCCAAAGGGTACATTTAATGCTGATCTTCCAGATTTCCTGCCACCCACCGTTGCTCAAGTCTGAATTGTTTTTCCTGTTGATTGGATGCGCTTCGTTGCTAATTACCTCTGGGAGCATTTATGAGTCAACCTCACTTTGAGTGGAGTGATTTAGTGCAACTTTGCATTTAATCAATTAGTGGGGTGATTCAATTCACATACCAGCATCTCCCAAATATAGGTATTTTTGCTCTTGCCAAAATAAAACCGAGCAGGCTGCTGGAGTGAAGTGGGCTTTCAAGTCCCTCTCTCGGGCAAATTAACACCTGCGCTGGCATGTTTTGGAAAATCATTAAATGGTTATGTGACTAAGTGTATATCATAGAGCAAATAAATTCTGCATTTATTTCCCAAATCTGAACACTTCTAACATCTGCACTGAGTCTATTTTCTCAGTCATTCTCCTTCTCCATCAAATAACACAGTAAGGAAAGCAGAGATGGGGAGAGACAGCAGAGAATATAAAAAGATAAGCATTCTTTAGAAACTGTTAGGTATATGAGCCAATTCCATACTAACAAATTGATCACGGGCAAATCACTTTACTTCTTAGACTTTGTTTCCTCTTCAAACATTATTACCCCTTATATTGGGTAATAATGTAATGTCTGTGATACAAGACATTTTTAAGGATTAATTTTGAAAATATAAATTTACTAGAGGCCTGGTGAACAGATTTGTGCACCGATGGGGTCCCCCAGCCTGGCCTGCACCCCTCGCAATTCGGGACCCCTTGGGGGATGTTGGAGGCCTGATGAACAGATTCGGCCGGAACCCTGCAGGCCAGGGCCTCTAGTATGCATATAAGATCTTTGGTTAATCTCTTCCCTCTGCCCTTCCTCCCTGCTTCCCTCTGAGATTCATCAGTCTGTTCCATGTTTCCATGCCTGTGCATTGAGCATCTGCCCCCTGGTGGTCAGTGTGTGTCATAGCTACCAGTCAAAGGGTCGAAGAGTCCAATGGTTGCTTAGGCTTATATATATACTAGAGGCCCAGTGTATGAAATTTGTGCACTGGGGGTGGGGGGCTGTCCCTCTGCCTGGCCTGTGCCCTCTCGCAATCCGGGACCCCTCGGGGGATGTTGGGTAGCCAGTTTTGGCCCAATCCCCGCAGGCCCGATCCAGACAGGAGGGAGCCCGGTCCTGTGCATTGAGCTGCTGTCCCATGGTGGTCAATGTGTGTCATAGTGACCGGTCGACTGGTCATTCGGTTGTTTGGTCATTCAGTTGCTTAGGCATATATATATATATATATATATATATATATATATATATATAGAATGTAAGCAATAAAAATGAAATTTAAATGCTAATCATTATTATTATTATTAAAAGTATTATTCAGAAAGCATACAGTGGGTACCTACTGTGTGCTAGGCTCTCTTTCAAGCACAAGGAATATAGCAATGAGCAAATCAGGCAAAGTGAAACAGACAATAAGCAAATAAATAAGTGTAAAGTTAGTTCAGATAACTCAAAAAAACTTACCTATATAACTTCAGGAAACTTTCTGTTTTTTTTTTTTTTTTTTCTGAAGGAGTATATATATATATATACTTGCAATTACTGCTGTACTTAATTCCTAATGAGAATGGATAACTTGTCTAAACTGGATTGTTTGTTTATTTATTTATTTATTTATTTATTTAAATAAATCTTTATTCAGATTATTACAATTGTTTCTCCTTTTTCCCCCCATAGCTCCCCTCCACCTGGTTCCCACCCCACCTTCTGCCCTTACCTCCCCGCCACTGTCCTCATCCATAGGTGTATGATTTTTGTCCAGTCTCTTCCTCAACCCCCCCATACCCCTTTCCCCCTGAGAATTATCAGTCCACTCCCTTTCTATGCCCCTGATTCTATTATATTCACCAGATTATTCTGTTCATCAGGTTTTTAATTCACTTGATTTTTAGGTTCACTTCTTGATAGATATGTATTTGTTGTTCATAATTTTTATCTTTACTTTTTTCTTTTTCCTCTTCTTTAAGAATACCTTTCAGCATTTCATATAATACTGGTTTGGTGGTGATGAACTCCTTTAGCTTTTTCTTATCTGTGAAGCTCTTTATCTGACCTTCAATTCTGAATGATAGCTTTGCTGGGTAGAGTAATCTTGGTTGTAGGTTCTTGCTATTCATCACTTTGAATATTTCTTGCCACTCCCGTCTGGCCTGCATAGTTTCTGTTGAGAAATGAGCTGACAGTCGTATGGGTGCTCCCTTGTAGGTAATTAACTGTTTTTCTCTTGCTGCTTTTAAGATTCCCTCTTTGTCTTTTGCTCTTGGCATTTTAATTATGATGTGTCTTGGTGTGGTCCTCTTTGGATTCCTTTTGTTTGGGGTTCTGTGCACTTCCTGGACTTGTAAGTCTATTTCTTTCACCAGGTGGGGGAAGTTTTCAGTCATTATTTCTTCAAATAGGTTTTCAGTATCTTGATTTCTCTCTTCTTCTGGCACCCCCATAATTCTGATGTTGGTACACTTGAAGTTGTCCCAGAGTCTTCTTACACTATCTTCAACTTTTTGGATTTTTTTTCTTTTTGCTTTTTCGGTTGAGTGTTTTTTGCTTCTTTGTATTTCAATTCTTTGACCTGATTCTTGTGTTCCTCTAGTCTGTTGTTGGGTCTCTGTATAATATTTTTTATTTCAGTCAGTGTATGTTTAATTTCTAGTTGGTCCTTTTTCATATCTTCGAGGGTCTCGTTATATTTTTCAGCCTTTTCTAGGATATTCTTGAAAAGCCTTATAACTGTGGTTTTGAATTCTATATCCAGTCGTTTGTTTTCCTCCATTTCTTTCGTTTGTGATCTGTTTCTTTGACGCCACATTTTCACTGCTTCCCTGAGTTGGTAGGGCAGATTTCTGTGCTAGGTTTCCTATATGGCCCAGTGGGTCGGCCTTCCCAGTTAACCTGAGGTGGACACTCTTGGTGCACCCCTTTGTGGACTGTGTGTACAGCCTTGTTGTAGTTAAGTCTTGATTGTTGTTGGTATCACTGGGAGGAATTGATCTCCAGGCCAGTTGGCTGTAAGGATCAGCTGTGTCTACGCTGGGAGAAGTTCGGTGCTGGAGACAGCCTTATAGGATTAGACTTGCCAAATTGCAATAGCCTCTGTGCTCAGTTTGGATGGGGTGGAGTCTCAGGGCAGAGCAGACAGTCTTGGCTTCCAGTCAGCCTTGCCCTTGCACGTGTGCGCGCCTGCAGACCTCTGCCTTCCCCGGCTTTCGACTCTCCGCCCGAGAGTCCAGATTCCCCCCAGTAAGAGTGTGGGTCCCCAGGGGCTCGCCTGGAACTGGGGTTCAGTGCAGTCAGGTGCTTCCGACTCCCTTTTGCTAGGGAAAGCCTGTGGCAACCTCCGCAGCCTTTGTGCACACTGGCACGCGCGTCTCCAGACCCCTGCCCACCGGGGCTCCCCCGGGTCTCCCCTGGGTCTCCGAGTCTCCGGGTGCCTTTCTCTCTACCTGACAGTCCAGACTCCCCTGGATGAGCCTGGGTCCACGGGGTTTTGCCCGGGATTGGGGTTCAGTGCAGTCAGAACTGGGGTTCAGTGCGGTCGGGGGCTTCCTTCCCCCTTCCGCCAGAGAAAGTCAGCCAGGCTCTCAGCTGCCCTTCCCTCTGAGCGCACAAAGACCCTTTGCCGTACCTCCAATTCTCTGTGAGCTTTTCTCTTTCCTTCTAGTTGTAGAATTTTCCCTTAGCCAGCTTTCCTGTGGTTCTGGATGGTGTCCGTTCTGTCTTTTAGTTGTAGTTTTTAAATTGTTGTGCGAGGCAGCAGTTTAGGTGCTTACCTATGCCGCCATCTTGGTTTCTCTCCTGGATTGTTTTTTAAAAGGAGGATTATCTCAACTTTTAAAATTTACTTGACTTTTAATTCTTCCACTAACACGCCTATGTATGTACTATTTTCCTATCCATTGTACAGATGAGGACATTGGAGTCCCAGGGAGTTTCACTCACTCACACTGTCTGTGGAGGCAAACTTCAGGTTTGAACTCAGGAGTCTATACCTGCAGAGTCTGCCTTTGCCCCACTCTACTTCCTGGTTGTTTTCCTAACTCAGGAGAGTGGGAATGAATAAATACGGGCAATGTGATAAAGATGTAGCTTCTCTAAGAGTAACCAAAGGACAGCTGGCCAAATATCTCTTGGCAGGTATTTTAAATCAACCAGGACAGATGGCGTCTTGTCAGCTGGTGAATTCTGTTTAATAGAATTTTATGATTCTTTCCCTTGGAGGGGTCTGCTGAATACCTGTGGATGAATACCTGGTAATCTGTTTGGCTGCCTAGAGGGAGCATGCCAGAAAATCAGAATTAATACATAGGGCTACACTTTAATATGTATCCATTGGAGAGTAGTCTCTGTGGCCAGCTGACTGGGGTTTTCTTTTCTTTTTTTTTTTTCTTTTTAAATATATTTTATTGATATTTTACAGAGAGGAAAGGAGAGGGATAGAGAGCTAGAAACATCGATGAGAGAGAAACATCGATCAGCTGCCTCCTGCACACCTCCCACTGGGGATGTGCCCGCAACCAAGGTACATGCCCTTGACCGGAATCGAACCTGGGACCCTTCAGTCCGCAGGCCGACGCTCTATCCATGGAGCCAAACCGGTTTCGGCTGACTGGGGTTTTCTTGAGAGAGCATTGTGGGAGAGTTGGATTGGCATGGACTGCGATGCTCTTTGATGAATGCTGTGATTCTTAATTGGGATTGATTTTAACACATTGGGAGTAAATTATTCTCTGTGGGGACACATCTCCAAAATTATAATGCAAATAAGTGGAATAATATGATTTGATATGCAAATATTTTATTTAAATACAACTTCTCATGAATGCAGCCAATGCATGAAGTGGAGCCAAGATGTCCCGATAAGCTAGGCTGGCTCAATTCTCATGCCTACAGTCTGTTAACAAATAAGGCAGCACGGGGTTGCAGAGCAGGCATGGGGCCATGGGCCTGGGGACTCAGGTTCTAGCTCGGTCTTCACGGTTGACTTTGGAGTATATTACCTAACTTCTCTGGGCCTCAGGGCTTTAAAGTCAGAATTTTTTAGCTTGACAAGGAATTACTTTGCAAAACAAAAAGCAAATACAGACAAGCACAGAGGATTACAGAAGGAACAATGCTGTGGCTCTTCCCCAGAATCAACAAATGTTAACATTTCATCCTATTTGCTTAGAACCTTAAAAAAATTACAGAATAACTTGAAATCCCTATGTTCCCCTCCCAGATCCTTTCCTCTCCCAATCTCCCTAAAGGCCATCACTAACATCGTTGATGAATATTAAGTTCATGTGAATGTGTGTGTGTGTGTGTGTGTGTGTGTGTACTTATATATTACCACATGTATATGTTTATATGTGTTCATATAGAAGAGGTAGAAGAGAGAGGGCATAGGTATAGTGACTAAGTGGGCAGTCTGCCTAGATTCAAATCCCAGTTCGGGTTCTTACTGGCTGTGTAACCTTGGGCAATTTCTTTAACCACTCATTTTTTCCATGTGTGATATAGACATTATAAATCATCCGTCTCGTAGGATTGTTCTCTGGATTAGGAGAGTTGATTCATATATAATGTGTTTCCAGTGTATTATTGGAAATACGGTGAACATTCAGTGCATATTAGCTGTTGCTTTGCATGGTTTAAAAAATATATAAATGGCATCATACCGTGTGGATCTTTGTGAAACTTAGCATTTCACTCACCATTATTCCTCTGAGGACATATACATCTAGTTTATTAGTTTGAACTCCTGCATAACAGTTCAAACATCACACTATATTCATCCATTTGCCTATTGATGGAAACCTGGCTTGGTTCAGATTTCTGACATTATTTTCTCTGTTCAAATGCCTGATCATTTGTCCAGCCCCATCACATAATTAATTATTATTAAACATATGTGGACCGAGATCCCACAGAGGTTTGTTTGTATGTTGTTTTTACTTATTACTGCTAAGCTCTGACTTCTCCCCTTTTTTAAAAATCTTATGCAGTTGTTGTTTTTGTACCCACATTTATGTCCTTATGTTCATTACCATTAAACTTCATTACTATCTATAAAGGGAGAGGGTTGGCTTACATTACCAAGGCCACTTGCAGCTGTTAAAAATGATGTTGGTTATTTCAGAATAGCACTGTCCAGTAGAACTTCTGTGATTATGGGGATGTTCTATAGCGACCCTGCAGCACTGTAGCCACCAGCCACAGGTGACTTGAACACCTGAATTAGGGCTTGTATAATGGAGAGACTAAATTTTAAATTTTATTTAATTTTAAGTATTTTAAATTTAAGTAGCTGCATGTACCTAATGGACACTCTATTGCACAGTGCAGTTCTAGAGAAAACATATCATAGTTTTAAAAGATGAAGTTGTATGTATAGAATATAGGAGGAAGCAAACAAGGGGTTAGAATGGCCTGTTCAGGGCCAGGATTCATGTACTCAGTGTTATTTATTTATTTATTTAATTTTTTCTTTTCCTTATTTAATAGATTTTTTCTTTTACATTTGTTTTTCTCATAGAGAATCACCTATGTTCTAGGCACAATACTAGGTGCTAGAGATACAGCTGTGAAGAAGGCAGCCATGGTCCTGCTCTCAAGGGATTTCCTACCTGGGGTCATGGCCCCAGCCCTGCTTTCATATTAGAATCACTAAGGAAACTTTAAAAATTCTGATGCTGAGGACCAACCTTTAAGATATTAGGATTCATTGCATCTAATGTGGGGCCCACATTGGACTTTGATAGTCTTGTGAGAACTCCACTGGTGACTCTTAATTGGCAGTCAGGGTTAAGAATCTGGTCCAGGGGAAGGTAAGTGCCCTTCCTGAGAAGTAGCTGGGGAGAGGCCTGGATAAAGTTCCACTTTGGTGGGGAGGTTTCCTGCCTGTTCTAAAGGCCTCCACTTCATGTGAGGACTTTAGATGTGATGTAACCCAATCCTCCCTCCTCACCCCCCCCCCCCCCAAGTAGGAACGACTTGCCTGAAGCATGGTGGTCCAGGAAATCAGTTACATAGTCTTATTTGTTGTGTAATAGTGTCAAACCTGCAAGCGTATCAAGATAAGCTATGAACTTTATTTCCTGGCAAAATGTATTATGAGTCTTCAAATTGGATTTCTCTGCCTAGCCCTTTAAAAAAAATAAAGAGTTTTGAGAGGGAGGGAGGGAGGGAGGGAAAAAAGGAGGGAAGAGAGAGAGAGAGAGAGAGAGAGAGAGAGAGAGAGAGAGGGAGAGAGAGAGAAGCATTGATGTGAGAGAGATACATCGATCAGTTGCCTCCTGTATGCACTCCGACTGGAGTTTGAACCAGCAACCTAGTTATGTGCCCTGACCAGAAATCAAACCCAAACCTGTGACCTTCCGGTTCATGGAACAATGCTCCAACCAACCGAGCCACACTGGCCAGGGCTGCCCAGTCCTTTTTTTCATCTGTAGTCTTGGTCAGTTATCCAGAGTCTAGAACTTGAGACTGGAACTCAGCCTCAGTGGAGGAGAAGAATGAAGAGCTGAATGTTTCTGAGGTTGAAGGAATATTGACTTGAACCCTTCCAGGAGGAGGTAATTTATGGCTTTGTCACTCAGTATGGCTGGATTTCATTGTGCCTAATAACAGCAAGAGCTGGTGTCTCTCTCAGGGGTCCTCAAACTTTTTAAATAGGGGGCCAGTTCACTGTCCCGCAGACAGTTGGAGGGCCGGACTATAGTTTAAAAAAACAACTATGAACAAATTCCTATGCGCACTGCGGGCCCGGGATGAGTCGGCTGCTAAGCAGGACAGGCAGTGGCACCCGGCGGGCCGGATAAATGTCCTCAGGGGGCTGCATGTGGCCCGCGGGCCATAGTTTGAGGACGCCTGCATGTTCATCAAGGGATGTCTGGGGCCTGTGAACAGGCTAATGAGCATCCTTGTGCAGGATGTGGCTGGGTGTGACAGAGGGAAAGAGAGCATGCAAAGCCCACTCTGGCCTCAAAACCTTCCGCATGTCACTTTTGTTCAAAGCAGCCTCCTTGACCAAGCAAGGAAGTGGCCTTCCCCCCGGGAACAGCAGCAAATATTTGTGAATGTTAATACAGTTTATTATCGTCTTCCCTTCTCATCACAAATATTTGGTTCAATCTCCTTTCAGCTTACAAAACACACTCACACCCCTGCCTCTGTCTCGGGAGACCATATAAAAATCCGATCCAGTCACTGCCGTGGACTGAATGGCCAAGGATCATGGGCTGGGTCTTTACATCTGAATGCTCCTTTGTCCCCTCTTGTTTCAGATGCCCATGAACTAAAAAGGCAAACCACCTGCTTCTCATTTACCCAATATACAATGTTATAACAGGGCTAGAATAACTTAAATCTTTCTGGAAAAGGGAAGAATGGAAGATACACAATTACAATGATTTGGGGATTTAACGGGAGAGCTGTTACAAGAGCCCTTAGGGAGCACGCATGTTCTTTTTCTCCCTAGATGTAGATTTCCAGTCTGTTGTTTCCCATGGCTCTTTGTTTCACCTTCTCTCCCATGATCCTCTTTGGCCCCTGAAAAGCCTCGTCAATCAACTTCTTCTCCACAGAAGGTGGGGGACCCTGGTGTTGTTTTGTTTCCAGAAAAGTCATAGTCTCTTTTATCAAAGACTAGAGGCCCGGTGCACGAAACTCATGCACTCAGGGTGTGGGGGGACCCCTCAGCCCGGCCTGTGCCCTCTCGCAGCCCGGAAGCCCTTGGGGGATGTCCAACTGATGGCTTAGGCCCGCTCCCCACAGTTGGACATCCTTAGGCCCACTCCTGGCAGTTGGACATCCTTAGCACTGCCATGGAGGCAGGAGAGGCTCCTGCCACTGCTGCTGCGCTCCCCAGCTGTGAGCCTGGCTTCTGGCTGAGTGACGCGTCCCCTGTGGGAGTGCACTGACCACCAGGGGGCAGCTCCTGCATTGAGCATTCTCCTGTTTGGTCAATTTGCATATTAGCCTTTTATTATATAGGAAGGATAGTGTGGCTCCTTGCCTATAAAGCAAGGATAATACTGAGTCATTTTCTCATTGATTTAATTCTGGTCAGTGTAATGTACCAAGAGCCACCCTCACAATTAATTTTGATCACCTGGAACCTATCAGGTTCTCATGGATGAGCCAGAGCTTAAGACATTTTTTTTTTCCAGCTGAGAGGATGCACTGGCATGACCTTAATTTGTGCAGATGTTTTAACAAGGGGTAGAGCATCCGAACCCTTGATTTGATCCTTGCCTCAAAGCTGAGTTTTGATTGGCCTGCTGAAAGTATATCTCAGTATTATCTTTTTTATTGTTTGGAGATGGAAAACTTATCTCTTCCAATGCTACAAGTTCTGGAATTTCTGGACTCTGTTCCCTTTTATTTTAAGCTTCAAGATGGCCAATTCTCTCCCCGCCCCCCCCCCCCAACCCTTGTATTAGTTTGCTAGAGTTGCTATAACAAAGTAACACAGACTGAGTGACTAAAGCGACAGAAATGTATCGCCTCACAGTTCTGGAGGCTAGATGTGTAAAATCAAGCTGTTGGCAGTTATTTCCTTCTGATGTCTGCAAAAGAAGGACCTGTTCCACCTCCCTTGCCTTGCCTTGTGGATGGCTGTTTTATCCCTGTTTTCTTACATTATTTTCTCTCTATGTGCATTTCTGTGTCTAAATTTCCCCTTTTTACAAGGACAACAATTGTATTGGATTAAGGCTCACCCTAAAGACCTCATATTAACTTGTTGGCTTTGTAAAGATCTTTAACTTCAAATATGTCCACTTTAACATGTGAATTTTGGGGGAATGCAATTCATTGCAGAACACATGAAGACACATATAACCTGCTGTTTTTCAAGCTCATTAGGTACATTTTTCGCTTCTAGTTTATTTTAGATGATAGCTTTGCCAAACATTCCATCACTGTATAATGTGAATAAACATCGTTCCAGCATCTATTAACCGTTTCCTTCTGTCCCCTGCCATAAGCTGATGCCAAATATTTTTAGTTTATTGTTGTATTATTATGGTAGCATCCCAATTTTTGTAGCATCTTATGTATTGACAAGAAGGCTAGGTGTTATGGCAATAAACAACCATCAAATCCTAGTGATTTCCAGTATCAAGAGTTTATTTCTTGCTCATGCCACTTGTCCATCAGAGACGAGCTACCTCACTCATTCACATTTTTCTCTCTTTAGACTCAGTGCCATGTCTATCAGTGGGCTGACGAGTGCTGTGGCAAAGGGAAAAAGAAAGGTGGAGCAGCCACTAGCTCTTTAAACTACGGGTGAGAAGTGAGACGTGTCACTTCTGCTCAAGTTTACTTGGCCAAAGGAAGTCATATAGCCAAGCTTTAAGTCAAAGGAGATGGAGAGTATAATTCTCCATTAGCTGAGGTGTGGGGAGGGGCAGGAAAAATGTGTGAGTATGATTACAGCTAGCACAATAGACTGAATATTTCTAGGAAAGTTCAGAGAGATGGTGAACAGAAGTTGACACCTTGGGTCTAGGCAGGTGGGAAGACTAGACAGGGGTGAAGAGAAGGACTTTGGCCTTGGTACTGAAATCTAACTGGAGTTAGCACCAGGATCTCTTTTATCAGAGACTTAACAGGTTAACATGTAAGAATCCTTGGCGGGGGCATATTAAGCTTTGTATTCCAGAACTTCAGGTTGCAGCTCTCCCACTTAGTAGCTGGGTGACTTTTGTTAAGTTCCTTGACCTCTGTCAGCCTGTTTCTCACCTGTCAAAGGGGATAGCAGTATCACCCACCTTACAGAAATGTTTTGGGTATTTCATCTCCCCACATGGTAACTGTGTAACCTTGGACAAGGTACTTAACTTATACATGCCCTAGGTTCCTCATCTGTGAACTAGAGATACTAGTATGTTTCCTGTAAGATTGTTAAAAAGGATGTAATGATGTAAAACACTTAGCACCATTGCCTGGCTTGTAGAAAATGCTCAATAAATGAGAATTGTTTTAATTGTAGTTGCAATTAGCCTAGGTGATACACAGTTTCAGACATACAGTGAGCATGCAGTAAATACAAGATAATCACTTCACTGGAGAGTACAAGTCTAAGAAGCCAGAGTCAGGAAAATGGGGGCTGAAGCAGAGAAAGAGGGAGAAAAAATGTGAGAGAGGGAGTTCTTTGCTAATCGGGGCCCACCTTTCCTGACAAGGGTTGTCCAGTCTCTCAGGATGTGTTCCTGGAGGTCATCTATAGTCATTGCATCTCCAAATAGTCCATGCAGTCAGAGGAGGAGAGAAGAATGTATCTGTTGACTCCCAAGGCCCCTGGGTCCAGATTCCCTCCATGAAGCATGTGTTCCCAGACTTCTGCGTTGCCTGGACAGATGCCACGTGAGTCCTGTGACAGCTCCTGTCTCAGGGGCGTCAGGGAGGCCCCAGAACAGGAGATGATGGTGTGGCATGAAAGGAGGCAAGGAACTCTTGGAACATGCACATGAGCAACAAGAGTAACTGGGAAGCAGCCTGCAAGGCAGACTGTGAGTGGTTGGTGGCAGCTGCCGCCGCCGGCTGCATTGCCATGGGAATAGTGCAAGTGGCCACCTAGGGCCTCTCTGGCCTGAAATCCAAAGTGTGTGCATCTGGGGTGTCTTATAAACATAATTACCCTTTTAGTCTCATTTTCTCCTTTAAAGGTGAGGAAACTGATGCCCAGTGGGAAAAAAGATTTATTTAGTTGCAGAATGGAAACTAGAATCCATGTCTTCTGAAGAGTTAGTTCTGCGGTATCTTGATATGCAGATCTCCAGCTCAATTTCAGCTCATTTTCATCAATCCACCACACACACACACACACACACACACACACACACACACACACACACACACACCATCATCTCTGTGCTTGCCATTTACTGAAGGCTTCCCTTATATCTAGTGCTGTGCTGTGCTGGGCACTTCTCACAGGAGAATGGGGCACTGGGAGAGAAGAACTTCGAGTTGCCTTTTCTCCTGACTTTATGCTTGGTCTGCTGTGGAGGTTGGGAAGGCTAACTGTCCGTGGAGCTGAGCCAACGGGGAGGAAGTTGGATGCACACAGGACGTGTGACAGCTGGAATGACTGAGGTTGTCCAGGCCAAGGGAAGAGGAAAGCAGCTGTTCCATCTCTGGCTTGAGCTGCAGTGTATTGGCAGCAGCTCTGAAATGTAGGGAGGAAAGGGATTTCCAAGGAGGGCCCCTGGCTTCTCTGAATCCCCTGGGACCTTAGACGTAGTCTCCTCATGGAACCAAACCATCCAAGGGCCCGGTGGCTCAAAAACTGCGAGGCACTGCAGGAACTGAATTACAGGCAGGTCCATGTTATGCCTCCTATCTTCTATCAGGTGAAAGTGTAGTTGGAAGATAAGCAAATGTGTAAAAGATTATTAATAATATTATCTCATGAATAGGAATAGCTAACTGTTATCGTGCTTGGCTAGGAGGGACCTGTTATACCTCCACGATCTCAACTTGGAGTTCATGGATAAGCTTTGTTGAGTCTGTGGACCTCCTGAAATTCATGCAAATCATGTGCATATGCATTTCTCTGGCGAAAGTGTCTATTGATCGATTCTATTCTCAAAAATGTGCATAGTCCCTCACACACGTAAGCACTCTACTCATTGCATTTCATCCTCGCAGCAGCCATAGTTCTCAGATTAGAAAACAGACCCAGAGACGTTCAGTGGCAGAATCAGTATCTGAACCCAGACCTCTTTGACCATCACCCGAGTGCTTGGCCCACTTTGCCATGGTGTGTTCCCGCAGCATTGGGAAGGGGAAACCGAGGCAAGCAGTGGTGGGCACATTCCCCCAGTTCTGATTTGTGTCCAGCAGAGCCGTGTGGAAGCTGCTTGGAACAGAAAGTCAGTGCTGCAGGGCGAAGCCTGAGCCGTGGACTCCTCGGCCTGGAGGGCAGCAGTCTGAGGGCGGCCTGCCTGTGGGTCCCTGAATGTGCATGACTAGGGTGACTGTGGGCAGGTGTCCCTGTGTCCACAGGGACAAGAGCCCGTGCGTGGCTGCATGAGGAGTGCGGTGCACACCTAAGGAGGACCGTCCTGCATTCAGAGTGGGGAACTGAAGAGGAGGGTTAAATCTGCTGAGCAGTCAGAGTGGGATCTGCTGTGAGCGGTTTCGTCTGAAATCAGGGGAAGGATACCGAGACCTTACAAGGCTGACTTTGGTCACAGATTTTGTCTGTGGTTCTAAATACACGATAGTCTCCTGATGTCCAAAGGCCAGGGGTGAGTTAATTGTTGTGTCCAGGCCTGGGTTGTCTGGTGTCCTCGGCTGCAGGCCCAGCAGGGACACTCGACACCCACGCCACTTAGCTTTGCTGTTTCCCCGAGGTGGTCTGCACCTCCATGGGAGCACCTGGGGCTCAGATGCTCTGTGAGTCCTTTCCCACTGTGATGAGCTGCCAGGCTTGCATGGCTCACAGCACCTGGGAGATGAGCTGTTGAGATTCTGTTGTGCAGATTGAACCACATGGGGAAATCATTCGATTGGGTTTACTGGGCTGATGGTCGGAGGCTGAATGAAAGAGGAGGAGAGAGCTAGAGCCCCTGGAACCGGTGGCCAGAGTAAGCTTCAAATCCTGGAGAGCGGCAGTTAGATGAGGCTAGAAGGAGGAGAGTTGCAGTAATATCTGATAATGCTCAAAAGGAATATGACTTATGACCGTGAACAAATTATTTAACTTCTTTCTTAAAGATCTCAATTTTCCCAGCTATAAAACAGGGAGGCACTAGTATCCAATTCATAGGACTGTTGTAAAGATTAAGAAACAGAAGTCCTATAGAGAGATTAGTGAGTGAATGGCATGTAAGGTTCAATAAGTGTCGATCATAACTAACATTGTTATTAATATTATTTCCATGTACTACTTTAAAACAGTCCATGATACATAGTCCAAGGGTAAAAACTCAAAGTGGAAAAAAATCAAGTATGTACTGAAGCTACTGTTATCTAGGCACCACACAATGCTCTGAATTGGAACCATCAGGAATTACAGTTTATATTCATATGTGAATTTGTTCAAAGTAGATCTTCCATGCTAGGTATAAGCTCCGTGAATTTAGGTTCTTTGTGGTGTTCAACCACTATATCCTAGCAATTGGGACAGTATTTGTTAAATAAATGAAGTAATGAAAAGCACTCAGTTGAGTAGCATATAGAGAGGTATTTATACAAAGTATAAGCAGTGTGAGAAAAGATAATATAGAGGAGTGTAAGGATTGCAAATATTTCTGCTGGGGGTTGGAGGTGTGTGTGTGTGTGTGTGTGTGCGCACATGACATGCATGTATGCATGCATGTGTGTATGTTTCTGGGAAAGCATCCCAGAAGAGGATGCTCTGAGGAGCCTGGGTGGGTGGGGGGGGGGGTCTTTCATCAGGTTGAGAAGCAGGCAGGAGACATTCTATGTTGAGCGCTGGTGCCCAGGAGTGCTTAGTGCCCGCAGACCGAGTGAACGAAAGGGAAAGACTCTGAGCTGCTGTCAGGGTGCTGGGTTTGCGGGCCTGCGGAGAGCAGGTGATGGGCAATCACTGCTGGTTCAAGCAGGAGCGCTTGAGCTTAGTAGACACGGGCTCTGGGAGAGACTAGAATGAGCTGCTTGGAATAAAAATTGGGGTACTTTGCTGCTTGGATTCTTCTAAGAAAATTTGCGGTTTTTCAAAGAGGCAGCTCCCCCCCCCCGCACCCCCCTCCCACCCCCGCACCCCCCTCCCACCTCTGCCCTGTTTTTCTCCAGTAAAATTGAGTAAGAGCCTGGGCTCTGACCTTGGACCTGGATTTCAGTCCCAGCTTGGCTGTGACCAACGTCATGACCTGGGGCCATGTCCCACTTGTTTCTTGGGGTATTATGAATTGCCAGTGAGGTAACGTTTGGGGGAGAACTTTGTAAACTAGCAAGAGCGGTGGAGATGCGAGGGATGGGCTTATTTATTGATCCCTCGGAGGTGGCACTGCACCTGGTCTTTAACCCCAGGAAGCAGAGCCAGACTTTGCTTCAATTCATGTATCTCTTGAAAGTGTGTGTTTTTTTTTTTGTTTTTTTTTGTTTTTTTTTTTTTATTGAAGCAGCAACTCATTCAGGTGTCAGAACTGGGGGCAGAGGTTCAAGAATGCCTCCTTTATCACCTTAGAGCTGCCCTGCTCAATACAGTAGCCATAAGCCACTGCAGGTGTTTAAATTTAAATGAATGAAAATTAAATAAAACGAAAACTTCAGCTTCTCAGCTGCAGTAGCCACATCTCAAGTGCTCAGTAGTCACGCTGTGTTGGCTACTGTGTTGGATGGCACAGCAGTCATTGTGAAGAGCTCTGTGGGGGGGCGCTGCCTGGGAAGGGCAGGGAGGGAGGCCACGGGTCGCAGAGAGTGCTGAGAGGATGCCTGTGGCTTGGCGGCACGGTCCAGGGCTTGCTGACACGGCCCAGGGAGACCTGCAGGGGAGAGCGCCCTTGGGTGAGAGTGGACTCCTGCCTCGTCCATGCCATCCTGACCCCCAGGCTGTATTTGGGGATGGGCGGGACACATACCAGGTTGTGCAGTTGCTTCTTGGGAGTCAAATGCTCACCAGAAACGAATGCTTCTCTTGGCCTCCTACTGTCCTTTGTGTACAGCTCTTTAACTTCCCTGCAGACAATCACCAGCCACTTATCTGGCTGTATTTACATTTTCTATTGAGGTGCAGAGGCTGGGAGCTGCCGCAGGGTAGAAGTCCCTTTCCATTTCTGTCACTCCCCTGACAGTGCCTCCTCAGAAACCTTGGAAAGTGAAAGTGACAGGGGGCCCCTCGCTCAGCTAATGTGCAGTGGGATCTGGATGGGATTCAGCTGGGTAATTGCCAGTCACGCTAATGGACCTCTCCCTCCAACTCCCTCCGCCCCAGCCTCCGCCCCAGCCATTCCCTGGGCACAGAGAGAAAAAGTGACTTCCCCTCACTGTCTGCTTGGTAGACAATGAGGGACGGAATGAGAAAGGAAGTTGTGGAACGGCCCAGAAAACTCAAGAGGCCTAAGTTGGATTCCCCCAGAGCTAGACAACAGGACAAACAGCAGCTCTGATGCACCCCACTCTGAAGCATCAGCCTTAATCTAGGAGGCAGATTTAGAGAGAGCGCAGTTCATTCACGCAGGAAATACTCACTGAGCAGTTCCCCTTCACCACGCTGGTGGCAGGCCGTCGCAGGCAGTCACCCCGGTCCGCGTGGCATTTCTGTTGCTGCAAGGGAAGAGCCGACACTTCCTGAGTCCTAACTACACCTCAGACACTGTCCCAGTCCACTCCACTGCATAGCCACCCCACGAGATGCACGCTGGTATTACTTACCCCGCTGTTCAGAAGTTAGGTCACTTGTTCAAGGTCACTCACGTGTACCTGCGGAGCTGGTCCTGGCAGCCCAGCTTCCCAGTCCACACTGTCCACCTCACCCTGAGCCTTGCTGCCGCTCTGCAGCCTGGGAGAGCCGACACTCTGTCTATTGAGCCAAACCAGCCAGGGCCACCTCTGGGTTCTTGATCAGCTCATCTATTACCTCGCAGACAATTATGCTTTGATTTCACTGGGGCTGTTAGCAGTCTCACAGGATCTTTGGGCAAGATGTTTAAATGTGAGCTTGTTAATATATGGGTGTGGTTATAGTTGGCTGAACAAACATATCCCGAAAGTGTTGATTCATGAATTGTTGTTGACTGGAAAGGTGGTGACCCAGGGCTGTGCTGTCTGATTTTGTACCCAGTCCTTCCTGGGCTGGCACTGTCCAGCAGCCACTTGGCTGAAGGCGGCATAGCGGTACTTACCAATCCTTTAAGTCCGTGGCTTCTGGAATTTTGGTTTTCACAATCTGGTAAATTTGTAGAAAAAAATGAGGATATGATACGGGATCTTCGACTTTTATTTTTGCCAAGTGTAAAGATGTGAATATATTAACTACCATCTATCACGTCACCAATATTTTACTAAGATATTTTTATATCAAAAAAGGAGGAAGGACATATCTCATAAGAAACAGCCCTTCCCAAGAAAGAATAACTGACTGCCTTAAACTGACGTTAAAAGAAAATAATGTAATAGATGTAGCCCCAAAAATTGCAACATGAAAGTTTAATTTTCAAAATGACAATGAATGTAATTTCTGCAGGTTTCTCTATAGATTTGTCATTTTGTAGATTTATATTTGACAGTGCATCATAGCATAGAGCTTTAATGTCAGCCTTGGACTTGATTGGTTTTTTTAGATGTTGTGAAAAGTTCGGATGCACATACTAGTAGCTCTGCTGACAAACATAGAAGAACAACACTCTTTTTGTTGTTGTTAATCCCCACCCAAGGATATTTTCCCATTGATTTTTAGAGAGAGTGGAAGAGAGAGGGAAAGACAGAGAGAAATATTGATGTGAGAGAAACACATCGATTGGTTGCCTCCTGCATGAGCCCCGACTAGGTCCCGGGCCGGGGAGGAGCCTGCAACCGAGGTCCGTGCTCTTGACCATAATTGAACCAGGGACCCTTTGGTCTGCAGGTCTATTCACTGGGTCAAACTGGATAGGGAAAGAACAATACTCTTAATGCTATTTCACTTGATTAAAATATTTCACAGTATTCAAAGAGAGGCTGGGAAGCAAATCCCCCACGCCTAAGCCACATACACGCACGTGTCTGGCCTGACACACACAGCCATTCTGCCTTCTTTTCCTCAGGGTGCAGGGAACAAGCTGTATCTGGTGGTGAGGTGTGCAGGAAGGATGCTGATGGGTGAAGGAGGAATGTTTTATGTGTGTGGTGGGGTGCTCTTACCTAGGGGGCTGCTCCCACCTGGGGTGCCCAGGCAAAGGCCCTGATCATCTTGAATGAGGGAGGCAGGAAAGGAGCTGAGAGGGATGAGAGGGGAAAACCCAAACCCTCCTTCTCCTACTCCCAGCCATTCCAGATCCTGTTTGAAGTCCCCTATTTAGGAACTGCTGTTGGAGAAATAGCTCCTTCCCTGGGTTCTCAGTGTCTCCATGGGCTGGAAGCAGGAACTGGCACTTCACAGGGATTAATAGAAGGTTCTTCCCAGTGGTTTGGAGCTCAGCTCCATGGAACAAGCCTATGACAAGGGCAGTCCATGTGGTAAAGGCTGGGACTTTTAATGGACTTGAGTTCGGACTGAGCATGAAGAACCTCTGCCATTGGTCTCAGGCCACCTTAATAGAAATGTAATGTCCAGATCGTGTGCTAGGGCAGGGTCATTTTGCATGGATAATATTTTTTTTTGGGGGGGGGGGGTGCGGGCTTCTTGTGTTTTGTGTATTAGCAGCATCCCTCGCCTAAACCCACCTATTGCCAGTAGCACTCTCCAGGAAAAAACAAAAAAGATCTCCAGACATTGCCCAATATTCCCAGGGGAGGGGGCAAAATGCCCTTAGTTAAGAACCACTATTCTGCATATGCCACGTGGGGAGCTGTGTTTGGTTCTGGGCTCTCCATTGTGCGAGGGACAGTCACACACTGGGTTACCACGTCTGGAGGAGTGGGATGGACCAGGGGGAGGGGCACAGCAGCCTTGTCATTAGAACGCTGGAGAATATTTAGACTGGAGTGTTTAGACGGGAAGAGAAAGGAACTGGGTGATGGTGTGTGTTGGAGAAGGACAGCCCAGCTCTAAATCCTTCCCTCCTCTCTTCTTTTTCTTCCTCCAATATTTATTTTTCTTTGTAACTCTTCCCTATCATCCCCCCCTTTCCTTTTCTCTGGCTTCATTTACCTTTCCATCAACTTTATACAGCTACTAGAGGCCCAATGCATGAAATTTGTGCAAGAGCAGGCCTTCCTTACCCCGGTTGCCAGCACCAGCTGCCCTCTGGCACCTGGGACCTTGGCTTCTCTCACAGCCCCGGCTTCATCTGGAAGGTCATCCGGTCTAATTAGCATATTATGCTTTTATTATTATAGATTTTTATTGTGATGAAATATATATAACAAAACTTGCCATTCTCTCCATTTTAAGTATATAATTTGGCAGCATTGGTGCAATCACCACTGTTGCTGTTCCTACAATTTTCATCACTCCAGACAGCATCTACTGCGTTTTATTCTCCTGCCCCATCACTGGGCACAGAGCCTTGCTGTAGTCCCTGACCTTGGGTGAATCCCATCCCCCATGCTCAGCAGGGATGGTGAGACTTAGATTCCTATTAGCAGGTCTCAGCTGGGCTCTGTTTCCTCTCAATTCATGAATATCCTAAATGCCTTCATACCCTATATTCCCAGCAGATGTTCCCAACCACCCCAGTGTTCTTATTTGGCCCCACCCCATTATCCTCCTGTTATACCATTTATAATCTTGCCTTTCTATCACTACAAATTGAGTTTACCTCATATGAATTTATTTAAGCTCTTTCCCCTCCAGAATTTCACCCTATCACTATCACTTCTCCTTTAGGCTTTGTCTGGAGGGTCATTTTTTTTTTTTTTAAATTTCTAAAGCTCATTGTCCCACCTGAGACTATGGTCATGTCTCTTGCCTCCAGCACCTGGTGTGAGAGCTGTGCCCTCACTTTTTTGACATTTTGGTAAGCTCCTTCTGCTTCTTAACAGGCTGTGTTCGTTCAGGTTGCCATAACAAGAACCACAGCTTACACAACAAAAATTTATTTCTCACCACCATTCTGAAGGCAGGGAAGTCCTAGATCAGGGTGCCACCATGGTCAGGTTCTGTGCTCGATGGGCCACAGAGATGCTAGTGGATAGGTATCCAGCAGGTGCCCACAACGGTTGGTTGAAGTCAGAGCTGCACCCCTGCTGTGGCTGGGGACCCAGCCCCTTGCCGGAGCGGAGTGTTTCTACATTTAAGTAGGAGGACAACTGTTACTCCAATTACTTCACACTTTGCCTCATGGCCCCTAGTTATCCTTGCTTCACCCAGAATCCACAAAATCTCTCAAGAAAATACCCACTTCCTGTGTAATCTTATCCCTCTAGAGAAGAAGCTTAAACCCTGCCCCAGGGCCTGGGGAGGAGGGAGCAGACATTATCAGCAGACATCTCCATCTTCAGGCTGCCATCCCAGTAACAACAAAAACCCTTCTGTTATCCTCTCCAGTTGCCAAACAGAAGTGCCAGACATACACCGAGTGGCCAGATTATTATGCGTTCAGAGATCATAATAATCTGGCCACTCAGTGTATATCCTATATAATAAAAGGCTAATATGCAAATTGTCCCCTCGACCAGGAGTTTGACCAGCAGGCAGGCTGGCCAACCACCCATGTCCCCTCCCCCTGGCCAGGCTGGCCGGACCCCACCCATGCACAAATTCATGCACCGGGCCTCTAATATATGTGTGTGTATATATATATATATATATATATATATATATGCACACACACACGAAGTGGCCAGATTATTATGCGTTCAGAGGTCATAATAATCTGGCCACTCAGTGTATATAGTGTGGGGTGGGGTGGGGAGGGGACTTGCTTTTACCTGTGGGGGTCTGGGCCTCTGCTCAGCCGACCACCAGGCCCTCTTACACCAACCAGAGAGGAGGTGTAATACTCCTCCCTGTTGAGAAACGTCAACATTTTCTGTACCATCCATGAAAATGAAAGGTTTAGGCTGGAGTGCATGTAGCCTAATGTTCTCACGTGCCTGTGAACCATCCTTTGGTTCACTTGACTAACCTGTAGCGTGTGACAGGTTTAATTATCTGCTGCTCAGGTGGGTCTAGGGTGCCACCTATCAGCCAGTTCAGAGTTGTGGCTGGAGAGCCCCAGAAACATTTGGGTGCACACTGATGTTGGCACAAATGCAGATCAGTCTTATGTCCCAGGCTATGAGTGCCCAGACTTTATCTGGGAAAAAGTGGATTTGAAGTGTGTTGTGCTGTCTCTGCCCTCAAAGGTCTGGGTGGGAGGAGGCAAATGGAGTGTGGAAGGAAATGCCCAGCTAATGGAGAAGAGCGTGGGTGACTCATTTGGGCTCAGAGTGACTGAAGTCTGCTCCCACATCTACCAGGCAAGACCCTGAGAGTTCCAATTGAGATCCTTTGACTTAAAGACAGTATTTCTCAGGATTTCAAGCACTGTTGATAGTGGTAGACATGCGACTGAATTGGGGATATTTTTATCCTCCTCCTTTGTTTGTTTTTACACTAAACCCAGAGTTTGGTGTCTAATCCCATTCAACAGTGTGTGTTAAAGATTTAAATGCCAGGTGCCAAATTCCATGCTTCATTTGGCCTCCGAAATATCAGGTCTGAAGGAAGGAAGGCTCAGCTCAGCCCCTTCAAAGGGGCAGCTCCTCAGGGTGCCAAACACTGCTATTGTGTATTGTCCTGTGGGAATAAAAATTAGCTGTTTTTCATGTGTTCAAGCTGCTGCCTTCTTTATCGGCCAAAGATTCAGACTCAGCTTATTGCTGCAACTGCAAACATGTCTGGCTTCCGAGTGTGAGTGTGGGGCGTAGAGTGGTAGTGGAGGAAGAATTGTATTTTTCCTCTGCACCTAACCACCTATGGATTGCCTGATGTCATGTCGTGTCAGTCATTGGTGAGGTGTAGTTTAATGCAACATGAGATTAAATAAAACAATATGACCAAATTGACCCCATCAGAGCCTACAGCCTCAATGTAGTAGCCACCTGGGCTTCAGATTGGTTCTAGTTGCTAGAAGGGGGTCACAATTCAACTCTCCCTGGTGGAGTATCTGAGTGAAGTTAAAAAAACAACCCAGACTTGTAATTTCCCCAAATAGTTATCACTGTGCATCTGCACAGTAAACACAAGAAATCAACATATGCTTAAGCGTTTGCATTCTGATTTTCTTGCTGATACCAGAGTTCATTTTCTTGAGGAGTGCTAGAAATGTTTCATAGTCTCAGCCTAATCATCGATTGATCTGTCAGGCTCCTCGGACAAACCCACAACTTTGGACGTTTGGCAAACAGTTCATCCAGGAGGTTAAAATCTCAGTCCTCTGAGTTCTAGGCAAGGGATGGCTTTAAGATGTCTTTTTGCTTTTAAATAGTTTGAAACCACCTGGGCTGAGAAATCGTATTTGGAAGGAAACTGAGAGAGCCAGCTGCATGTGTGATAGAACAAGTTGCTTATAGATTCGCTTGAAAAAAAATGAAACCTTGAAACTTGAGGACTGAGGTCCCTGGGGCCACGTGATAAATGGTGATAGTTTTGTGGAGAAACACATTCCTTCCCTCTCTTCACATTTATTTCTTTGTGAGGCAGACCAGAGTCTGAACTTTGAAGGGGCCTGGCAGCCTTTGCTGGGGAGAGGAAACTTCTCCAAAGAGCACCTTGTGAGCGCTTTAAATATCTTGCCAGGTGGGTGCAGTCACGGGAGTGATTTTTTAAGATGTCAGGTTACATACTTCATGCACTAGTTTGTGGTTCTGATTGTGTCTCTTTGAGTCAATTGCTTGATGTGTGGTTTCAAGCCAGTTGCATAGTGAGCAGAGCACCCTTGGGTTGTTTTGATTTGTTCCCTAATTGTTTGGAAATGTCCTCGTTAAAAGACAAAGTAAACACCGTTTCAGGTGTTGTGCCTAAGGCAGGAATGATGGGAAGTTGGGAGGGGGACAGGGAAGATGGGAAAACCCTGTGGTCCTTTGAGATCAAAGCCTATCCCAGAAACAAAGGCTGTCAGAATACAAAAGCTCTTTGTACACCAAACACGTCTCTGGTTACGGATGAAGCCTCTCCAATAGCTGCTATCAAATTTGTCATATTTTATTCATGAGTTGTGGTGTGCCTGGGTGAAATAAGAAAAGCAAAGCTCCAAATCATCATCATGGCATAAGAAAAGATATAATAGTTATTATTGTGACATTTTTGAAGAATTCTTAAATCTCTCCAATCATTCCTTTGAAAAAGTTGCCGGGAACGACAGGGTGTGTTGTGTGTATTTATGCTGGTTGGGGCTCCCGGGCTCAGTTCCACGCGGACCCACACCGACAGACTCTGCATATGGTGAATACGAGCATAATTAAGGAGAGGCCCCAGCAGTACTTACACAGAAATAGAAACGCTGACAGGCATCTTTGCATCCATCATGCTCACATTATTACTGTGTGGTTGATCAAAAGAGTGCATTCTCCTGTTTTTATTCTTTTTTATGAGATGTGGGGTCTGGATTGGTGTGGGGAGATTGGTGGGGATCCTGGCAGGAAAAGCCCACTTAAAAGTATGCCCGCACCCTGTCGATGTGGAACAATAGCAAAGAGTTTAGGAAAGAAGCTGTGGGTTCACATCACGAATTTGAAAAGTAAGCTGAAGCATTTAAAAAATAAAGATACATCAACCTCACGGAACAACACAACCAAAGAGACCAACTAGACTGTTCCTCATTGATTAACTCATTTATCCTGAGACACCTATCAACCCACGACTTCTTATGCTCATGGCCAACCCTCTGTGCTCCAAATTATTTATGGTTTTAGTGTAAGATATTTATTCACTTGGGATTTATTTTCATCACACTGGGTCCTACCCATCTGAGGACACTGTTGGATTATGAGCTACTTGAGAAAGCTGGTGAGAGAAAGCCTTCCCCCTGTAGTCTCTGCATGTGCCCCATTCTCATGGAGGAAAGTGACAGTGACAGATCTTTTCAAAGCTGCTCATTAGTTGATTGAATGTATTTGTCATGTCGATTCTGTGATACAGACATCAACTTTATCTTTGTTTCTATTGAATGGAAGAGAAAGTGAGTTTCAGAGGGATTATAGGACCTGTGGCTCAGATACTCGGTGTCAGGACCGATAGTGGAGTCCAGATCTTCTGACCCCAAATTCCACGTTGACACAGGGCAATGTTACCCAAACTTTTTCAGATCATGCCGCGCGCGCACGCACGCGCGCGCGCACACACACACACACACACACACACACACACAAAAGGCTATATGTATATGTTATACTGGAGAAAAAAAGGGGCTATTTTTGCCAAAAGTGCTCTGACTAGTCACTTGAAAGGATGAGGGGATCCAAACCTCAGACCTGTTGTTACCAGGGCCCAGCAGCATCTGTTAAGTGCCTGGGTGAACCAGGAAGAAGCTCAGAGGGCAGGGAATGGAGGGGGGTTGTGTGGGGCCTGTGTATAGAAAGTGTGTGGTATTAGCACAAGCTAAAGATGTGCTGGGGAGCAGCCACAATCCAGATGCAGAGACAGTCAGCCCGGTAACAACTGAGTGGTATGTACTAGCAAGAGAATGCCAGCACTTGGTGACGTCATGCATTGTACCCATCTCCTCAATGCCAGCATTCACTGCATGCTGCCTGTGGGAATGTGTTGCCACGTCATCAAATTTTTCACTGGACTTTTATGTGAAATTTCCCAATTTTCATACTGTATTCCATTGACTCCAAGGTACACACACATATTCATGTTTTCAAAATTATGTAATAAACTAGTGTCCCGGTGCATGGATTCATGCACATTGAAAGGAAATTAATTAGAAGAAATATTTTAATATTGCTATTTGTGTCTTGCTAATGAAAAGAAAATAGGATTCTACTGAGTCTCCTATCTACTTACTCCAGGACTTCTGTGATGATCAAATGAGATGAGGCATGGGAAAATGCTTCACAAACATTTGGTTAAACTGTAAAATGTTTGCACCTGGCTATAAAGCAAGTTGCGTTCCTGGGCTGAAGAAACTCCAAGGAGGCTAGTCGCTAGGGAGAGGAAGCCAGGTGTTGCTATGTGACATCATTACCTGTCATCCACAGCCACCGTTTCTGGGCTGGGCTGGGCTGTGGGCCGCATTTTGCACCATGGGGTCTTGGCAGCATTGGCTGTGATTTGGTAGGGTGTCACTCTGGAGTGGTGGTGGGGCCTGTGTCCCACTTGGGAGAAGCCAAGTATTGGTTCCTTTACATGATAAAAGTGATTCTGTGGATGTAATTAAGTTAAGGATCTTCATGTGGGGAGATGACATGGATTATCCAGATGGGCCCAATGTAATCGCAAGCATCCTCATGAAATGGAAACAGAAAGGTGAGATAGAGAGGAGGTGAAAGCAGAGGACGGTTGGTTATGAGATGTTGGCTGCTGACATTGAAGATGTAGGAAGGGGATACAACCAAGGAAAGTTGGACAAGGCAAGGAAGGAATGACTTTCCTCCAGGACCTCCGGAGGGAGTGCGTCCCCGTACAACCTTGGTTTTGGTCCAGTGAAACCCATGTTAGGCTTCTGACCTCCAGAATGGTAAGTTAATAATACATTTATGTCGTTTTAAGCCACTGAGTTTGCAGTAATTAGTTGTAGCAGCATCATGAAACTAATACAGGCAGCTATTTGAGCGTTTAAAGTAAGGAATGAGGTGATTGATATGTGTCTTGATTTTGAAAAAGGTCTCCTTGATTCTCCGATTGATACATGGGATAGACAGTCTGAAAGTGGGGAGAAGAGGGAAGAGAAGAAGGGAGGAGAGGAGGAAAGACACAAGTGGAAGCAAGTTGACATACGGTGTTTGCTGCTATATTATAGTCAAGAGGATTGAGGGTCACTGTGGTGATGGAGGTGGCGCTCAGGCTAGCTGATGAATGGAAGTGCTCAGAGGCACCCTGAGAATTAGGGAGCAGGCAGAGGAGGACAGGAAAGAGTTTTAAGATGGTCCCAGAGCTACAAGGAAAGCTGGAAGAAAGTGCCAAAAAGACAGAGTGCTTCAAGAAGAAGAGAGAAGAACTCTGTTTGTTAGGTTGCCAGAAGTCTGTTAGGTGAGGATAGAGAGCTGGCCATTGGACTTGGCACGATGCAGGCTGTAAGATGGGCCAGCATGAGTGGTACTAACTACTGCCTGGATGTCTCTCTTCAGACCGAGTCAGTCTCATTCACCACAGTACGGAGCCTGCCACAGAGAATGTGCTCTACAAATAAGTTGGAATGGATGAATGACTGAATTTTGAAGTAGGGAGGGAAAACCACCCTTAGTTGTGTCTCCAGAAGCTTCGTGGAGTTAGAGGTGTTGGGTTGGGCCTTGAGAGATGGGCAGGGTTTGGATAGGTGTGGAGATGGTGGCTGGAGCTTCAGGTGGGAGGAATTGAGATGAGATTACATGCCCATGGGGCTCCTCACCTGTGCTCAGCACTCAGCGAGCTCACCCTGGGGCCCGAGAGGGCTTTGCTGGAGAATGAACTAACAACCATTCTTGGAGGGGGTAGTTCAGGGAGCCCAAAAGAGTATGTGCTGGCTAAGTCATACCCACATAGACTCCCTGAGAACTTATCAGACACATTTTGACATGAGTTATCATGAAGACACTGTTTGATACACCATTTAATTTACCGAACACCGACTCAGTGTTGTTACCCTAGGACAGTGGTCGGCAAACTCATTAGTCAACAGAGCCAAATATCAACAGTACAACGACTGAAATTTCTTCTGAGAGCCGAAAACCGACTTCTGCACATGGGCCACGAAGTTTCAATCGCACTGTACGTGCATGCCTGTACGTGGTATTTTGTGGAAGAGCCACACTCAAGGGGCCAAAGAGCCACATATGGCTTGTGAGCCGCAGTTTGCCGACCACTGCCCTAGGACATGCAAGAGCCAAGTTACTTGCAGGAATGATCAAAGACCAATTTCTCCCCTAATTGACATTTTCATTTCTTTAAAAAAGCTTCAGTAAATGGGATTGTAATTTTTGCCCTTGGTCGTAGATCTTGTTTGGGAGGGCTGTAGGGAAAAATTGATGGAGAGGGAGCCAGTAGCCAGGAAGCCATTGGCAGTTGAGTTCAGGAGCAAGCAGTACTTCCAATGAGTCTTTTTAAGGGTGACATTAATGCTTAACTTAATTGGAATAAAATCTCTAAAGAAGAGGTCAGTTTTCAGGTCTGCAAGAAATCACACCCATAGCTCCCTCCCTGGACAGATACACCCGTTTCCTGGAGCTTCCGCTCAAAGCCTGGAGTCTCAGGTATCCAGAGAGCTTTACTGCCCCTCCCCTGCTCAGAGTTGAAAGGCCAGTAATTGCAGTTTCCCTAGCAGCTGAGAGCACAGACACCCTGTGGCCAGCACAGATAGATAGATAGCTAGGGAGACCTCCCTGGCAGTGACTCTGGAACTAATTAGCTAACAAGGTGTGTAATTAGATCAATGCACGTGAGGTAAGAGCTGATGATGTGCTTTTTAGGACAGCTGATATAAAGGAGCTGCAAAGAAAACCTTGCATTGAGGAGTTCCACATTAGTAATCCTGTTGGAAATATTCAGAATACCAGTAGTGACAGAGAAAAGAACCGTGGCCAGCGTGGGCCTTAACCCATGGTCAGTGTCAGGCTGGGGATGTTGTGGTGGTGAGCAGTGACAGTACCTTGTTCACCACTTGGTTACTGCTGGTTTACCTGGGACTGAGGCTGCTTTGTGATGACTCTCTGTTGTGGAAAGTTGTAGAAAATATTTTCCCCCTTCCCATAGCATAAGGAGAGATTCCCACATTACTTTCTTGGCATATACACTGAGTGGCCAGATTATTATGATCCCTGAACGCATAATAATCTGGCCACTCAGTGTACTTTTCTTGAGTGCCTCATTTATTTGATATCAAAGATACTATAAATCGTGCACCTGATCAGTTTTTCCCTTTGCACTGACTGATAGAAAGCTCAGGGCAAATAGGTGGTTGATCTCCAGCAAAAGTCTAGAATACTTTTGGTACCCATTTGAGATACAAATACACTGAGTGGCCAGATTATTATGCGTACAGAGATCATAATAATCAGGCAACTCAGTGTATATGACCAGGCCTGCCCTAACCTAATAGGCCTTTTATTTCTGCAAGCATCCCCTCTAGCTGCCCTTTTGTCCCCCTTCAGCTCATTTGGAGAGAAAAGACTTGCCCATTTGAAGCATGCCAAGCCCCCTCCTCCCAGGGTGCAGATTTTGCAATGCAGAGCCCCAAACCCTCAATGTAATCGCAAGCATCCTTACCTCTGACACCTGGGACCCTAATAAAGCAGATTTTACCTCCCACCCTACCCTCATTCCCTACTTCTCATTCATTTCTTCACCTTTGTCTGAGATCTAATACTGCTCTCTTGGTCCCCAAGTGCCAAATTTGTGCAGTTTCTAGGGTAAGATATCACTGAGGCCACCAAAGTAATTTCTCATCGAGGCTCCGACAGTTTGCTAATTAATATGATTTTGGTCACTGCAGCCTGTGTTGAAGTTGAACCAATTTCCCAGGGGTGGAAAGTCAGACATTAATCCACTAAACCAACTAAATTACTTGTATGTGAGAGAGAAGACAATTTCATCAGGAGTATTTTCCTGTGGTTTGACATCTTAGCTTTGCAGGTTGTGGACTTTTAAGAGCATTTTTCTACTCTGATGACAGGGGAGCCTGGATTCCCGATAGAACAGTTATGTAATTAAGATGCCTTAAGTTAAACACACGCTTGAGCATGTCACCATGAGGGGATGCCAGCTCTGTTCTGAAGCTGGGAAAAGAAGTAGCCAGCGCTGTTTCCCCAGAAGAGTCGCCTTCTGCTTCTCCATCTTTGCCCACGAACCTGGGAGCTTACCTTTGAAACGTTAGCTGTTCACCCCAGTAATTGCTCCATCCTCTAATTTAATGAAAACCTATTAAAGGGAAACAATAATTAAAATGAGACATCATCTCTGTAGGAGGCTTGCATATTAAAATTACTGTGCATTTCAATGCGGGCAGATTTTTATTCTTGAAACACAGAATTTGAAGCAACATGTAAAAATGATTTATAATGAATAATCATGAATTAGCTTGGCGGTTAAAATGATACCCTACTGTTTACTATTGAATTTGAGTAGATGTGGCAAGACCACATTTAAAGGGTCTTTTTCATGCCTGAGAATTGGGACTGTGCCCCGAAGGGAAGTAATTATAATTAGGTCAGTCCACTGCTCCGGTTTTTAAGCAGGCTAGAGAACAAACTTTAATATATGGAAGAGTTTTGGGTCCTGGAGGAGGGGTGCCCCTTAGGTAGGGGAGATCTGGCTTTGGAGTGGAAATGGAGTGGACAAGTTTAAGGATTATTTCTTGTCTGGGACTAGAGAAGCCATGCAGAAATATGTAAAAAGAGCTGCAAAATTGGAGTCAGAAGCTCTGTCTCTGCTACTTATTGGAGGTGGGATCTTGGGCAAGTCACTTACCTTCTATAAGCCAGCAATTCCTTATCTTTCAAGTGAGGCTATCAGTGCTTCTCCAATGGGCTCCTATGAATATGAAATGCCATCGTGTGTGAGAACACATTGGCAAATGTTAAAGCTCACACGTTAGGGTGTCGATTTCCGAGCCTTCTTTGCAAAGCTTCTCAGAAATGTCCTCAAGCGAGGTTGGGGGAGGGGAGATACTTATTGAGCACAAGCTGTGTGCTAGTCATGGTCCACATATGCTTTCATTCCTCCTTACTGAACCTTACAGGATGGGTGGTGTTACTACCGTGTTGCCGGTGCGTGAGGCAACTCATGCGTGAAGGAAGGAAGCTGAGTTATCCAAGATCTCCCAGTTTTTCTGGGGCAGCTGCGTTCAGACACAGGTTGAGCTGAGCTAGATGGATGGGGCTGAGAGACAGGTTCATCTACTCTCTTAGCATCTTTCAAATACACAGCACAGTACTGTTCACGCTAGGCATCATATTATACATCACACCCCCAGGACTTGTTTATCTCCTACCTGGAAATTTGTACCATTTGCAATGCGGTCTTAATATGCAATCTTTTCACCAGTCTTTCCTTTTCTGTTCTCCTGCCCTGTGATTCAGATAGAGCCGGCATCCCTGCTTTACCTCTCTCTCAGAGGCGTCCAGCTGAGATGGGGGTGGAGGGATGAGGGTTAGGGGGAAACTAGATCACTGGAATGTGGAGAGGCAGCCTAAAGAGAAGGAGTGGTTACGATTTGCTAATTTCTTAGTGACAGGGGAAGTGGGGCTTTTCCTAACTGGCATTTTAAATGTTTACGAGCAGAGCTCAGCTGCCTCACCAGGCCTGCCTAATTAGTAAAATTATGGGGGTGCTGCAATCTCTTTTGATTGAATAACATAGTAATTACAAAAAATGATTACTATCGTGTGTCATAGGGTTCCTTAGGTTTAGTCTCCTGATGGAGGAGTTGGGGACGCTCAGCTGGCTTGCTTATTCCTTAGGCAGCTCATTATTTTAATGCACTGTTTCTCAACAAGTTAGGGTTATAGTTGAGTGTCATTGGTAAACCTCTTTTGCTGTGTTCTGGTCCAGACTTTGGAGTCAAGCCATATTAATTATTAATGTAAGGGACATTTGGTAAAGCTCTCCCATGTGCTTGGCCGTGTGCAGTGTATGGGATGGTACATGCTGAGAAACCATTCCTGGTGAAATATCCAGTCTGGTGGGCATGGTCACCATTAATAACATGATTACATGCATGAAACTTTGATGATGATGAAAATACAGTGAAACAATTCAGGGAACCCGAGCTGGCCTGGGGCAGTCAGAGAAAGCCCGAAGGAGTGACAATTAAGCTTGCACCTGAAGGAGAGGAAAAGAAGAGAGAGGTCACTGCAGATAGGAATGTACCAAGGTGGGGAGGAACGCGACCCTGGAAAGAAGCAAAAGGCTTGTGTGGCTGGAGTGCGGAGTGTGAGGGGGTTGGGGAGGCAGAAAGAGAAGATGATAAAAAAGTAAGCAGGGATGCCAGGTGAATGCCATGGAGTGTCATGCGAGAGTCAATTTTGTCTTCATTTACTTACCTTAAGCCTGGGTAAGCCGTAAAACTTCTCTGTGCCTCAGTTTCTTCACCTGTAAAATGGGGAGATGTTGATATTTAGCTCACAGAAGTGTTATACAAATAAACTGTTCATAAATATTTTCTGAGTGAATATAATGTGTCAGGTCCTGGGTGTACGATGGTGATTTGTCCCTTTTTCACACCCCAGCACCAAGTTCACACACGTGGGTGACCAGCAGATGTAGCACAGTGAAGTGGTGTGTGGAACCAGCCTGCCACATTGGGATCTCAGCACCGTGGCTTCCTAGCCCAGTGTCTTTCAGAAAATTACTTCAGTTCTGTAAGCCTTAGTCTTTCTTGTCCGTAAAACAGGAAAGGTAATAAAGTATTGTAAGGGAAATGAAATGCGCAAAACAGTTAGCTTGCACTTGGCACCATAATAAGCCATACACGTTTGCTTTTTATCATTCTGGCTTCCGGAGCTAATGGCAGTTTAATGCGATGCTATTGTGAACTTGTTAGTGGAGATAGAAATTCCTACATGTTAAGTGGGAGTCTCCTGGCATCCCCACCAGTTTCTAATTGTGATTTCTGCTGCTTTGAAAGCTGCTTGGATCAATAACATCTGACGTTCTCAAAGAAAGGCTGCAGGACCTAACAGTGGGACACATGTCCCCCTACCTCTTGACAACAAGACTCGCCCGTGGATGCTTGGCAGGTTCTGAAGTGGCAAATTTCCTCTGTACTCAGAAATGAAAAGCCAATAACCATTTCAAATGAACGAGTGTTGCTTTACCTTTTGTGGCCAGTCTTACCACCAGCTTACATGGGACTCAGGCTAGGAGCCTGTGCTATGTCTTATATCAGGATTCTGCCTTGGGTTGAGGTTCTCGGTGTAAACGTGCTATAATTGCTAAGATGTTGCCTGGATTCCCCATCAGTCAGAGCTGAGGTGGGCTGCCCTGGTGTGTTTGTTTTGTCATGTTTCTGGTTGCTGCTGTGTTTGCTTGCTCAATTCACCAATTGTTGGAGAGTTCCTTTCAAGATTAAGTTGAGTAGCCCACCAGGTGTGGCTCAGTGGTTGAACTGTGACCTATGAACCAGGAGGTCATGGTTCAATTCCCGGTCAGGGCATATGCCCGGGTTATGGGCTTGATCCCCAGTAGAGGGTGTGCAGGAGGCAGCTGATCAATGATTCTCATCATTGATGTTTCTATCTCTCTCTCCTTCTCCCTTCCTCTCAGATATCACCAAAAATATATTTAAAAAACAAGAATAGGTTGAGTAGATGCTTTCCTGCTGGACTTTTAGTGAGCCATATGCTTGCAGAGAAAGAAAAATGCAACAAGGATAATGGGAAGCACGTGGGCGTTCACATCTGCAGAGTGATCCCTCAATGAAGGCCCTCTTCTCCCCCTCTCTCCTGCTTGGTAAATGCTCATTCATCTTTTTTAAAAAATATATATATTTTATTGTTTTTTTTTTTTTTACAGAGAGGAAGGGAGAGGGATAGAGAGTTAGAAACATTGATGAGAGAGAATCATCGACCAGCTGCCTCCTGCACACCCCCACTGGGGATGTGCCCGCAACCAAGGTATATGCCCTTGACCGGAATCGAACCTGGGACCCTTGAGTCCACAGGCCGACGCTCTATCCACTGAGCCAAACCAGTTAGGGCTCATTCATCTTTTTTGACTTAGGCTCAAAGATACATCCTCCACAGATGTCCTTCCCAGTCTCCACGGGCTCCCTCCTTCCTTTGTGCATTGCCCCACTCTACCTGTTGTCACCAGGTAACTTAGGAAGCCATCCTAGAAGGCAGAAAGTGCATTTTTACTTTCATTTCCCTGGTGCCCAGCACAAAGGAAACACAAGTATTTGCTTGTCCACAATGAAAATAATAGCCATTGCACCCTAGGAATCAGGGAAAAGATAAATGAAGTTGCCTGTATCTTAGAGAAGAGTGCCAGTACCATCGTTTAATTTCTTCTCTACTGCGATTTCCTCCCTTCTTCACTCAACACAGTTTTACTGATGCTTAATCACTACATTAGCATTTTCAGTGTTTCTTTAAAAATGACTAGGTAGAGCTGCCTCATCCCAGGAAAGAAAAAGCACTTAACCCTTGCTGCGGAGTTAGCACTTCTTAACTAGATCATGCAACACCTCTGGGTATCTGGAACTACATTCCTTTTCCCCCTCTTTTAAAAATGTAAAGTGTTCACTCAAAGCGGTGGTTGTGTGGGAAATTACTGCGATGTAGTGATAGACTTCAAGTGCACTCCCAGAGGTCACAAAACAAAAAGCTTCACAGACAGACCAAATCCAAATGCTTGAATCATTTCGCTTATGAAAGCAATTAAAAATATCCAAGAGGAAGTAAGGGAAAGAGATAGAGTAAGCTGACACACTTAGAAAAGGGTACAAGTGGGGGTCGGTGGAGAATAGGAGACCCCACTGGATTCCTGGCTTATCCACTGGTCATATGTTCAAATTTCCTCTCTGCCCTATCAGCTTTGTTGCTGATGCTGTGGTTACATGGATTGGAGCTGAGGTTATAAAAACAGGGGTACAAAACAGATAGAAATGTATTGCCTAAATTAAAAAAAAATCTCTTCTCATCCACCTAAGACCAAGATATATCCCAGAAAAGTATTTTGGATGACTAGTTCCTAAGCTTTAACTAACTGGGTCAGCTTATGGTATCTGTTTGTGTGTGTGTGTGGGGGGGGGAATAAAGAAAAAAAGGGGTTCAGTGGATGGGAGGTGCCTGAAGCCAACATGCTTTATCTATCAGAGAGAAGCAGGGACAAACACATCTGCCTACAGCTGTGGTTCACCTGTTAATTTGGTGATCAGCTGTGGATTTTATTTAGCATTTCTCAGAGTACACATGAGGCCACAGTGTGAATGGAATGAGTGTCAAAGATGGGTGTTGGATTTAGGGATGACATAGCTGTCATTCTGAAGGTGTCATGATTTGTACATAATGACTTAGTCCTCCCACCCTTTCTATTTATAAGTCATACCCTTACTCAATCCTTTTTAAATGTGTGTTCAACACACTTATGTTCCATTTATTCCATCTATGTTTAACACGTTTCACAGGTTGCTAACTTGCTATCTATATTTAACATGTCCTATGAGCTTTATCCATCCCACTTGTTTTTCTTTAGCGGAATTGAATACAGCAAACATACATTATAGTGGTTGAATATGGAAGTATAATATTCACTGTAGGTTCTCAATTGGTTTTCATTGGTTGCTCTTTTAACTCCAGGATAAAAGCAGGCTACTGCAAAGTAGGTGACATGTCACTATATTCAGTAATTGACAACTTTACATTTATGGTGATCTGGAAAATCAGTGGAGGAGAAAAATGATAAAACCTGGGTGTTTAAATAGCCTCAATACCCTATTTTGCTATGATGGGTTAAACAAAATGGTGAGACTAGGAAAGAACCCAGAGATTGTGCAGCTCAGTCCTCAGTTTTCAGATGTGGAGAGTGAGGCTCAGAGGGGTAAAGAATCTTATGCTAGGGGCACAGCGAGGTGTCGGCTAAACTCAGAGCAGTCATTAGTCCCTTGAAACCTGGTCCAGTTTGCTCGCCTCTGTACTGTAAGAAGTGGGAATACTTCCATGTGTTCTTTTAGTGGCTGCATTATGGTAAACATTTACTCAAAAGAGCTTTTCTGAGGATGAGAATGTACATAAAGTCTTGATGTATCAAAATAAATTTTTTTACATTTCATTCTGGTGAGCGCTAATGGGGTCTTTACTTCAACGTGCCAGTCACTCTCACAGAGAAGTGGGAAAAGCTGGCAGAAGAAACGTTCCCTTTCCCAGGAGGGCTGGGTGAGCAGAGGTGTGGTGGGATGGATGAGACCCATAGGTGGGGTGTCCTACAAAGAGGAGGGGCTGAATTGGCGCTGACCTTCGTTTTCTTTAATTCCATGGCTGCTGGCACTTGAGAAGTACCCATTGATTCCCTTGTTTTCCAAATGACATCCCTATATTCTGACTAATATGTGTGCTTCCTTGAAGTAACACTGTAAATGACAAAAATAAGTGGAAAATACATAATTCAATACATTTTTATTGGCTGCCTGTTTTCTGCCAGGCATTAAGAACAGTGAATAAATAAGTATGCCCGCCCTCATGTAGCTTATAGTCTCATGGTGAAAGAAGGAAAATAAGGTAAGGAATATGAAATAAGATTATGATGTAAGGGAATAATAAATGGATCACTATACACACACACACACACACACACACACACACACACACACACACACACACTAGAGGCCCGGTGTACGAAATTCATGCACAGGGTGGGGGTGTCCCTCAGCCCAGCCTGCACCCTCTCCAATCTGGGACCCCTTGAGGGATGTCCAACTGCCCGTTTAGGCCCGATCCCGGTAGGATCGGTGCTAAATGGGTAGTCGGACATCCCTCTCACAATCTAGGACTGCTGGCTCCCAACTGTTCGCCTGCCTGCCTTCCTGATTGCCCCTAACCGCTTCTGCCTGCCAGTCTGATCACCCCCTAACCACTCCCCTGCCAGCCTGATTGATGCCTAACTGCTCCCCTGCCAGCCCGTTTGCCCCTAACTGCCCTCCCCGTAGGCCTGGTTCCCCCCAACTGCTCTCCCCTGCAGGCCTGGGTTCTCCCCAACTGCCCTTCCTTGTAGGTCCAGTCACCCCCAACTTCCCTCCTCTGCTGGCCTGGTCACCCCTAACTGCCCTCCCTTGCAGGCCTGGTCCCTCCCAACTGCCCTCCCCTGCTGGCCATCTTGTGGTGGCCATCTTGTGTCCACATGGGGGCAGGATCTTTGACCACATGGGGGCAGCCATCTTGTGTGTTGGAGTGATGGTCAATCTGCATATTACTCTTTTATTATATAGGATAGAGGCCTGGTGCATGGGTGGGGGCCAGCTGGTTTGACCTGAAGGGTGTCCCAGATCAGGGTGGGGTTCCCTTGGGGTGTGGGGTGGCCTGGGCGAGGGGCCTGTGGTGGGTTGCAGGCCAGCCACGCCCCCTGGCAACCCAAACTGAGGTCCTGGTATCTGGGATTTATTTATCTTCTATAATTGAAACTTTATAGCCTGGAGTGGAGGCCTGGGCCGGCCAGGGCAGGCGGAAAGCTTGGCTTCCTCCATTGTCAGGGACAACCCTAGCCTCCTGCTCTCTCCAGCTCTGTGGCTACCACCATTTTTGTTGGGATTTATTTATCTTCTATAATTGAAACTTTGTAGCCTGGAGTGGAGGCCTGGGCCAGCCAGGGTGTGCAGAAAGCTTGGCTTCCTCCATCACCAGGGAAACCCAAGCCTCCCTCCTGCTCTCTCTGTGGCTGCAGCCATCTTGGTTGGGTTAATTTGCATACTCGCTCCTGATTGGCTTGTGGGCATGGCTTGTGGGCATGGCTTGTGGGTGTAATGGAGTGATGGTTAATATGCATATTACTCTTTTATTAGATAGGACATATAGCCATGCCCCCCATCCTGGCGCTGGGCCAGGGCACCTGAGGCTATGCCCCCTGCCTGGCAGGGCTTGACAAGGGTGGGACTGGCCAGGTCTGGATCTAGCCCAATGTGGGAGGAGGGGCCGGCTGGGTCTGGGTCTCACATGATTTTGAGGTGCATGTGGGTGGGTGGGGACTTGACTCTGGGTCCCGTGGTGAGCCCCAGACTCTGACAGGAGGAAGGTTTTCATATACATTTTACTAATTTCCTTTCATCTCTGACACTTCTATTATAGAGAAAGGGCAAATAGCAATATTAAATTATTTCCTCTAATTAATCCCCTTTTAATGTGAAAGAATTTCGTGCACCAGGTCACTAGTATATATATATTATGATAGGTGAGATGGAGAGAATAACTAAAGTGGTGTGTTAGACATTTACGGAGAGCCTGTTTTGGAAGAACGGACCAAGAGGTTGCGTTTGCAGCCAGAGCTGAAGGTGGAGGGGCCAGGCATGTAAACAGTGGGAGAAGAGCACTGTGGGTAGAGAGAGAGGACAAAGACACTGAGGCAGGAGTGGGCTTGGGGAGCTCCTCTTGCAACCTAGAAGAGTGTGATGCTGTGGGGAGAGGTAGGCAAGAGTCAATTTCTAGGTTACCTTGCAGGCCATGCTAAAGAGCCTGGATTTCACCCTGGGAGCAGTGGGAAGCCATTTGAAGGTTTCAAGCAGGAAACTGAAATGATTCTGACCTATGCTTTTAAAGAGCTCTTTGGCTGTTGTGTGGAGAGTGGAGAAGAGAAGGTATCCTGGAAACATACTTTCTCCTTATCTCAGCCCTAGACCAAAGCTGACAGCAGGCCACCTACTAGTACAGTAGTGAAGGCCTTCTTTTGGGAAGAAAAGCAGATGTCCAAGTAAGGTTATGCTGGTAGATTGATCTCCCTGGGTTGGGAGGTCCAACCTTCATGCCATTCCTAGCCTGACTTTTGCAGATGGTAGACCAAGGTGTTCTTTTCTGTGCTGCAAATTTAAACCAGCTACTCATGGAATTATGGAAGGTTAAGTTCAGGAGGCCTTGACAAATGACCTAGTCCATACCCTCATTTTGCAGATGAAGAGACTGAGGCCAAACTAAGGTCAAGAATTCAAGGATTTCTTTTTGTCAGAAGCCACTCTTTAGCTGAGGTGCTTTAAGTTCCACACACAGGTCTGGGATATTGATGGACAGCGCAGTGGTGCAGTGGTGCAGCCTTTGTGTTCTGTGTTTTCAAAGGCTCCTTCTGCAGCCCCCAAGAAATAACAGGGTAGTTACACAGTCAGAGGACGTGGTCTGGGAACGAGGAGTCCCACTAAACCCTTTTGCTGTTCATTTGTCATTCTTTGAAGAGTTTTCTCGCTCAGCTCCCTCGGTGCCACTTTCTGATGCCAGGCAGCGTAGTGTAAAATGAGGAGATAATGCCCGGTTTATCATGACAAGGGGGAGTCTGAGCATGAAATGATGAATGTCTCTCATACACGGATGTTGCAGAGAGAGATTCCTGTCTGGTCTCCCACACCTCTAGGCCTGGACTCGAATAAATATTTTATGAGGAAAGTCACACTGCATATGTGCAGAGAAATTCCAGGCACGTGTATGGATCATGAGCTTGGCTTGTATTTATTCTTTAGGCAAAGCGGAGTTGTCTGGTATTATTAGCGCTAGTAAATCTTGGTGGGGTACAAAGCAAGGATGGGTTTCCCTAGGTGCATTGTGGAGAGAAGGCCACAGAGCCCATGGGAAAAGTGGACTTGGAGTCTGCGGAGTGGCGTTTGGATCCTGCTAGATTCGGGATTCTCTGAAGTTAGGGCCCCATTTATTTGCCTGCCTCTCACCTTATTTACAGCAACCTAATCTGTTTGCAGCAGGCCAACTTGCTCAGTGTCCTGTCAAAATTCCCATCAGAACACCACTGGCCAATTGTGAATGTGTCAAAGTGACAAGTGGGCACGGTGGCCGGGATGGCATTTCTGAGTTTTGCTTTGGATGAGCGAGCTGTATGGAGTGGTGGCTGGCGTCTGAAAATGAAAAGCATTGACAAGAGGGGGAAATGAAAAATGCAACCTGGATCATTTGGACGTGGCATTTTTAACTGTGCATCTTCTCTCCTCTTCCTTCTCATGCTCCCTCTCCTCTTTTTTCTCCTGTATTTTTTCTTTCCTTCTTCTCCTCCTCCCTCTCCCCCCCCAACTCCTGTTTCTCCCGCTCTTCATTCTTGACTCCTAGACACACACAGAGAGATCCATGCAGCCCCTCACGTGAGTGAAAAATTAATTCAGCTGTTCCGAAACAAGAGTGACTTCTCCTTTGTGGCCACTGTACAGCAAAAGCCATCGACGTCCGGAGTGATCCTGTCCATTCGGGAACTGGAACACAGGTAAGAAAGCTCAATCTTGGAAACCTGCGTAGGAGGAATGCACTGCACAGAACGCCTGGGGATTTAGAGGTGGTAGCTCGAGAGAACATGCAGCTGGCTGAGGCCTTGCTTCTGTTGAACACATTGGTACATTTACTTTGCATTAAGAATTTACTGTGGGCCAAGTGGCTTTCTTGTTTGCTCTCCAACGACCGCTTACGAGTATCTTTCTGAGCGACCTCTAGCTTCTGGTGGACCTTGCTCGTATGAAACCACATTCTATCCATCATATTTAGGTCGTCAAGCAAGCTAATGAGTAATTTTTAACAGTAACCTTTAATAAGTATTTATTGTGCAGAACTGTGCTTGTCACTGGGAATATTAAGGTGAATAATAGGGAATTTTTATTCTAAGGATCACGTAAGTTAATGGGGAAGATGGACAAATAAATGTCACAGTATTATAGATGCAATGCTAATACGCTGTGTTAAGGAAATAAAGGCAATAGTGGTTAATCTCAGAATGGGTTGTGGTAAACCACAAAAAGCTTCAGGAAGGGTGACGGTTGTGTAAGGACAAAAGTGAGTAGATATTTGACAGGCTGAATGGGAAGGAGTAAGGGATCAGAAGAACAGCATCCTAGAAAGAGGTTGCCATGATTTTGACATGGAACAGGTAGGTTGGTAAAAATAGTAGTAACTAACATTATCTTGAGCACTGATTAATGCCAACCATTGTTCTAAACATTTACACTAAAATGTTAAACATGTAAAATATTTTAAATCATCAATATGTAAGATACTGTAGGTTTTTTTTTGGGGGGGATGTGAGTTAGTTCAAGGATTTTTGAAATTTTTTAATGCTTGGACTGGTTTAAATATATAGCAATACCTCTTTTATAAATGTTTCTGATAGAATTAGCATAATTATATTATGGGCTGATAATTTGATTCTGGGGAGGCTGGGAAATCTATTATTGGAAATGTTCATTTTCTATTTCTTTCATGTTATTCTATTTAATTTTAAACTTTTTTTGGATAAACTTAAATTTTGTCAATCATACTTCATTAGGTTTGCATTTTTTGGAGCAAAGAGTTGGACATTATATCTTATGTAATAACACTTTATACTTGTGGTGATATCTTTTAAAATCTGTAATGTAAAACATATGTATTTCCTTCTTTTCTTGGCTGGGCTCATCATGGGATTGTGTAATCTATTGTTGTTTTTTAAATGAAACAGTTCTTAGTTTTATTGATCAAGGCTACTGATTTTCATTTTAAGTTCATTGATTTCTGCTTCTTATTTCCTTTTCAATCATCTTAGTGGTGATTTTACTAGCTTCTTGAGTGTTCATTTATTTTCATTATTTTCTGTTTACTGAGTGCTTTATATTTTCTTGTATTACTTTGAATTCAGCACATTAATATTGCTATATAATGTTTTCATTTTCTGTACTTTTCTATAGTTTTAAATTTCAATTTGACATTCTCTTTGATCCAAGTCAGGGGAGTGTTTAAAAATTTCAAAGTGATTAAAATAAATATTTATTGTATGACCTGGTTTTATTTAAAGACATCAAAATGTGCTTTAAGACTCCTAGACTTTTGAGTTTGCTGAAATTTTTTTTTTCTGAAATTGGGTTTTTGCTGAAATGGTGACCATATAGCATGCTCAATATTTTAATTTTGGGGGCACATTTTAAAAGAATGGGTAGCTTTTGTGTATATAGATATATACAAATACAACTTTGTATGCACTGCTGTTCAGTTATCTGGCTCCTATGTGTTTTTAGTTTTACTTGAATGATGACATTCTGAGAGAGGTCGATGAATAACTTTCACTGTGATGAGAATTTTGTCATTCTCCTTGGGTAGGTTTGAGAGCCAGCAGGACTAGATATGTCATGCATTACTTGTATCCCATTTCATTGCCCAGTCCTGGGAAATTGGGTCTAGCGGTGGGTGAAGGATGAGAGAACATGGATAGTGGAATAATTAGGCAGTTTCTGTCTTGATTGTTTGGGATGTTTCCTCTCTGGTTAGGGCTGCCCAGAAATTCATGGCTAGTGTCATGGCGTACGTTGTCCCAGGCACAGAGGTTGCCCTGGATGTACTACATGTAGAGGTTGCACAGGACAGGGAAAAGGGCAGAGGTGTTGGTATCTGGAGACTGAAATAAATAATTCCTGGAGATTTTTGTAAGTATTAGAAATATTTGTAAAACACTTAGCATGAATGGGAACCCAATGAAAAAGCCTTTTAAGTTTAAATTGACATTAAAAAAGTCTTGGTGGCAGTGGCTGTGATGTGGTTCTGGCCATGTTGGTGGCAGTGTTGGTGGTGATGTTGAAATTTCATGCTGAAGGAAAACAGGATGCTGAGAAGTGGCCAGGTAAGCAGCCATCACTCCTCTCTAGTTCCATGGTTAGAGGGAAGTGAGTATCTCCCAGGCTTTGTGGTTGTATTCAGTTTCCAGTCCAAGTTCCCCTCTGCTGATGAACTTGTGGAATGGCACTCGGGTTCTGAATGCTTGCCCTGGCCATCATGTGCACCACAGGAAGTCATCATCCAACTGCCTTTCTGACACCTGCCATCCAGAAAAACAGCATTGACTGTTTTGGAAATCACTGTTTCGAATTTCTGCTAGGCTTCTGGCTATTCTCAGGCGAGGCCATTATTGAATTAATGGCAGGAGAGTTCATTCAGTGGCTGAGTTCCCTTCCAGGCAAGGCAGGCATCTCTCTCACCTGGTGGGGATGCAGCAGCCAGAGGTTGGTGATTTGAGAGGCTGTGATTCCTTAAACCAGACTGAACTTTTTGGCACAGCTATACCTGCACACTTCCTAGTAACCGAGCCAATTGAGTTCCCATGGATATCTTAAGTGGATAGATAAAATGAAATGGAAAATTTAAGTACAGAGATGATTGAAAAACGTACCTAGGGGTAGCAATTAAAATAGATTTTTTTAATGTAATGGAATGGGCACTCTTATTTTAATCTATATTCCTGATTTGATGGATTTTTTTTTTTTTTACAGTACCAATAGAGCACATTGGAAAAGCAACAAAGATGAATCTGTCTTGCTGAACTATCTTAATGTCATTGCAGATTTAATGTTTATTTTTTTGTAATTCAAGTATGTTAATATAGGGCATTGTTAAAATGCAAAGCTTAATTAATGTAGATTAAATGTAATGGAACGTAATGCCAGTATACGCAACTCTAAAAGATATGATGGTAAATATTCTGTTTTTCAATTTTATCCCTAAATGACAGATAAAATGAAATCTAAGCATAATTAATAGGAAGCTGAAATCTAGGGGTCTAAGAAAAAACCTGTTGCACAGATCTGTGAGAAGATGAAGAGGACATTTTGGGCTTCCTAAGAGGGCATCTCTTTTATTTAAACAAAATTTTTGTATTTCAAAAGATACTCTTCGGTTTTCTGAGTTCTTGTGGTAGGAAGAACTTTCCTCTTGGATGCCAGATAGACCTGGGTTTAATTTGTGGCTTTATCAGTCACCAGAGTGTAAGCTCTTGCAACTGCTCTTAAGTTACCTCACCTCAGTGTAACCTTCAGGTGATGTGAAGGTATTGGTTTACAGCATCTTGGAGTAACTGGGGAGTCAGCAAGAGCACAGAGGTGAATGGGTCCTCGCACCCTATGTATTAGGCACTCAACACATGCCATGTCCCTTCTCATGGCTTCTTTCAGTATTTTTTAAATTTCTCCCCCAATTCTTCAGAAGTGAAAAGTGGTTCTTCTCACCACTTGGCATGGTAATTAGGTTTTTCACATCAAGAGTTTGTTATAGTTAATAAACAAAAAGGGCTGTCTGTAATGGAATGCATTCGGTAAACAGCAGACTTACCTTTCTAATTATGAATTATTTAAGCTTATATGTAAATAATCAGATACTATCAGATAATTGATTGAAGAATATCAGAATGTAGGGTAGGAGGTGAGGGGGAAATTCCAGAAGAGGGTCATAAGGTTTGATGAAACCAGCCCAAGAAAGAACTTTTCCCTTGGGTGATTAGCAGTAAGGAGATTTGACTTTGGGTGGTAAACACAATGCAATCAATATCCAGATGATGTATCAGAGAATTGTACACTTGAAACCTGTATAATTTTATTAACCAATGCCACCCCAATACATTTATTTAAAAAAGGTAGTACATTTCTAGAAATTATATCTTTTACATATATTTAGAAGTTTAATTCCTTTTTCAAGGAGATATAGTATATAAGGCTTATATTATTTAGAAAGTGGGTATTTTCTATTGTTAAATTGCTTACATTTGAGAAGGAAGGGAGCAAAATTAAAATTGGAATCTTACCCTAATACAGATCTATTTATGCTGCTTTCAAAGTATACAAATGGTCCCCACATTCTACACATAAATGGAGAGGATTTCCTTTTAGAACTATGCTTTCATTAATCTGTAAGCTCCCTTATCAGCATTCATGAAGTAGTCATGTGTGGTAATAGATGCTGGGCTACCATTGTAAAGCATAGAGTGCTGGAGACACAACACATGGATGGTTAGTGCCCTGATAGGAGGACTACCGGGAGCACAGAGCAGGGTACCTGGCCTTACCCAAAAGGAATGAAAAAGTCTTTCCACTGAGAGTTATGCTTATTATGCAAAAAAGAACAAGTAGAAATCAGCCAGGAGAAGATGAATGGAAGAGGGTTCTGGACGCAACATGAGTGAAGGGGCGCGAGATGAGAGAGATCATGGTGCATTAAAAGAACTGAAGACAGATTCAGCATTATTGGAGGGTGGTGAGAACCTAGGTAGGGAATAAGGAGCAAGGTTTGGCAAGAGGCCAGATCATGAATGGCTGTATAGTCAGTGCACAGCCATTAAAGAGATGTAAGCGAAGGTGTGGCATGATTATATTTGTGTTTTGGAAAGATGGCACTGGCTGCTTAGTGGAGAATGGCATGGAGAGGGCAAAATTGGAGACAGAGGGCCAGTTAGGTTGCTGCCACTGCCTAGAATCTAGACTCTAGCTAAGAGGATGAGTCATGGACTAGGTCAGATAGTGGTGGTGCAAATGGAGAGAAGCTGATTAAGAGATCATCAGGAGATCGAGTGAACTGATTGTAGTTCTGTGTAGCATCTTGGAGGGTGGAGAAGGAGGAGTCAAAGGTGATGCCCACGGTTCTGGCTCAGGCTATGGGGAGTGCTATGCCCTGAGAAGAAGGGTTGGGTGGTTCATGTCACAAAGTGTAGTTGTTTGAATTTACTTTGAGATTTTACTTGCATAAATTAACCAAAATAGAGAAGAGCTGAAAAGGGTAACAAAGGACAGGAGATAACTCGCTGGTGAATGGAATTACTTACTTCTGGATCGAGGCTGCTGCTTGAAGAAGGAAACAGCTAAAAGCTGAAAATGTGCACCCTCCAGAGATGCATCCAAATGGGTTTGGAATCTGGGTTTCCATCCTTCTTATCTCTATGACTAGTGGAGTGTAGACACAGCTTCAAGGCTGAGGGTAAAAGCTGCAGTGTGCATAAGAAAGCAATTTTCAGATAGATGAAAATGAATGGGAGGATCTCATGTCAAGAAAATGAGGTTTTTCAGGAACACACTAATTAAGTAAATTTTAAATCTTCGTCAGAAGAAGCGAAGCTGTTCAGATAACTTTTGACCTTAATTGAAGACAAGAAATATCACAGCAATAGTGGGTAATGTCTTGAACAAATTGTTCCTGCTTGTAATATGCATGTAAAATTTTGGATTGCTTAATGTTTGACAAGTGGAAAAACAGCAAATGTAGCCATTAACCTTTACTTTTTAGTAAAAAGTCACAATTTCATTAATATTTATGCACCAAATCATTTAAGTTCAGTGGAATTCTTCCAGAGAATTAAAAAAGAAACTGTTGTCTTTGACCTTCTTTGGAATTAGTAGTTGTGAAACACCAGCATATCAGGAGAATATTTGGTTCTGTGGAGATAAAGGTGGATGGACAAGCATTGTCACTGGTGAAAGATAGATTTAACCCCCCATTTGTTGAGTTCTAGGTGGAAGGCACCCAGACTGTCAGTCCATAGATGCGGGTGGTGCATTGGCTGGGATGCTGGGCTGGGAGTCAGGAGTTATGGGCTTGAGTCTTGGCTCTGTCACTGAATACCCAGGAGACCCTGGACAGACCCCTCCCTGTACCTCAGTTTACTTACCTGTCAAATTGGAATTCATTTGTCATTAGATACTAACCATCGTCAGACACAAATCTGTTGGTAGGCGCATTGGTGGATTCTGCCGTAGTGAAGAGGACATGCAAGGGGCCTGTCCTCAGGGAGCTAGCATTCCAGTGGATAAATACAGACACACAGAAACAAAATGATAAATGTCATGCAGGAAATTAAAACAGGGACGAGTGGGGAAAATAGGCCAGAGAGGATGGGACACTGGAACTGAATCTAAGGAAGAGCCAGCCATGAGAAAATCAGAAAGCTGAGTGTCCCAGATAGAGAAGATGCTAAACTTGATGATCCTGAGGCAGGATCCTGCCTGGTGTGCTCAGGGATAGACAAAGGGCTGGTGTAGATGGAGCTTTGCAAGTTGTGGGTGAGGGTAGGAGAGGGGTGGTTGGAGGTGAGGTGTTAACAGTAATAGCTGCCTTAACAGTTTTACAGTGTGGGAGAAAGTACTTCAGAAATGACAAGTGTGATACTTACACAGGCTGTATCATTTCAGGTTCAAAATCACTTATTGAGCACCAGCTATGAGACAAGAAAGTTTACCCATCCATCAGAATTGTTCCTTGGAAATCAAAATAATTTCTTAATTTGTGATTCTACAATAATTACATCAATTTTTAGAGCAAATGAACAAATAAGATCAGTAATTTATTTTTTAATTCTTCTGATTATTGTTCTTACTTTTCATTGATGGAGTTGGTTGCCAATGATCATAGCCTGATAGGCATGATTTCACAGTTCACCATCGGAAGCGTTATCAGTTCATCCGGAGACAGCCAGAACGAGGTCCTTTTAGCCAGTAATAGCCTTTCTTGAGAGATGGAAGGCCTCGTCCCCCAGACATGGAGCTGGAGGAGGATGTGGTGTGTGGGAGTGAGGCGCTGTGAAAAGGGGTTTGTGGCTGGAGTGTAGCCTGCAGGGCAGGGGACTTGCAAAGACGTGGGGCATTGACAGTGGTAGACTCTTGTCTGTGAGAGGTAGCCTTGTAGGGTTTGTGGGTGAGCATGGACTTTGTTATAAGATAAAGGTTGAAATTGCAGGCCTGTCATTGGCTTGCAGAAGTGCTTTATTTGGCTGGCTCACATTGAAATGGCTGCCAGAGTATTTTTTTTTTCAAATTTTTATTAAGGTATTATATGTGTACATATCTTACCATTGCCCCCCCCCCCACCCCACTCCCATACATGCCCTCACCCCCCAATGTTTTGCATCCGTTGGTTACTCTTATATGCATGTATACAAGTCCTTCAGTTGATCTCTTATTTCCCCCACCTCTCCCTAACCTTACCGCTGTAATTAGACAGTCTGTTTGATGCTTTACTGCCTCTGTAACTATCTTTTGGTTCATCAGTTTATAATGTTTTTCATTATCCCCAAATGAGTGAGATCATGTGGTATTTTTCTTTCATTGACTGGCTTATTTCACTTAGCATAATGTTCTCTAATTCCATCCAGGTGCCTACAAATGGTAGTAATTCCTTCTTTTTTTATGGCAGCATAGTATTCCATTGTGTAGATGTACCATAGTTTTCTGATCCAGTCATCTGCTGACGGGCACCTAGGCTGTTTCCAAATCTTAGCTATTGTAAATTGTGCTGCAATGAACATAGGGGTGCATATATCCTTTCTGATTGGTGTTTCTGGTTTCTTAGGATATATTCCTAGGAGTGGGATTACTGGGTCAAATGGGATTTCCATTTTCAGTTTTTTGAGGAAACTCCATACTGTTCTCCACAGTGGCTGCACCAGTCTGCATTCCCACCAGCAGTGCACGAGGGTTCCTTTTTCTCCGCATCCTCGCCAACACTTGTCGTTTGTTGATTTGTTGATGATAGCCATTCTGATAGGTGTGAGATGGTATCGCATTGTCGTTTTGATTTGCATCTCTCGGATAATTAGTGACTTTGAGCATGTTTTCATGTGTCTCTTGGCCTTCCTTCTGTCTTCTTTCGAAAAGATTCTATTTAGGTCCGTTGCCCATTTTTTTTATTGGATCATTTATCTTCCTTTTATTAAGTTGTATAAGCTGCCTGTAGATGTTGGCAGCTTATAACCTTTATCAGTGATACCATTTGCAAATATGTTCTCCCATACAGTGGGGTTTCTTGTTGTTTTGTTGATGGTTTCTTTTGCTGTGCAAAAGCTTTTTATTTTGATGTAGTCCCATTTGTTTATTTTCTCTTTGGCTTCCATTGCCCTAGGGGCAGTATCAGTGAAAAAGTTCTTTTGGCATATGTCTGAGATTTTGCTGCCTGTGGATTCCTCTAGTATTTTTATGGTTTCCCATCTTATATTTAAGTCCTGTATCCATTTTGAGTTTATTTTTGTGTATGGTGTAAGTTGGTGATCTAGTTTCATTTTTTTGCATGTATCTGTCCAATTTTCCCAACACCATTTATTGAAGAGACTGTCTTGACTCCATTGTATGCTCATGCCTCCTTTGTCAAATATTAATTGCGCATATTGGTTTGGGTCGATATCTGGATTCTCTATTCTATTCCATTGATCTATATGTCTGTTCTTGTGCCAGTACCAGGCTGTTTTGAGGACAGTAGCTTTGTAATACAGCTTGAAATCTGGTATTGAGATCCCTCCTACTTTATTCTTCTTTCTCAGGATTGCTGTGGCTATTCGGGGTCTTTTTTTATTCCAGATGAATTTTTGGAGAGTTCTTTCTAGGTCTGTGAAATATGCTGTTGGTATTTTAATGGGGAGTGCATTGAATCTATAGATTGCTTTGGGTAGTATGGACATTTTGATGATGTTGATTCTACCAATCCATGAACATGGTATGTTCTTCCATCTGTTTACATCTTCCTCTATCTCTTTTTTCAGTGTCCTGTAGTTTTCTGCATATAGGTCTTTTACCTCCTTGGTTAGGTTTATTCCTAAGTATCTTAATTTTTTTGGTGCGATGGAAAATGGGATTGCTTTTTTAGTCTCTCTTTCTGTAAGTTCACTGTTGGTGTATAGAAATGCCATAGATTTCTTGGCGTTAATTTTGTATCCTGCTACATTGCCGAATTCATTTATTAAGTCTGTTAGTTTTTTGATGGAGTCTTTCGGGTTTTTTATGTACAATATCATGTCATCTGCAAATTAGGACAGCTTTACTTCTTCTTTTCCAATTTGGATGCCTTTTATTTCTTCTTCTTGTCTAATTGCAATGGCTAATACTTCCAGTACTATGTCAAACAGGAGTGGTGAGAGTGGGCATCCTTGTCTTGTTCCTGTTCTTAGGGGAAATGGTTTTAGTTTTTGCCCATTGAGTATGATGTTAGCTGTGGGTTTATCATATATAGCTTTTATTATGTTGAGGTATGATCCTTCTATTCCCATCTTGTTGAGAGTTTTTATCAAGAAAGGGTGTTGGATTTTGTCAAATGCTTTTTCTGCATCAATTGATATGACTATGTGATTTTTATCTTTCAATTTGTTTATGTGATGTATCACATTTATTGATTTGTGGATATTGTACCATCCTTGCATTCCTGGGATAAACCCTACTTGGTCATGGTGTATGATCTTTCTGATGTACTGCTGGATCCGATTTGCTAGAATTTTGTTGAGGATTTTGGCATCTACATTCATGAGGGATATTGGCCTGTAATTCTCCTTCATTGTGTTGTCTTTATCTGGTTTTGGTATTAGGGTGATGCTGGCTTCATAGAATGAGCTTGGAAGTGTTCCTTCCTCTTGAATTTTTTGGAATAGTCTGAGTAGGATAGGTTTTAGTTCTTCCTTGAATGTCTGGTAAAACTCTCCTGTGAAGCCGTCTGGCCCCGGGCTTTTGTTTGCCGGAAGCTCTTTGATGACTGCTTCAATTTCTTCCATAGTTACTGGCATATTGAGCTGTTTAGATTCTTCTTGATTGAGTTTTGGAAGGTTATATTTTTCTAGGAATATGTCCATTTCCTCCAGGTTGTCCAGTTTGTTGGAATAGATTTGTTCGTAGTATTTTTTAACAATCCTTTGTATTTCGGCGGGATCTGTTGTTATTTCACCTCTTTCATTTCTGATTTTGTTTATTTGGGTCCTCTCTCTTTGCTTCTTGGTGAGCCTGGCTAGAGGTTCATCAATCTTGTTTATCCTTTCAAAAAACCAGCTCTTGGTTTTGTTGATCTTTTGTATTGTTTCTTTGGTCTCTATGTCGTTTATCTCTGCTCTGATCTTTATTATTTCCTTCCTTCTGCTTACACTGGGCTTTCCTTGTTGCTCTTTTTCTAACTCTTTGAGTTGTTGGGTTAGGTAATTTATTACCATTGTTTCTTGTTTTTTGCAGTAGGCTTGTAGAGCTATGAACTTCCCTCTCAAGACTGCTTTCGCTGTGTCCCATAGATTTTGGATTGTAGAGTTTTCATTGTCATTTGTTGCCATGATGTTTTTTATTTCTTCTTTGATCTCTCTGGTAACCCAGTCATGGTTTAATAGCATGTTGTTTAGCCTCCATGTGTTTGATTTCTTTGGGTTGTTTTTATTGTAGTTGATTTCCTGTTTTATGCCACTGTGGTCTGAGAAGATGCTTGATATGATTTCTATCTTCTTGAATTTGAAGAGACTTTGCCTATGTCCCAACATATGGTCTATCTTTGAAAATGACCCATGTGCACTTGAGAAGAATGTATATTCTGTGGCTTTGGGGTGAAATGTTCTGAAGATGTCAATTAATTCCATCTGGTCTAGTGAGTCATTGAGGATTGATGTTTCTTTGCTGATTTTTTGTTTAGAGGATTTGTCCACTGGTGATAGTGGGGTATTAAAGTCTCCTACTATGATTGTATTGTTGTCAATTTCTCCTTTGATATCCTCCAGGAGTTTTTTTATGTATTTGGGTGCTCCTGCATTGGGTGCATATATGTTTACCAGAGTTATTTCTTCTTGTTGGAATGCTCCCTTTAGTATTATGAAGTGGCCTTCCTTATCTCTTGTTATGTCCTTCAGTTTGAGATCTAATTTGTCAGATATAAGTATTGCTACCCCAGCTTTTTTTTCAGTTCCATTTGCCTGGAAAACCTTTTTCCATCCCTTCACCCTCAGTCTGTGTGCGTCTTTTTTTCTGAGGTGGGTTTCTTGTAGACAGCAGATATATGGGTCATGTTTTCTTATTCAATCCATTACCCTGTGTCTTTTGATTGGGGCATTTAATCCGTTTACATTTAAAGTTATTATTGATAGGTACTTATTTGTCGCCATTCCTATTCTTTACAACTGTGTTCCTTCTTCACTTTCTATTTCTTTTTTTTTTTTTTTTTTTTTTTTACAGCAGACCCTTTAGCATTTCTTGCATTGCTGGTTTGGTGGTAATAAATTCCCTTAGTCCTTTTTTGTCTGTGAAGCTCCTGATTTCACCTTCAATTTTGATTGATAGCCTTGCTGGGTACAGTATTCTTGGATTCATCCCTTCCTTTGCATGACTTTATATATTTCATTCCATTCCCTTCTGGCCTGATGAGTTTCTGTTGAGAAATCAGTTGCTAGTCTGATGGGGGTTCCTTTGTATGTAACTTTCTGTCTCTCTCTTGCCGCTTTTAAGATTCTTACTTTGTCGTTGGTGTTTGCCAATTTAATTATAATGTGCCTTGGCGTCGGTCTTTTGGGGTTTATTTTGCTTGGGACTCTGTGAGCTTCTTGGATTTGTGTGGGTTTTTTCTTCTCCATATCAGGGAAATTTTCTGTCATTATTTCTTCAAAGAGGTTTTCTATTCCTTGCTCAGCTTCCTTTCCTTCTGGAACCCCTATTATGCAGATGTTGTTTTGTTTCGTGTTGTCCCAAAGTTCCCTTAGGCTCTCCTCCTGCCTTTTAATTTTTTTTTTCTAGAAGTTGCTCTACTTGGGTATTTTTTTCCCATCTTGTCTTCTAGCTCACTGATGCGGTCCTCTGCTTCTTCTAGTGTACTCTTGATGCTTTCTATTAAGTTCTTTACAGCAGCGATGTCATTTTTCATTTCTTCTTGGTTCTTCTTCATTTCCTCTTGGTTCTTGCTCATATTGTCGAATTTGTCTTCCATTCTTTTCAGCCACCTTATGACCATTTCTCTGAATTCTTTTTCTGGAAGGTTGCTTGCCTCCATTTCGTTTACTTCCTTTTCTGGTGATGCCTGCTTTTCTTTCATATGCGGGCTGTGTCTTTGTCTCCCCATGGTCTCTCTTCTCTGGGTGTCTGGTTATGTAGTTCTCTCTCTCCTGCGTTGATTTAAAGGCACAAAATACAGCACTACCAGGTACAACACACAAGGCACTGAACAGAAATGTATTCACGATATTAATAACCTCCAATAAAGGTGACCACCAGAGAAAGGCAAATCAGGGGATAGTAGAGAAAGAAGAAGAGGAAAAAGAAAGAAAGAAGAAGAAGAAAAAAAGGGGTGTCAAAATGAAATTGGGAAAAGGGAAAAAAAGAAGAAAAAAAAGTAAGAGAGACAAGAAAGAGACTAAGAGAGAAAGGGAAACAGACTATATATATTGGGGATAAAACTCCAATAGAGCAATCACTTATCCCAGCAAATGCCAGCAACAAGTACCTGGGGATTAATACAAACTACAACACCAACTAATATTGAGTGAGGCAAGGGAAGACAGAAGCACTAAACAAACAAAAAAATGAACAAAAGAAGAATAAGCAAAACAATCTCACAAAAAAGCATAAAAATTTGCTATAATCTACATTCAAGTGAACAACAACAAAAGGACAGAGAGAAAAACAATTTTTTGGGTAGTTAAGACAGCGAAGAGAGAGGTGTGTATGGACTTGGAGCAGGGGATTGGAGATTAGGTATATAAGTAGGGTGAAATTTTAACGGGGGTAAACAGAAAGAATAGGGAAAATCTAAAGCAGGAAAGGGGTAAGATAAACAGGACACCGAAAAGGGAAAAGTGAGGAAGAGAGTGATGGCATAAAGGTAGAGTTGAGATAGAGTAAAATGATACTAAAGGAAAGATAAAAATAGAATGTAGAACATTAATCCCAAAACAAAATGAAGAGAAAATAAAATGACACTTAAGAAAGATAAAATAGCAGTAGTAATAATACGGATTGAAAATAAAAATGTAATAATTAAAAAGGTAAAATCAAGTGAGGAAAAAAGAAAAAAAATAGTTTCTTGAGTAAAAGATGCAAAAAAATGAAAATAAAAAAATAAAAAAATAAAAAATAAAAATAAAATGTGGAGTAGTGAAGGTCATTCACTTCCTCTGTTGTTCTGTTTGGCACGCCTGTTTCTCAGTCCGGACAGTATTGTGGTTCCCTGCGTTCCACTGCTCTTCAGTGATGTAAGCCAGTCCTGATTTTAAGCAGGCGGTGTGTCTTAATACGTATTCCTTTATTTTTGATTACACAAGAGTCAATTTGTGATTCAGCCCCTGGTGGCAGTGTTTCTGGATTGACTTCCGGGTCTATCTATTGCCTCTCTAGTCAGTGTTAGAGCCTTCTTTCCCTGTGGCACTCACTACCGGTTTGTGGGAGTGGGCTGCCTCAGAGCTGGCTCTCCGATGGTCACTCCCCGCTCCAATCCCCAGGTTCCAGAAAAACAACTTTCCCCTGCAGTCTCCCAGGGTGTCCCCAACTGGGTGATCCTATGTATTGGGCTTAGTAATCAGAAGCAAGAATTTCAAGAGGAAAAAGCCCAAGTGTGCGCACTCCGTGGCTGCGCGTAAGTCTAGCACACCCCTGAAATTCTTAGGGTGTCCCTGCACGTCAGATCAAAATGGGTTGCTTTTTAGAGAGCCCTTCTGTTAGCAGCTCTGAGGACCCCCTTCCACATTCACAGATCACACCAGCCCCAACAGCCACGGATTTTTCTAGGCACAGACTTCCCTGGTCCTCCAGCTCCCGCAAAACGCGCGTTCCTCTCTCGCGCTGGGACCAAAGACCTCACCTTATCCCAGGGGAAATCTGACCTTTCCGTGGTGGAGTGTAGAGCTCCTCTGAACACGTGTGTTTGCGCCAATTGGGGAGTGTTGTCCTGGGGCTCGCAGCTGTTCCGTGGGTGCCACAGTTGTGGATTCTCAGGCTTCTGATAAGCTCCACTTTCCGGTTCCAGATGGCGTAGACTCCGCGTCCAAGCCTGCTGCTCTGGGAGGGGACCCAGCCGCAGTGGGAGTTACCAGGTCAGGGGAACCCCGTCTAGCAGTCTCCCACCTTCTTCTGGAGTTCAGCTGTCCCCCAACTTGCCAACAAACACTCCTAGTGCGACCCTCAGCTGTTCTTTCTTTCTGCTCCGGGACAAGGCTCATAACACGTCTCCCAGAGTATTTTTTGATTAAAATTTTTAATAATCATGAATTAGTTCCAACATTTAAAAATTGGGTGAGCTGTCCTAAAATTCAATTTTCCAGCTTCTTTTGTACATGGGTACATGCATTTTACTTTTCTCCTAATGTTACATTAATAAAAAAAATCAACACATGGCCTCACAGTGATAGGGAGACAATCGGGATAGAGACTGTGGAAATCTGAAGAATGCATGTCCTTGGGAACAAGGAATAAACTATCTCTTTCTGGATATTGTATATTCAGTGTCTCGAGTTTATCTGGATTTAAACCAATAAAAGGTGGGAAAGCGCGGTGACTGCTTCCAGCGTTCAGAACATGACTGTACTTTGTAAAAGAGCAGATGAGTGTGTTTGGTACTTTTTGATTTTCAGCACTGTTCACAGAAGAATCTTGGGCTGGAAACTGGAGCTGTTGGTCTGGCTACCCTTACTTATATGGTGACAGATGTCAGACTGAATTTGCACTTCTCACACATAGTGAAAGGGAGGCAGAATTGATTGCTACATAGAATGTGCCAGACGCTTGACCTCATTATCTCATTTTGTCCCCATCACAACCAACATAAGATAAATGTTATTTTTCCATCTTTGAGATCAGGAACTTGCTGGTCAGAGAGGTTGAGCGATTCATCCAAGGTTATGTAGATAGAAAATGGCAGAGCCAGAATACAAAGCCCAAGTCTGAAGAATTTGAAATACGACACAGAAAGGTACTTAAGGATTTTGACCCAAATCCTAATTTATTTATTTTTTGTGAATCCTCACGCAAGGATTTTTTTTTCTATTGATTTTTTTTTTTTTTTTAAATAGAGAGTAGAAGGGAAGGGGAGAGACACAGAGAGTGAAACATCGATGTGAGAGAGACACATCGATTGGTTGCCTCCCACACATGCCCCAAGCAGGGGACAGGGATTGAGCCTGCAACCCAGGTACGTGCCCTTGACCGGAATTGAACCTGCAATTCTTTAGTCTGCAGGCTGATTCTCTAACCACTGAGAAAAACTGGCTAGGGCCCCAATCCTTATTTTTACATATCGTTCTTCACCACTGGTAAGCTTCATGTGAGGAATTGCAGTCTTGCTGAGTTGGACATGTAGAGACTGATGTAATCCCGGCCTGCCTCAGGGCACATATCACTGACTGGCAGGGGATTCCCACAACACAGTGGTCGGCAAACTCATTAGTCAACAGAGCCAAATATCAACAGGACAATGATTGAAATTTCTTTTGAGAGCCAAATTTTTTAAACTTAAACTTCTTCTAACGCCACTTCTTCAAAATAGACTCGCCCAGGCCGTGGTATTTTGTGGAAGAGCCACACTCAAGGGGTCAAAGAGCCACATGTGGCTTGCGAGCCGCAGTTTGCCGACCACTGCCCCAGCAGGTTTCAAGGTCACCAAGCCTGCAAGATAGTCTTGCAGAACAAGAGTTATGAGATGAAATAAATTTGAGGGAGATGACACACTCTCTTGGAGAATCACAATTAATATTAGCATATTAAAGGCTCTGTAAAATCATGTAATAAGGTACTAGGTACTGTGTTAAGCACTACAAAAGCATTGTTGTATGGAGTCCTTACAAAAGATGAAGTAGGTTCTATTGTTAGTCCCACTTCATGGATGAGAGAACAAGTATAGAGGGTTGGTTGCTTTGTCAAGGGTCACCCAGCTAGTGAAATGATGGAGCTTGGAGTCAAACACAGCCAGTCAAATCTGGCTCCTCAGCACATTTTCTTAACCAATCTATCGCTTCCTTACACTTGCTTTCCGTAGCATTTCACAAACTTATTTTTATCATGCAGTGCTTTGGGGAGTGTTATTTAATATCATTTGGTTGAACTATCATTCTAACAAACACTGGGAAATGCATATACAACATCGATTCAAGGCCACCCTGGGCTGTTGGTCTAGAAAGAAGTAGTTTGGAGAGTCTTGGAACCTTGAACATGGTGGAATGGGTGAGGGTGTCAGGGAACTGGCAGTAAGAGGTCATAAAAGGTGTGATGGGGTTGAGCCAAATTAAGGTGTCTCCATAGTAACTGGTGCTTACACTTTGCCTTTTTGTGGTGGGCAGTGCCTACTGTCCAAATGCTGCAGTGGTGCCCATTGCCCAGCCAGGTTTTGGTGATGCACTGAGGGCAATGCCTGGTGCTCTCTCCATCTGGCAAGGTTCAGAGGCAGGCAGATGGGGCTGAACAGCCTCAATTGTCAGATGAGAGACTTTTTGGATTGCTGAAATGTTTCAGATGAAGGTAAGATAAATCATTCCTGAGCTGTCTAGTCAATGAAAAATGCAACTCATGGGCTTTCCTGATGTCAAATTCCCTTAAGCCAGAGTGGATCCCAGAAATGAGTAGATTGGTTGGTAAAATCCTGACACTTTACATTTGAGGAAAGCCACGAGAATTTATAAGATTCGTTTCCACTTATTTTTGCAAAGGCTCTGAAATATGGCAGGTATAGCAACTGCTGGGGTTCAAAATAAGTTCCTTTCTCATCTTTTGGAGTACCTGGGGGACTCGAAGACTTATTTACTGTGGCTCTATGGTGCCTCAGGGATGCAGAGATAATCCACCTGCTCCCTTGAGCTCTCTCCAGGAAAACTGTTTAGGAAGATGTGTGGTGGGTATTATTGGAGGGCGAGATGAGGCTCTCAATTCAGACTGTAGTAGCTTTGGAACTTGAACCCTAGGACAGTAGTCAATGCCTTTTTGATGGCCCAGGAAGTCTGGCTACAGAAATTTTGAGCAACCTTTTTCAGTCTCGACTCGGTGCTCTGTAGTTTTTGGAAGACTAGAATCATTGCTTATTTCTGTGCTTGGAGAACAGTTTCTGAATAAAGCCTGATATAAGGTAGCGGCAGAACTCGGGAGGCAGAGCCTCACCTGAGAGAGACCCATGGAAGACAGCCAGTGCTGTGTGCCGTGTGCAACCATAGCTGGTCCAGCACCTCCCGCCTGCTGTGCTCTCTACTTTATGTCTATGAAGAGTTACTAAACAGCTTTTATAAACCAAGCACTGTGTTAGTTGGTGGGGAGGTTGTCATCAACAGTTACAACACACCAGGTAAGACTTACCGGTATAGGAGGGGCGAGTCATTTCATGTTGTGCCTTTGCTCAGCACCCTTAGTATGCTTCCCCGTGGGTTCAATATAAAATTCCAGTGCTCTTTGTGATTGGGCCGCTGCCTGCCTGTCAGCGCTCACCTCCTGCCCCTCCTACACTGCCACTGGGCTTAGCCACAGTGGCCTCCCTGCCGTTCCACATACTTGTCCAGCTGTTTTGCCTCTGCCTCAAGGCTTTTGCACTCATTTTCCTTCTTCTGCAGGATTCACTCCTCGCTTCCTTCAGATCCTTTTACGTGTTTACACCTTATTAGAGAAGACCTCTCTGACATGCTATAGCCCCATCACCCTGCTTTATGTTTGATAAACTTTATCATCATCTTACACCCATATGTTCCATGGTTTCCCCTCTCTTCTATTAGATAAGCAACACATGTGCAAAAACTTCGCTGCTATATCCCCAGCACCATAAACAGTGCCTGGCACCATTCAGTGCTTATCCTATCTAATAAAAGAGTAATATGTAGATTGACCATCACTCCAACACACAAGATGGCTGCTCACATGTGGTCAAAGATCCTGCCCCCATGTGGACACAAGATGGCCACCACAAGATGGCCAGCAGGGGAGGGCAGTTGGGAGGCACCAGGCCTGCAAGGGAGGGCAGTTGGGGGCGATCAGGCCAGCAGGGGAGGGCAGTTGGGAGGGACCAGGCCTGCAAGGGAGGGCAGTTTGGGGCAATCAAGCCTACAGGGGAGGGCAGTTAGGGGTGACCAGGCTGGCAGAGGAGGGAAGTTGGGGGTGACCGGGCCTGCAGGGAAGGGCAGTTGGGGGGGACCCAGGCCTGCAGGGGAGGGCAGTTAGAGGCAAACAGGCTGGCAGGGGAGCAGTTAGGCATCAATCAGGCTGGCAGGGAGTGGTTAGGGGGTGATCAGGCTGGCAGGCAGAAGCGGTTAGGGGCAATCAGGAAGGCAGGCAGGCGAATAGTTGGGCGCCAGCAGTCCTGGATTGTGAGAGGGGTCCCAGATTGGAGAGGGTGCAGGCTGGGCTGAGGGACCCCCCCCCCACACCCCCCCGTGCACGAATTTCATGCACCGGGCCTCTAGTTAAATGAATAAAAGGGGAAATTAAACCTGTTGAAACACAGAGAAGGAAGCCACTAACGCTTCCAGGGACAGTCAAGGAAGGCTTCATAGGGAAGGTGGCATTATACCTGGAACTTGAAGCATTAGTGAGAGTTTGCCTGGTGGAGGATGTGTGGGTTGGGGAGGTAGGTGCTGAGAGGGAGGGACCGAGGTATTTCTGGGCATGACAACAAAAGCAAAGGCATACCACATTAATCACCCCTCCTTCTACTCCTCCTTCCTCTGGCTGCCTCCAGCATACAGATTACTAGCTAGCATTATTTCTGGTAGAGTTTACCACTGAGTGTCTTGTTCTCAGGCTCCCACACTATAGTAAGATGTGTCAAGTGCCTGATTGAGCTTAAGCATGATTATGATGAGGTTGGGGAAGGGGTGGGTGTATTCATTCTAATGCAGGGAGCATTATCAGCTTATAACCAGCTTTTTATATGAAGTAGACAGGGGTTTCACATCCTGGCAGAGGGATTGTAAAACATCTTGAATTGATTGTAAAGTAATAATGTCCATCTCCAAAAGGACTTGTTATGATTGTAAAATGGCCAACTGTTTTCATACGTTTAAAACTCAGGATGAAGTTCGATCTCCACTTGGGGCTTTTTCTCACTTCGATACTTGGAATTTTAATTGAGCCTCTGTAGCCAGATCTTTAAAATGAGATAATGTTCAAATGCTGTAATTAAATTTTTAAAAAGGACAGCAATAACTGAGATCCAACAGGCTCAGCCTGGATTCTGGAGCGATTCAGGTATTGCTAATCTGAATATCAGGGCTGCTCTCTTGCTCCTTTATGTGCACCGGGGAACACTTGCTTAGCAAAGGAGGATGAACCATCAGAAAGTTATTAAATAACCTCAAATAGATGAGCTGAGGGCCTCTCTCTAGATCTCCTGGGTAGGCAGTAATAAGAGGTCCAGATTTTTTCTATTTTCCGCTCCTTTAAAAAGCATTTTATTGAGCCCTGGCCAGTGTGGCTGGGTTGGTTGTAATATTGTCCCAAATACTAAAAGGTTGCAAGTTTGATTCCTGGTCAGGGCATGTATAGAAGGCAACCAATTGATGTTCTCTCTCACATCGATGCTTTTTTTTCCTTCTCTCTTTTTCTCTCTCAAAAAAAGCACTTTATTGAAATATGATTGACATACAAAAAGCTGTACATATTTAGCATATGCAACTTGAGTTTGAAGATTAGTGTGCATCTGTGAACCCAGCACCACAATTTGTGCCATAAACATATCCATCACCTCCAAAGTTTCCTTCCACCTCATTATCATTATTATTAATTTATTTTTTTTGTGTGTGTGGTAAGAATACTTACTAAGATCTATCCTCTTAGCAAAGTTTTAAGTATACAATACAACATTGTTAACTCTGTGCTGGACAGTTCTTTTCTTCAAAGAGACTTATTCCACGGGTATCCAAGTGCTTAATGGGGTCACTGTGCTTAGTCAGGTCCTTGGCAGGTTTGGGTGGCCCCAAGTCAGAACCAAGAGAGCCAGGCCAAGATGGGAGTGAAAGGGAGCAGGTCATAAGTTGGCAGTGAGGCTACACTGGGGGTCAGGGAGCACACACAAGTTGGAAGCCAAGCAGAAAGACTCCCAGGGGCATGCAGAAATTGAAGAGGTCAAGGTCAAGAGAATGGCTCAGTAAATGGGTTAAATCAGAACTCAGAGAGCACTTGGGTAATGGACATCAATCCCTCATAGAAAGAAATCAAATAGGATAGCAGATGTAAGCCATTAGCAACAAGGTAATTTAATCTTCTATCCTCAGGCCATAACAGGGAGTAACATGGCATAAATGCCTAATATATGTTGACTGAATTAATGAGATAAACTTTTTTTATTTTCCTGAGAAAGGAAGTCTTTTTCTAGGTCAAGAGTCACCAGTAAGGTAGGTCTGCACAGCGTGTGCGGATGTAGAGAGTGAAACACCTCAGAGAGCTGTTAATGGAGTCATCTGTTTAAAAGGAGAATTGTGAAGCTGGGTCTTCCAGCAGACTTTGACACAGAACCAGTGTCAGGATAGTAACCACCCTCACAGTCCTTCCTGTGGATGCTGGAGTGGAGTGTTGAAGGATGGGTACGAGTTGGTAGGTATCCAGAGGTGAAAAAAGAGCACTTACAAATGCCGGGTGGGCAGGTTAAGGTTGGAGATGAAAGCTTGGAAGGTTGGTGGTGTCATTAGGAGTCTTGTATGCTTGGCTTTTCTTGAGCTTGGACTTGAATGACTGAATGATGAGCTTTTCATGTAGGCAGTGGGGGTAGAGAGGCTTAAAGCAGGTTCAGTTTGCAGTGTGAAGAATGGTCCCTTGAGGTGCATCTAAGGTCCTTGACCTAGAAAGCTGGAGAGAACAGCTTTGCCCCAGGGATATAAGCCATAATAGAGCTGTGAAGGAACATACTGTACCAAAGGGAGAAAAACAAGGCCTGAGGGGAAGCCACAGCAGGGGATCCTGGAAGGGTCTCAAGGAAGCAGTGAGGTCTTTTCTGCACATACACTCACATCCCCATGAACTGCAGGCCACAGAAGACCTGGTTGAATATTTTAATTAGGTGGAGAGCTTTTAGAATATAGGCTTTAGGAATTGTTATAAATACCTTGAATCTGAATTCATGGGAATTTGCTCTAGGAATCTCAGTTTTAAATAAGTTTCTAGGCGATTCTAATGCAAACATTCTGTGGACAAAGGTGTGGGAATCGCTGTAAGGAATTTCCAACTATGCCTTACGCTCTCTTTCAAAAGGCCAGAGAGAGGAAAGAGCTGTCCAACCAGGGCTGGAAGGTAAGCTGAGGCTCATGAAAATCCCTCAGAAAACTCCCAGTGCCTGCTGTGAGGAATCTATACTGATTAGATACAGATTTGGCTGCAGAGACAAGGACCAACATAACAGTGGTTTAGACAAGATGAAAGTTTAACTCTCGTGCAGCAGTTTGAATGTAGGTATGTAGGTAGCCCAGAGGGAACTCTGTTTTGTTGGATGGCCCTGCTATCTCTAGGGTTTGCCTTCAGCCCCATGGATCAAGGTGGCTCACTAAGCATGCTCCTCTTCTCCTAATGTGACTTCCACTCCCATCCTAATGGCCAGAACTTGGTCACATGGCCACACCATGCTGCAAGGAGGTGGGGAATATGGCCTTTATTCTGGGTGGCCATGTGTCCCATTGGGATTCCATGGCTAAAGGAAGGAGGGCGGAGTGCATCTTGGGGAACAGCTGACTTTCTCCGTTTGCAAGTAGTTTTTCAGATCTTTGCTGAGAGTCCTGGACTGTGATTGTGAATTCCTGGTACAGAGAATTAATTTTTATTTCACAATTATGGGTGATGAGTTGGATGGGGGCGAGTAATAACCCTCCAGGAAAATTATCCAAAGGCTGGCTGTGGAAGCTGGCTTCCCTGGAACTTTTCACCATAAAACTCCTCCAAGCAAGAAAGAGCTCTGGCGGGAGCCCACCTAAGTATTTGACTGATAAAGTTTACATTTTCTTGTCTCTGTGAACATGACCTTTGCATAAAAGAGAGGGAGAGAGTGCGGGTCTCGAGTTAGGTTATTTGTGGCTGAGTGGAGGCAGAGGCAACTAGATTTGCCGAGGGTATGGTTTTTGTGTGTTAACTGCATTCTATACAGCATGTTACCTTATGACCATTCAGAATATCTGAATTTCAAACCTGGATCTGTTGCTTACTCGCAGTTAGTTTAACTATCTCTTTTTTCCTGAGGGGCTTATGCTAGAATTGCAAAGAAACAGCCTTGGTTTTGGGGTGAGAGCACAGAGAGAAGGAATCATGTCTTGGGTTATTTTAGTTTTAGTGTCCTCATCTGTAGGATGGGAATTCTAATGGCACCAGTTAAGATTAATGCATAATTTCTAATTTCATGGAACCCCTTATATTGTCTTATGATCCAAAGAGTCTGTTTTCATTCATATGATGATTTTTTTTAATTTAAAAAATTTTTACAAAATTGTTATTGTTGAAAGTATTACATATGGCCCCTTTTTACCCCATCCACCCTCTCCAGACCACCCGTCCCCCCCCGCCCTCGCTCTCACCACCTCTCTATCTGTGTCCATGGGTTATGCATATATGCGTACAAGGTCTTTGGTTGATTACTTCCCACTCACCCTTCCCCACCTTCCCTCCCAAGATTCTGCACTCTGTTCCATGCTTCCATGTCTCTGGATCCACTCTGTTCATGTCCATCAGTTTATTTTGTTAATTAGATTCCACATATGAGTGAGATCATGTGATACTTGTCTTTCTCTGACTGACTTATTTCACTTAGCGTCATTCATATGATGATTTAAATTCAAAGAGAAATCTGTAAAACTAAAGACAATGTCAGTGCTTATTATGTTATCAAATGAAGTGGCAGGAAGCTCTCTGCATGACTCAGAGGGATTCCTGGGACTTATCTTAGGAGACTGTTTTCTCATGGACAGTTTTAGCTAGGGATGTACTGTATTCATTTGTAACTCAGATAAAAGACCAATGCAGGTATTTCTGGATTCTCATCTCTTCTGGGCAGATCTTTTAGTGGAAAGTTAGAGACCCAAGCTTCAGTCACTTTGTCATTCTGCTCTCAACATGTGGTACTCAAGGTTGCTCTGAGGGTTATCTTCATTCCAGCAACCAGGAAGAGAAGGACTGCATGTGGTAGGCTTAGGGACAATCGAAAGCAGCATAATGGAAGTCCTCTCTTAATGTCATTGATATGTTATGTGACTTTAAGTGAATGACCTGTAATGAAACTAATCTTACCGTAGGCTAATTGATATAAACAAGAATTAAGTTCCTATGGCATCTCATCAGAGTTATAATGAGATGACATTGAACAAGGACCTGCTGCATATCAGTTAGTTTCTTCTGTTTACTTTCTTCAGAATTCAAGTGCATGGCAATACCTAACAGCAAGAGGCCAGGAAATTAGTCTAGCTGTGTGCCAACAAGAGAAGTATGTGGTTTTGGTGATAAGCTAGCAGTCTCTTTCATGCTGAGTGTATATGTAGCATCTTTCTTACTTTTGAAAACACCTTCTTCTCTGTGAGGAGAGTGGTGTGGTTGTGAAGGATAAACTTTGCTTAAGTGAATGCCATCTGTTGTGATGGGCACAGTACATTATGAACATGCAAGGCCTTCATGCCATGCAGTGCCAACAGTCTCTGTGTGTCTTTGCTGGTGCCAGCAACTTTATGTCCTGAACAGCATCTTAGACACAGTGCCATGGAGGATAAAGGTCATGGTTAATGTGATATAAACCTGGATGCAAATTTGGGATCCATCACTTAGATCTTAGTTATCTTGGTCAGATCACTTTATATCTTCCAAAGTTAGCTTCTTCATCTATAAATGAGGTATAATGTCTTCCCTATGGGCTTATTCTGAGGATTTGAGATGCTGTCTGGCACATGGTAGGCACTTAATAATTGGTTGTTGTTTATTATTATTACTATTATATAACCACTGTGCTTTCTTTTCTAAGCCCAAAGGGCATGGGTTAAATTGTTTTCAATGTCTTGCTTTATCTTATGTGTTCTATTCTTATAATACTACCTATTAAAATCATTCAGGTTTGAAATCTGGTCTCTGCATTTAACTTGCAAATACTAGAGACCAAGAAAAGAACTAATAATGGTAGTAGTAATAGTAATAATAATAATAATAATAATAATAATAATAATAGCTTGTCATTATCTTTGTGATTAATGAGCCATCTGCCTATCTCTTTCCCAAGGTTTAGAATAGAGGCCTGCACCTACTCATGCCATGCTTGAGATGGTTGGAGATGCGGTCTTTATGGAACTATTTTGGGGTTCCTCTTCCTTAGTAATTGGTTACTGCTCTCTGCATGCCCTCAGACCTTCCCTACTTTCAGATGCCTACCCAATCTCAGGTAGGAGAACCCTTACTTTCTTCCTCTTGCTGTGTTTGTCCCTTTCTCACCATTCCCCCTTGAGAAAGTTTCTACCATACAGTTTTAGTAGCTCATTTTCTAGCTGTTGTTCTTAAGGTTTTGCTTTTCTGCAACTATGTGGCAGGCAGAAAGTGGACTTGACAGTTAGAATCAGGGTGACTTTATGGCTTCCCTTGATTTATTGTAAGAATGGTCCAATGCTTGAGGGAGATGAGGAGAAGTCAAGAATCAAGGTCTTGTTGAGAGAGAATGTCGGGATCCAGCTTTTGCTTTTCCCCAGGTACAAACGATGTTACTTTTCCATTGAGATGTCAACCACAGGTATGGCCTCGTTGGCTCTGCCTCTTGGGTGAGCAAACTGTAATTTATTTGATAACTTTTTCTTTTGAACTAATTTTAGACTTAGAGGGAAGTTGTGAAAGTGGTACAGAGAGTTCTTGTATGTCCCTCACCTAGCTTACTGTAATGTTAACATCTTACATAACCATGGAAACATTATAAAAACCATGGAAACATTATAAAAACCAGGAAATTAACAGTGCTGCCAGTCTACCAACCAACCAAATTACACACTTTATTTGAATTTGAATTTGACCAGTTTCTCCACTGACACACACACACACACACACACACACACACACACACACACACATCTATATATTCTCTGTTGTAAGATCTTGCCCAGGATCACACATTGCATTTGGGGTTACTATTTCTCCTTAATCTCCAAAATGTGACAATTCCTCTGACTTTCCTTGTCTTTCATGACTGACACTTTTGAAGAATACTGACCAGTTTTGTTATAGAATATATCTCAATTTGAATTTATGACATTTTCTTGTGATTGTGATGCATTTTGGGGGACAAGGATACTATAGAAGTGATGTTATATCTTCTCTATGGCCAAGGAGTTCCTAGTGTTGATATATCTTATTACTGTCACGTTAACCTTAATTCGTTGGTTAAAGGGAGCCTGGCTGTTTTCTTCCCTGTAAAATTCTATTTTTCTTTTTGTAATTAAAGGAAGCAGTAATTTACAGAGGTCTTTCCCAAGCCTGAAATGGGAGACTGCCTTTGAGTCTTAGAATGAGAAGGTGTGCTCCTGTTGACCTTTTTGTGAAAGAAGGACTAGGATGGGGAGTAACACGTAGACTTATCCTAACCCCACTTCTCTCCCCAACCTCTTTCTTCACCTCACTTATCTAACTTCCTTGTGGTTTAAGTAGGCCAGCAGAGTTTCTTTTTATATTTCATTGCAAGGTCTGTTAAAGGACATGCTTAGCATGAAAAGTAGTTTTTCTAGGCCTCTGGGTGTGATGGGAAAGGAGGAACTCTTCTTAAGAATGCATTTCCAAGGTAGGCAGGGATATAATCTATGTGACTGTGAAATTCCCGGTATGGAAAGCAATTACTTCACCATCTTTTAGGAGATTTGATTTTGAAATTTCTTGGCATTTTGAAAGAAATTACCTAGCAAATGCTCTCTGGTTGCAGAGAAAATTTTAGGCACAGTTTCTGACTCCAAGAACATACGAGTCAATCTCTGGTCTCCTCTTTGGCCTTCTTCTCCAAAAGCAGAGAAGACGACCTCTGAAATGCCTCCTGCTACCCAGTGCATTTCACCTTCAGTCCAACCTGCACATCTCAACAGCTGTACTCCACTTGAAGATCTAGATACAGATGGTGTGGCCTGCAGACCAGCAGAGCAGCACCACCCAGGCTTATTGGAGGTGCAGTATCCCCCAGCTCAGACCCACTTAATCAGAACCTGCATGTTAACAAGGGGACTCACATGCCCCTTAAAGTTTGTGGAGCACTGTTTAAAAATCCTCACTTCAGGATATGTTTTTATTGATTTTAGAGAGGATTAGAGAGAGATATATATCACACATTGCATTTGGTTACTATGCAATGTGTGTGAGAGAGGTGAGAAACATTGACTGCTTGCCTCTCATACACTCCCTGACTGGGGATCAGACCTGCAACCTAGGTATATGTCCTGATCAGGAGTCAAACCCTCAAACTCTTGGTGTATGAGGACAATACTCCAAACAACTGAGCCACCTGGCCAGGCCTTAAAATACTCTGTGTTCACAGAGGCTCCACCTCTCAGATGCCTGGGTGGTCTGAGCTGGTCAGGGATTAGGATGAAAGCAACTTGAGGATGGTGATGGCAGGAAGCATCCTCAGCCCGTAGCGAGCATGATGGAGATGGTGAACATAACAGGAGCTTGGGCAGTGCAGTGAGAATGGATGAAATTTAAAGCCTATTAGTGTTTGTGGAAGGCGAGGGAACTCTGGCTACACCAGCTTCCTAAAATTTTATCAAATGCAAGAGGCAGTCCTGAAGCCCCTCATCTGCCTTGTGAACTGTCAGAGATTAGGCTTAGATGCTCCATGTTTGCCCAAAATGAATTACTCTAAAACCAGTTTACCAATAGACAGTTTACTTAAAGATAATTTCCCCTAATATAGTCTATATATATAAATGCCTAAGCGACCATTGTGACCAAATGACTGGAGCAACTGGTTGACCAGTTGCTATGATGCGCATGACCACCAGGGGGGCAGACGTTCAACGCAGGAGCTGCCCCCTGGTGGTCAGTGCACTCCCACAGCAGGAGCGCCACTCAGCTGACCTACCCATCCTGGCAGCCCACCAGCTTGGTGGCAGCCACTCACTCCCTCAGTAGTCCTGCAGGTCCAATCTCCAGAGAATGGGCCAGGCACCGATGACCGAAGAACCAGTGCCACTGGCATGATCCCGACAGCACCTCTCACCTCCTGGAAGTCGGCCTCGGCACCATGGCCACTTCCCCTCCCTAGATGCTCCGCCAGGAAGAAAGGATATAAAAGCAGCTGCCAGGTGGCTCCCGACAACCAGTGCGAACGTCAGTGGGACAGATCTGGATCCCAGGCCGGTGGCAAGGGCATCCCACTGCCCGCCTGGAGGGCCAATCACATCCCAGCCCCCCCGCCCCCCCCTTGGGACCTCTAGTATTTACATAAAATTCATGTTTGTAAAATTTGTAACAGTTCAAATGTGATAGGAAGGCAAAATGGTTTTAATCAAATTTGGCTTTAGATAAAGCTGCTTCAGCAAATTTTCACTTACATGCATTAGCCCTAGGTAAATTGATCTTAGACAAATACACCTGATGTGGGTGTCCACTTTTGAGGAGGAGACTAAATGTTTAGTCATTTCTGCTAGCGTGGGTTCTGGCAAATCGGAAGGCTTCATAATGGCAGGTGGGCTAGGTGGGCTACACTTGTCTTTGTAATGACCCACTGAGAGAGTTAACATGTAGCACATCCCCATTGGGTATCTTGCTATGAACAAATGCTACCTAGACCCATCTAGGCCCACTTCTAGGCTCTTCCCTAAGTGCAATTCTTCTCGGCAACCCTACACACTGATGAGAGAGATACTTTATAATGCTCATATTTACTTGGTGCTTATCACCACGTTGCCTTATTTCAGGGTGACTTAAGCTGGTCTGCCTTTGTCGTAGAACCATGTAACTTTCCTTTACAGTACTTCTCTATTTCCAACTTTACATTTAGTAGAGTGATTATATTGTTAATGCTTGTCTCTCTACTGATAGCAAGTAGAGAGAGAAGCATGAGCCATGTCTGTTTTTGCTTATGATTGCAACTTCAGAGCTTAGCATAGAGCCTAGCATATAATAGAGATTTAATATTTATTTTTTTGGAGTAAATGAAGGAATAAGTTAATGAACCTCTGGTTTTCACTAACAGTAATAAATTATATATGGCACACCTCACAGCTTATTGCGACACATCAAACTATTATGACATTGAAGTTGAGAATTATTGTAGAAAATAAAGTTCCTTGTCAAAAGAAACATTTGAATAATGATAAGAATAATAGTTGGAATTATTGAGTTCTTACAGCAATCCTGTTATGGTATGTACTTTCCATACACTATACCTCACTATATATTTCAGTGAGAGCTCAAGTCTTCCTAACAGAGGCAGCCAGGGATCACTAGACCATGTTTCCTAGGGCACTCACACTCAGCCTCCAGTACTGAGGAACCATCAGCACCACCACGGACAGAGGAGGCTTCTATCTGGGGTCTGTTCTGTGCCACTTATTTCCAGCTCAGAGTGGCTGGCCCCTCTCAGTGCAACTTTGCTAAGAGCCTTCCCAGTGACTCTTCAGTTTGGGGGTTAGTTTCAGTTATGTACTGGTAAGTCTGTGTTCATTCTCATGATCTTTCATATGCGTGAATCTGGCTCAGGCATCTCTGTCCTAGCTTTGTCTTTAGTCAAATCATTTGACCTCTGTGACTTGGTTTCTTCACTTGTTAAATGAAGATAATGCTAGTTCCCGTTCATAGGATTGTTTCAGGAATTCACTGAAATATTGTACATGAAACACTTATCAGGCTGGCATATAGTGAGAATGTGATAAATGTTGGTAATTTTTATGAATAGTATATTATTTAAATGGTGTCTTTACTAAGTTACCTCCTTGATAAGGAACTTTTTTCTACAAGAGTGATTCTCAACTTCAATGTCAAAGCAGTTTGATATATCACAATCAGCTGAAGATGTTCCATTTATAATTTATTACTGTTAATAAAAACCAGAGATTTAATAATGTAGTCATTTATTTCATAAATAATAATTGAGTTTCTACTATTTTCTAGGCCCTAAGATGCAATAATGAGCAAAACCATGCATGGTCTGTATATTCATAGAGCTTGCAATCAGTGGGAGAGACAGATCTTCTGTATAAGTAGGAGCAGAGATAGGTACTTGGAAGGAAAGGAACATCGTCCCATTAAAAACTCCTGGGTGGTGGAGGGGCATTCATATCAGTGAAGTCTTCTTAGGAGGTGACACTAAAGGTGAGTGAAGGATGAGTAGAAGTTAACTAGGTAAAGAATGGGAGTAAGAGTGTTCTAGACAGTAGGGGTGGAATGTGCAAGTACATTGTGGTGGGAGGGAGTGTGGTATGTTTGAAGATTTGAGTGAAGGTTGATGTGCACAAAGCAAAGTGGAGAGTGTACAAACTGGAGCTGCAAATATGGGTGGGGCCAGAACATGTGGTTTAAGAATTCTAGTCATAAGCTCAATTAGCAATGAGAAGTCATTGGTGGATTGCAAGCTTGAGGGTGGGAGGTGGTTGGAATGGATGGATGACACGGCTAGGCTTTTGTTTTAAAAAGTTGACTTTGGCTGTATAATGAATTGAAGGGGACCAGAATGGATTCAAGTAGATCAGTTTAGAGGTTATGCAATTGCTAGTAAAAGAGGATGGCGGTTTAGATAAGGGTGGTAGCAGTGAGGAGGTGAGGAATAAATGGATACAGATAATCTAGGAGCAGAAGCAGTATGACTTGCTGATGGGTTGCACAATTGTCATGGGGGAGGAAAGTGACAAAGGCAATATTTAGGTTTCTAGCTTTAATTTTGATAAGGATATAATAGATGAGGACCAGGTTTTGGATGAAAGATCAGGAGTTATGTCTCGAGCTTAATGAGTGTGAAGGATCCACGTGGAGATGTTAAGTAGACAGTTGGCTATTCAAGTATACAGCTTAGAAGACAGGTCTAGACTGGAGATATATCTAACAGAGTGGAGTCAGGGTACATTAGAGCACTGATTTGATGTGCTTGCTGAGAGGAGGGAGAAAGGACCAGAGTTAGAGGTAACATATCAAAAATTTTGACACCTTTGGGAGTATTTCATGCCTGTGAACATGCCTGTCTCTTTGTCATAGTAGAAAGTGGTTTGAGAAATACTAGGCTACAAGATAAGGGCCATATGTCAGAGATTGGTTCTGTATTAGCCCCCTTTGGCTATTTCCCAACTCCTCTGCTCTCTGCTCTGTACAAATGCCGTTTCACACATGTGCTTTTTCTGTTTCCTGAGAGCACCAGACACATTTCTTCTTCCACATCCTTACTTCCATTTCCCCCTCCTTGAAGTATTTTGAAGTATACCAAAGATCTTGTACTACTCAGCGCTTGATACTTACTTATCTCAACGTTTAGTACCGCCCCTTGTATGTGATTTTCAATCTTGCTTTCACAGTATGTAAGCCTGGCTTAGCCTTGAGAAATGGACCTTTTAGTAGTTGTAATCCGGATTTGTGCTATAAAGAAGCAAGTGATTTTAAGTTTGAGTGAGAGAACACGAATTAAATAATATTGAAAACTGTAAGGATAAAGAGGAAGCTGTGTGTAGAAGGATCTCTTGTTATAGTAAGTGAAAAGATTAAGGTGTAGAACAGTGAGGCTACTATGCAGCCATCTGTGTTATAAAGGTGGAGAATATATTCATATTTGCTTTTATAGCATAAGAAGCTCTGAAGAAAGAATAGTCTGTCAAATTATGCTGAAACAATTAGACATCTTTATACAAAAAAATGAACGTTGACAAAGACTTTATACCTTTCATAAAAATTAACTCAAAATGAATCATAAACCTGAATGTAAAATGCAAAACTATAAAACTTCTGGAAGAAAACATAGGAGAAAATCTATATGACCTTGGGTTCAATGATGAGTTTTATATACAACACCAGGAGTATAATTTATGAAAGGAAAAGTTGATAAGTTGGATTTTACTAAAACTAAAACCTGCTCCTCAAAAAACATTAAGAAAATGAAAAAACAAGTCACAGATTGGGAGAAATTTTTGTAAAACACACATCTGGTAAGGGATTTATATCCAAAATATACAAAAACTCTTAAAACTCAATAATAAATAGGTAAACCCATTTAAAAAATGGGCAAAAGATTTGAAGAGACAGTTCACTAACGAAGATACTTAACTGACAAACTTATAAAAAGATGCTCATTATTTAACATTATGGCAATGCAAATTAAATATGAGCTACCATTACACACTTAGATTAAATGATTAGAGTGGCTAAAACAAATGAAATAAAACTGACAACACCGATTGCTGGTGAGGATGTATGGCAAATCTCATTTATTGTTGTTGGGAATGTAATGTAGTCCAGCCACTTTGGAAGACAGTTTGGCAATTTTTTTCAAAGCTAAATGTAGTCTTACTATACAATTCAGTAATCACACTACTAGAAATTTACCCAATTTATTTGAAAATGTATTTTTGTACAAACCTGCATACAAATATCATGAAGCTATTTTTATACACAATCACCCCAAAACAGGAAGCATGCAAAATATTCTTCAACAGGTCAATGGGTAAACAGTGGTACATCTATACAATGGCATACTATTCAGTGATTAAAAGGGAGACATGAATGAATCCTAAATGCATGTAGGGATTTTTTTCCAAAGAGGACAGTATGGAAAGGAAAGAGGGGTACCTTTACAGTAGAAAACCTGACAGATGCTACCTCAACCAGGTAGGTTAACACAAAGATTAACGTCAACACTGATGATTCATGTTGATAACCTGTATCCTTGATTTAATGTGATGAGAATTACACTTCTGTAGCCTTTCTTCCAAAAACCCACAATCCGAGTCTAAGCATGAGAAAAGGACAAGTCTCAGGTGGGGGAAATTCTACAAAATTCCTCATCTGTACTTCTCAAAATCCTCAAGGTCATAAAAAAATAAGTCAAGTCTGACCTGTCACAGCTACAAGGAGTCTAAGATTTTATAACTGAATCTAATGTAGTATCCTGGTGGAATTGTGGGGAAAATATGATACTAGATAAAAACACAGATAACCTGACTAAAGTATTGACTTTAGTTAATACTAATGTATCAGTATTGGTTCATTAATTGTGATAATTGTACCATATGAATGTGAGATGTTAACTTTGCAAAGTACCATGCTTTTTCTCTGGTCTCTCAACACTTGGGAAAGTTAGATGCCAGCCTTTACTTCAGTAAGAACAGCATGGCTGCTCTCATGCTTTTAAAGGCTGCAATGGAACTGTTTTGAATAGGTGTAAAAAAACTTATTTTTACATTTCATTTAACAGTGAATGTTTTATTTTCAACAACAGAGGCAGTTTGTAATTGCTGTCACCATTGATCTTTAGCTAGATGTTTGCTAAGAGGATTGAGTATAGAACCGATACGGAAGTTCACAACTGGAAATAAAATCACCTGGGAAAGTCTAAACAAAGGAAAAGGGAAGACAGAGAAACACCTCTCTGTGAGCAAAGACAGCATCACAATTCTGAGAAGCTGTTCTTTTCCAGGGATGCAGAAAGAAGAAGGAAGGGTAATCATAATCACCAGTGTTATAATCACAAATAATCACCAATGTTATGTCATTTCTTTCTTCAAAAGAAACCTCTGAAGCCCTAACTGGTTTGGCTCAGTGGATAGAACATCAGCCTGTGGACTGAAGGGTCCCGGGTTCGATTCCTGTCATTGGCATATACCTTGGTTGTGGGCACATCCCCAGTAGGGGGTGTGCAGGAGGCAGCTGATCCATGTTTCTCTCTTATCGATCTTTCTAACTCTCTAGCCCTCTCCCTTCCTCTCTGTAAAAATCAATAAAATATATTAAAAAAAGGAAACCTCTGAAGTAGATATGATTTTCTACTAGATGGAGAATGAAGGCATAGGGAAATGATGTGTTTTATTTCCATTCACACAGGGATTAAGTGGCTGAGGCAGGGCTTTTGAAGCCTTTTGTACACCAGGCACAATTTTTGTAGATTAGTCTTTCTGCTACAACATATAGCTCTGAATGAAGGAAAAAGATTTGGGGAATAAAGGGAAGTCTGTCCAGGTAAATTAGGACATCTCTTTAACTTAGTCAGATAACTGTAGACTGGAAGACAACTTAGCACTAGAAACCAAAGAATCTGATGTATAGAAGGATTGTTGAAGTGGTCACTTCCATGAAGTTTGAGGCCAAAATGTTGGGACTTGACACAAGAAAAATGATGGGTTAGTTAGAAAGATATCAGTGTATTCCTTTGATATTTCTTTCTTTAAATAGCTACAGAAATCCATGCATTTTAAAATGTATGATTTATTGATGTTGTTTAAGTTGCATTATTAGGGCAGAATTCCATTTTTGATGTTAGAAGAAAAGGCATAGTTATAAGTCTGTGAAGCTGTAAGCAGAAAATTGGCACTTTGTGATTTGATCATTGGCCAATGACCCCAAGCATTTAGTAGGGATATATCTAAACTATAGTTTCACTTTTTCAAGGTTAAAAACATGTATATGTGAACTTACAGTGTTCCAATTTCTAGTGTCATGTAACAAGTCATCCCCAAACTTATTATGCTCACAGATTCTATGCATCAGGAATTTGGACAGAGTCCAGAAGGACTGCTTGTCTATATTCCACAGTGTGTGGTTTCAGCTGGGAAAACCATCTGGAGGTGTATTTACTCATAGGTCTGGCTTATACTGGTGGTTGCCTGGGATACCATTTGGCTGTCAACCAGGGTACCTATATACAGCCTCCCCAGTCTGGTTTGGGCTTTCTTACAGCATGGTGGCCTCAGGGTAGTCACACTTCTTACAGTGACTCGGGCTACAGGCTCAAGTGTTCTGGCAAACAAGATAGAAAATGCATCATGCTTTATGGCCCAGCCTTGGTAGTCACCCAGCATGACGTTCTTAAAGCACTGACAAGACCACCTAAATTCAAGTTGTGGGGCATAGATCCCATCTTTCAGTTGGAATAATGTCAAGATTACATTGTAGAAGAGTATGTGAGGTGGGAGATGATGTTGTGGGTATTTAAAAAAAACCCAGACATTTGCCAAACAGAGTGTTTAGTCCACACAATGGAGATTATCTGTGTTATACAGGACAGGAGATGACTGTATTCATGCCTCCTGGAATTTCTATTTATAGTCTAGCAATAGCTTCGTGTCCATGGTTACTTCTCAGTCGTTGCCTTTCCTCAGTTTCATGTTCCTGTATCTCTCTTTAATGAGTTAAGGTAGTCTATCTAATAACCTCTAAATTGAAGAACCGCTAAATCTCTGTGGATTATTATCGTTAACAATTTATTTTAGTTTAGTTCTAGTTCAGTGTTAGTTAGAAATGGTGTCTCTGCTTCCTACAGTTAATTAAGGACCCAGATTTATTTATTTTTAATGACACCACCACTCACTAAGGCTTCAGAATCCTCTATTCGACCCTTTGCAACTGACCGGGGAAGGCACAGCCTCTTAACTCCCTAGCCTGGGCCACACACAGCACCTCTGCTCATGTTTTGTTGGTGATCACTAGTTGTGAGGTCCCTCTGAGAGTCAAGGGGCCTGGAAACTATGGTCTCATGTGTACCCTGGGAGAAGGGCAGGGCATGAATGTTAGCTAGGCCAGCTACATCTTCCACCTCCTGTCCTCTCATCACCAGGCTGCTAATGAGCCTGGAACCTGAGAACTGTCAGAAGAGTCCAAGGTAGCATGAAACTAACTGACCAACCAATTATTAGGTTTCTTACAGAGTTTATCAGTTTGCAAAGTAGTGTAGGAATTTAGACCTGACCTGGACCTTAAAGATTATTGAGATATATTGATTCAGACTATTTTTGTAAGGGGGTCTCTTTTATTCAAGTGAGATCTTATGGGAAACTCCAATTTAAAGAACCAATGAGAGTGAAGCTTCTCCCTGCCCTGTCCTTTGTCCTGCCTTAGACTCTAAGGCCCTTCCCAGGAATCCCAGGACATTGTAGATCAGATCTACTCACTTTATTGGACAGGAGAAACTGAGGCACAGAGAGGCATGGGCATATTTCATGGATGTCTGTAACAGATTTACAGTTGAAATTGAGTCTCTGCATCCTGGGGCCAGTGCTCTTTGCACTACTATGTATTTACTTAAATAAATAAATGTGCCATCACATTTTCCCACACAGACCACGAGGCCCCTGACCTGAAGTAGGGCACAGTATGCCCTATTGTTTTTGGTGCCTTTTCTTCATTATCCCAGCAGTGGGCAATCCCATTGATTCCAGATAGGGTCTGTCTAGCACTTGAGCAAGGGCTTAGGTTTAACAAAATTTAAGTATGTCAGTACAAGTAGCATTTTGTGTGAAAGCACTTGCTGGTCAAATGATGGGAAGGCCACGGTAGAGTTAGAATGCATGCAGAGTTGTGCGTAGCCCAGAGAAAGTGTCTTTCTGCCTGGATGATGTATTTAAGGCATGGGACCAGCATGGGAAGCATCTGAAGAGGAGTAAGGCAGAATCCTTGTTCAGGATAGCCTCTTAGTCCAGGTGGGAGACAGAAATATAAAGGAAGATGCTGTGGAGATCGGTCTGAAGAAGAGAACTTAGCAATGGATATCATTGCTGTTTTCAAATATTTGCAGGATGAACAGGCTTTTCTGGGAGCCCAAGCAGTTCATTGGAACATCACACAATGGCTGAGGTCCAAGGCTAAGGGGAGAAATGCTGCTCACACAATCTGGCTGGTGATTTCATCACTTGCCCAGCTGTCCTCGTCCACCAACCCCTGGAAGACCCTAAAGCACTTGAGGCCTGAAGAGAGGACTGGGCAGGTCAGAGAACTCAGTAGGCACTTGCTTGCAGTCTCTTCCGGGCTCTTCCTCCCCCTGGTAGCACCACAGGGCTGGTACTCACTTGCTTATAGTATCAGGCTTCTGCTCCCCCATCGTGACCAGTTGCTAGGAAGTCAAGCAGCACCTGGTGTACTCACTGCAGTGCTTCTTAAAAGCTAGTGCACATGGATAATCTGGGGGTCTTATTAAAATGCAGATCCTGATTCAAGTTGGTCTGGGTGGGAGCCCCAGAATCTGAATTTCACAGGTGATGATAATGCTCAGCTGTGGACCATACCTTGAATAACAAGGCTCTGCTACAAACCCTGAGTCTTCCCTTCAGGCTACAGCCCAGAGCCATCAGGCCAGATGACCTTCTCCTTCAAGTTGTTCTTAGGACTCAGCCTCGCATCTCGGTTAGCCGAGGATTACTGCTCAGAAATATTGTCTCATTCCCCTCCAGGCATCCATGAAATAATTTTATCCAGATAAAACTCACCCACTTAGTGGCCTTTGTCATCCCTAGGGACACTTCAGCAGTCAGCTACATTTTTTTTTTAATATAAAACACACCATCCTGATTTTCATCCAAGTTGTTTGACATACAGCACTCTGAATTTGTGTGATGCTGCCAGAAACTTACACAGACACAGGTATCCATTTGCCTAACAATAGGGAACATTTCTGATGATTTATTATTCCCCCAAGGTGACCATTTTACTCGAGGCTTTCTAAAGTGATCTTTAAAAGATCTGTTTGTGCAGATGACATGATACTGTATATAGAGAACTCTAAAGATTCCACCAGAAAACTATTAGAACTGATGATTGAATTCAGTAAAGTAGCAAAATACAAAATAAATATCCAGAAATCAGTTGCATTTTTATACACCAATAATGAACTATCAGAAAGGGAAACTAAGAAAACAGAACCATTGACAATCACATAAAAAAAAAATAAGGTGGGTTGAGGAGGTAGAAGAGGGTAAAGATAGGATAAATGGTGACGGAAGGAGACTTGACTTTGGGTGGTGAACACAGTGAAATATACAGATGATGCAAGACAGAATTACACACCTGAAACCTATATAATTTTATTTAACCAATGTCACCCCAATAAATTAAATAAAAATGTAAAAAAAGAGATCTGTTTATAATACATTGAGCACTTGCTCAATGAGGCCATAACCCCAGGGATAATGATTAAATCTGGTGAGATGGATCTCTCTCTCTCTCTCTCTCTCTTTTTTTAAATGATTCCACCAGGTGAACTCTCTGAGCATTTCTCATTGTTATTTCTATTTTATTTTTATTGTTATTTATTGATGCTGTTTCAAGGTCATGGTCATCCCCTCAGCAATAGCTTATTTGTCAAAGTAAAGTAACAGAGATTTCTCACAATATGTTACTTTTGTTAAGGTCTCAAATTTAAAATCATGCTGATTTTCTGTACAAGGAGCTGTGTTGTCTTGCGCAAGTTATTTGATATCTCTGACCATATGTGAACTCCTCTGTAATACAGGGATAATAATATCTTCCTTGAAGAAATGAAATGAGATGATGTTTATGAAAGCAATTGGCCCATTGCTGATGCTTGTCAGTCACTCAAGAAATACCTCCCGTTCCTCTTTCTTAGGCCAGTTTCTAGCGTTTTGTGGAAGAGACAAATATTTTATTTTCCTTTCTATTAGTCTCAAAGCATCTTGAGAACAGGGTCTATATTTAAATTCTTTTTTTAGTCCTTCACTGTGTGTTTAGTAACGTCTTGAATAAATTAATGAATGACCAGGTAATCTATAAGGTGTTCTTGATGTTTGAAGTTCTCTGATTGTTTGATTCTTCTAATATCCTAGCTGCTTGGAGGATTCTCCTAAAATGAAAATCTTCTCAGTTAAGGGACTTCTTCTTTTATAGTCTTATAAAATATGTATTATTTTTCTTATTACTAATAAGTATGTATGTGGGCCCAGGAACCTGCGCAATCGTATACCTGACCTAGGGCCTGATTCTTTGCCTCCTGCAAATGCGATGGGTCAGAGGCTGGACTTGACTCTGCTTCCCCTTGCCCTGCTCTCTTGGGAAGATCTCTGTGAAAGATGCTCAAGAAATATGCCTTTTTCTCTGATGTGAGATTTGCGGGTCGTGAATAATAGAGGCTGAGTTTCATGATATATTCATTTTGGTTCTCATAGAAGATGCATTTCATGTTTTCGATTAAATACGATCTGGCTAATGGGGTCAGGACAACTCAGTGGATGAAAGGAGAAGCAATAGGTCCTTCCAAGTCTGGGGATTGAGCCAGGTTACCTGTGTAGGCGAGTAGTTCTTGAGTTTATATGAATGAGTTGCTGCGAGATAGTGCCAGTTGAGACCATCCTTTCTACTTTTTCTCCTGCCTCTGAGATGGGCAGAAAACGGGTAGAAAGTACATAGGCCATCAACATGATACCTGAGTTTAAATCCTGACTTGGGTATGCTGTTGAATTCCAGAATCTCTGTTTTTAATAGTTAAAAAATAATATCAGCCTCATAGGTTTTTGTGGGTGATAAATTAGATAGTGTATGTTAAAGGCCCAATGCCATGCCTGACAGTGAGCTTAAGCCCAGTGATGATGACACATTTCAGGAGAGCACAGGAGACAGATGGGTCTGCCACCCGTGAAAGTGTCAGCCCTGCTGTGTGTCTGAGGAGTGTCCCCAAGTCCGAGCTGTGTTTTGTGACTGAAGCGCAGACCACAGTGGGGGTGCTAAGAGTTTTTCATGGATCTGGAAAGATGATCACAATCTGGGCAAAGAAACAAGTGAGTTGCATGTTTTATTACATGATGAGATGATTTGAAATTCTGGTCCATATGTGAGTAGCTTCAGCATTTCCTCCTCTACATATCTAGGAATAGTGGTCACTTACAGCTTTCTGTACAGGGAGAAGTAAAAGATAAGAAGAGCCTTACTAATCTCTTCCCTGTCCTTCACTCTGACAGTTTATTTGAATCCCTGATATCCAACATGACTTCTATTTTTCTCTAATTCTTGAAAAAGTAAAAATGGCAGTAATAAAAATAACATAAATCCATTCCACGTGAATGGTCTTTTTCAGACAATAGAAAGAGGGATCTAACTGTTTTTAGGTATTTAAGAGACACTGCCCAGTGCTTTGCTAATTAGTTTGTGGCCAGTTAGTTACATTATGGTGGATCAATTAATGCCCATTTTAGAGGCTCAAGGTGCGTCACTAAAAGGGCCTTAAGACAATAGGTGAATTGGGTTCCATGCGGTCTAATTGATTTTGGGATGTAGCTCATTGTGTTGTGTTTCACTAATTTTAGATTCTGAGTAAAGTGGTTGTAAGCTAGTAAGTAGCAAGGACTGATTATGCTTGTGATGTCTGGAAGGAAAATAAAACCAGTTTTTGTTGCTCTACATACAGCTATTTTGAACTGGAGAGCAGTGGTCTGAGGGATGAGATCCGGTATCATTACATACATAACGGGAAGCCCAGGACGGAGGCCCTTCCGTACCGGATGGCAGACGGACAGTGGCACAAGCTCGCGCTGTCAGTTAGCGCCTCTCACCTCCTCCTCCACATCGACTGCAACAGGTATGTCTTTGCCTTTGATCTTTCATCTTTCATGATCTGTCCTGGAAATCGAGCCATGGGAAAGGGGAGAAATCAAGCCCCTCTCAGCTTTGCCGGGAAACAAAAACCAAGGGACCCTCAGTGTAATTTAACCTACCGAGTAGCCCATTTAGACGTGCTGAAATGACCAACTGTAAAACGCTAAGAAAACAGTTCATTAGGATGAAACCGTATCCTGTGATTAGGAACAAACGTACAAAAGGTTGATTACAGATTGGGGAACAGTAAGTGCACTTCGGTGTACTCCAGGCACCGTCAGAAATTCCATGGAGCTGTGATCACAGTTAACTATGATGTATTGTTGTTCAGTTCATTCCCCTTGGACGCGAATAAGCCAGCCTCCCTCAGAATGAATCCGAGAAGCCTGTGCTACTGAGGCGGCTAATTCTATTTCACTTCATCAGGCACAGCTTTGCTTAAATATCTTTTCCAAATGGAGGCTTTTTAAGAGGCTGGTCTTTGAATCTTTGATACCATCCATTCTCTGCAGAGGAATGAGCCTTCCAGCTCGTTCGAGGATGACAGGACTATTTGTGAGGTCTGAGGGTTTCACAGGAGGTGGTGGGTTGGGGTGTGAAGGAGATACTGTACCCCATATCCATCATTGGTCAGGTTTACTGCCAGCTGAAGAAAGGAGACTATTGGTCTCCATTGGAGCATTTGCAGCTGGGCAGCTGGGTAATGGTGGTCAAGGGGAATGTTTTCATCTTCCCAGAACCCACTGAAAATCCTTCTGGATAGTGATCTGAGTCCTATTATAGAGAAATGTTTGCAATGCAAGCACTGCCCATGAATTGTTAGTTCTCATTAATGGTACCATCAAAGTGAAAATGACTGTTCGGCCACAGGACTTGCTCCCTTGGGCCCAGAATAAAGAACAGGCATGTTGGGGACAGCCTCCCTTCCGGAACCCAACAGAAGGAAGGATAATCTAAGGTCAATCAGCCCCACACTACACTTCTTTTTAAAAAATAAATATATTTTTATTGATTTCAGAGAGGAAGGGAGAGGGAGACAGAGAGAGAGAGAGAGAGAGAGCAAGAGAGACAGACAGACAGACAGACAGACAGACATCAGTGATGAGAGAATCACCGATCGGCTGCCTCCTGCACTCCCCACACTGAGGATCGAGCCTGCAGCCCAGACATGTGCCCTGACTGGGAATTGAACCATGACTTCCTGGTTCATAGGTTGACACTCAACCACTGAGCCATACCAGCTGGGCAGACTACACTACTGATGAGGAGATATTTAATGTATTCCCACTCTAAGTCTGTAGTCTCTTTCAGAAAAGATCTACAAGGGCAAAGAACAGAAACTAGTGTCAGTCTTAAGGGAAGTTCTACCATGTGAAGTAATTCTTGGTCCATTTTGATGTCATCTATTTAAGGTACTTTCTGGATTTCTGAAGAATTATGCATATATAATATGTGTGCACGGACAAAGTTTCCATAGAAACCACTGGCTTTTTACCCTGTAGTCTTGGTCTTGGCAGCTTGAATAAAGCTAGTCTCATGCTGCCATCTCCATTTCTACCTTCAAGAGCTCATCATCTCCTTCAATTCTCTAGAACCAAAGACTGTCTGGTAGCTCTCTTGCTCCCCCACCCACCACCCATATGCTGCCCAAATGGGAGAGCGGAGGAAGGGGCTTGCATATCCTCCTATGTCCTTGGCCAGAGAGAGGCCTCAAAGCCCTAGCTTAGTAATTCCCAACTGAGAACTCCTGGAGATACTGCTGTTTTTTTGCTATGCAATTTTTTGCTTTCTCCTTCCAAAATTCTATTCCCCTCCCCCAATATTCTTCTGTCTAGAGAAGAATAAAGAGGAGAGAGGCACCCTGGCTGGTTTGGCTCAGTGGATAGAGCGTCAGCCTGCGGACTGAAGGGTCCCAGGTTCGATTCCTGTCAAGGGCATGCACCTTGGTTGCGGGCACATCACCAGTAGGGGGTGTGCAGGAGGCAGCTGATCGATGTTTCTCTCTCATCGATGTTTCTAACTCTCTATCCCTCTCCCTTCTTCTTTGTAAAAAATCATATATATATATTAAGAGAGAGAGAGAGAGAGAGAGAGAGAGAGAGAGAGAGAGAGAGGAGATGCTATGTCTCTGCTAAGCTATGGTCTCATGACTTCAGCAATTCTCTGGTCCCCACGAGATGTCCTCTTCTCCCATCTTCAGCCACGTGTTAGCTGTGTGAATTTGGGCACGTTAATTTCTTTGCATCTCATTTTCTTTTAAAAATTTGGAAACTGGAAATAATAATACTAACATATTCTCATAGATGGGAATGTTAAATGATCCATGTAAAGTGCTTAGGGTGGTGCTTGGCCTTTGGTGTTCAATACATGGTAATTGTTGATATTATGATTATTTATTCTGCACATCTCTCGTGCCTCTTTGTCTCCAAACTTTCATCCATGGTATGTCCTTCTTGGCTACCTTGACCTCTCTACCTGGAAAGTTGAGGAGAGTATGGGAGAGCTGGAATCCACAATATATTCTAGGGTCAGCCCTATTGATAAAGAATGGATGGAGGGGATTATAAATATTTTTTCCCTTCTCTTGAAAATTTTCATACTTTCGTTCATGCCATAACATGTTGTTTTTTGTGTAAGATCTTGGAGGAGAAAAATAAAGTTGTTGCCAGTTGATGATTCATGAACCCAAACACAAATGAGTTTTTCAGAAAGGTCAGGGGAAAGAAAGGCCCGAAATGACTGGGCCATAGGAGAGGTAAATTTTGATTTTGGTGTTGGAAGTCTAGAAACATAGTTCCCAAACCAGATTGCATGTAAGAATTATTGGAGAACCTCTAAGAAAATACATGGGAAACCAGGCCCCATGTGACCCACTGGATCAGACCCTGAGGGCTGGAAACTGAGAAGGTATATTTTTAGCAAGCTCTACATGTAGTGTTTAACGCAGGCAGTGAGACTTGGTGCATGGACTGGCATTTCAAAACATGGGGTTAGCTAGAGGGGAGAAGCCAGAGGAGAGGCTGGGGTGCAACAAATAAATGGGGGTCCCTCAGAAACTAAGGACCCAAAGCAGACCCCAGTAAGGAGGAGGGAAGATTAAGGAGAAGGTAGTGCCTAGTGCACAAAACAAACTTATGTTCTTCACAGATTTTTTCCTGGTCAGCACTGGCTGAGTTAAGAGTGGCGCTAGCTCTGGGTTCCTTGTCGAGATACTGGTTTCCTCTTCCTTATCCTGGCCACCCTCCCAGGAGAATGAATTTCACTACAGCTGAATTTTTACTCTAACCTATGCATTTCATCTCATCCGAAGACACTTACTTTTTATTCCTTTTACTTTAGAGTTATGCTATCTTATTTTTCTCTACCTGTCACCCATTAGAGTTCTACCTGTTAGACGATCAATGGTGATGTTATGGAGAAGATTTATTGCGTGTTGACTGTGTTAGGCACAGTGCTAATTAAGCATTTTACATAATTCATTCACCCCACATTCAATGCTGTTATTTTTCTCATTTTAAAATGATGGAACTGAGGTTGCATTATGTGTCTGCAATTCCGCTGCTCATCAGTGGCAGTGCTAGGATTTGGACCCAAATCTGATGCATGAGTGTCTGCTCTAGCCACTCTGCTCTTCAGCCCAACGGTGGGGACCATTGACCCTGGACTTGGAACTGAGGAAAGGCAAGAGCCTGGTGCAGTGTGAGCAGTTTGCTCCTTTCTAGTATTTTCCTCCTACGTGTTTTATGTTGCTGATCATTGGAGTTGTTTAGTAAGATGTAGAATCTTATGAACAGAACCCATTGCATTGTCATGGGCCGGGGAAGGACCCTACATTTATTGGGTACTTACAATAGGCTAGTTAATGTCCTCGGCATGATATTCCTTAGGAGAGCCATGTGGGGACACTTTTATTAGTCCCAGATTTGAAATTAGAAAGGCTCAGAGAAGATAAGCAACTCGGTCTCAATCACATAATGTAATAAGCATAGAGCCAAAACTTTGAATTGGGATCTAACATTAGCCTCCCCACCCCTCCATGCCCCTGTGTAACTCATGTACTTCCCAATACATAGTCACGGCCATACCAGGGAGCCTTTCCAGGGGAGAGCTGCTGCAAAAGGTGCGGGGACCATAAGAACATGTGAAAATAGGAGGAGATGATTTCCCAGGTGCCTTCATTGCTCCGAGGCACGGCACGTGTGGCAGGATTTTCCACCTCTTTAAGGATAGAATTGAGAAACAGAGCCTTTTCTGACCTGATTACACAAATTGTCAAAGGAAAGCGACTGCTATTTTTGTCAGCAGTTCAACCCTTTCTGCCTACTACTTGGACTGACACCTTTCTCTCGGCTTCAGCTGTTTAGCTGTGCCTAACTAAAAGCTCCCGAAGTGTGGGTAGCGGCTTAGCTCAAGCTAGAAACATGAAAGGAATCATTCAGTCGGGTGGCCAGACTGCTTATCTCTACTGCCATAGGTTTTCCTCCTGCTGCCTTTATATTAATAGTTTCCAACAAAGCCTCGAGAGGCCTGGCCTCACCTTCCTCAGATTCTCCCTCTCCATTCCCAGCTCACCCTGCAGCCTGTCCCCATCTCTCAAAGCCCAGAATCCACTGATGCGCGATTAGTGCCCGACTGTTCTTTTTTTTTTTTTTTAAATATATTTTATTGATTTTTTACAGAGAGGAAGGGAGAGGGATAGAGAGTCAGAAACATCGATGAGAGAGAAACATCGATCAGCTGCCTCCTGCACACTCCCCACCGGGGATGTGCCCGCAACCAAGGTACATGCCCTTGGCCGGAATCGAACCTGGGACCCTTGAGTCCGTAGGCCAACGCTCTATCCACTGAGCCACACCGGTCAGGGCCCGACTGTTCTTTCTCCTTCACCACAAAAGGAATTTTCGTTCCTTGTCTTTATTTGGTGACTTTTAATGATCCCTCAAACCATCACATTAATGTATTGGACACACTATCTCTGCCAGGCTGTGGAGGGTACAGAGTCCTTGCCATCGGGAAGTTCATGGCTTATTCATTCAGTCATTTTTAAACTCTGAAACCTCCAGGCCCCCAACAGTGACGGGCCCTGGTCCCTGGATTCAGAGAAAGCGTGGACTTGGACTGAGCCTTATGAGCTGGCTGAATTGACAGCGCCCATTAGCAGCTGAGCAGTGGAGAGAACTGCAAATAGTCACTCCCAGCATCTGGTCTTGAAGTGACAGTGGAGCTGAGGTTCTCAACAGCTAACGGCTGGACTCAAAGGTGTTGGTAATCAAATGTACATTCACCTAGACTTCGGCAGCACGTTTTGTCATATGCAGTGTCCTCACTCTAAGCCAACCTCCTCTTCCCTCGTGCTGGGAAAAATTCTCTCCCACAGTCACATTGCAACAGAGCTCCGAACTCTGGCCTCATTAGTTCAGACTGTGCAAGTGTGTGCAGTGCATGTGCGCACACACACACATGTGCACACACACACTCCTGCATCTTGATAGTCACTCTGACAAGGGGTTAACTCAGTGATTTTAGTTTAGACAATGAACCTACGTAGATTTTATGTGTAACACATGCTGTTTTTTCACTGAGGAGCACATTCAATTTTTGCAGGCAGAATCAGAAAAATTAACTTACTGCAAGTCACTGAATAAGTCAGTAATTCAAGGTGTCTGTCTAACATTTCAGAGTAACTCCAGGATGTGAGCATCTGCTTATAGCTCTAGGTTTTCATTATGAACTACGAGGATATGACATCTTCCTTTCGAGGGAGCTCCTGAAGTATTTACTAACATCATCTTGTTAGACCTCCCATTCCCTAAGGTAGTTAAGCGACATGTATAATGTACTGCATTGATTTCATACCAACATTTTCATTTACAATCAGGAGAGGGAAATTAAGAAATGACTATCAGAGGTTACAACTTCCAAGAGAGCCGGGCCAAGACTCTCAATCTCCTGGTTCCCCACTGATATATTATTCACGTCACAAACAGGAACACATGCCCAAGACTCATCATCAAATGAACTACAATTTAATTGAGGAGCCAGTGTATGCCTCTTGTCCAGCTAACCCAACAGCTCCAGATCCTCTGTCCAGAAAGATATGACAAGCGAGTTAGGAAGACAGGATATCCCCGTGTGTAAATTTAAGTAACAGTGTAAGAGATGTCACAAGGGAATACATGATGGATTACTGGATTCTTGGTAGAGACAATCAGGTCTGGGAGATCACACAAGGGAGAGCTCCTGGGGATGTGGAAGAGCCTCTTAATTTCTTAACACTCCAAGTGAGAGCATATGACATTTTCTGCAGCTTCACAGTTTTGCCACTGTGTGATTTGATGGTGTGCCAGTCACATAAGAATTGGACTTGGAATGAGGTTCATCTTGTAAGTATTACAAAGCCAATCATAGGGTCAGTGGGAGAAAAGTATATATGGGAGAGTGGTATCAAGTTGGCAGTGAGGGAGAGCCTGCATGGAGAGACAGACCCATGCCCATACCGACACAATATAGCGCAAAATGTGTCTGAAGGCATGTAGATGAAATCACTAGGAGTTGGAAATGCCGTCTTATCTTCCTTTCTACCCTAATATATCTTGGGCCCTGTGTATGCAATAAAGTGCTTTCTTGTTAAGCTACCCATGGCTGCAAGTAGCCAACAAACCCTTGTGTAAAGGGATGATTCTATTGTGTGTTTTTTTAGTCTTTTCCATTTGCAACTTTAAAAACCTGGAGTTCAGGTTGCCAGGAGAAATTTTACTGAGTGGGAAATTTCATTTGTTATAATTTCCTGGGTTGCCTAAATAAAATATGCACTATTTGCTTTTCTACTTAGAAATTTTGGCTTTTACTAGTAGCACAAAGATATTCTGGACTGAAAACTTGAGCTGAAAGAAATTAAGTTTTTATGTACCTGGGAAAGTTAGTTATTTAGCTCTCTAGGTATATAATAAGGGGCTAGGATTAGGTGATTTCCAACTTTGACCTGGGCATCTCTGAGATACTTAAGTAATGGGCATGCACTTCTCCCCCCCCCCCCCCCCCAACACACACACACCTTCAGGATTATGGAGAACAACTCAGCATGCCATCTTCACGGGGACACTTTTGTAGTAGACCACCAGGGGGGTTGAATCATCTGAATTGAAATGTGGATAGACAGTGCAACATGCTATTGGTGAGCAAAGACTACTTACCCTAGATGGCCATCTCTTTTATTCTCACGTGCACCCTCCTTGCTGGAGTAAATGCCAAATATGCATTTTTGGAGGCTAAGGGATGTTGGTGTCTTGTTCTCTCCACCTTGTGCTCTTTATTTCTTCCAGTGTTCATTGCCCCAGACATGTGACAGTGGACAGCCTTTGGGGAGGAGTGGGGTGTGGGCATGCAGGCTGCCCTGGTCATGGGGACCTTGGTAGTTTGGTGACTTACAAGATAGAGCAGTGTACTGTAGCCAGCAGATGATGGATAGTTATGCTGTTGAAAGACATAACACGTTCTCTGAAGGGGAAAAGTACTTTGCTACCAAACTGTAGAGATTTAAATAATGGGAGAGGATGAATATAAATATCAAGGTGGCCAATGTAATACATGCAAAGTTATAGATCCTTTGGCCAAGTAGGGAGTGGTTAATTGTTCAAACATTACTGTGTTGGATGTTTCATTCTACTGACTTCCCCCCACCACTTCTGCCCATGCTGTGTACCCTGTGGCTTATTAATTTCAACCTCCTTAGGTGGGTTCCAAGTTTAACTTTACCCTGTCTTGTAATGACATCAGTAGAAGACCTTTTCTCATTTTGTCTTTTCAAGAACCTTTAGTTTTTCCACTTGTTTCCTGATGGATTTAAATATACCTTTGGTTAACCATGGCCTCAATGGCAGACAGAGGTAGGAGGTGAAAGGATTAATTGAAGTGGCTGATGAATGAGTGCCCTGAATCTCACCCTAGCAACCTGCACTCTCAGGCTTTCAAAGTTGCAAATGGAAAGGACTAGAAAGAAATACAATAGAATCAAACTTTACATGGGGATTTGCTGGCTACCTGAGGTGATGAGTAGATTAACAAGAAGGCACTTTATTGCATACATGGGGCCCAACCTATATTAGGATAGAGAGGAAGATAAGACGGCATTTCCAGCTCCTAGTGATTTCATCTACATGCCTTCAGACACATTTTGGATTGTATTGTATCTGTATGGACCTGGGTCTGTACAGGACAAATGGAAGGGAAATACTAGACTGTAAGAGAAATAAATGTTTTCTTGTAGGAAAAGATATCAATGCTTGCATCTTTATTGTTATAATTTTACTCTGTCCTTTTGTGATGGATATGCATGGTTATTTTTTTTTAAAGGAAAGCAAAGAGAAAATAAAACATCAAACCAGAACAATACATATTATGAAATCTATTTTTTTTAAAAATGTACATTTATATACTAGTTGTCTCTGTTCCTTTATGCCTCACTCATTAGAAAAGAGCATTGGGGGATAAAATATGCATGAGCCATGAGAACTTTTTAATTGAAAAATATTTCCAAATATGCATTAGTTTTCTATGTAGAACAAGGGTTACTGATGTTGCCATTGAAAAGAATTGATTTTGCACACTACCGTAAAGAAATTCATCTATCTCTATGGAAACTTTAATTAAATTAATGTTATAAATAATCACAGCCAGAGCAGTTGGAAGCAAGGAAACACATTTATAGCTGTCCTTGTCTGGCTGTTTTTCTTTTAGGGGGTCTCATATGGGTGGGGTGTGAGGCTTGGAAGAAAAATATTTCTCTGCACTCTTTTCCCCTGCTCTGACCTCAAATCCAATTGACTTTTGTCCCTCAGTTCATCCTTCTGAACTTTTTGTGAGTGCCTCTCCCAGCAGTTCCAGAGCCACTAAACCAGTGGGTTAATGTGCTTGGGCCCTCACCTGAGGGTTTTCCTGGGCAATTAGAGTGGAAATAATTTCCCTCCTCCTCCCAGGGCCTGCATGATGCCACCTCTAACTCTCTTCCCCAGGAATGTCACGCTACATCTGTACTCATTAATGTCCATTAGTCTGAGGGCATCGCCTTTCCTGACAGTGAATTTCACACACAGCTTGTGGGGGGAGGGGGCTTCAGCTGGCTTCTTTGGGACACTCAGAGTGCCCTTATGACTCAGAATGGAATTTTATTTCCACCGGAGGTAAACAGCCTCAGGCTGTGCTACGTCCTGGTATGTCCTCAGCAGGACACCTAATCCACTCGGTTGCTCTTTTGCTAACACCTGCTCTCCAGCTCTGTGCTGTCACTGAAGCATAAGCAAGGAAGGAGTTGGGGAACGCGTGATACACATTTCCTGAATTCTTTGCATTTTGTCCTCAGAGGCCCAGCACCCTGCAAGGGAAACTCAGACTTATTGCTCAGCTGTTAACTGAGTTGAGGTTAGTGTTTTCTGTGCCATTAGGGATGATGTTTATGTTTACTTGATCTTTCCTACAGCCCTTGAAGGTGGGCTATTGCATCATTATGGAGAAGTGACTTGTCCAGGGGTTCACAGTAAGTCAGGGGCAGCTAGAGACCAGAGGTCCTTCCTTAGTCTTCTTTTAGGCAGTTTACTCTCTACCAGGCCCTCCACCTTCTTTTCTCCTTCTCTTCCTCCTCCTCCTTCCTCTTGTCAGCACCCCTATGTGACAAGGTAACACTTTTAACTTCTCCTGGAAAACTGTCTAAGGTAGCGATTTTCAACCTTTTTCATCTCATGGCACACATAAACCAAATACTAAAATTCTGCGGCACACCAAACAATATTTTTTGCCAATATGACCAAAAATAGGCATAATTTTGACTCATTCCCACCGGATGGCTATTGTTGTGTTGCCTGTTGTCATTTTTTTATTTGATAATTTAAGGGGAAAGAGATTGGTGCCCCTGACTAAATAGTTAGCTATTGTATGTTTTAAAAATTCCTGCAGCACACCAGTTGAAAATCACTGCTGTCAGGTATCCCATTTATAAACGGAAACAAAAGCCAAGTTTGATGTATTATTTTCTGAGACTGGGATGCTGCTCACCTCACGCAGCTACTTTCCTGTTGGATCAAAATCTACCTCGTTATACATTCCAACCACTGTTGGTCTTTAGTCTCTAGAAGGCTTATGTGGTGTTATTTTTAGATTTAAAGACTCTCCTTTTTCCCTAGAATCTAGAATGTTGATCGACAGGTTCACAACCTCAATACCACAGAGATAATGTTGGGTCAGGCCTTCGAACGGCCCGTCCTCCTCCTATGATTTGTATGCCTTGCATGTGCCTCTGTGCTGATGTGTAATGGCCAAGGACCTAATCTTAAATCATGACTGACTGCAAATGAGCCATTCGGCTATTTCTTCAAATGTGAAATAGCTGCATTACGCTGGTCTCCAGTGTTACACAGGTGGTTTTACACAGCTCCAATCTAAATTTCGATATTCACCATTTCAAGGTGGTAAACTGTGTTCTTTAAGGTGACTTCTCAATCACAAGGTCACATTAAAAACTACTGGTGGTGATATAAATGGTTGGGTGGTGGGGGACCCCATTTAGGTGGGCATTTGTTGTTAATGCTTCTTTTATTGATATCTAATTAGATACATCCTAGAGCCTGCAGGAAGGCACAGGAAATAGGTGAGCACATTGAATTCTGAGGAATTTTCATGATGGCAATTTTTCCTGGGCATTAGGGTGATCTACAAGGACTTCCCACTGCAAATCTGATCACCATATTCCTTTCCAACTCCAATATTCACATAAGCTCATTTAATGGCCTCCTTTAGTTTTAGACTAAAGGTCACAATGCTTAATATAGTATACGAAAATTTTGCAGTCTGGTGTGTGTTTCTTTATTGCATTAGATTTCCCATTCCTTTGACTTCAAGTTCTCTTAGTTTTAAAAGTGTATCATGTCCATTTAAGCCACAGGATCCCTGTACATGCTAGTTCTAGCATGTCAAGTTTGCTTTAACTTATCCTTAATTTTCATGACAAAAGAAAGAAGTCTCTTGTCTGTTTCACATTTTCATCATAGAATAGCGTTCATTTTATTCAGAGTAGTTTTTTAAAATATATTTTTATTGATTTCAGAGAGAAAGGGAGAGGGAGAGATAGAAACATCAATCACGACAGAGAATCATTGATCGGCTGCCTCCTGCACGCCCCACACTGGGGATCAAGCCTGCAACCCAGGCATGTGCCCTGACTGGGAATCAGACTGTGACCTCCCGATTCATAGGGCGACACTCAACCACTGAGCCATGTCAGCCAGGCTGTTCAGAGTAGTTTTTGATCGTTTTATTGAAGTCTGCCTTTCCCATGGGCTGTAAGCACCCCGATAGCTCACTGTTGTATCCACGGTGTATCTTATAGCCCTGTCACCTAACAGGTAGTGAACACACATTTGTGATTCCTGGATGAATGTATACATGGAAGAGCTCTAACATAGGGCTCCGTATTTGTGGCTTTTGGCTTGTGACTCTAGCCTTCTAGATGATTTCATTAGTTCAGTCTCCTTGTTCTTTGCCTTGATCTCCTCATCTGTACAGAATGGGCATCACCTCTACCCAGTCTACTTGTACAGGGTTATTGTGAAGATCAAATGAGAACCTGCATGGGAATGTGTGTTGCAAATTTTAATGTGCTTTTTAAATATCAAGCTGAAGGAATGGTGAAGTAATCCTAGCATTTCTGCTTTGAACTTTTGAGGATTATCCTTTTTTTGAGGAAGGCAGTTAATCTATAAAAGGCTTTTGGTGATTTCCCATTCTGATTCACAGCACAAAGTGAACTGTGCCTTGCTCTCAAGTTGAATTTACATGTTGGAGGGAGCTCTGGAAGGCATGAGGGAGTGGAGGCAATTTACAGGGAGGGTAGGAGCATATGCCCATCCCCGGGAGGAGGAGGGGTATGTGCCCCCTCTGCTGGAGAGCAAGCACTTTTGGGCACATGTGTTTGTGTGTTGCCTGCATGGTGGACATATCACCATCATGAAATTCTGTGGGTGTGCTTCTTAAAACTGCATTTGGGGCCCACAGTGGGGGTTTCCCCTGTTACTCATTAAATTAAACCTTTGGCAGGGTTTCATGAGTGTCCTATGCTGTTTTGATACAGCCTTATTGTGACACTCAGTGGATGTATTCTTTAATTTGTTTTTAAATTATGAAAGGTACTTGCCTGTTCCAGAAAATTAAAAAAAAGAACCACATATACAGGAAGTTATAAGAAGAGAAATTCTAAGGAACAGTGTGAAGGTTGGGGTGAAATTTTTTGCAGTATAGGTATGTTTTAGCTTTATGTAATTGGATATCTAAAACTTCTTATAATGCATTCCCCATGTAAATTACAAAATATGTAATAAGACTACTGAATAACATAAAAATATGAAAGGTGCAAGCTATTTAAAACCATACAATACCCATCACCCTGCCCTTATTCCATTCCACGGAAGTGATCATTAACAATTTTATTTCCCTTCTCTAGATTTTTTCTTTGCATATGCAAACACATTTTTTTCAATAATGAGACAGCCCTATATGCACTGTTCTTCAATATGCTTTTTCATTTCACAGAATAAAGCCCGATAGACCATTGATGAGCAGCAGGAATGTATTCAGGAGGAATGGGGGCTGTTCTGTTTCTTGTCGGAAGTCTGGGCAGCTCTGTGCCTGGCGGTGTGTGGAGCAGCATTCACCTGTAGGCCTCTAGCCTCCTACTTTGGGCTGTAATCCATGCCTCTGGCCGGTCACACACAGCAGTGACTATAGAAACGAGGCAGGGAGCCAAGTGTCCCTGCCTCTGGGTCAGTGTGCCCTGTCTCAGCCATGTAGCGAGGTGCAACCATGGCAATTAGCCTGTGCTGAGATGGGAGTTACAAGATTGAAGCGGGTGTGTGATGAGGGTCAGCTGCTCTGAGCACAGGCATCAGGCTACATTTTTGTTTGTGTGGCTGAAGGGGAGCCGATGCTGTCCTGGGTCAGGCAAGGAGTCAGTGTGCTTAGTGGCTGAGCACACAAGCTTTTGTAGTTGGACGGCCCTGGGCTTCAACTCTGGCTCTGCCACTAGCTTCGTGACCCTTGGCAAATAACTTTCCCAAGCCTCAGTCATCAGATATGGCTAATAATAATGCCTCCCTCATGAGACTGGAATGAAAAGTGACAATGTTCATGGATTTGATAGGGCTCTCCTGGTTGCAAATAACAGAGGCTTAAAATTAAGGGCATATAGTGTTCCCGTAAGCAGGAAGTATAGTGGAGACAGTGCCTGAAATGAGTTGATGCTCGGACTGTCATCTGGGCCTGTTTATACTTTATATCCTTTTACCTGTCATCCCTGGCATGCTTTCCCCTAGCAGAGGGGAAAGGGGGTCACCATGATCTTCACAGACCAATCATCCTTCTTACCATGGAGCTGGCACATTGCTCCATCCACAGAACTGAGGCACTTTGAGCAAAGAAGAGGAGGAAGTGGCCCTTGGGTAGGCTGTGAACAGTGGCACCAGCATATGAATAGTTGAGCCCCATGCCTGGAGTTCAGTCTACACCTCCATGCTGCTGCTGCTGAATTTGACCATGATGATTCTTCTGTGAAGCAGAGTGAGCAGGAGGACAAATCCAAGGAGATGATGCCAGTATCTGGTTGATCAGTGGTCATTTGTATACATGGCTCTTCAAGGTCATGATCAAATGGAGGACAGAATGTGAGCAGGTTGGAGAGGCCATCCTGCTCCCGCCTCCGCCATCCATCAGCCCTGTGTCAGGGGCAGCTCTTGTTAGGCTGTCACTTTGGGAAACCTGGTCCCTGCTCATCTGCCTGTAGCGATGGCCCTCTGGCTGGTCCTGTAAACACAGCCCTCCTTCCCACAATGTGCTATGGAGGCCCATTTTAGCCAGTGCCCGATTGCAGCTTTGCCCAGGCCTGCCTTCCCACATCCTCTGCCTCCTCCTCCTCTCTTCTTGGTCCACTGATTCCTGGTTTTTGATGCCTGCTTCTCCATCTGATCGGTTTGCTGGATTCCTTCTCAGAGCTTCATAGCTCCCCTGCCAGCCCCACTCCATAGCATCTCCCTGGCAGGACAGCCCTTTCTGTCCTCAGGGGAGATCCAGACCTTGCCTTCGCTAATTACCTGATGTTGACTCCTTGTCTTATCTTGATTTTATTTTTTATTTTTCCTGCTATATGTAAACTGCAAGTTGGATCCCCAGCTTTGCGGGGATGCTACTTACCTCCTCTGGAGTTAGAGCCATGCTGCAATGCAGTCGACATCTGCAGATGGGTGTGGGGTGTGGCTACAGTGTTTGGACAGGTTCAAGCCTTGGACTGATGAGAGGGCACAGTCCTCTTGTGGCCATGTGCAAGTCCCAGCCTGGAGGGCAGAGCCCTTCCAGCACAATTATAGCCACCAGCTGTAGTTGTAAACTTGAACCTAGGGTCTGAACACTGGCCTCACGTGCCTAAGTGATATAGGCTGCAAGTAAACAAAGCTTGATCAGGTGCATGTAATTGAGTAGGATCAAAACCCACAGAGAATGTTGTAAGCATCTTGCCATGCCCTTACTTTGCCTCGTGGCATCTGGCTATAAAATAAAGACACGGCTTGTAGTCCATGGCGCTGCTGGGTCCCCATCAGGGAAGCAGTGTCCCACCGAGTCCCAGCTTTCATTCCCTTGTCTATCTTTTCTCAGTCCTTCACCGCTCCCACTCAGGGTCACTGAACCTGGTGGAGCTGGTGCGGTCCATAAGGTGCCCTAGGGCTGAGTATGCCATGGCCGTGCCGGCACCTCACAGATGGGTTTAAGTCTTGGGGGTGACTCTGAAATCCGCAGTCCAGATTTTCGCAGAGACGAAAATGAATGCAACCTTTACCATATCCGCGAAGCTGTTTAACATACAGCCTTGCCTTAGAGCTCATGCTTGCCAAGTGCCACATGAAAAAGGGGACCCGATATTTGCAAGATGAGCAATCACTTTAGAAGGGAGTGTACTTAGGTATTGGCTCCAGTCTTCCCTCCAGGGGGAGACAGTGGATGGTGGAGAAGCTTTGAAGCCTGGGCACAGTGTCTTCTCTCTCCTCTCTTCTCCACTCTGCATTCTAGCAGGCTGCGTCCCAGCAGGCTGACCTGCATGGGCTGCACTGGGGGCTTCTTTGCCATCTAAAGTCCTTTGGATGTCATCAGCAGGGAAAATAGGCAGGAGGGAGGAGAGAGTCTCTATTCCCCTGGCTCCTTCTCTGTGGGGTTACCTTGGGTTGGCTGTGCCACAGGACTGTAAGCCATAGGCCCTATTAGGTGGCCGTTTTTGGGTTCCCTGCCTTTTCAAGCATAGGAGGGAAAAGATTCCCCAGTTCTTTATTAAAAAGTACAAACTCTGTAGTAGTGTACAACTCCTTGTTGTTGATCTACTCCCTGCCCATACTTCTGTAAATAATTCCTTTAATATCTTATAGTAATTATCTTATCCATGGAGGTTATGTTCCATGACCCCAAATAGAAGCCTGACACTTGAATAGTGTGTGTGTGTGTGTGTGTGTGTATGTGTCTGTGTGTGTGTGTGTGTGTGTATATATATATATATATATGATGTTTTTTCCTATACATACATATGTAAAGTTTAATTTATAAATTAGACACAGTAAAAGATTAAAAACTAATAAAACAATTATAAGAATATACTGTAATAAAAGTTATATGAATGTATATCTTTTCTCTCTCACTCAAAATATTTCATGGTGACAATTTCTTCCTTGCAGTAACTGGCTTGGTGTCCCTCATTTCCTTGCTGAGGTCTTCATGTAGCTTCAGTGCTCTCTGGCTCAACACACTGCTGTCCATTAGAACACATTTTCTGTGCGTGGCTTCCACCTACAGATTTAATGCTTTTTCTGTATTAACTAGGCACTTACCACATACCGTGATCATAACTTTTATAGTTTGAGTTGCAACAGCAAAACTAGCACAAATTTCTTTTTCCTTCTTTACAATTTTATGGACAGAGATTGGTTCTTACTGTAGACCTCGGTAACCTCAACATACATTCCCTCCTCCCCTTTCCTTATTAAACTGAGAAGGAAGCACTTCACAGCTTCTCTTGGGCATATCTAAATTGCCAGCATCACTACTTTTGCACTCTGGAGCCATTATTAAGTGAAATAAGTGTGACTTGAACACAAGCACTGCCATACCTTGGTGGGCAGTGTATTGAGAGTGTGGATATGCTGGACAAATGGATGATTCACTTCCCAAGTATGACGGAGCGGGACAGCATGAGATTTCATCACATGATCAGAATAGTGCACAATTTAAAACTTATGATTTATTTCTGGAATTTTCCACTGAATATTTCCAGACCACATTTGACTGTGGGTAACTGAAATCATGGAAAGCGAAACAGTGTCCTAGGGGAGAGTAGAGTACTATATTCTCTTTTCAAATTGCCAAATCTCAGTATACAGGTTTTCTTTGCTATCTGAAAGTAGAGAGTTCTTATGAAAACTTTCCTAAGCCAAAATGGTGTAAAGCGAAGACTAGCCCCTGCTTTCCGAAAGTTTGCATTACCCTACTTCATCTTTATGAAAGTCCTACATTAGTACCTGTTTTCGCTAAGAGAAATCCAAAGAGGAATTTCACCATTACAAAAAAGTCATTATTGTACTAATGCAGGCCTTTCATAAAAGTGAAGTCGTATAACACAAACTTTCAGAAAGCAGGGCATACCTGGAATGGCTATTTGCCACTGGGACCCTGACTGCTAGAGGTTCGAAGTCAGAAACCCCGAATCAATCCTGGGCTTCGCCATTTCCCAGATGTGTACACTCAGGTGAGTTCCTTAACTTCTTAGAGTCCTGCATTTCTCATCAATAAAACTGGGGTTGTAGCAATCCTTGCTTCTGTCCACCTCATCAGGAAGAAAGAAAGTGTGCTAACAACGTCATGTGAACGGTGCTGTGAAGTGGGAATTGGGATAGTAAAGGCTTTGAGGATGGAGACTGCAGTTCTCCAGAGAAGGCCTTGCATCCTCACCCTCTTACCCAGCACAGCTAAGGAGAAGCATATCCAACAGGAGACAGGAGGACAGCACCCACAGGTTGTCCTTCAAAGCCCAGCCACAGGACCTGCTCTGCCATTCACCTCAGCCCATAGGACCACCACACGTGGAATACAGATGAGATCCTTCCAATTAGTGGCCCTATTTAGAGATGACATTAGCCTCGGCTAAGATAGACTCTCCAATAAGGCCTTTGCTAAGTATAATTATGTGGTTAGAAAAGAGGAAATTGTCAAAATGGTGCTGAGAGAGGTAGATAAAATGGCTGATCCTTTAGCTTTTGGTTTTTGCTCTTCAGAGCGTGCGGTATTGGCAAGCATAAATCTTGTTATTTGTGTTCTTGGTAATCTGACACTGTTTGCTGAAAAGAAACAGCGATGGTATTTATGCTGGAAATTGCTTTGGAAGGCCTGTGTCTGAGCTTCCAGAGGGATGTCGCACTGACACTAGCTGATCACTTTTTATCATGCCAGTGATCTTGTGCTCTTTGATGGTCACTGAAGGACTTTTACTGTGGGAAATTATCTTGATCATTTACCTGTTTACAATTTTACTGTGTGTCTCATGCTCCCTGATCTCTACCCCTCACTTCCAGTAATGAAAGTCAGCAACTTGAACTTGTCTTATTTTAATGATCTGTCCCCAGCACCTGGCCAGATGCCTGACCCAGGGAGGGTACTTGTTTGGGCATTTGTTAAATTAATCAATGAATGAACAAATGAGGGAAGGAATACTATAAGTGGCTGTGGTAGTCATGAGAGAAAATTCTGGGCGTTTAAGGAGATAACATTGAAGAGCTGGGCATAAACCCACAATTTCAAGACATGGAATTGTCCTATGAAGCCAAGCTGGCTGGCAGGTCCTTCTATAAGGACCACATGGAAGCAAAGACACAAGCCAACTGTTAAAGTGGGAGAATCTACTTCCAGTAGGAATGAGGAAGGTGGAATGAACCGTGGTTTGTGAGTAAGGCTTTAGATTAGAACCAGCCTGTTGTGTTCATGCCCAGCTCCTCCATTTAGCAGATGTTTCCCTGTGCCTAAATTAATTGGAAACAGCTTTCTCATTTATTAAAAAAAAAAAGAAACAATAATGGCTTGGCCAGCATGGGTCCGTAGTTGAGCATCGACCTATGAACCAGGAAGTCACGGTTCGATTCCCGGTCAAGGCGTGCAGGAGGCAGCCAATCCATGATTATCCTCATGGATGTTTCTATCTCTCTGTCTCACTCTCTCTTCCTCTCTGAAATCAATAAAATTATATTAAAAAAAGACAATAATGGACCCTACATTATGGGTTTAGTTGAAGTATTACATGGGTCTGTACATAGATTTATCTTTGCTGTATAGTAAGCACTCAGCAAATATTACTTAATTATTATTATAATTACTACCAGTAATAATAGGAGAAGGAAAACATTAAGAAATAAAAGTCAGTGAATTCCAGCCAGTAGGTGAGAAGACTTGGGTTCTAGCTCTCGCTCTGTTACTTTGTGGCCTTCAGCCACAACTTCCCTTCTCTGGACATCATGCAAAAAGAGGAGTTTGAACTTGATGGTCTCTGGGTGCCCTCAAACTATGGTTATGTGCTTAGGCCTGGGCTTGAAGGATGAACAGTATTTGTGTATTAGAGAGTATAGCCTGCATGTGGGAGGATAGCTTTCCTTCTGATTTTCATTTTATTTTTACTATAAGGTTATTTCAGTAAGAGAAAAGAACCTCATGTCTCTTGCACCTCCATTACCTCAACACACACACACACACAACCTTTGAGCATGGAGGAGGTTCTCAAATACCCATTGGTTGCTGGGCTGACTGATTTGGTTGGGTGTTAGGGTTAGCAAGAGTCCCGAGGGGTTTAGAAGAGAGAGAAAGGAAAAGGTAAATGATCATCCCATTCTTTAATTTCTAAATTGTGAATGAGACATTTAACTTATCCTCACCCATATATACTTTAGTTAAAAAGGGGGAAATAGAGAGTGGATATAAGAAAGAAAAAGTAGGGAAGGAATAAATATTTATCAGGTATCTATTATGTATTGGGAGTTTACACAAAGGTCTCATTTAACCTTTAGAACAACCCTGTGAGATGTGGGAGTGGGTGTTCTTAAGAGATCTTTATTTCCACTTTGATCACAGGGCGGTAGAATTGGGGAGGGTTAACCCATCTAAGTCCCAGAAGTAAGAGGCAGGTTAGATGTGGACTTGAAACCCAGACCTGGATGACTCCAAAGCCATCATACTCTCCTCCTCTGGGAGGTGATCATTCTACATTTCTTCTCTCTACACACTCAGCACTTAGTCCTGTGAGTTGATAAACTCAGTGGATGAACTTGCTTCCTGCCTCACCTAGGGAATAGAAGATAACCCATCAGCACCTCCACTGGCTGGCCTTCTCCTGGCCCATGGACTCCACATCTCCTGTTACAATGCATTCTCCACATGCTCCTGTCTGGGGTCATCCCTTCCCTTGTGCAGGACACACTTCAACCATTTTCCCTGTCCTACATCTTCAGGATTTTCCATCAACAGGATGATCTTAAGTAGCAGCAATACGTTCTCCGAACCCACCATACATTAATAAAAGCCTTCCCTCAATCCCATATTCCTCTACACCTGATACCCCCAACCTCTCCAGTAAAAATCCCAAGAGGAGCTAGTAAACACTCTGTCTTCATTTCCTCTTCTTCCATTTCGTCTTGAATACACCTTAGTCAGGTTTGGGTCCCTATCATCATACCAAAGACACTCTTATCAAAGACTTCCACATTGCCAGTTCCAAAAGGTTCAATCTCAGTCTTTATCTTATCATCAGTTGCACTTGACATAATTGGTCATTCTGTACTTGAAAATTATTCTTCCCTGGGTTTTTGGGCCACCCAAAACTTGGAGTAATCTTGTACTCTTTGCTTTTCCTCACACTCTCAATATAATTTATCAGCACACTTTCTGTTAAATTTATCTTCATCATAGATCTACATTGTGACTGATTTTCACAACTATTAGCCTGTGCCAACCACTGTCTCTCATCTGTGGTGTTGCAGTAGTCTGTGACAGGTGTCCCTGATTTCACCTTTGCTATGTCCCTATTCCTTGTCTGTTCTCAACTGGTCGGCCAGAATGAATTAGATCATGACAGTCCTCTACTCAAAACTCTCCAAAGCTCTTCTCATCTCACTTAAAAGATTAAGCCATAGCATGGCCTGAAAGTCCAAGGTAATGGAGCTTCTTGCCACTTCTTCAGCCTCATCCCTTACCCTCCCTTCCCTACTTCCTTTGCTCCAGACACACCTGAGTCCTTGACATTATGTCAACATTCTACATGCATTCTGTCTTGGGGCCATTGTGCATCCACCCCCTTTACCATGTTTTTTTCCTCTTTGCATTCATCACTTCCTGTATTTGCTTGCTTATTATGTGTTTGTACCTCCCCCTCTTTTTACATTCCCCCATGATGGCAGGGATTTTTCTCATATCTGTATCTTCAGAACTTAGTACAGTGCCCACCTTGGACAGTCAGTAAATATCTGTTGAAGGAAAGAGTGAATTGACTATATAATGTTGCTGCTTTTGTATCTTATGTCACTGGTTGCTGAGCATTTTAAGTTGTATATGCAATTGGTACAAACCTAAATCTAAAAAAAAAAAGCAGATGGCATTGATTTTTTTTTTTTTTGGACAGTCAGACTTGCAAGGCCAGGGGATATGTGTGAGGATGTTTTGCAATAAATATATAACAGAACTATCTGCTGGCCTGATTGGAAGTGCTACTGGGTCTCTTCCTTGTTTGGGACCCAATCAGTGATGGGGAGTCAGTCAGATGAAACACGTGGGAGGAGGTAGAGGGCACAGCTGAGGAAGAGTACTTACAAGTCCAGCCCCATGATTTACAAATAGTTTAATATCACATAAAACCTAGGAGGCATCTATCACTTCATTTTGCAGAGAGATTGAATAACTGTGTCAAATTCTCCAAGCTCAGAAGAGTTAGAGCTGGACATTGTGACCCTGGAATCTCCTTGGTGGAGAGGAAAAGGTGAGGCATAGGAAAGTAGCTCTAGGGGTCTCTTCAGATGTTAGTGTGTGTGTGTGTGTGTGTGTGTGTGTGTGCGCGCGCGCGCGCACGCGTGCGCGCTAACTCATGGTCATCTGTCCAGAATATTCAGATTTCAGTGTTTAGTACATTTTTCAAAACATGTCAAACCTTTTTTTCTTTTGAGCCAGCATAATGCTATAGGGGATATAGAATTAAATATATATTAATATATATCATATTCTCTGAGAACCTTATAGTGTTACTTGGAACATAAAACAACACACAGACTAGTAGATTATAATACACATTAGTATCTGATGCAATGTTGAACTGTATATCAACTGTATTTTAAGTGCTGTTACAATTCAGAAGACAGAGACATCGGTACCATCCATCAGTTATGTATTTATTGTGTTTTATGTATTAGGTTCCATATGAGTTTCTGGGGATATTGAGATGATGTTGGTGATAAGAATATTAAATATTTAAAATATGATGAGCATGAGCACTGTTCTCAGTGCTTTAAATATGTTCTCTCAATTCTCACAAGAACAATATAAAGTAGGTACTATTATCTACATTTTCAGATGAGGAAACTAGAAAGCAGTGGTGCAGTAACGTATATGCTCAAGATTATATTGCTGGCAAGTGGCAGAGTCATGTTATAAACCCAGTTAAGGTGGTTAAGAGTAAAGTTCTAACCACCTGTACTGAAGAAAAGGTCCAAGTTCTTAAGGATCCCAGGGTGTAGTTGGGAGACAGGCAGGTAAGTGAGTGATTCCTGTACCTGAGTGCTAGGTGCCACTGTGGTGTGGAAAAGGGATGCTGTAAGACTGCGAGGTGATGCTGCTATTAATCTAGCTTGTGGATCATGGGGGATATAGGAAACCTTACTTCGTGTCTTGATTTTTCTAGGAAAATGGTGATTGCCTAAATCCGAACCTCTCCACATTCTCTCCAAATATGTTCACAGAGTTAAACATAAATTGCCATGTGGCCCAGCAGTTCCACTTGCAAGTATATACCCAAAGGAATTAAAAGCAGAGACTTGAACAGAAATTTGCATGCCAATGTTTATTGCAGTATTTTTCACAATAGCCAAAAGTTAGAAACTCAATGTCCATCACAGATGAATGGTTAAGTAAAATGTGGTATATTATGCAGCTATATGCAGTTTTGATATATGTTTCAGCATGAATGAGCCTTGAAAATATTAAGTAAAATAAGCCAGACACAGAGGACAACTATATGGTTCTATTTACATGAAATGTCTTAAATAGTCCAATTTATAGAGGCAGAAAGATTAGAGGTTAACAGGGGCTGAGCAGTGAAAAAATGAAGTTACTGCTTAATGGTTACAGAGTTTCTGTTTTGGGTGATAAAAAAACTTTCGAACCAGATGGTGGTGATTGCACAACATTGTGAATATAATTAATGTCACTGAATTGTACACGTAAAATCATTAAAACAATGTCATATATTTAACCACAACATAACAAAATTAGTTATGTAATATACCAAAAACCATTGAAGTATATACTTTAAATGGATAAATTGTGTTGTATGAATAATATCTCAAACTACTAAAAATTACAATGCACAAAAAAAGAAAATTCAAATCTATAAATTGTGTGGGCCAATCATGAATCTGAGAAAACTGACCTGTAAAGGCAATTCTAAGATATATCTATAATAAAAAAGCATAATATACTAATTAGATGGACAGCTGAACGACCTTCTGGACGTCATTCCAGATGTCCTTCCCAACGAAGCCACCGTGACAGGGCTGAGGCAGAGGCAGTTGGCAGGCGAAGAGTTAGGGGCAATCAGTCAGGCAGGGAGTGGTTAGGGGTGATCAGGCAGGCAGGCGAGTGGTTAGGAGCCAGCGGTACTGGATTGCAAGAGGGAGGTCTGACTGCCAGGATGTCTCTGCAGGATCGGGCCTAAACTGGCAGTTGGACATCCCCTGAGGGGTCCCGGATTACGAGAGGGTGCAGGCCGGGCTGAGGGGACCCCCCCCCCCCACACACACACACGAATTTTGTGCACTGGGCCTCTAGTCCTAGTATAAAACTATTAAATTTTAAATAAAAGAAAAATATCCTCAGGACTTCAAGGCAAAAAGACCTAATCATTTACAAAGCAAAGAAATTCAGGTTGGCATCAGACATTTATTCAGCAACATAGAAACCAAGAGAAAATGTAGCATTTTCAATAAAACTGGATGAAAAATATTATGAGAGAGCCTTTCCAGTTTAGTTGAGTCGTGGTGTGTTACATAGCCAGGTAAGTGCTAGGAAGGTGCCTCGAACCAAGGGACTAGGATGCACAGCAGCTAGAGAGTTCATGGAACTTCCAGAGGTGCAAATAGTTCAGTGTGACTGGAGTCTCTTTGAAGTGCAGAGACTACTAAGGCCGTAGATTTCATAAAGTTACTCATTTATTTATTCATTCCCTTAATTGATAGTTCTTGAGTATGATTGTTAACTGCCAGCAGTGCCATCAGTTCTGTGTCACTGAGAGTTGTTTATGAGATCTGGATGAAAAGGTGAGGAAGAGGTTAAGGAAACGAGGGAAATGTGCATGCATATCTCCATTGATACATGGAAATGTAGCATGGCCTTGACTTGAATAATGCTTCTATTATTCCACACATCCTCCCAGTTGAGAGTTTGCATTTCAGCCTTTTCCATCAACCTAGGTGTGCAATTAATCCATTGAAGAGGCAGGGAGAGCCAACCCAGTCCATCCACTGGGTAATCATGCAATCAGAGAGAGATGGCTGCTTCTAGGAACTGATCAGACGGACACGAGTGCAAAAATAAGTGGAATGAAATCCATTATTCTAGAGCATATATTCTGTGTTTGGCCCTGGCTGAGGTACTGGGGATGCCATGGCAAATAAGAGCTGGTTTCTGCTTTCCAGTTGCCCATAAATCCCTGATTACATCACAGGATGTAGGTAAGAAGATCAGAAATTTTATCTTTCATGTGCACTGGTGAGTGGGGTCCCAAGCCTTATGGCAGTTCATTTGAGGGCAGAATTGTTTGACTTTGTCTATCTTCCTGCACATGTTCTAGTTAGTTAAGACATGCAGGTTGTAAGTCACTGAAATCAAATTGAATAATTTAATGAAAATGTGGAAAATTGTAAAAAGGTTACCAGCTTATCTCATGGTGTGAACATAAGGAAAGGGATGTAGTTGGGTCACTGGAGGAAACCCAACAACCTTTCAGGTGGCTCAATATCACTTTACTTAGGCCAGTTTCAGTATTTTACTTAGGCCAGATCAGAATTGGGCAACAGTTTTCAAAGCAATTACTGTACAGTATCTCATTGAGCCTAAAAATACGTAAGTAGGGCAGACATAGTTTTCTTCTTCTGTTTTTTTACTTTTAAATATGTTTTTATTGATTTTAGAGAGAGGAAGGGAGAGAGATAGAGAGATAGAAACATTGATCAGCTGCCTCCTGCATGCCCCCTCCTGGGGATTGAGACTGCAACCTGGGCATGTGCCCCGACCTGGAATCGAAACAGGAAACTCTTGCTTCATGGGTCAATGCTTAACCACTGAGCAACACTGGCTGGGCCAGACATCATTTTCTTTATGTGAAAGGTGTGACAATCATCCCAAGTTTAGGGGTTAAATCCAGAATTTGGAACAGAGGCCTTCTGACTCTTAGATCTATTAGTTTTCTTCAAAACCTTCTTTTACTTAGCATACAGAATTTTTCCCTTCTTGTAATTCTCTCACCTTAATTTTTCTTTTATTATTCATTTTGGTTTTGGAATTAAAGGAGTCACCCCTGTGTCCTTAATAATAGGCTTGAGACATCTCTGAAAACTCTTTAATTTATACCCTGTAATCAGAACATGAAGGGGCCACAACAAAAGGGGATAATTAATGACACAAGTAGGCGATCTCAGTCATCTCAGTGATTTTCTTACTATAATCCATGAAATACGTGATCAGAAACGGGCCATTATAGTTTAAATGCTCAGGCGGAGTTTGAAAAGAATTTGAAACCATCAGACACTTTCTGAGCTTGGCATTGTAGCCTCACTGTTTTCGAAACTCCAATTTCCCCTCCACAGTGAACAATAACTTTTTGATTAAACAGCTGGCAGTTACTATTGAATGCCTCACATTTAATAACAAAAGTCTTCCCTCAGAACAGGAAAATTTTATCTAAATTGCTTTGCTCTTCTTTGGTGATTGTGAACTTCTAAAGTCTGACAAGACTGATAGCATGGAAAAAATAAAATTTTCTCTCAAGGAGGTGATGATTACTTTTTAAAAGAAAGAGCCCCAAACTAAATGAATAATTCATTGTACTTGCTGCAAAGCAGAAGTCAGGGCACACAAGTTGTCCTCTCTATAAACATTATTAAAAAACAATCAAGTTTGTATTGACACATTTATATTGGGAAGGCTATAGACAGAGCTGAGAGAGAGGGATAAAGAAGTAAACAAAAAAGCACCACTTAGTAGTCCTGGCCCTTCTTCACTAGTGTTGTCTGTAGGGGCATCTTCCATTACCCAGTGAGTGCCATGTACCCAGCACCATACTAAGTCCTTTCTATAGCAATTAACTAGTACCCCAACCCCAATCCTTTCCCACCCCCTTGCTGGCATTTCCCCCGGCTGAAAACCAACTGGAACCTAAAGGAGAGGGCACCTGTCAGTCTTCTTTGGCACAAAGCAATTCAAAAGAGGGACAAAGAGTCTATCTGGAAGGGGCAAATGCAGATGTCCAGTTCAGCTCATTTATATTTCTTCATAGCATTTGCCACTATTTGAAATTATAAAACTATTTGTTTACTTTGTTGTTCTTCTTCTCCACTACGATGCAGGATCCAGGAGGCCAGGGATATAATATTATTCTTTGTCAAAATAAATATACAATTGGCTGTGTATTATTACTCATCTATCTGTCCGTCCATCCATCCATCCATCCATCCATCCAACTATCCAACCAACCTTCCTCCCCTTCTTCTCTCCCACTTTTCCTTCCTCTATACAATTATTAATGGAGCATAGTTAGAACTCATGTACTTCTTTATCTGAACCACAAAAATCTGGAATGCTAAAGGAGTTTTCTTTGTATTTGCATTCTTGTTTGTTTTTTATTCAAACAGAAGAACATCTAGAAACGGCCCCACAGTGGAGAATGTGCCTCTCACTCACCTTGGCGATTCCCTAAGCGGAGTCCCAGCTGGTCCCTTCATAGGCTGGCCTGAATAGTGTGAAGTGGGTGGGGCAGGAGCTCCAGTCTAGCCTGCCTTTGCTGCTCAAGGGTAGAAAATGTCACATAGGGACTTCATCAGAGAGATATTTTTTATTTTTTTATTTATCTTTACTGTTCAAAGTATAACATATGTCCCTCTTTTTCCCCCTTTGACCTCCTACTCAGAGAGATTATTTTCTATAATGGGGCCAGGCTGGCACCTGTAAGTCTGATTTTATGCGGGGCCTAGGAATATGTATGCTTGAAAAGCTCACTAGAATGTCATACAGCCAGGTTTGGGAACTGCAAAGGGACCTTCTTGTCGCTTTCCAAGGTCCTGAAAAACGTAAAACAGTTCAAAGGATATGGATCCTTCCCTGAATCTTGGGGATGCCAGTGTTTTGTGCAGGGTTGCTCTGTGGTTGCATCAGGATTAGATAGAGAGGGAAAAATATTCCCCTTGTACCTCACCATACCTGCTAAACCCTGACATATTTCACATGGGCTGTTAGGAAATGGTCAATCATCAGGTCTTTGGGGAGACATCCATTTGCTCTGGGAAGCTATAAAACGTGTGAGGATGTCGCATACTCTCCATGCATGACAGATGGCTTTTGGATGTTTAACATTAATATAACAAGTAGCAGATGGAGGTTGGCTCAGAAGACCTTCGATGTCCTTTCCAACCCCGAGAATCCTGGTTATCAGTGTGTGCTTTCTATGAGCTGCAGTCTTTTTCACTTACCATAATGTGTAAGTCTTCATCTAAATGAAGAATAAAATGGCTTACAATAAATTACCACCTACTCATGAGTCTCAGCAAATATTTTGGAGGCAGCCAGCTGCTGTTAGCACAATTCTGTCTGAAGTTCTAGGAAAAATGGGACCAGTGACTATGGCTTTAGCGTGCCATCAGTGGCAACACCTAGAGGTGATTTCGGAGATGGTGACCCTCCTCTCTTTCCTATCAGATAGCTGCCCTTAAGCTCCTATTTTACAGAAATTATAAAGTTGACACTAGGTACTGTTTTCTACTCAGTTGAGCCAAACAGCTTAGAGGAAGCTTCTCTGTTATTTTTTTTTTCTGAAAATACTTCAAATTAAAGTAACCTTTTGATTATTCTGTGAAGTTAAGAGTATTGATCTTACCTAATAACATTAATAATGTTCCACTCAAAGCATTTTAGAAATTACAACGTAATTTTATTTAGCTGATATGTTTTATATATTTAGATGTCCATCAAAAACCTATGCACTAGGTATTATTAAAAGTTGGTGAATGAATAAAGTGAGGGCCCAGAGAGGTTCAGTAACTTGCCCCAGGTCATAAAGCATAATTAATAAAAGTAAGACACACACAGAGGCTTTCTGAACCTTGTTCAGTGATCTTTCTGTATGTCACTCTGTTTATGTAACCCACTGGTTGAATACTGGACTTTTAATGAGCTGACTCAACAGATTATTATAAGGCAATATGGCAGGGCAGAAATGTACATCTGGATTTGAATTTAGGCTTCGCCATTTACTGAATGGTCTCAGGCAAGTCACTTGGCCTTTGTGTACATCTGTCAATTGAGTATAGCTAGGCTTGCCTTTTAGGGTTATTTCAAGGATTATGAAGCATGGAAAGTTCTGGCGTGTAGTAGTTACTCACTCAAGGCAGATCCTATGACTTTTCAGGCAGTCAGTCTCTCTCTGCATCTCTGAGTAGGAGGTTTACTGTCCTTGCCAAGTGATCCTCTGTCATCTGCCAGGACGCCCTTCAGAGATGGGATGTTCCCTGCCTCCCCAGGTGGTTCCTTCCCTCTGAGTTTTATGATGGCTAGAAAAATTCTTATCTTGAGCCAAAAGTGCCTCCTTGTAGTTTATACTTTGTTGGTACACATTTTCCCTCTTTAGCTACGTAGGACTAGTCTCATCTCTCTTCCACATGACAGTCCTTCAAATATTTGAAGACTTTATCATGCCATTTTTAATCTTTACATCTTCAGACTAAATATCTTCTGCTTCTTCAGCCATTCATCATTTGATTTGGCTTGCGAAGCCCTCATAGTCTTTCTTGGTTCTTTGTAACGTGTGTCTGTTTATCATCTGAGACATTCCTACAACTATATATGATTATCTCTGGGCAGATTGACTCAGTAGAATGAGATAATTCCCTTCTCATGATCAGTTTAAGATCACAACATCCTTTATTGACAGCTTTATCTTACCTCCATGTTGATCAAAACAGCTAAGTATTTTTTTCAATATGCATTTCTGTTCAGCCTTAGATCACACATTCTGTCTTTGAGAAGCATAGTCGCTAAGCATGGGACCTTTCATTTTTACATGGTAATTAATTAGTTTCACTTGGCCCTAACTCCTGCCTATTAGAGTCTCTTTTAATCCTGATGTTATCATCCTTAATCTGTTATAATTGAACCTATAACACTAACTTTGTATTTTCCTGCAGATTCAATAAGCACATTTGCCAAACCATAGGTAAAATGCTAAATAGGGCAGTCTTGTATGAGTTGGTGCTTTGACCCTGACCTGTCAGCATCAGCTTGGGATGATATCTGAATCATGAACTTTAGGCAGTGTGTAAGAGATGGTAAGAGGTAGTGGAAGATAGATATTAGGGGCATTAACTATGGCTGAGAAGGGCAGTGCCCTTGGTATGCAGCTCCATATGAGAGAAAAAGGAGTTAATTAAAATTGCTAGGCAAGAAAAAACATGAGTCCTGGCCGGTTAGCTCAGTTGGTTAGAGCGTCTTCCCAATACGCCAAGGTTGGGTGATAAATCCCTGGTTATGGCACATATAAGAATCAAGTAATGAATGCATAAATAAGTAGAACAAGAAATTATTATTCCTCCCTCCCTCCCTAAAATCAATAAATAAATGTAAAATGAAAGAAAATGCATGACTTTGATAAGTATATTCTAAGTGGATGAAGCAGCTCACATTAAGACTTGATCTTCTCTGGGAAGATCTCTTCTCTCTTTGGAGGGTGTTCACCCCCTGCCCTGCCAGCAGTGTTTGTTAATCCCACTTGAACACATCGGCCTTCTCATTTGCCACAATAAGGGCATCTTGTTCCAGATTTCAACTTCACCTCTTTTTTGTTTGCATTTGTGTTGGCTCTGTAGCCAGCTGCTAAGGAACAGGTTGGAAACCTTCCGAGTCCTGCTATCTATCATTCTCCTTCTGCATGGATTTAGGCTGGAATTTAATTCTTACATATTGGAGGCATACTGTATTCATCCCTATAACCCTTCTCCCCATCCCTATAATCCTTTTCCCCATTAAGGTCTGTTTTCTCCTATACCTCACCTGAGGTACATTTTTAAATCTTGTCATTTGTTAAGTGTTATATGGTTTTGTTAAACAGATTGGTGGGCGGGGACTGCAAAGCTCCCCTTTGGTGGACTTCCTTTCATGTCTCTTCTGGTACTAGGCCTGTGTGATGTGTATTCCATGTTTGCAATAATTATCAACAGCCAGGCAATCAACATGGAAATTCAGCAAGTAGCTCATCAGTGTGCACAGTTGCCAAGCGTTCCTGTTCCTGTTGTTTGTAGTGAGTAAAGTAAGCTTTAAGGAACCATTTGTAGATTGCCATGGAATGAATACTCAACGCATGCTAGGACTCAGAATAATGCTCATGACACCACAGAAGTCTTTTATTTTTCTAGTGGAAATTAAGAACTTGGTTATTATCACATTGATGAGACCCCAGAAGGGGAAGGTTACATTATGCCTCTTTTATCATAAGGCTCTTGTGCAAAGTCACCCACCAACCTGTTAGTGAGGGGGAAGTACAATGGGAATTGCCTTGTGTTCTGTGTGGGGAACTTTCTCCAAGGAGTGCCTTGATATCACACGTGCCAGCTAAAAGGCAGTGAGGATGTGGCTGTAGCTAGCAAAGGAAAGTCATTGCAACTTTCCTCTTCTGGGAGAGAAGGAACGCTTTTCTTCAATTCCAACCAGAGCCCAAGATAAAACCTCTTCATTTAGCATCTCATTTGGGCATCACATTGTCTTATTGAACAGCGGCTAACACATGTCAATTCACATGGTTTTCATTGGAAATTCATTCTTCTGTATAATTGGGAAAGGTACCTCAGAGTCCCTTTAGAGGCCTTTCGTCATCCAGGTAAATAAAAATCCAATATTCCTTTACACGGAGTGTTGTCGAATCACTGCATCTGCTTCGTGTTGAGCTCTGAGGGTTTTATCTTTTAACAGAAAATCGAGTTCTTCGTAGAATATTGACTGGTTTTTAAGCAGGCGGGATACTTGCTAGGGAGGGCATTCTTAACCAAAGTCAAGAATAAAGGGAGGTTGTACCTTGTGAAGAAAATTCCTCATGTGAGTCCTTGATCAGTGACTGACTTTTACAAGGGACATGTCAGCTACTCTTGTTCATTCCTTTCAAGAATTTTTATAGTTGACTGAATGTTTAATTTTGCATGGTGTTGTATTAGAAATGAACTACTTACCCTTTAAAATAACACTGGATACCAATGGCATGCAAGATTCCCACAATTCTCCCAATACAGCTTAATAGGCAGAACCTTTGAGTGCAAGGCCTGGAAACGTGATGAAGTGGAAATTAGGTGTCTTTAGCAAAGAGAAAGGGTAGATTTTATATAGTTGTGGAGCAAATACATTGTATTAGAAAACCTATGGGAATGGGAAAAATTTAGGTTGATTATAATGCAGTCAACTTAAGCAGTACATGGTAGGCTTGTCAAAAGGACTGTGTTTAATCTAATTAATTTTCAAGTTGCTGACTGTTTCTCTTGGCTTTCCTGTTAGTGAGTCGTCTGCCTGACCGATTCACACTTGCCATCCCTCTCTCTTTTTTGGGTGAAAACCAGTGAGAAGGGTTCACCATGCTCTTCCTTTTGGGCTTCTTATGTAAATCTCATGAGCTGGGGATGGTGGAGGAAGATAGTTGAAAAGAGTTATCACATTTCACTTATTTTCATTGGCTGCATTTCCCCATGATTATCTGCACAAAGTGTTAAGTCTGACCTGCATAAAGTGTTAAGTCTGACCTAATCCCTCATGATTATCTGCATAAAGTGTTAAGTTTTGCGAATTGTTCATCATAAAGTCTTTCCCATAGTACTTCAGGGCTTGTATAACTACCTGACTGTAGCCCTTTCATTGTAAAGATAGTATCAGGGAACATTCATTCATTCATTCCTTCAATAAATATATGGAGTAGGCACCTATTCTGACCAGGCACTCTTCCAAATGCTAGAGATACAAACATGAAAAAGACAGGCAAGGTCTCTGCTTTCAAGATGATCGCAGTCAGGTAGGAGCAGACAGTCAGGAAAGAGCTAAGATAATTTTGGAGAGTCATTTGCATTGATAAGGGTAAAACAAGCAAGTGATGAGTTTTAGGAGCTACTTTATCTAGGAGGGTGGGGGACACTTGAGCAGGTGCAGGGATACTGTGTGAGGGTGTAACTTCTCCCCTCAGCAGATGATCAGTGGTTGTAGCAGTCAGTGAGCACAAGCACTGCTTGAGGGTGAATGTGCTGGGCCCAGGGTTTCCAGGAAAGACCAATGCCTCCTTCCTTGGCAGGGAGGTCTGGGGAAGCAGGCTCGGCCAGGACCAGAATCTTAGGCTTCATTGGGTAGTGTGAGGGTCCAGGCCCATATGCCTGAAACTCTGGAGAGTAATAGTATATTCAGATGGGCCCTACAACCTACAAGTGGGGAGAGGCCCAGAGATCTGTAAAGAACAAACATGTAGGGCAGTCAGGATGTATAAAAATTACTGTATAAAATATGTATGGAGGAGGAACCAAGATGGCGGCATAGGTAAACACCCGAACTTGCCTCCTCACACAATAACTTTAAAACTACAACTAAAAGACAAAATGGACATCATCCAGAACCACAGGAAGACTGGCTGAGTGGAAATTCTACAACTAGAAGGAAAGAGAAAAACACACTGAGACTCAGAGGAAGTGCGGAAGGCAGAGGTACAGATGCGCACGCACAGAGAGGGAGGTGCGCGCACAGAGAGAGCTGGCAACTGAGTACGCGGCTGGCTTTTTCAAGTCAAGGGAGACACAAGCTCACAACTGCTCTGAACTCCAGTTCCGGGCGAGACTCTGGGGACCCAGACCCATACGGGGAGAAACTGGACTGTCTGGAGGCAGGCAGAACTCAAGGGTGGCTTTCTCTCAGAGGTGCTTGCAGCCATTACTGCGGGACACTGAGATCCCGGGGCCTTAGGGCAGGTCTGATGGGAAGCCAAGGCTGTCTGCTCTGCCCTGAAACTCCGCCCCATCCAAACTGTGCACAGAGGCTTTTGCATATGAATGGCCTGGTCCTTTGAATTTTAAACTTATCTATCAAACTGCAGCTGAGTCAGAGAGACCCAGAACATCCAAAAGAAGGCCCAAGACCTCACAGCAGCTTGCATTGCTTCACAGCTGGGCCTCATCTGGGCACCTCCAAAACCCAAACAAAGAAGAAGAATCTGCAGATCTCTCTGTAGCTCCTGCTGGGTGGCCTCAGGCAGAGGCTAAATTAGAACCTCCTTGGAGATCCAAGAGCCAGTGTACCCAGGGATCAGAGTAGGACCATCCAGATTACAACTCCTCAGATCTATAAGGGACACACTCAGGGGGCAGACTCAGTGAGCACCAAAGCCCCACTGAAGCAAGTCTTGCCTCATAAGAGTATCTCCAGCACAGAAGTTCACCCATCATAGACACAGCAGATCCTCATAGCCAATTGGCCTGGAGGTCAATTCCTCCCAGTGATACCAACAATAATCAAGGCTTAACTACAACAAGACTGTGCACTCAGCCCACAAAGGGGTGCACCAAGATTGTCCACCTCAGGTAACTGAGGAGGCTGAGCCACTGGGCCCTATCTACACCTAGCACACAAAGCCACTCTATCAACACAGGGAAGCAGCAAAAATGTGGAGACAAAGAAACAGGTCACAAACAAAAGAAAGGGAGGAAAGCAAATGACTGTATAGAGTTCAAAACCACAGTTATAAGGTTTTTCAAGAATTTTCTAGAAACCGCTGATAAATTTAGTGAATCCCTCGAGGATATGAAAAAGGACCAACTAGAAATTAAGCATACACTGACTGAAATAAAGAAAATATACAGAGATCCAGCAGCAGACTAGAGGAACGCAAGAATCAAGTCAAAGATTTGAAATATGAAGAAGCAAAAAACACCCAACTGGAAAAGAAAAAAGAATCCAAAAATATGAAGATAGTATAAAAAGCCTCTGGGACAGTTTCGAGCGTACCAACATTTGAATTATTGGGGTGCCAGAAGAAGAGAGAGAGCAAGATACTGAAAACCTATTTGAAGAAATAATGACCGAAAACTTCCCCCACCTGGTGAAAGAAATAGACTTGCAAGTCCAGGAAGTGCAGAGAACCCCAAGCAAAAGGAATCCAAAGAGGACCACACCAAGACACATCATAATTAAAATGCCAAGAGCAAAAGACAAAGAGAGAATATTAAAAGCAGCAAGAGAAAAACAGTTAGTTACCTACAAGGGAGTACCCATACGACTGTCAGCTGATTTCTCAACAGAAACTATGCAGGCCGGAAGGGAGTGGCAAGAAATATTCAAAGTGATGAAATAGCAAGAACCTACAACCAAGATTACTCTACCCAGCAAAGCTATCATTCAGAATTAAAGGTCAGATAAAGAGATTCACAGATAAGAAAAAGCTAAAGGAGTTCATCACCACCAAACCAGTATTATATGAAATGCTGAAAGGTATTCTTTAAGAAGAGGAAGAAGAAAAAGGTAAAGATAAAAATTATGAACAACAAATACATATATACCAACAAGTGAATCTAAAAATCAAGTGAATAAAAAATCTGATGAACAGAATAATCTGGTGAATATAATAGAATCAGGGGCATAGAAAGGGAGTGGACTGACAATCCTTGGGGGAAAAGGGGTGTGGGGGGTTGTGGGAAGAGACTGGACAAAAACAGTACACCTATGGATGAGGACAGTGGGTGGGGGGTAAGGGCATGGGGTGGGGTGGGGTGGGAACCAGGTGGAGGGGAGCTATGGGGGGAAAAAAGAGGAACAACTGTAATAATCTGAACAATAAAGATTAAAAAAAAACATGTATGAAGGGCAGTGTGAAATAAGAACTTACAGTGAGGGCCTCTGCTCACTGCTGACATTTCTATTTCCCCAGGAGCTTGTGGATTGGCTAAATCCAGTTATGGTCCCAAATGGACCAGGAAGGTGCCCAGTAGTAGACTGAGAGAGTGTTAGAAACATTGTCTTATTGTATTTTACTCATATAAAAGCAGTGTATTTTTTTTTGTAGGTTTGGTGATTGTGTGCTTAAACACACAGTCTAATAAGTTCTAAATTATTTCTTCTACTCCTTTTTGTTTTTTTCCTGAGACCTTCTGCTTTTTTTTTTACCCTGAGCCCCTTTTCCCTGAGCCCTTATGTGTTTATGATGAACTTTCAACAAAAGTCACACTTTTGTAAATGTCAAAGGATTATATATTTTGGAAGGATGTAAAAGATATTAAATAGTACATTTGCTTAGAATTTGAATGATTCACACAGAAAAGATTGTGATTTATGGCTAGAATTTTAGGATGTCATAGAAAATATACTTTGTCCCAAAATTTTGTTTTCAATCCAGAGTTTTGTCAGTTTGCTCTATAGTGAATCAGGTTAAACAGTAACAGAAATTTAGTGCTGTTAATTCATTATTTTTTTCTGTTGCATATTCACTTGTTCTGGCTTTTAAATTTGTGGAAGGTGAAAAGAAACTTAGGACTTTAAAATGTTTAAAGTGGTGGAGGCTTATGCTAAAATGCACACTACGTTCTTGGATATTTTTAAAAATTTAAATTCTTTATTGTTTAAAGTATTACATGAGTCTCCTTTTCCCCCTATTGACCTCTCCCCAGCTGCTCCCTACATTCTTGGATTTTTATCATTAAAGTCTCACACTCTTACATCTTCTTCATGTGACAGAGATGTAATTTCTTTGAACTATATCCCAAAGCACAAGCAGGCATCTAAGATACTGATAATCACGTCTCCTCGGATTTACTTGGCATGAGATGCAGCCACAGGGCTGGAGTGGGTCATGTGACCCGTGTAGCTTGCATTCTCAGGCATCTGTGAGTTTCAGAGAATGGCAGCATCACTCTGTCCCAAGGGCATTATGCCTTTCCATTTAAGCCTCACCACCATCTATCCAGTCAGCCGTAATGTCCCTGCTTTTTATATGAGGAAGCTGAGGTACAGAGAAAATAAATAACTTAATATTATGTAGCTAGTAGAACACAGAACTGGAACATGCACCCAAATCTGTTTTATCACAGTTCATGTTATCTCTGCTTTATCACTCTGTCTCTGAGACCTCTTGGCTTTGTGGGCATGGAAATACAATAGGTCACCTTTCTGTTTTTCAGTGGGGTCTATTTGTTAGGGTGAATACCATTAGCCACAACTATGGAAAAGCTCTCTTACCTCAGTGGGTTAACATAGCATTTTATTTCTTGCTTATATAGCATCCATTTGAATGTGTCTAGCTGCCAGGTGATCTTTCAGAAGTCATCATTTGGGGACTTAGGGTCCTCAGCTGTGGCTTTGCCCACCTCTTTGCCCTCAGTCTTCTCTAGTCATTTGAAAGGGAGAGGAAACTGTGAAAGATGCTCAGAGGAATTTGGGGGAGGGGCAGGTCTAGAAGTGGTGCACACCCCTTCCACTCACATTTCATGGCCAGACTTAGCTGTGAAGGAGTCTGGAAATGTAGCACAGTTGTGAGCCTGGAAGGAAGAGAAAGTGGATTCTGGGAGAGCTAACCAGTGCTGGCCATGTACTCCGGCATGTTGGTGCAGGGGTACAGGCACAGATGTGATAATCCTATTTCTTAGCTTACAATATGTGATCAGCATTACTCTGTGTAGTTATCCTTTCTTGTTTCATCCATTCATTTACTCCCCACTTCACCATTCCAATTCTCTTAAGAAAACAGTAGCATATTCTTTATGTGAGTCTTTGTCTGTATCCTTGGCTAATAGATATAGAATTGTTTTTTTGTGTGTATATTTTTAGCTCACACACTTTATAGACCCTTTTGCTTTTAACTCTATTTTAAAAACTTTTTTATTTTAAAACAATTTTAATTTTTCAGAAATATTTTAAGAATGGTACAAAAAACAATCATAGACTCTTTGCCCAGCTTTCGCTTTCTCTCTCTTTCAAAATAATAATGTGTTTATACATGTGTGTACTTACATATATACACATTATTACTTTGAGAGTAAGTTGCAAACATTATGACCCTCTATCCCAATATTTTAGTGTGTATTTCCTAAGAACAAGACATTTACTTAAACGTACACAACCCAGTTCTCAAAATCAAGACGTTGGGCCTCAATACAATACTGTTATGTAACCTACAGTTCCTATTCAAATTTCACCAATTTTCCCATTAATGTTCTTTATGGGACTTTTTTTCCCTGCCCAAGATTCAATCTAGGATCCTGTCTTGTATATCATTTTTATGTCCCTAGGGTCTGTTTTAATCTGCAACTGTTTCTCAGCCTGTCTTTATTTTTAATGACACTGACATTTTCAAGAGCACAGGCAGTTATTTCATGAAATGTCCCTCAAATTGGGTTTTCTGATACTTCCTCATAATTAGATTTCCTCAGTGTGGAGAATATATATATATATATATATATATATATATATATATATATATATATCCTATCTAATAAAAGAGTAATATGCAAATTGACCATCACTCCAAGACACAAGATGGCTGCCCCCATGTGGTCAAATATGGTTGCCCCCATGTGGACACAAGATGGCCGCCACAAGATGGCCTGCAGGGGAGGGCAGTTGTGGGCAGTTAGGGGTGACCAGGCCTGCAGAGGAGGGCAGTTGGGGGAGACCAGGCCAGCAAGGGAAGGCAGTTGGGGGCAATCAGGCCAGCAGGAGAGGGCTGTTGGGGGCGACCAGGTTGGCAAGGGAGGGCAGTTAGGGATGACCAGGCTGGCAGGGGAGGGCAGTTATGAATGATCAGGCCAGCAGTGAGGGCAGTTAGGGGTGACCGGGCCAGCATAGGAGGGCAGTTGGGGGTGACCAGGCCAGCAAGGGAGGTCACCAGTACTGCAGTGGAGGATAGTTGAGGGGGACCCAGGCCAGCAGGAGAGGGCTATTGGGGGCAACCAGGTTGGCAAGGGAGGGCAGTTAGGGGTGACCAGGCTGGCAGGGAAGGGCAGTTGGGGGGGATCAGGCCTGCAGGGGAGGGAGTTGGGGGTGGGACCAGGCTACAGGGGAGGGCAGTTGTGGGCGATCAGGCAAGAAGGAAGGGCAGTTAGGGGTGACTGGGCCAGCAGAGGAGGGCAGTTGGGGGAGACCAGGCCTGCAGGGGAGGACAGTTAGGGGTGACCAGACTGACAGGGAAGGGCAGTTAGGGGTGACCAGGCCAGCAGGGGAGGGTAGTTAGGGGCAATTGGACCAGCTGGGGAGCAGTTAGGCGTCAGTCAGGCTGGCAGGGGAGTGGTTAGGGGGTGATCAGGCTGGCAGGCAGAAGCAGTTAGGGGCAATCAGGCAGAGGCAGGCAAGCAGCTGGGAGCCAGCAGTCCTGGATTGTGAGAGGGATGTCCAGTGATAGGGCCTAAACGGGCGGTCAGACATCCCTCAAGGGGTCGCAGATTGGAGAGGGTGCAGGCTGGGCTGAGGGACAACACCCCCCCCCCCCCCCCGTACACGAATTTTGTGCACTGGGCCTCTAGCATGCATATATATATATATATATATATATATATATATATATATGCTATGTTTTTAAGCTCTCTGCATTCTGCCATATCCGTATCCAGTTTGTTGGCCCTGCTTGCTGCATGGACTTCTCTAGTGAAGACTGTCTCTTGGAATGAATTTGGGACTGCTGGGAAGGTAGTAGCCAGCAGAATTATTCTGTGGGGGGATCAGGCAGGGCTCCTAATGGGAACTATGACACCGGAAATTGACTTGCCTCTTTAACACAGGTGCATGGGTCACTGCCCTGCCTTAGCTGACAGTGGGTGGGTGCAGATGTTTGCTTCTAAGTCACATATGGTTACTGTGGTTGTGGAAGACATGGCAGGACAGGAAGTTAAGTTTTGATCGTTCTCCTTTCATTCACGCACTTACTACACATTGAGGAAGGGCCTGCTCTGCTCACTGGAACTCTCCATCTCATGTAGTGTAAATCCAAAAATGTCGGCATTGAAGATTCTTCTCACCCTGACAAATGCAAATGTTTTCAAATAGTTTGACAACATTTTCAATTGATTAGTAAGAAAGCCTTATCAAAAATTCTGCCTCTTCCCCTAAGCACAGTGACTTCATTTCTCTCTGGCTGCCTCTGAAATTCACCAACATTAAACATAATTTTTGCATCATTATCTCCATAGTGCATAAATAATTTTGCATCCTACTTTCCTCCAGTGAAAATTATTTTGCATGCTTTCCCATATTTCACAGCCTGCATATTTATCACTCTTAATGATTGTAGTAAATTCTATCAAGCTCATCTACTCTAACTTATGCATTTCTCTCCTGTTGTAAATTTGTCTTCTTCTTAATTTTAGGAAAAACTTTTCTTAAGGGAGTGTATAGCACATTCTTTTGTTAAAGCAGTTTTGATAAACTATTTAATTTAACACAGCTCATTCTAACAGACAAAATACTGGCTGAATTCTTGTGGAGAGAGCCCGTCCTGTCTTTTTAAAGGAAACTTATTTTTGTTTACTTATGTTGTGAACGTCCATTTATAACAAAAATTAGTAAAGAAGGACCTGATATATATAGAGCCTTGTCAGGTGAATGAATACCTTGCATGGAGAGTTAGGAAACAGCATGCTTCTGTGGGGAATAGCAGAGTCATGGATGATGTGGCTAAGATACAAGGCTGTGGCATGACAGCTCCCAGCTGTAAGAGTCTTGTACTCATGCACCTGCCTTGACACAGCTGGACAATCTTTCAGTTCTTCCACTTTCCCTCTGAGAGTTGCTGGAGGAGCCCGTCCCACTCTGGCCATGGGCAGCCAGCCAGGGCCATCTCAGCAAGGAAGACAGCAGTTGGAAGACATCTGGACCTACCTGGTGATGGCTCCTCCTGCAGCTGTTCTTGAGCAAGAACTGGAGAATGCCAAGAATGGACAGGGCCATCAGGGTGCACTGAATTTCACAGATGGTCACTCTGTCTTTCCCCACCCAGAATATTCTGACCATATAAGGACAAGTTCAGTTCTGAGGCAAGCTTGTCCTTCTTCTTCTCAGCACCCAGGTACTGGGAGGTCCATGCCAGGGGTGGGTGGAGGCCTGTGATCCGCTGGTGGAGGAAGGGATGATATCTGAAGGGAGCACACATCTAAATATTTGTGACTGACTAACTGGGGTGTGGCAGGGCAGGATAGCAGAGATAATTCTGTTGTTTAGTAGGTACCTTCAACGATCCTGGGACTGTCGTCTCCCTTGTATTAGTCATATGTCTTCATTTATCATATCATATATGAAGATTTTGTTCATGCGCAGAATTTAATCTTATTTATTTATTTTTTGCTCCATGAGGGCAGGACTTTGTATGTGTGTTTTATTGCTGTATCTTGTTGCTTCATGTGGAGCTCAGACCATAAAAGTGCTCAATAGTTTTTTGGATGATGATTTCAAGAGCTTGATTTTGTAGACTAAGCCTGTTGTGATCTGAGCAGCTGCTACTCACATGTATAAAGGGGTATAGCCGGTTACTGTAGAAATGAGTAGCAGCTAAATAAACCAAGGCAGGGAGAAGTAGTATAAAGGGAAGTGCATGGGCTTTGGAAGCAGGCAGCTGGAGATTCTCATCCCAACTCTACTACTCTCTGACTGGCCCTTTTATATTCTGTGAACCTCAGCTTTCCCACCTGTAACATGGATAAAAGTACTTTACTCACAGAGTTTGTGGAATGTTCATTGCTCACAGTAGACACTCATGTTACCCTCATCCCCCTTCCCTGACAAAGGATGAAGATAGAAAGCCATGAGGGGCCCAGATAATGTGTCCAGATGTTGGAAGAGATCATTGAAAGGACTGGACTGCTGGGTGACCCACAGGCTGGGCCTGGGCAATTGGAGGCTCCTCCCCTGTCCCTTGTCCTTAGAGTGTACATTCCATCCACTGTTCCCATTCTAGGAGCCACTCAAGGATGTAGCCCTAGAGAGTAGTATGTTATTGAGACCATCTGGACGGTATACATGCCTGAAACCCATTAAGGCCTCTATGTAACAAGATTTTGGCAGGTGGGTGTGGAGATCTCCTCTGTGGCCACCCAAGACAAGCCTACTGTGTAAGTTCTCTTGCTTAAGGAAACTCCCACCTATCAATTGGGAGTGGCCTTCCTCTTTCTTCAGTCTCTCCTTGCCCTCTGTGTATGGGGGCCCGTTTCTAATTTCACCCAGGGAACTCCTGAGGTTGTGAAACAACACCAAGTGTTGTCAAGAAACATGTGTCTACATTCAGGTTACCTACCAATCATTTCAAACATGCCACACATTGGCTCCATATCTCTATAGCAGAAGCTATTGCCATGAGTCCTTCAAGCAGCATGTATTAGTAACCGTGTTCTTTGCCCCTACAGGATTTATGAACGTGTGATAGACCCTCCAGAGACCAACCTTCCCCCAGGAAGCAACTTATGGCTTGGTCAGCGCAACCAAAAACATGGCTTATTCAAAGTAAGGACTACTTGCTACTTCTGACACCTGCTTTTTTATGTGCTTGACGTGAATGAAATAATTTAATCTTCATGATTTTATGAAGTAGGTGCTTTGAAACTCTCTGCGAGGCAGAGCATTAAGGGACTTGCCTAAGGTCACACAGTTCACTGTGGTGCCAGGTATGAATGATGCAGAATGTAAATGATCCTCACAATGTTTCTCAACCTAATTCTTAAGGTCATCTTTAAGTTCATTTTCATTCTCAGACTATATATTAAATCATTTTGGGGGTGATGTTTAGGTATACAGTAGGAAACATCAGTGTCTAGGAGTGTTGATTTTCTTGTCTATAAAGAGGACAGTACAATGACTGCATTATTGTACTTTATAACAACATAAGGATACCGATTTGAAAAGAATTGAAGTTAAAAACATCATGAAATTTTAAGATAGTCTTGTTCTTCAGTAGAATGGCAGAATTTTGCTTCTGGCAATAAGGTAAAGTAGATATTTTAACAATCCTTGTACTTCATAATGCCTCTAAATTCTGGGTAAAACAGAACAAAATCTTTTAAGATTTATCATTGCACTTATAAAAGGGGAGACTCAAAGGGGCCCATATATGGAGGGAAATGAAAACCAGAGGAATGTCTGCCAATACCAGGAATTTAGAGACTTAAGTTTATTCCCCATTTATTTTTTTTTCAACTTTATTGAGAAACAATTAACCTATAACACTGTAAGTTTCAGGTGTACGATTGGTTCATATATTACACTTATATATTGCAAAATGATTACCACCATAGTGTTAGCTAATGTCACCATCTTGTAAGTGCTATTTCTTCTTTACGGTGAGAATATTTAAGATTTAGTCTCTTAGCAACTTTCAAGTATGTAACACAATATTATTAACTATAATCACTATGCTATCTGTACATTAGATCCCCAGAACAAATTCATATTATAACTGGAAGTGTGTACCCTTTGATCAACCTCTTCCTATTCCCCACTCCCCTAACCCCTGGCAACCACCATCTACTCTCTGTCTATGAGTTCAGCTTTTTAGATTCTACATATAAATGGTATTATATAGTATTTGTCTCTCTGTCTGACTTATTTGACTTCACATAATGCCCTCAAAGTCCATTCATGTTTTCCTTTCTGGTGGCTGAATATTATCTATCTATCTATCTATCTATCTATCCATCCATCCATCCCACTTCTTTATCTAGTCATCTGTTGACAGACATTTAGGTGGTTTCTATGTCTTTGCTACTGTGAATAATGCTGTAATGAACAGAGATCTCTTTGAGGTAGTGATTTCATTTCCTTTGGCTGTATACTTAGTCTAATATGAATCTACCCAGAAGTGGGATTGCTGGATCATATGGTAGTTTAATTTTTAATTTTTTGAGAAAATTCAATACCACTTTCCATAGTGGCTGTACCAATTTATATTCCCACCTAAAGTGCAGAAGGGCTTCCTTTTCTCCACACCCTTATCTATTGGAAACTTATCTATTGTCTTTTTTTTAAATAAATCTTTATTGTTCAGATTATTACAGTTGTTCCTCTTTTTCCCCCCCATAGCTCCCCTCCGCCCGGATCCCACCCCACCCTCTGCCCTTACCCCCACACCACTGTCCTCATCCATAGGTGTACTGTTTTTGTCCAGTCTCTTCCCGCACCCCCAACACCCCTTTCCCCCTGAGAATTGTCAGTCCACTCTCTTTCTATGCCCCTGATTATATTATATATTCACCAGTTTATTCTGTTCATCAGATTATTTATTCACTTGATTTTTAGGTTCACTTGTTGGTATATATGTATTTGTTGTTCATAATTTTTATCTTTACCTTTTTCTTCTTCTTCCTCTTCTTAAAGAATACCTTTCAGCATTTCATATAATACTGGTTTGGCGGTGATGAACTCCTTTAGCTTTTTCTTATCTGTGAAGCTCTTTATCTGACCTTTAATTCTGAATGATAGCTTTGCTGGGTAAAGTAATCTTGGTTGTAGATTCTTGCTATTCATCACTTTGAATATTTCTTGCCACTCCCTTCCTGCCTGCATAGTTTCTGTTGAGAAATCAGCTGACAGTCGTATGGGTGCTCCCTTGTAGGTAACTGTTTTTCTCTTGCTGCTTTTAATATTCTCTCTTTGTCTTTTGCTCATAGCATTTTAATTATGATGTGTCTTGGTGTGGTCCTCTTTGGATTCCTTTTGCTTGGGGTTCTCTGCACTTCCTGGACTTGCAAGTCTATTTCTTTCACCAGGTGGGGGAAGTTTTCTGTCATTATTTCTTCAAATAGGTTTTCAGTATCTTGCTCTCTCTCTTCTTCTGGCACCCCAATAATTCAAATGTTGGTACGCTTGAAGTTGTCCCAGTGGCTTTTTACACTATCTTCATATTTTTGGATTCTTTTTTCTTTTCCAGTTGGGTGTTTTTTGCTTCTTCGTATTTCAAATCTTTGACTTGATTCTTGTGTTTCTCTAGTCTGCTGTTGGATCTCTGTATATTATTCTTTATTTCAGTCAGTGTATGCTTAATTTCTAGTTGGTCCTTTTTCATATCCTCGAGGGATTCACTAAATTTATCGGCGGTTTCTAGAAAATTCTTGAAAAACCTTGTAACTGTGGTTTTGAACTCTATCCAGTCATTTGCTTTCCTCCCTTTCTTTTGTTTGTGACCTGTTTCTTTGTCTCCACATTTTGGCTGCTTCCCTGAGTTGATAGAGTGGCTTTGTGTGCTAGGTGTCCTATAGGGCCCAGTGGCTCAGCCTCCCCAATTACCTGAGGTGGACACTCTTGGTGCACCCCTTTGTGGGCTGAGTGCACAGTCTTGTTGTAGTTAAGCCTTGATTGTTGTTGGTATCACTGGGAGGAATTGACCTCCAGGCCAATTGGCTGTGAGGATCAGTTGTGTCTTCTGTGCTAGAAACACCCTTATGGGGCAGAACTTGCTTCAGTGGGGCTTTGGTGCTCACTGAGTCTGCCCCCTGAGTGTGTCCCTTATGGATGTGAGGAGTTGTAATCTGGATGGTCGCACTCTGATCCCAGGGTACACTGGCTCTTGGATCTCCAAGGAGGTGCAAATATAGCTCTGCCCGAGGCCACCCAGCAGGAGCTATGGAGAGACCTGCAGATTCTTCTTCTTTGTTTGGGTTTTGGAGGTGCCCAGATGAGGCCCAGCTGTGAAGCAATGCAAGGTGCTGTGGAGCCTTGGAAGTTCTGGGGCTCTCTGACCCAGCTGCAGTTGGTTAGGTAATTTTAGATCGCAAAGGGCCAGGCCACTCATATGCAAAAGCCTCTGCACACAGCTGGGGTGGGATTGTAAATTGGGTGGGGCAGGGTCTCAGGGAATCAACAGGGCAGAGCAAACAGCTATGGCTGACCTTCAGCCCTGCCATAAGAGGCCCCCGGGTCTCAGTGTCCCTCGGTAATCGCTGCAAGTATCTCTGAGAAAAAGCTGCCCTTGTGTTCTGGCCCGATGCCAGACAGTCCAGTTTCCCCACCCCGTATGAGTCTGGGTCCCCAGAGTCTCACCCAGAACTGGAGTTCAGAGCAGTCGGGAGCTTGTGTCTCCCTTCTGATTGAAAAAGACAACCGCGTCCTCAGTTGCCAGCCCTTTCCACGCACATGCGCCTCTGTACCTGCGTCTCTTTCCTTCAATTGTAGAATTTCCACTCAGCCAGCCTTCCTGTGGTTCTGGATGATGTCCGTTTTGTCTTTTAGTTGTAGGTTTGAAGTGGTTGTCGAGGCAGCAAGTTCAGGTGTTTACCTATGCCACCATCTTGGTTTCTCCCTATTGTCTTTTTTTTTTTTTTTTTTTTTTTTTAAAAATCTATTTATTGTCTAAACTTTTACATATATCTCCTTTTTCCCAAATTGACACCCCTCCAGCCATTCCCACCCTGGGCAAGCCCCCACTGCCCCAGTGTCTGTGTCCATTGGTTATGCTAATATGAATGAATATAAGTCCTTTGGTTGCTCTTTAACCCCCCTTCCCTACCATTTGTCTCTGGATTGTCTTTTTGATGTAATCATTTTAGCTGGTATGAGGTGATATCTCATGTGGTTTCATTTGCATATACCTGATGATTTACCTCTTGATTCTATTTCTTTGGTTTGTGTGTCTTTTTATGTTAGTATCATACTGTTTTTATTAGTATAGCTTAGTAGTATAGTTTGAAATCAGTAAGTATGATGCTTCCAGCTTTGTTCTTTTTTTCTCAGGCTTATTTTGTTACTTTGGGATCTTTTGTGGTTCCATACAAATTCTAGGATTGTTTTTTTTTATTTCTTTGAAAAATGGCTTTGAATTTTGATTAGGATTGGATTGAATCTATAGATTTCTTTGGTTAGTGTGGACATTTTAATAATAATTCTTCTGATCCATGAACATGGGATATCTTTCCATTTGTTTGATAAAACACTTGAGAAGTCACAAAGTATTGTAGTATTCAGTGTACAAATCTTTTACCTTCTTGGTTAAATTTATTCCGAGAATTTTATTGTTTTTGATGGTATTGCAAATGAGATCATTTTCTATATTCCTTTGTCACATATGTTATTGAAAGTGTATAGAAACAAAATTGATTTTTTATCTGGTTTTGTGTTCTGCAAATTCATTGAATTAATAGATTAGTTCTAAAGTTTTTAAATAGAATTTTTAGGATTTTCCATATATAAGATCATATTATCTGCAAACAAGAAAATTTTACTTCTTCATTTCAAATTTGAATGCCTTTCATTTCTTTTTCTTGCCTAGGACTTCTAGTACTATGTTGAATAGGCATATCAGAGTGGGCACCCTGTCTTTTTCCTAATCTTCGAGGAAAAGCTTTCAGCATCTCACCACTGAGTATGATGTTAGTTGTGGGCTTATCGTATATGGCCTTTATTATGTTGAAGTATCTGCCTCTTGCCCAATATGATGAGAATTTTTATCATTCAAGGATGTTGGGTTTTGTCAGATGCTATTTATGCATCTATTGAGATGATCATGTGATTTTTGTTTTTTATTCTATTGTGGTATATAACATTTATTCGTTTGCATATCTTGAACCATCCTTAAATATCAGAGATAAATCTCCCTTAATCATGGTGTATGATTTTTAATGTACTCTTGATTTAACTTTGCTAATATTTTGTTGAAAATGTTGGCATCTATAGTTATCAGGGTTATTGCCCTGTAGTTTTCTTTTCTTGTAGTGTTCTTATCTCGTTTTGGTATCAGAGGTCCTTAACCAATAACCATTTTATTTAGCTCACAATTCTTTGCATTGTTTGGATGATTTTCCTGGTCTGGCTAGCTATACTGATATCTACTGGGCTCTTTCATGTGTCCGTAGTCAATTTACAGGTCACCAGGTGGCTGGATGACCTAAGCCTCTTTACAGCTCTGGTAGTAGGCTGGCTGTTGACTGGCTTCAGTTCTCTTCCAGATGGTCTGTGTTCCTCTAGTGGCCTAGCTCAGGCTTATCGACATGGCAGTCTTGAGGTTTCAAGTACAAGAAGAGAGGATGCACTAGTGCTCTTCAGTGCTCTGTTTGCTTGGTCACATTTGCCAATAATTTACTACCCAAAGCAAGTCCTATGGCCAAATATAGTCAAGGGCTAAAGATATAGACTCAGTCTCCTGAAGAACTATTTTGCAATTTTGTCTTACAAAGATACGGATGCAAGGAGGAGGAGAAGTATTGACCATTTTAATAATCTCTTACACCAATCAAGATAAGTTGAAAGACAGCCATGCCTAGACATCTTAGTGAAATAGCAGAATCCTAAAGATATAGACAATATCTTAAAAGTAGCCAGTGAGAAAAAGCAAAATTTCCACGAAAGAATAACAAAGATTGAATAGCTGTCTTTTAAAGAGTAAAAGCAGAAACCCAAATATAATAATAAGAGTTTTCAAAGTTTGAAATAAAATAACTCCCAAATGTATATGCATATATCCAGCTTAATTATTATTTGAGAATAAGTGTGAAATAAAGACCTTATAAACAAATAAAACTTTCAGTTTATGACCAATAGATCTTCATTAGAGAAGAAAGACATATAATGCAAGGAGAACTGGTGAATACATTATTGACAGCAAACACAAACCTGAATAATCATTGTTTGATTAAATATTAATAATAATGCCTAATTAAAAAATAGGTGTATTTTGAAAATAAATATTAGACAATAATAATAGGGGATGATCTGATGTAAAGTGTTACAAAGCCTTGTTTTGGTCAGAAAAATTAGTACAGAAATTGATTAATTTTAGACTTTGTTTGCATATTAAAAATATAAATGAACGCTGAAAAAACAGATAGTGTTTAACTTTCAAATTTAATTATGAGAGAATGAGAGGATTTCTTAAAAAGTTCTGCCAACCCAAATTAAGGCAAGAGGAGAGAAAATGCTGTCTTTTAATATAGCAGATGTAATTCCATTTCATAATATTTATTATCAGATTTAAGTAATTTACACTCAGTGCTTAAAGTCAAAGTATTATATTGGATTCATAAGACTCAAATTCTGATGTATATCTATAATAATAAAAGCATAATATGCAAATCGACTGAAGGGCTGAACAGTGGAATGACCTTCCGGATGGACAACCACACTATGACACCCACTGGCACCAGGCCAGCCAAGGCGGGTGTGATGCAATTGGTTGTGGGCCCAGTCATTGCCCCATGATTGCCCTGCAGAGGGAGGCCCAGGCCACCGGCCGGTGGGGCAATCAGTTGGCGGGGGGGCTCCATGATCACCCCAAAGAGGGAGTCCCAGGCCACTGACTAGCAGGCTGCAGTGGGTAGGCAGGGCCTCCCTCTGCAGAGTGTGATCAATCAATCACTGGGCTCCCAGACTGTGAGAGGGTGCAGGGGTAAGGGAAATTTGTCCCTGAGTGCACAAATTTCATGAACCGGGCCTCTAGTTGTTTATATTGAAACAATTAAAAAATAAGGATTCATAAACATTGAGAGTGAAGTGAAACAAAGGAGGAAGAAAATAGACCAAACCAAACATGAGAAAACTGTAGAATCTCAGGCAATATCAAACTTAAAAGCTGAGGAGTTGATCACATAATGATAAATAATTCTGCAGGTACATAAACCTAAAGCATAAGCTGAAAGTAGACATTGCAGTATTTCAGAATACTGGGGAAGGATGGTCTTGCTTGTTTATTATTGGTAATTCTTTCTTATAAGCTTTACTTTAATTATAACTGTGTCTATTTTATTCAGCACACACTTAGAATAGTACCAGGAACATAGCTGGCAGACAATATACTCTTAAAATGAATGAATGTAACAGCTATGAATTTGTCTTCTTATTTGTAAAGTGGCAGAGATAGCTCTCAGAATGGTAATGCAGATGATATAATAAGTTTGCAATATGCATCTTCTCCCTTTTTTCTTTTTTTTTTGGTTTTTCAATTTTTGTCATTGCTTCTATGCATAAACACAATTGATTTTTTTAAATTTAATCTTTATTGTTCAGATTATTACAATTGTTTCTCTTTTTTCCCCCCATAGCTCCCCTCCACCCAGTTCCCACCCACCCTCTGCCCTTATCCACCCCCACTGTCCTCATCCATAGGTGTACGATTTTTGTCCAGTCTCTTCCCGCACCCCCCATATCCCTTTATCCCTGAGGATTGTCAGTCCACTCCCTTTCTATGCCCCTGATTCTATTATATTCACCAGTTTATTCTGTTCATCAGATTTTTTATTCACTTGATTTTTAGATTCCCTTGTTGATAGATATGTATTTGTTGTTCATAATTTTTATCTTTACCTTTTTCTTCTTCTTCCTCTTCTTAAAGAGTACCTTTCAGCATTTCATATAATACTGGTTTGGTGGTGATGAACTCCTTTAGCTTTTTCTTATCTGTGAAGCTCTTTATCTGATCTTCAATTCTGAATGATAGCTTTTCTGGGTAGAGTAATCTTGGTTGTAGGTTCTTGCTGTTCATCACTTTGAATATTTCTTGCTACTCCCTTCTGGCCTGCATAGTTTCTGTTGAGAAATCAGCTGACAGTCGTATGGGTGCTCCCTTGTAGGTAATTAACTGTTTGTCTCTTGCTGCTTTTAAGATTCTCTCTTTGTCTTTTGCTCTTGGCATTTTAATTATGATGTGTCTTGGTGTGGTCCTCTTTGGATTCCTTTTGTTTGGGGTTCTGTGTGCTTCCTGGACTTGTAAGTCTATTTCTTTCACCAGGTGGGGGAAGTTTTCTGTCATTATTTTTTTTTAATTTTTTTATTAAGGTATTATATGTGTACATATCTTACCATTGCCCCTCCATCCCACTCCCATACATACCCTCACCCCCCAATGTTTTGCATCCGTTGGTTATTCTTATATGTATACATATAAGTCCTTCGGTTGATCTCTTATTTCCCCCACCTCTCCCTAACCTTCCCGCTGTAATTTGACAGTCTCTTTGATGCTTTACTGCCTCTGTATCTATCTTTTTGTTCATCAGTTTATAATGTTTTTTATTATCCACAAATGAGTGAGATCATGTGGTATTTTTCTTTCATTGACTGGCTTATTTCACTTAGCATAATGTTCTCTAATTCCATCCAGGTTGCTACAAATGGTAAGAATTCTTTCTTTTTTATGGCAGCATAGTATTCCATTGTGTAGATGTACCATAGTTTTCTGATCCAGTCATCTGTTGACAGGCACCTAGGCTGTTTCCAAATCTTAGCTATTGTAAATTGTGCTGCAATGAACATAGGGGTGCATATATCCTTTCTGATTGGTGTTTCTAGTTTCTTAGGATATATTCCTAGGAGTGGGATTACTGGGTCAAATGGGAGTTCCATTTTCAGTTTTTTGAGGAAACTCCATACTGTTCTCCACAGTGGCTGCACCAGTCTGCATTCCCACCAGCAGTGCATGAGGGTTCCTTTTTCTCCACATCTTCGCCAACACTTGTCATTTGTTGATTTGTTGATAATAGCAATTCTGACAGGTGTGAGATGGTATCGCCATTATTTCTTCAAATAGGTTTTCAGTATCTTGCTCTCTCTCTTCTTTTGGCACCCCCATAGTTCTGATGTTGGTACAATTGAAGTTGTCCCAAAGGCTCCTTACACTATCTTCAAATTTTTGGATTCTTTTTTTTTTTTGCTTTTCTGGTTGAGTGTTTTTTGCTTTTTTGTATTTCAAATCTTTGACTTGATTCTTGCGTTCATCTAGTCTGCTGTTAGGTCTCTGTATAATATTTTTTATTTCAGTCAGTGTATGCTTAATTTCCAGTTGGTCCTTTTTCATATCTTTGAGGGTCTCGTTAAATTTATCAGCCTTTTCTAGGAAATTCTTGAAAAACCTTATAACCGTGCTTTTGAACTCTATATCCAGTCGTTTGCTTTCCTTCCTTTCTGTCATTTGTGACCTGTTTCTTTGTCTCCACATTTTCATTGCCTCCCTGAGTTGATAGAGTAGCTTTGTGTGCTAGGTGTCCTATAGGGCCCAGTGGCTCAGCCTCCCCAGTTACCTGTGGTGAACACTCTTGGTGCACCCCTTTGTGGACTGTGTGTACAGCCTTGTTGTAGTTAAGTCTTGATTGTTGTTGGTATCACTGGGAGGAATTGACCTCCAGGCCAATTGGCTGTGAGGATCCGCTGTGTCTACGATGGGAGAACTTCTGTACTGGAGATAGCCTTAGGAGACAAGACTTGCAAAATTGCAAAAGCCTCTGTGCTCAGCTTGGATGGGGCAGAGTCTCAGGGCTGAGCAGACAGCCTTGGCTTCATGTCAGCCCTGCCCTATGAGGCCCCTGGGTCTCAGTGTCCCTCGGTAATCACTGCAAGCACCTCTGAGAGAAAGCCACCTTCGAGTTTAGCCTGATGCCAGACAGTCCAGTTTCTTCCCCAATGAATCTGGATTACCAGATTCTCACCCGGAACTGGATTTCAGCACAGTTGGGTGGTTCTGCCTTCCTCCTGCTAGAGAAAGCCAGCAGCACACTCAGCAGTCAGTCCTCTGTACGTGCACTGGAGCGTGTGCCTCCAGACCTCTGCCTTTCGCAGCTCCCCTGAGTTTCCGTGCTCTCCTCTCTTTCCTGACAGTCCAGACTCCCCCTGTATGAGTTTGGGACCCCAGTGTCTCGCCCGGAACTTGGGTTCAGTGCAGTTGGAACTGGGTTTCAGTGCAGTTGGGAGCTTCCGTCTCTCTCCCGCTAGAGAAAGCTAGCCAGGCATTCAGCCGCCCATCCTCTCCGCACGCGTTTCTTTGTACCTCAGCCTTTTGCAGCTCCTCTGAGTCTCCATGTGCCCCTCTCTTTCCTTCTAGTTGTAGAATTTCCACTCAGGCAGCTTTCCTGTGATTCTGGATGATGTTTGTTCTGTCTTTTAGCTGTAGTTTTGAAATTGTTGTGCGAGGCAGCAGTTTAGGTGTTCACCTGTGCTGCCATCTTGGTTTCTGCCTTCTCCCTTTTCTCTTATGTGTTTACTGCTCCCTGTGTGCTTAACACTATATTATAGAAATGACAGGTGCTTTTTCGGCCTTTTTGGGGACTTCTGTTTCAGTAGGAGTTTGTGATAAAGAGAGGGAGAACAGTTAGTGCTATTATTTATTCCAGCTTGATGAATTCATGATTCTCTGAAGAGGTAAGGAACCTTGTGCTTAAGAGCCCACATAACTGATAAAGACAGAAAGCACAAAGGGTGTTCATAGACTTCACAATCATTTTGCTATAGAGGTGGATTGTAAGGGTGTGGAAGAGAATGCCAACAATCATTGAATGAATGCTTTCCATGTTCTAGACCTTGTGTGGCCCTACATATATTGTCTCAGTTAATTATTATCCCAATTATATAAATCAGACTGCATGACTCAGAGAGATTAAGCTATTTGCCAGTCTAAGTGATGGAAATGGGATTTAAGTTTAGGCCTTTTATTATTTCAGTTTTTGCTCATTCGTCCAAACTTTCATTTAATAATTCCTTTCAATAAATGTTTTATTTAGGATCTTGCTTACTATGTGCTAGTCACTGTGTTAGATGGTGGTGATATTTCACTTAATTACAGCATGTCCATAGTGGAGACAGACCCTGTTGTCTTTTTTAAGGGCTTTGGCTCAAAGGAATAGGTGGTCCCAGTGAAAAGCATCAGAAGGGATGGAGTTTCCACACAGTCTGTCCCCTTAGGGAGCAAAGTGAATCTCTTTGCTCCCCAATAGGAGTAGCCTAATCTAATGGCTCTTTAGAAGGGAACCTTTCAAAATTCCTCTTCCCCTTAGAGTCCTGTATGTGCGGCAGTGCTCTGGCCATCCTTTGGTGAGGTGAGATGGCTAGGCTTGGGAAAATATGTCAGTGGCTCATTACAGAAATTATCTCGATCAATTTAATGTCCCTGTAAAAGAGGCAGCCCTGCTCCGGTGAGTCAGCACATCTTCAGGCCTTTAATATTTATCTTGTAGAAGCTGCCTCCTGGGTCCAACCACTTCTGCTTTATTGCTCCAGAACAAAAAATGCTTATTATGTGTTTTCAGGTTAAAATAGCATTATTCCCTGCTTTAAATATTAACACTTTGCTTCATAGGCAAAGTCAAAGCAAAAACTCCTCACTTGTCAACCCTCATTCCTGGACCCTGGTGGGTCCTTATGGATCACACAGTAAAAGTGCTGCTGGTTGCCCTGGCCATTTTGGCTCAGTGGGTAGAACATCAGCCCGGGGACCAAAAGGTTGCAGGTTCAATTCCCGGTGAAGGGCACATACCTCCGTTGCAGGCTTGATCCCCGACCCCAGTCAGGGCACTTGCGAAAGGCAACCAATCCATGTGTTTCTCTCACGTCGATGTTTCTCTCTCTGTGTGTCTCTCCCTCTCCCATTCACTCTCTAAAAATCAATGGGAAACATATCCTTGGGCGAGGATTAACAACAACAAGAACAAGAGGGCTGCTGATTGAAGAGCACAGGATGGTGCCTGGCACATAAGCCATAAGGCTGCTAGCATTAGGTCATTTTTATCAGAGACACAGAACACAAGCTAGAGATTTTTTTTTCACTTCAAAACAGCATCCATTTGAGAACATAGCGGGCTCTTAGTGCTGGGCTTATCTGAATCTGTCGCAGATTTCCATTATTGAGGTGGTTGACTACCACTCAGTTTCTCTTTGATCATTCTGAGCTGATGAGGCTGTGAGTTTCAGAGGGTAAAGAAATAAAGAACAAGTGTAGGTGAATGACAATGAGTTCAGGATGCTCCGGTGGGTTTGGTCTTCTGGAAGCTTCTAAATAGTTAAAATAGCTGAGACCTCAGGGAGAATTCACAAGGCCAAGGCACTCTCTGTGTCTCCCTTGATTTCTCTATCTGTTGGGTGAACTTGGGTCTGAAATCTTTCCCTTACCTGGACATCACCATCTCCTTAACAGCTCAGCTGTCACTGGGAAATAACATGGATGACATTATTTTTTTTTTAATGCCACAGCTGTTGTTTTTTACCTCAGCTGGTTCCCATAATTCCGCAGATGGTAAACATATGTTTAGAGGCACCTAGGAAAAGCAGCTCTGCCGGATTCCTCCCATCGCTAATTCTCATTTTTCCTTTCATGCAGAAAGTCCAAGGCGCAGAGCTGGTGAATCTTATACATTTGTAGATTAATATTTCTGTGCATTAAGACTTTGGAAACAGCAGGACAGCTAATGATATGCTAATGAGCTGACAGTGTTTATTGATCGTAATGCAAGTCGACAAATGTCTTTCTTGGCTTTTGTGCAAGCTGGAATATTTTATTAACTGTCTTCGGGGCAGAAATACATAATTGGTTGCATTTTGAAAATCCTCCTTGCGAGTTTCCTGGAGTCTTACTTTTCGTTAGCCTGTTGCCAAAGCTTGGGCCCTTGCCAGTTTATAAACAGAACATGTCTTCATCCCTGTATTTACATGCCCTGCAGGAACTCTCCCCACCCCTTTTCCTTTGCCTTTCAAAGCAATTTGTTGCAGTGTTTTAGCATACAAAAATATACAACCATTTTCTTCAGTGTAAACAGAGATCTGCAGGGAAATAAGAGCCTTAAAAAAGAATTAGCATGTTTGGTGGTAAATCTACTTTTATTTACATCAGAAAACTCTGAGTCTTAGATGGACTTGCTTAATCTTAGTTATTCCATACACAAAAGGGTAATAATAGCATACTTTTCCTAATCTTTTTTAATTGTGTCTTCCTATATTTCTCACTGTGAAATGAGAAATGTTCTTGGAACAATGGAAATAATTGGGCATTAGTTCTCCAAACAAAAAACCCATGTAGAACCTGTCTGGCGCAAATTTATCTTTCATTGCCTGGTGAGCTGAGCTCGGGAGGTAGAGGGTGGCAACAGGTGGATGTAACAAAGGGGGAAAACCCACCAGTATTAATAGTGAAAGTTTATTTATTTGGGCTCTGCATCTTAGGGATTTATTTAGCTACTCAGATTGGCTGAGGTTTAGCATTGCACTAACAATGAGGAGAGGGATGGTTTAGCAAATTAATAGAGTAAATAAGATGGGTGGGTGGGTGGGTGGGTGGGTGTATTAGGCTACTTAAAAGGACCTCTGTTTTGCAGTACTGATGGACTGTTTTAGTGAACTGTTAGCATCTAATGCAAATAATTCATTATGGACAGTGAGTAGTATCTATCAATTAAGACAATTAAGATAGGACCTTATTTTGATAACAGGACCTCATTATAGCAACATCTGGTTAGCTCCTGTAGCTCTAAGACTTTCTCAAATGATATATTATTACTTACACATGTTGTATAGTGGCCCAGCACTGGTGTTGGAGTTAGGAAACCTGCAGTTTATGGCCTAGGATTAAGGTGGCATTTAGGAAAGCTACTTAAAGTATTAATGTGCTAGGTTTTATTCATAGGTCACATTACCAGGTGATCTGGCCCTAGATCAGGCCTCACATCTGTGGTCCTCATCAGGGTTATAACAAGATTGCCTCAGAAGCTTTTGCAAAATATGTGTGACTGTCCTTCTTCAACCTCTCCTAAAATTCTGATGTGTATCCCTAGTTCACATATCAGACTAATAGCTCTGAAAATTATGTTGTTCAATATTGTATAATTCATAGTTTTCAGGAGTTTGATGTCTCTAAGGTATTTATTGTGCTTCTTGTGTGAAATACACTGAGTGGCCAGATTATTATGATCTCTGAACGCATAATAATCTGGCCACTCAGTGTATGTCCTATATAATAAAAGGCTAATATGCAAATTGTCCCCTCGACCAGGAGTTCGACCAGCAGGCAGGCCGGCCAACCACCCATGTCCCCTCCCCCTGGCCAGGCTGGCTGGACTCTACCTATGCACGAATTCATGCACCGGGCCTCTAAAATATATATATATATATATATATATATATATATATATATATATATATATATATTTATATACACACACACACACACACACACACACACACACACACACACACTAAGTGGCCAGTTTATTATGCATTCAGAGATCATAATAATCTGGTCACTCAGTGTATATTACAATAGGACCTACAGGGGATACTGAGATGAAAGATGAAAATATATGATGTTTGCCTTCATGGTGTTGATAATTTAGTAATTCTGTGGATTGCCATTCAGTTTCAAATCAGGAAGATTTTACCCTATGTATATATTGGATTTAGATGCTGTTTTCACCGCTGTGAACTTTTAATAAGTGAACCCTCTTGCTCCCAAAGAAACAAATGATTGACAATAAAGTGGGGGGTTTTCAAAGTGACCTTTCATCAGAGTTATTGGGGACAGCCTTAAAATTGGAGATTCCAGTCCAGCTGTCATGGCTCAATGGTTGAGCATCCACCTATAAACCAGGAGATCATGGTTTGATTCTCAATCAGAGCACATGCCCAGATTGTAGCCTTGGTCCCCAGTGGGGGTCATGCAGGAGGCAGCTGATCAATTATTCTCATCATTGATGTTTCTATCTCTCTCTCCATCTTCTTTCCTCTCTGAAATTAATAAAAACATATACTAAAAAAATAAAAATGGAGATTCCTGAAAACATCACCACAGTTCAGTTTTGGAATACTTCTGTCACTCCAAAAAATTCTTCATGACTGCTTACAGTCAATCCCCATTCCCCTCTCCAGCCCTCAGCGGACAATGATCTGCTTTCTATCTTAAGAGTTTTATCTTTTCCAGACATTTTCTATAGTAAATGGAATCATACAATGCGTAGTCTAATGTGTCTCTTTCCTTTAACATAACAGTTTTAAATTTTTTTCACATATGTATCAGAGTCCTTCATTCCCTTTCTAAAATGGATATATTAATAGTATATAAAGTAGATGTTAATAAAGTTACGAAACATTTTTAAAAAATGGAGATTCCTGGACCTCCTCCAACCTCACTAAAACAGAATCTGGGAGTTGGCCTAGGAATCAGAATGTTAAATACTCAAGGTGATTCTTAAGAAACTCAACTTTTGAGAAACATTGCCCTGATGAATGATATGAAATAAAGCTTAGGTCTGAATAAAGGAGATCACATGAGGTCAACTAATATATACTCAGCCAGAGCTGCATTTAAGTGTAGATACATTTGAAGTTAAATAAGGAGAAATAATACAAATTCTACCTTTTGATCCCTTATTTCATTATTTTTGGAGAAATTGCAGAGATTGAAGGCAAATTTTTATCTATAGAAATCCTCATAGATGATTTTTCTGGGAGAAATAAGGCTGATGGAGCTACTTTGTAGTTTTATACTGAATAAAATGCACTTCTTGGGGGTTGTTTTGTAAGGAAAACTACATAGTTCACAAATGTTCCTTTTACTGACAAATGTCCATGTTCTGAATAGACCATATGGCAATCCAACACAAGGCCTTTGGGTTCTTGTTCTGGGGGAGGTGCTGGAATACGTGCACAGGTATGTCTTCACGTGCATACACATGTGCACTTGGACTTCTCTGGGTTACATTTGGTGTTTGTGCAATAGATTGCCAGCCTTCTTTTAATCCAGCATGGAACTACACCCAGTCAAATAAATTAACATTCCCTTGATTTGTTTGGCAAGAACATATTTTCATGCAATTTGTGGGCTGACCCTCATGACCTTCCCTTAGAAAAAAAGCACCAAGTGCTTTGAGTTTTTGCATTAATGGGCACTGAGAAGCTGCCAGTCCTTATTTCTGTTTTTGTTCAAGTCAACATCATTGACCCTTACCTAATGACCTGTGCAACACACAAATGCGTGCCAGAGATTCATAGTGGAAAAAGAGAGAAGTGAGGTGGGCAGGTGGAAGAAAGGTGTGAGAGAGGCAATTTGTAATTTATAATGAAACAAAATCAGTAGTCACTTTTTAAAAAGCAAAAGTGCTGTTGTGTACTATATTATGTTGCTATAGAACAGTGGTTCTCAACCTTTCCAATGCCGCGACCCTTTAATACAGTTCCGCATGTTGTGGTGACCTCCAACCATAAAATTATTTTTGTTGCTACTTCTTAACTGTAATTTTGCTACTGTTATGAATCGTAACGTAAATATCTGTGTTTTCCGATGGTCTTAGGAGACCCTGCTAGCGGTTCTCAACCTGTGGATCACGACCCACAGGTTGAGAACCGCTGCTGTAGAGCCTAAGACTATCAGAAAACACAGATATTTACATTACGACTCATTAACAGTAGCAAAATTACAGTTATGAAGTAGCAACGAAAATAATTTTATGGTTGGGGGTCACCACAACAAGAGGAACTGTATTAAAGGTTTCAGGCATTAGAAAGGTTGAGAACCACTGCTATAGAATGAGTGGGTGGAGTATCTTTTTCTAATAGGTTTTCCCTTTGTTTTGGGAAAGTAATTAATACCACCATTTATGAATTCCAGGTTCCTGAGTGCCTTCCTGTGGCTGATAAAAATAAGAATGATTTGGTATCTTGCAAGAAACAGATAATAGATGTACCTAATTCTTTCCTGGTCATGAGCTTCCACCATTTCCTCATCACCTCAGAAGACCAAACATCCTGGTCTGCCTGGAACTCTCTCAGTTTAGCACTGAAATCCCTAAATCCTAGAAAACCCACATAGTCAGTCACTCTAAATGCATTTGTATTCAACCTGATTAGCCAGATGTTTTCTAATGTGATACTCAGTTTCCTGCGATGGAAATCTATAACCTTCTGTGTCCTTGATTCATTTTTCATTTACCTTGAAAGGTAGCAAATGCACTGAGAACTGTTTCAGTTTAGTCACCTGTTTCATTGACCCAGCCCTTGAGTGCTGGAAGGATCAGCATTTCCCCTTCCAGATGAAGTATCTAAAGCTCAGAGAAGATGGTTCTTATTGTCTGAGTTCACCCAGTTGACCAGACACAGATCTAGAACTTGGACGCAGATCCTCTGGCTTCCAATCCCGTGCTTCTCTCAAAGTTCTCAAATGTGCTTGAAAGATACCCTGTCCTCTTAAGGGAGTTAATTTTCTTTGGAAAAACTGAGCAACTTCACACCAGGAAGAAGCTGATGCACTCAGATTACATTCCATTAAAGGCTTCCTGGAATTCTCCTGCAGGAGATTCTGAATGCCTACTGAGGAGCAGAGGCTGGGACTTCCTTCCCATGGTGAGGCTGGCTCCTCTCATAGTCATAAGCACTGCATCATCCATGAAGAGGAACAGGTCAACACTGCATGTATCTCACTCTGAGGAGGAGGTCCTGTGATCCTGTTACTTCTATTAATATTTCCAATTAATATTTTATCGTGAAATAATAAGCAGAAAACAGCATTTACTGATTACCATCTGCTGTTTAGAGGAAGAGCACATACGTGTTAAATGTTACTTCCTCTGAAAGACTTGCACAGTATCTTAAGCCTGTATTTTATTTATAAATTGAGCTCAATATTCTGAGCCAACTTCCCCATTTATCATCTGTTCTGTAATATCTCTTCCATCAAATCAGTTAAAAAAAACAAACACCCACCTAGAAACAGAATCTTGAAGTCCAATGTGCACACTCCAAAGCTAAGTCATTATTTTCATTGAGAGATGGCAGCCCCAATGACTTCCTTAAATGAGGGCTGTACTTCCTGAATAAGTTACAGAATTAAAAGACCACCTTTTACTCACAGGGAGATGTTGAGCCATTCCTAAGATTTACCAGCCAAAACTCATGACACTCAATTAGCTGAGAGCAAAGACTGATAGGAAATTTTCCCCATGTCAAATTTATTTTTCCTTGACTAAATGAATCAATAGGAACATATTAGTTTAATATGTTTCTATTATCTTTTTGCTTCTATGTTAAAAAAATCTGCAAGTCATGAATATTTAATGATCCAGGGTGATTAGGGCATTGAAGAGAATTTTTATGACCTCAGTGACTTTTCAGTCCCATAGTTAAAGAATATTTATTGATGGATCCTTAGTGCTATGATGTCTTTTGTCTCAAGCAGTGGTTACTAACTGCAGCTTTCTCAAGATGAATGTACTTTTCAACATTCCTAGAAGAGGATAGTTTTGAGTGGCTCACTGTAGACTATGGCCAACTCACCTTTTGAATGAGGCTCTCAGTCTTGTTTGAAAATAATCTGCCCTGCGGAGAACATGTGATAGGCCCACGTGAACTGCTGGGACCTGTAATATTAACTCCCACCTTTCTCTTCTGTTGCCCAGGGAATCATCCAAGATGGGAAAATCATCTTTATGCCGAATGGATACATAACGCAGTGTCCGAACCTGAATCGCAGTAAGTAGCGGTTTAACGCATTTGTAAATTTGTAACAGTTTTTGTTGAAAATATCAGACAATCAGGTCAGGAAGGATACCTACACACTATTTACAGTGTTGACTGATGAGGTGGTAAGGTTAGTGAAAGAGAACTTATCTATACTAAATACTTCTTTGTCTCTGAATTTCTAAAAAGCTTATGTATTATTTATAGAATTAAAACTTGAAGGTAAGAAAAATTACATTAGCAATTTGGGTTTGGTAGTTTGGTACAGAAAGATATGTTTAATATAACTATACATATTTTAAAAAGCTGTTCTTTTTTGAATTGCTATTTCTTTAATCTAATTTTGAGAGTTAGTTGCCAACCTTATTGCTATATTTTACATTTTTTTATTTAAAAACTTTTAAAACTTACAGTTACATTGAATATTTTGTATTAGCTTCAGGTGTACAGCATAGTGGTTAGACAATCATATACTTTTTAACTTAAAAATGTCATACTGCCTTTCTCTTCAATGAGCAGTCCTTTTTTTTCCTGTTTCTTCCTGTTGGTTTATTAATAAAAGGGAGAAATCTAGACCTGAAATCCCTGTTATTTTATGCCAGTTTCAAAGTAACACTTAAACAGAAAAGCAAAAAGCTTTCTACATAGCCAAACAACTACTGTTTAAAAAATTTTCTTTTTTTTATATTAGCACTGTATCAACATTGGTGTTATCTTTTCTTTATTGAGCTTGCCCAACCTGTAGTGATTTCTTAAGCCTGGTGCAAGGAATAATGGATTTACAAGAGCTTTTGGCCAAGATGACTGCAAAAGTAGGTATCTAAATTTCACCTGTGATGTTTCACTTCTCTTGCCATGCTGTCTAGAATGTAGAGTGATGTGCTCGAATGGAAACATTTTTAGCGTTGGCATCTGTGATACATTTCTTGAAATAGCACTACCTATAGTGAACATAACTATTTCTGTCTTCGATACTATTAGGCCGAATCAAAATGTTTTCTTGAAAAATGTTTGGAAGAAAGAGGCAGTGTGTATCACTGCTGATTCCCTGGGAGTGGAAAAGAGTTTGCCCATTGGCTATTAACTTGCTGCCACTGTGAGATGATCTATGGTCAGAGCCATGGTGGCTCATAAGCTAATGCATTTCAGATGTAAGAATAATTGCTAGTAATCAGAAGGGGCAAAATAGCTATTGTTAGGAAGAGATCACTGTCACAGCCAGGCGCTGTATCACATTTGTAATATATGATTCATTTCAGAACTGGCCCTGAGTTAAACAGGGAGGGAGGCAAAGTTGCCTTTCAGCACTTTCAGTTTTATAATTCTGCATCTTTTTCACTCTTCATCATCCACTTAACAAGAACCTTTGGAGGATCTGCTAGTTGCCAGGTGCTGTGTCAGGTACAAAGGAGACACAGGTGAATAAGACAGGATTTCTACCCCAGAGGTGTTCATATTGAGTGGCAGAGCCAAACATGTAAACAATTAGGGGCTTTCATATATATATTCATAAAGTTTAGATTCGTAATGAAAAGCCCTGAGCTTTGTGGAGAAAGGCACTGAATAAACAGAAAACGTGGCTATGTTGTTATGGTACCCATCAGTCGGGGACATGAGTTCCGGCCCATGGCAAAGAAAGAATTAGATTGGGCCTCAGAGACGTGAGACTGTGAAAGGAAGAATTTTAATAACAGCGAAAATGATACATTAATCTATTCCACCCGCGGCTATGACTGCTCCCTGCCAACCGCCGTGGCACCTGGAAAAAAATTGGTGGAGAGATGTTTTGGAGATAGGACCCGCAGATTGTGCTGCTGCAGACAGTGCGTTATTTCCAACTAGGTGTGTGGCCACGTCCCCTTTTGTCTGGAAGCGGAGAGACAGAGCACTTTTCTAAGAAACTGAGGCGGGGACTGGAGAGCCTGAAGCATTGTTTGCAATTCACTGCCGAGTGCAGTGGAAATGGGAAATGCAGGCAATTACTTGCCTTCCCAGCTTGTGGCATAGGGAGGCTTTTATTTCATATTGTGTGGAGCAGCTTGATCTCAATACCATTAATTATACTTTAGCTCGCTGCCCAACTTTTGGAAGAAGAAACATGTCACCCGGTCTCCAGTGATTGTGGCTGCCCCCTCCCTCGCTCCCAGGATGCCCTTTTCTTTCTCAGCCCTGCCTGTTCCGGGGAATGGCAGTCTTCTCTTTCTTAGTCGTACATTATCCAGGAGCCACATGGCGCTCTGTCCTCCAAACAGTATTATGTGAAATGAGCTTTTGTGAGGTAGAGATATTTAATTGTGGGCAGTGGCAAGCAGAAAATAATGTAATCCACCGTTTCACCCACCCCCCCAACTCCTTGCACTTTGGAAGATTTATAATTCTGTTTCTTCCAAACCGTGAGTAGAATTATACAGAGAAAACTTGAGTACTTCCATTTTTACTGCATAATTTGGAATCTACGATAAGCAAGACGAGGAGTTGGCAAACTTTTCATTTAAAGGGCCAGCTAGTGCATAGTTAGTTTTTCAGGCCAAGAGGCAAAGTTGCGGATATTATGTATAGACTAGAGGCCCAGTGCACGAAATACGTGCATGGGGGTGGGTGTGTCCCTGAGCCCAGCCTGCACCCTCTCCAATCTGGGACATCCCTCTCACAATCCAGGACTGCTGGCTCCCAACTGCTTCTGCCTGCCAGCCTGATCACACCGTAACCACTCACCTGCCAGCCTGATCGATGCCTAACTACTCCTCTGCCCACCCGATTGCCCCTAACTGCCCTCCCCTGCTGGCCTGGTCACCCCTAACTGCCCTCCCTTGCCAGCCTGGTTGCACCTAACTACCATCCCCTGCCCTGGTCACCCCCAACTGCCCTCCCCTCTGGCCTGGTTGCCCCCAACTGCCCTCCCCTGCAGGCCTGGTCCCCCCCAACTGCCCTCCCCTGCAGGCCTGGTCGCCCCTAACTGTCCTCCCTTGCAGGCCTGGTCCCTCCAACTGCCCTCCCCTGCCAGCCTGGTCACCCCTAACTGCCCTCCCCTGCAGGCTTGATCGCCCCTAACTGTCCTCCCTTGCAGGCCTGGTTGCCCTCAACTTCCCTTCTCTGCAGGCCTGGTCCTCCCCAACTGCCCTCCCTTGCAGGCCTGGTCGCCCCTAACTGCCCTCCCCTGCAGGCCTGGTCACCCCTAACTGCCCTCCCCTCCTGGCCTGGTCACCCCTAACTGCCCTCCCCTGCTGGCCATCTCGTGGCAGCCATCTTTGACCACATGGGGGCAGCCATCTTGTGTGTTGGAGTGATGGTCAATTTGCATATTACTCTTTTATTAGATAGGATTTGTTTTATTTAAAAATAACCATTTAAAATATAACCATTGAAAAATGGAAAAATTATTCTTAGTTCACAGACCATATAAAAATAAGTCGTGGGCCCAGCTGGCTCAGTGGTTGAATGTTGACCTGTGAACCAGATGGTCACATTTGATTCACAGTCAGGGCACATGCCAGGGTTGCGAGCCCAATCCCCAGTGTGGGGCGAGCAAGAGGCAGCCAATCAATGATTCTCTCTCATCATTGATGTTTCTATCTCTCTCTCCCCCTCTCCCTTGCTCTCTGAAATCAATAAAAATATACTTAAAAAAATAAGTTGTCGGCCAGATTTGGGCCATGGGCCTTAGTTTGTCAGCCCCACATCTAGAATAAGCTGGAAGGAAACTCATACTAGGCAATATTTGTTGAGTGTTTCCTCTGTGTTATTTAACAATGCTTCCCCTTTTTATAGTTCCTGTCACTCTAATCCTCACAACCATCCTGTGAGCCAGGCTTGATGTGTTAGCCCCCTTTCCCAATGAGAAGACTGAGTTCCAAGAAAGTCCTGTAACTTTTCCCAGGATAGTGGATGTCAGAGCTGGGATGCACACTCAGATTCTGAGAGTTGAATCATGACTGAGTTTACTTTTGGGGAAGAGAGGATTAGGAAGAGAGAGAAGAGATGTGAGCAGGAGTGAGTGATGGAGAGAGGGAGGGGGATGCCACAGGCAGGAGGATGAAGGGGTCAGTGAGAAGAGGAATGAGCATTAAAGGACAGGACAAGAGGAATGCGTGCTCAGATGGTACCTGTTGGGAGTGAAGAGTGGGCACAGAGCTTCCAGCAGCTTTTAAAGGGGGAAGGTCAGGGCAAAAATAAGACCCCTTAATTCATCCTTTTTTGGCCACTGCCACTTGTTTTCCTTGGCAATCTGTGGATTTTTTCCTAGTCTGAACCTGAGTCCTGTCACCACCTCACGGGGCCACCTTATAGCACGTCATTTCCTTAAGGGTTTTCAGATCACAGACACTGCTCAGAATCAAACTGCCAACACAGGGTAGGCCAGGTGAATTCTCAAGGAATATACTTCCCTCTAGTGAGTGTGCCAAAATCTGAGAGCAAGACCTTCTTTCCGTACCTTGTTCCAGTCTGGTTTTCTTTTGTTCGGTTTTGAACTGAGGTTGTAGTGCTTAGGGGCTGGGTCTTCATGGAGGAGTTTCCTTTCGAACGCCCCCCCCCCCCCCCTATTGAGCAGACCCTGTTCTCTAACTCCTCTCCCCTGCACCCTGGACAGCCATCAAGGTGGGAGCTCAAAGGTTCATTGGACTTTTTGCAGCTACAATTTTTCCATATATAAATTAGTAAAAATTATTCTTGGTTTTATATGGATTCCATGAGACAGGCAAGAGAGATTTGGAAGTCTAGTTTGCTGCATGGCACACTGTGAGCATTTCAGTAAGCAATGACTGTTGTTAAGTAGGCATCTCTGGGGAAAACATGGTTCCTAAGAAAACATACACCTTCCCCAGTGGCTTATATCACACAGCCTCGCAGAAGCAGTGAATTGATGTCAGAGCTCTGGTCTAGAGCCAGGTGCCAGGAGGTCATGGGAAGCAGCAGAAAGTCTCCCACATGGGTCTGAGTGGAAGCCATGGAGGCTTAGCAAAGAGCAAGCTCAGTGCACAAGCTGGACAGGGGATGGTAGCCAGAGTCACACCAAACCAAACAGATGCAGACACCAGATGAGCTCAGGGGTTGGGTCTGCCCAGGAGGGCCTGCTGCTGTTCCTTTTCACCTTTCAGCTGGGAAAGCTGGAGAATGACTCTGCCTTTGCTTGGTACAGGATGGGTCGTGGGAACAGCTTGCATGCACCTTCAGGCGACAGCGGTCAGGGCACACTGGAGCCCTCTTGAGAAGTCCTGGCATTCTGGAAAAACCATCTATTTTCCAAGGCAGAGAAGGTGCAGGGAAGCTGTCCCCTAAGGGACCACTGATCCCCTGGCTTCCTCTGGAGGTTCCCAGGTAGTCTGGATATTGTGGGAAGCACCACCACCTGGGCCAGGTGCACTGGGCTAAGGTCAGGCTCTGCCCCGCTCTCCAAGCTCAGGAAGAAAAGATGCTGGAGACTGGGGATTTCTTGATTACTTCTGTTTAAGTCTTTGACAAAGCTATTTATGCAAATCAAACAGCATTTGGAGTGGCATTTCAGTTTGTAACGTATTTAATTTGGAGACTTTCATTGTTTTGAGGGGCTCAGTAATGATTTTTCAATTAAGCTTAAAGGTTTAACACAATAGAAGAATTCGTTTTTTTCCCCTTCCATCTAGCAAATGCCAAATAAGTAGTATTTCAAAGAAAGAAAAACACACACACACACAAAAAAAACAAAAACAAAGAGCCATCCACCACATGACTAATGGACTTAGATCCATTCAGTGGCCTCTTACTGCAGAAAAGGCGTCTGCTGTCTGTCTTTGAATGTGTAGCGTTAAGAATAAGTGATTTGGTCCATGGTTATTTATATGAACGCACAAGCAAAGGTAAAACAGAATTGAGATGTAGATTTGATACTGTATCTTATTTTGGATCTGTAGGCATTCTTGGAGAAAGTAGCAGGTAGTGTAGAAATAGCTTTGAAAATGAATTTGTGTAAATTCAGCATGCTAATATTGGTGACAGAAAATGTAACTCATTTTTTGATTCAGAGTTGTTTGTCTCCTTTACTGTTGCAACATGATGTAGCAGGGAGAAAAAGGAAGGCAAGATTATACATTAAATGCCTTTGAAAAATTAGCTTTTTGCTTTTATATCTCTTTTGTCTTTGTGTCTGTCTGATACACTTTTATGTTACAGAGTTTAGAGCTTTACAGTGTTATCAGAAAAGTCTAAATATATTAAAAAAATAAAAACGAAGTTCGAAAGGTAAATAAGAGTTAGTCCTGAGAAGAGCTTTTATTATATTAAAACAGAGGTTTTCCTTGGAATTGAGTTTTAAGGTTGAGCATAGCTAGTTGGACTTTACTGGAAATTGCCAATGTGACCCTCAGGCAAACTCCTGGATTTTCTGGAAACTGGGACAGATGAAGAATTTCCTTTGGGTCATTTAATCTTTAAGAAGTTTCGTCCTTAGAGTGATACAGACACTAGAGTTGTTCCAGCTTTTCTGAGTGAGGCAGGCACATTTCTTCTCACAAGTACCTCATTCTGAGCCAGTTTTAGGAGGAATGCAGATCTAGTTCAACTCTTTCTTGTTCAATCCCAGGTCACATCAATCACTACCTTTTGTAGGAACTACTAGGGCCATGGAATGAAGTAAAGATAATGTGTGATGTTGTCACTTCCTTTTTATTATCTCTTACCTATACATGGTTTTGGTCACTTGAGCTCACCGGTCTTGGAAGTGTATTTTCCCTTTGTTTCCAAAAGAATTCTCAAAGAACTTAATTATCATAACTTCTAGAAACTCTATGATTAGGCTGGAGATTCACATGTACCCTGAATTTTTGGAATGTAACCTGCATGTTAGAAGAGTCAGAGGAAGCCAATTTTTAGGCATAGTCAACTCTACTTTCTTCAGGGCTGATTACAGTGTCTGCAGTTGGTCTAGGATCCTGTTTGTTCTTTTCCCTGCCCATTGGCATTACCCATGAAATGCAGACCACAAATAAGTTTTCATGAGAAATTCCAAAAGCTTGGAGAGAGAGGATGAAATAAGTGATAAAAACCAAGGTTGGCGTTACATATGGATTCCACTTCCAGAGAGTTGCACTGTTGAGAGTAATTGAGAGGGTCATGTATGGAATGGAATCATAGTTGATGTGGAAGGATGGTGGGAGTCATCATTACCTAGGGTCAGACATTATATCTAAAATACTAGTTAGAAATAGTCTTAGTGGCATCAGGGATTGACTTGGTCTCCTGGAGGGGAAGATACTCAAGACATGGAGGTGTAAGTATGATTGAGAAGGAGAAGAAAGCCTATTGATGTTTTTTTTTTTTTTTTTAAGGAAGTTATATTTGTTTCTCAATCAAGGCAGTCTCTATGTAAGGAAAGGGAAATACTGGTACTGGATTGAGTTACTCCTTAGTATGGATGTGGCAGTAGCCAGATCATACCACAGTTCAGTTTTTTGACAGCATCTTTTTGAAGGCAAAATGGAGTAGGCTGCATGGAAGGCTGCATGGGACCCTATCACATGGGGCTGACTGTGGTCAGGAGCAGGCATGAGGACAGGATAACCTCAAGTATTTGAAGAGAGGTAGACTTGCTCAGGATGGTTAAAAGGCAAAACTGGATGTAATAGGAAAAAGGGAGAGATTTTAGGACTCAATCCAAGAAGGGTGTTTAAGACATCCAGAGCTAACGACAAAAATTTTTTTTCTTAGAAGATAATAAGTGTTCCACCACTGTCCATGTACAAACAAAGACTTGTGAACACATTCAAGCCGTATATCCCCTTTCCAATCAAAGATTCTATGATTCTGTGGTTAATGGCAACAGTTGTGTGACTTAGATAAATGAAAAAAGGTTCTATCACCAAATCTTGATCTCACCTGGGGGTTGGTTGCCCCTTCTGACTTTCATCTGAACACCGAAGTGGATTCTTGGGACATTCTGTTTGGGGGATTGGGACATGGAGAGAAACTAGATCCTTCTATGACTTTCTCCTTTTCTGGCCCCTGCTCCCCAGAATTTTTCCTAAGAGAGGAAGCAATGACTTCCCAACGTGTAAAGCATGGCACTCTGGTGTATGTGCAGAACACGGAGAGGAAGGTGGGAGACAAATGTGAGTGCATTGGAGTTCCTCATTAGATCTCCTGTAAACAGTGTAATGAGTCCTTGAGAACACATTCATTATAGTGCTGCCGTGTGGGCTTAGAGCTGAGAGCACATACGTTTCTGAACACCAGGAGGTCCCTGCGATACAGTTTAATGTCTCATTTGGTGCTCATTAGACCATGGGAGTCAATATGTCTTTAATTTAGAATGATTCCACCTCATGTAAAAGAAAAAATATTCAAAACAAAAACCAGATCTGACTAAGAATCAGCTGCTCTGAGCGTTGTTTCCCTCCTACTTGAATTTTTTTCCTTGTTGCTATTAGCTTTGTGAGGACCGTGCAATGGAATTACAGAAGTTACATCTTGTCACTCTTATTTGCAGCTAAATTATGCAGAGACGAGACTCAGTCAATTGGAAAACTGTCATTGCGAGAAGACTTGTCAAGTGAGTGGACTGCTGTATAGAGACCAGGACTCCTGGGTGGACGGTGATCACTGCAGGAACTGCACGTGCAAAGTAAGTCTCTTTGTGAGGAAATAAAATAAAGACACTTTTAATGGGGCAGTGTCACTGATTATTGCGTGATCTGGTTCTTCAGTATAGAATGCTAACTAAGAGGTATTACCTTTCTACTAAGCCCCGTTTAGTAATCTGTGAGTTATGAAGGGAAACTGGAAAAGTGTCATTTTATATTTAAATACTTGGAAATTAAAATCCACTTTCCCTTGACAACACACTCTAATGTGACCGAATATTATTGTAAGAAGCTCACTGTTTGGAGTTTGGAGGTTAGACTATCAGGAGGAAGAACTCCTTTGAGTTTCTGGAGAACCTACTGGTTAGCTTCATTTGGAACTTTTCTCTGCTAGAACAGATGTTAAAAGGGGGTTAATTAGTTCCTAAAGTGTTTTTATTGAATTTTACAAGGTATCCATCATCTGTTTCAGAGAACGACAAGACTGCTGGACTTTCAGGGTAGCCATCATTTGTGGACTCCTTTATCTGTTTCAGAGAATTCCGAAAGTCCTCTTCCCAAATTAATATGTAAACCCTGTCCAGTTGAAATTATTTGATACATATCTGAAGACTGCCATTGTTGTCTGAGAAAATACAAAACAGATTGGGAGAGCCTCAACAATGATTGACAGGGTTTGAAAAAGGTTTTATTTATGTTCTTGAAAAATAAGCTTTTTGGTTTCTGCCTAATCTCCTTAGCCCACATGGGCAGGTGGAATGAAGCCAGTGATGTATATCAGAAAAGTAATTGAGGTGGCACGGGTTTATTCAGGCAGGAGGAAATATTTTATTTGTGGTCCTGGAGCAGACAGGGTATTCCTCACACGGCTTCTGTTTCCCTGATGAGGTTTCTGGGATGAGCTGTGAGCTCTGTACGCAGAGGGGCCTTTCAGAGGACACTTCTGAGATTCCTTTCCTGGTCCTTTTTTCCTCAGAGTGGCACTGTGGAATGCCGAAGGATGTCCTGTCCCCCTCTCAACTGCTCCCCAGACTCCCTCCCCGTGCACATTGCTGGCCAGTGCTGTAAGGTCTGCCGACGTAAGTACTAACTTTTTCCCTCTATATTTCAGGCCTCAACAGATTAACACTGATGAAATGAAATACCAATAGTTGATGTAATACTAAATGTATTGTAAGAAGAGCTGCTGTATTTTAATTACCTGTGATGTGGCAGACACTTTATATTGGCTACTTAAAAAAATTCTCACGGCAACCCTAATTACTTCTTCTCATTCTATACAGAGGAACTGGTGTTTACAGGGATTAAGTCCCTTGTACAGGGTCAAACAACTGGTAATGGGTGGATCCTATCTCTAAAGTCATGACTCCAAAGCTCCATGTGTTTGGTCCCCCTCATCCTGAATCATCAAACTAAAGGCCAAATTCAGTGTTTTGGCATTCTGAGGTCTTGGCCAGATTTCCTGTTAATTAAAAGGTCTTTGTTAGGAATTTTGGGATGAACTTCAGTTAGAATACTAAAACAATTTCCCTCCAAGTGAACTTGTCCAAGTTATATAGTGATTTAAAAATCCTTTTCCTTCCGTGTTGCAAAGCGCGCACTATTTCAAGTGAAATAGCGAAGGAAACATAGAGTCAAGCAACGAGTAAGAGCTGCCATTTAGAATGCTCGTTATGTGCCAGTTACTATTCTAGGTGCTTGAATTCTCTTAGCTTACTGAATCCTCATCCTATTTTTATTTGTTGGTGGGGATTATTATTATCCCTGTTTTACAGGAATCTTAGGCTTAGGGAAGTTAACTTACCAAGGTCACAAGACCAGTGAGTGGCAAAGGTGAGATGTAAAACTAGTTCTGTCTGATTACAAAGCCTATGGTCTCTCATCAAACCGTAAGGCAGTAGTTTTCAACCTTTTTAATGTTGCAACCCTTTAATACAGTTCCTCATGTTGTGGTGACCCCCAACCATAAAATTATTTTCGTTGCTACTTCATAACTGTAATTTTGCTACTGTTATGAATCGTAATGTAAGTATCTGTGTTTTCCGATGGTCTTAGGCTCTACAACAGCGGTTCTCAACCTGTGGGTTCTCAACCTTGCGACCCACAGGTTGAGAACCGCTGTTGTAGAGCCTAAGACCATCGGAAAACACAGATATTTACATTACGATTCATAACAGTAGCAAAATTACAGTTATGAAGTAGCAACGAAAATAATTTTATGGTTGGGGGTGACCACAACATGAAGAACTGTATTAAAGGGTCACGACATTAAAAAGGTTGAGAACCACTGCTGTAAGTTCTTCCTTAGGAAAGGAGAGTTTAGGTTAGAAATGTGGTATCCTATGGATAATTTTCAACATCATTTCTCCATTGAAAAGCACCAACATCATTATGTTTCAAAAGATAATGGTCTAGCTTTTTTGCCAAGAACAGCGTGTCACATAATATGACAGTGGAAATGGGGAGAGCTAGTCTGATCCAACTGCCCAAACCTTTGTGGAACTCTTTCAAATATTTTGAATATTCCTTTTTCTCATGGTTGGCATAGCACACCAGTTACTCAGCAGAGCATACTTGGAGTTATCAGAAAAAAGAAACGTTCTTGATTCTGTATCAGGGCTTTGGAAATCACATCTGGCAAAATGGGTAGCTCAAGTGCCCAGATGTTGAGATTATAATCTGATGCCATAGTGGAAAGATAGTTTTTAGTAGGTGCAGATATGTTTTCCAACTTTTGATATTTTATATAACAGTCAGCAGAGGAAGAAGTTGAAAAAATATTGGGGATTTGTATTTAAAAAATGTGAGATATTTTAAATTATTTTGAACTCCCTGGACAGATCTGTGGATGCTGTATTTTAGAAGTTATTGTTTGGACATGGGATAGATGAGTCTTTTAGCTGTTTTGTGTTTTAACCTTTGATTTTCTAATTGTGAGAGCAATGTGTGTCTTGTGTAACACTTGAAATCCACAGAGAAGAATAAAGGTAAAGATGAAAAAAAAAAAAAAAAAACCGCCCATAATCCCACTACTTGGAAACAAACACTTGAAATTTTAGCAGATTTTAGTTTTTAAATTTTATTTTGTGTACAATTGGGATCTTATTGTGCAGATAAATTTTATCCTGGTTTGTTGAGTTACCATTATCATTTAAGTGTAGTCCTATGGTGTTTTTTTTTAAAACCATATTTAAAATTTTATTTTTTTCTATCACCATTTATCCCCCATACCCTTTCCCACCTCCACCTACCCGCCTCTCCCTGCTGAGCATCATAGTGTTCCATTGTTTGCCTACTGCATAACTTATTTAATAATTCTGCAATTGTTGGTTATCTAGATTATTTCCTACTTTCCACTCTGGTAGATTACTCATTAATAATATGTTTTGCATAGAAAACACATTTCTGTATTGTATATTTTCTTAAGGTAGAATTCTCCAGAGTAGAATTACTAGGCCCAAAGATTGACATTTTCAAATGATACATATCATCAAATTGTTCTCTCAAAGTGTGTAGGTAGTCATCTTTAGCTATTCTAATTTTTTGGAGAGTTTAAGTTTTAAGAAACATTTTAGTAACTTACCCAGTTTTACCTAAATACTGATCCACAGGCTAACTTAATGCTTTTTGCCTTTGTCTGGGATTCATACCATTTTTCTAGGTAGCACTCATTTTCTCAGTAGCTCCGATTGGTAGTTTGACACATTTATAGTTTAATAAAATGGCAATGCAGATAATTTATTAAGACCACTACTTAAAAAAATGAAAAAGAAATGGTACAAGGCACCTTTGGTAATTAAAAGGTTGAAGATCTTTGGCCTAGAGCAGTGGTCGGCAAACTCATTAGTCAACAGAGCCAAATATCAACAGTACAACGATTGAAATTTCTTTTGAGAGCCAAATTTTTTAAACTTAAACTTCTTCTAACACCACTTCTTCAAAATAGACTTGCCCAGGCTGTGGTATTTTATGGAAGAGCCACACTCAAGGGGCCAAAGAGCCACATGTGGCTCGTGAGCCGCAGTTTGCCAACCACGGGCCTAGAGGGTTTTCATTTTTTCTTTATTTTTTAATAGAAATGTGGGTTAGGCAGTTACTTGGTGCTAGTGCCTGGAATAGTGGTAAAAGGGTGTCTCTGCTTCAGAGGCCTCACTTCCAAGTTAGAGGCATGATTCTCAGTGTCCAGGGTTGTAAACACAGTCCTGTTAGGTATGTGGATGGGGAATGTTAGCCTGTCCAAGCAAGTCAAATGTGCGGCCTGCAAGGTAGTGGGCCTGGCGTGCACCCCAGAGGAAGTGGAGCCAAGCTAAACGTTTCTAACTTCTAGAAGATGACTGTGGCAGGTTGACCAGTGGGGTGGAGGAGAGGAGAATGAGGATTGAGAAAGCAGAGTTCTAACATCAGTCAGTAGATTTTCTATAAGTTTTCAGATACCTTCACATCAGAGAGCAGTTGGAGAATAGTTACTTTCGTTGTCCCTTTCCAATAAAATTTCCTTCAGCTGCTCTCTGGGTTTGGGTGGGGGCAGTATTCTAGGGACTCTGAGTAAAGGTATTGAGCTGGCGCAGGCAATAGGTGCTGTGCACAGAAGCAAATTGTTTTGTCTGCTGACTTATTAAGTGCTCATGTCCTTGTCATGGCCTCAGGAGCTGCAGCATTGATTGGAAATAGGAGAGAACTTTGTCTAAGTGTCCATGTCTCAGTTCATTGCCTAAAAAAAGCACTTAGTCCTCTTTGGAACAGAAGCCCTCTTAAAGAGGGAGGAGATTTTGATAGTGGAGGTATCAGTCCTGATACTAGAATGTTCCTCTATCTGTTTGGGAGGCATCAGGGAAAACTTGAGAGCCTTCTAGATTCCTTAGCTGTGAGCACGCAGTCCAGGAAGTGGTGTGGAAGTTATGTTTGTTGGGTGTCTGCTCTGTTCAAGGCATTGATCATGCCTAGATGCACATTAGAATCACCTGGTGTCCTGGACGGTATTTTTTTGGGAGGCAGATTTGAGGAAGACAGAGAGGAAATGTTCAGCTATGCAGAAGAGCATTAACAAAGGAGTGAGGTAGCAGAGGGAAAGGGAGATAGTTTATCTGATAACAGGGGGTTCTCATGGGTGAGTAGAAATAAAGCTGCAAAGGTGTGTTGGATGATGATCGTATCCATTCCGTTTGTTCTGTTGTCCTTACCGAGGTTTCTCTCCCAAACACTGTCCTTACCTCTGGGTGTAGCAGAACTCGCATATGGATCTTTCGTTTTGTCAGGCACTTTATGTGTTTAATTCATTCAATTTTTTCAACACCCGGAAGCTGTAATCCCCATGATTATTTTACAGATAATGATGTTAAGCACAGAGAGGAGAAGTAACTTCAAGGTCTCAGCCTTTGTGGAGCCAAAATAAAACCCAGGTAGTCTGGCTCCAGGTCTGATGCTCTTAATCCGTCTCCTCTACCCTCTGCTGTCCAGACAGATGCATGTGCCATCTCATTACAGCAGAGTACTGTGTATCATGCACTCTGTGTAAGATACAGTGGTAGCACAGAGAAGTGGTAGCACAGGTAGAGATTAACTCCATCAGAAATGTGTGTGTGTGCATGTATGCATGTGTGCATGTGTGCATGTGTGCTAGGAAAAACTTCATAGGGGGATAATAGCTGGGCAGGGTGTTGACAAAGGACTAGGAGTTTGCCATAGGGAATTGCACATGCAAAATGATGGATGTAAGCGTAGCGTTGGTCTTGGTACTCAGAAGTAAGATTTTAAAGCTGGGTTGTGGCATAATCAAACAAGTGCTTTTACAAACCCTGCTGTATCCGGAGAGCTGGAGGGAGGTGGGTGTGGGATTCCGGCATATTCCAGGTGGAGGTGTTGAGGCTGGCAGGTAGGCACTGCCTAGGGAGAAGAGAAGAGAGACATATGAGTGGAGCTAAAAGACTGGCGGATGGTAGGAACTGCATAAGCATTTTTTTTTTTTTCAAGAGACAAATGAATCAAGGACAGATTGTCTGTAGGGGAGAAGGTGCCAGATTTTGAACAAGAGCTGTTGGGGGACTGACAGTGTGATGAACAGAAATAAGGCAGGTGGAAGAAGTAGTTCAGAGAGCAGTGCATTCTGTTTGGTGTGTTTGAGTTGGAGACGCCTGAGGAGCAACCAGTTTGATGTGGGCGTCTAGCTCAGAGGCTTCTAGGTAGCTTCCCCATAAACATCTTCGCCACAACTATGTTTGCCGCAAGCATTTTCGCTGTGCAATTGCTGAAAGACAATTTTGCTATAAAAGATAAGAGGATGAAAAATTAAAAAGGGACATTAAAGAGGACTATAACGCAACAGGAAACATAAGTAACAAAATTAAAAAGACTTCATTGCATAAAATGAACATACATTGACTTTGAAGTCTTTTGTCCATAGTGTTATACTTCTGGGTTTGTTTTCGTTTTGCTTGCTGATTTGTTTCTACTCTTGGCATTGCAGTTTTTTTCCCCCCATGGAAATTTCTTTCTTCATTAAGAGAGGTATCATTTTTCAATTAAAGAATCAATGATTAATGCTCTCAAAGACTGTTGCAAATTAGTAGCTGCTTTTTTTCTACTTGCCATAGCTTGTTTGGTTTTGATGGGTGGGAGTGGATGACTGTGGTCACCAAAGGATTTGCACAAACTGATATATAATCATTTTCTAGTATAAGATGCATCCTGGCTAAGATTTATATGATATAAAAATGAGAGTACTGCTCGGCCAATGTGGCTCAGTGGTTGAGTGGCCACCTATGAACCAGGAGGTCACAGTTTAATTCCTGGTCAGGGCATGTGCCTGGGTTGCTCGATCCCCAGTAGGGGGTATGCAGGAGGCAGCTGATCAGTGGTTCTCTCTCATCATCGATGTTTCTCTCTCTCTCTACCTCTCCCTTCCTCTCTGAAATCAATAAAAATATATTTTTTAAAAATGGGAATACTGTGAGAACGTTGTCAGTGGAGAAATGAAATGAAACTGACAACTAGCTTAAATACATTAAGTCAGCTGAAGGTAGTTGATTTATTAATGGAGAAATAACGTTGAATTATCAGAAAGTTATTTTCTCTTCTATGGCAAAATTGCCAATGACCAGTTAGGTGGTGAAAACGTTTGTGGTGAAAATGCTTGTGGCAAAAGTGTTGACAGCAAAACCACTGGATGTGACTTGTAGAGGTGGTACCTGGAGCCCACTTTGTGAATGAGCACACTTTATGAATGAGAGGCAGGAAGGTCTGTGGGTGTTCAGCCTTTCTGATCTGCTGCCCTCCTTTACACTGTAACACGGAGGGCTGATTCTGGTATTCTAAGCTGCAGAATGCTAAGGGATGGCAAGTACAAAGACCTAAATAAAGATAGAGCAACCCCTGTCCACATCTGACAGGGCTGCTATGTTGTACCTGTCAATCGTTTATTCACTGTGCGCTTAAATGGCAGAAGTGTCCAATCATTGCACTGGAGAAATCAGGTTCACATTTGAAGGGCCAGATGTCTGTGGGTGCAAAAATCCCCAGTCCGTTTGTTTCTGATATCTTGGAGAAGTGTGCGTTGGTGCCGAGTTTTAATTTCATGGTCGGGCTGTGAAATATCCTCGTTTGCAGGTCCCCAGTGTGATATGAGGGGCTGCAGTTATCCATTTACATCTCTGCTCCTACAGACAGCTGCCTGGTTGGAGTCCCAAATGTCCCGGCCAAAGGCACCGGAGCCTGACTCACCTTATGCTTGAATTTCCTCAGACATTGAAAGTAAGCCTTTGGGCTGTAGATCAAAAGGTTGGATAATGAGGACTGATGTTAGGCATATGCAGGGCAGTGGCAGGGAAGGAGGGGTACCCTCAGAGAAGTGGGCTGAGTATGGGAAAGTAGGGGACAGTCTTGTCACCTCCAGTGATGATCCCGAAAGCATTCCTAAGGTAATTTCATCAATACTTGATATCGTAATCATAGACATGTCCCCACCAGTGCCAAAGCAAAATGGCCGAGGTGTGTGGGATCATGCTGATTTCATTCCCAGCTCCAAGAGCTCGTTGCTGTGGGGGGACATAAAGTTCAGCAGACATTTAATTTTTATACCAGACTGGTGGATCTGAGGCTGCATGTGTCCTCATGTGTGTTGTGAGTGTAAACCATAAGACATTCTTATCTCCAGATTTGGAGTTTGGGGATGAGGGTGTCAGAGGAAGGGAGGATTTGAGCCTGTGTCTTAAGACAGGGTGGCAGTGGGCTCCTACCATTTTAGGGGTGGCCAGGGGCAAAATCAGGAAGATATGTCTGTTTCTTGGCTTCTCAGCCTGGGCCACGAAGCAGATGGCAGGTTTGACAGCAGGGCATTTAGCAGGACTGTCACTCTGGAGTGAGCTGTCTTGCCAAGTTGGCGGCAGCTGTGCTGGGGAGTGTGGGAGTTCATTAGACAGGAATTCCAGGCTTTGGGAGGCCTGGTCTCCTCATGCAAGTAAATGGGGGAATCCGCATCATCATTAGGACCAGTGAGCCATGACTTGTCCAGAAAACTGAAGCATAAAAGATGATCAGGGATCTATCTATCTATCTATCTATCTATCTATCTATCTATCTATCTACTAGTAAATATCTAGACAGATATCTATAATCTATCTATCTATCTATCTATCTATCTATCTAGACAGATATCTATCATTTGTCTATCTATCTATCTGTCTATCTAATGAGGGGAGTAAGGGGCCTATCTAGAAAATTATATCAACTCTCTACTTGTTTATTGCCATCGTTGCTGTTTTTGTTCAGAAACCCTTGGTGTCTGCTTTTAATGTTACAGAGATATAGATTACAGCATAGGGAATAGAGTCAATAATATCGGGATGAGTATGTGTAGGGCCAGAGGGTACTTAGAGCAGCAGGGAGACCACTTTGTTGTACATCTGAAGCTCATAAAGAAGAATACTGAATGTAAACTGTAATTGAAAATTAAAAATAAATGTAAAAAATTGCATTGAATAGCAGAAAGAACTCTTATCTGAGAATCAGGAAATTTGACTGGCTTTTACTACCAACTAGAGGCTCATCAATTTTAACAATTATTTATTGTTACTAACAATAAGCCCAGAGAGGCATTGAGCTTGGGGCTGGTGATAAAAATATAGACTAGACATAACCCCTATCTTCACGGGGGTTGCACTTGGCAGGGGAATGTGTAATTGCCTGGGCCACTGAGATAGAACATCATATGCACTGTGTTAGTCTAGGTCCAGAGTACCACAGAAGCGCACAGTGAAGGCATTGTACCAGTGTTAAAAACCAAGAACAACTTTTTGGGGGCAGCCAGACCTCAGTTGAAACTGATGGGATTTGCATACACTGTTCTCTCCTCCAGGAAGAGACTCAGCCTCATCCACCTTCACTTGCTTAAAAGTGGGTCAGCAAGTTGAGTCGAGGACTGAGTCCTAGTGGGATGTAAGTTGAGTGGTGGGAGCTCCATTTACACTTCTCTTTTCACTTTTCTACAAGCCCTATCTACTCCATGTCCCTGTTAGCCTGTTAAGCTCACCATTCCTAGGGCAGTCTCTCTAGTGCATTGATAAAGCACTTTATGGCTTGGCTTATATTTCTCAGTTGTCTCTGAGCTTCTCAGAAACAGATAGGCTAAGGACTTGTACTTTCATGGTCACAAGGGAAAATGGCATCATTCTGCATTGTGGCTGAGGTTCTGATGAATAGAGCATCTACGAGTTCCCTCTCACCTAGTCATTTGTCTTATAGCTGGAGTGTCTGAATCAAAGCTACTGCTATTGTTCTCCCTGGAGATGATAATCCCTTATTTGTTTTAACTTCTAGCCACATCAGTTCACTCTCCAGTTCCTTCTGCAACTTCAATATGGAAATAGTTGTGTCTCCTTGGTGTGAAGGGCTTATGACAAACATAATTATGGCTGTGGTCTGACTGGGGGATTCAACAGTTATCCTCACATTATTCCCATGTCTCACTCTAGACAAAGGTATTTGTAATGCTTAGAATCAGAGCATCTATGTTCTGTGGAATCTCTTGGAGTTTGATGGCACCTCTGAGGTTATTTTCTTGCAAAGCATGACTGTCTGACCCATTTTTCTGTTTTATTACAGCAAAATGTATCTATGGAGGAAAAGTCCTTGCAGAAGGCCAGCGGATTTTAACCAAAAGCTGTCGGGAATGCCGAGTGAGTTTTAATCATAGGATCCCTCTCACTGGTGGGGAACTGCAGGTAGACAGGTAGACATGTTGGCCCTAGGTTGGGTTCTGAAGTGGAGCATGTGGCCTGAGTGGGTCACTGAGGGGAAGGATTCTCTGTGGTCTACTGGAGTCCCTACCACTGCCATTGTGTGGTTGGCTTGTGGTTGGTCACCTGTGGGTCAAGTAGCCTTGGGAAAAGCTATTAAGGAAACGATATGAGAAGGGGAAGAGAGGTAGAACCTATTATGAGTCAGGGAGGGTGGCAGGTGGCCCTGGGAACGGGTTTTGAGTTGTTTTGGAATTGGTCTGTGATGCCAGCTAGGGACAGTGTCACCTCTCCTCCCAAGTACCTGGTACAGTGTGAGAAAATGCCTTTGTCTCCTGCCTGCCTCCTCCCATGTGTTTCTTGAAATAAGATATGTAGAACCATAGATCTCATTCAATAATCATTCAACAAACATGCACTGAGCCAGTGATATGTACCAGGATTGTACAATAGTGAACAAAACAAAGTCCCTGTCTTATAGCACTGGCAGTCTAGTGGAGGGGACAGGCAGTAAGGAAATAAACAAGTAAATATGCACTATAATTCTATAAACAATATAAACCAGGTGAAGGAATAGAGAGCTTTGCCGTAGGGATGGGAGGGCCTCTCTGAGGAGGTGCTGTTCGAACAATGTGCTGGATAAAATGTGGGAGCTGGCCTTGCAGTTACTTGGGTGAGGTGTCCCCTCAAAAGTGGAAGCATGAGAGACAGAGGGAAGGAAGGAAAGGAGGGGAGTCGATGTGAGGTGGTGCATCAGAGCAGCCACAGCCCCACAACAAAGCACAGCTGCTTTTGTGGGGCATCTACAGAGATGCTGACCAGAACCACTGTGTCTCAGAAGGCCACCTTTGCACCCGGGTGTACCTGCATTATTTCATTTGCTGGGAAAAAATAGGGGAGAATGAGTCATTAGAGATCTGCAGAATTCTCTCAAGAAGCTTGAATCCAATTCTTTATGGGGGACTTGGATGGAGGGAAGGCTCTTTCCAGTTCCCTGTCTCTCATCCATCAGAATTGATCCCAGGGGTTAACTCCCTTGAACTTCCCTGTTGTATTTCCCATTCGCTCTTTCTTGGCTGCTACTGGGAATGCCAGAGTTTCCATGGGTGCAGACAGTCTGGTGGAAATGCAGGTGCAGTGGTCTCTATGGCAGGGAGTGCTGTGGGCAGGGGTTTCTGAGGCTGTGGCAGAGGCAGGGAGGTGTGACCACAGGGCTCTGTGATCTCTCCATCAGCAGGACCAGCTACCAGGCCTGGGAGTGGGGGAGCTGGAGGGTAGTCTCCCACCTGGGGCCGGCATATTACCACATAGGGACGTTGTGCCGATTAAATGAGATAAACCATGTGGAGAACTTGGCAGAGTGCTTGGCACAAAGTCAGTCCTCATTAACTGAGCTGTTCTTGTCATTCCACATGACCACACATGTCCTCCCTGACTTTAAGACACATGTCATGTTCTCTGTAAATTGTTTCCCTTCTAAGGGAGGGGAAATGATTTGGATTCTAAAACCCCTACTGTTTCTTCTACCTCTGGGAAAGCTGGGATGTCCAAAGGCAATTTTGCCCACTCTGCTGATGACCCCAGTGTCTGTCATGTATCTGTCACTTACAACTGGCACCCCCTTTTACTTTTTGAGCAGAAACAGTTGGTTGACAATTATTACTTGATCCCTGTTATTATCAGAGGGGATCAAGACAGACACCATTGGAGATTTCTAGAAGATATGGACATGGATTCTAATGCCATATGATTGGAATAGCACTTACCACTGTTGTTGGCACATTGTAGATGCCCTACAGTCTTTGGTTCACCTTTTACTGTTTCTTTGTTGTTGTTGTTTTCGTTATAGTTTTACAATTTAGAAAGAAGTTGGGGCAGACATTACTTACTATCTTTGCACAAGTAATGTGTGTCTGTGAATAATTTCATCCTCTTTAAAGAGTCATTAATTTGTTGTACCAGGTATTTCTACAGTAACTTACGAAATGTTTACTTTGTGTATAAAGAGAAGGGTTATTGATAACAATTAATATTTCTCAATCACTTCGTATTTTCTAGACACTATTTAAAACATTTTCAACATCATACCTCATATAAACATAATAATAACACTATGAGGTAGGTCCCATTGGTATCCCCATTTTACAGATGAGGAAAGTGAGGCACAAGAGATCAAAGTCATAGAGAGTCAGCGAACTGGCTGGGATCTGAACCTGTGTCATCTGGCCCTTAGCCACTCCTCTGCCACTCCTCAGAGTGTTAGACTTACTTGGAAATAGTTTTCATTTCTGAATTTTAAAACAGTAAGTTCAGAATGATTGAATTATCACTTTTTAATCCATCTAAGACCAGATTGGTCAGGCAATGGCTCATTGATTGCCTTGATAAAGGGGTAGCATTTATAAAAGGCCACAGGAGCGCCTGGGGACACATTTAACAGATGTTGTCAGCAGGAAGAGAGGGTGATGGGTATAGGATCAGAGGGCCTCAGGTCTTTCCTTGGCAGCCTTTCTCAAGATAGAAGCCCTAATGCCCTATGGCACCTGTTGTAGGTAATGAATTAACTTCTCTCATAGGCATTTAAAAGGGTACTATACAAGTGCTATCCTTAGGAGAATTGAGCAAATAATTACTCAGATATTTTTCTGAGTGTTCTGTGGTTCAAATGCATATATATCCCCAGTTGACAAGAGGCTGCCTGGAGATCCATCCATTTCCATTTTCCTGGAACCATTTTAAAGCTTCAGCAACACCAATCAATCAAACAAACAAACAAAAACAACCCTTGTTTCAAATATTTTCACCAAGTTTTTCTAAAAGTTAATATATTATATTTTAAAAACATATTTTTATTGATTTCAGAGAGGAAGGGGGAGAGAGAAAGAGAGATAGAAACTTCAATGATGAGAGGGAATCATTGATTGGCTGCCTCCTGCATGCCCCCGACTGGGGATGAGCCCACAACCTGGGCATGTGCTCTTGACTGGAATCAAACCCGGGACCCTCCAGTCCATAGGACGATGCTCTGTCCACTGAGCCAAACCAGCTAGGGCAATAATTTTTAAAAAATCAAGATGAATAATATCTTCTAGCTGTCTTGCTCAGTTTTGTTCAATTATTGATGCCCTGCAGTATTTCTTTAGGCCAGCAACAAATTGCTTTACTTAAAGATGTGAATTTTATGTTATTAGAACTTCAGGTTGAAGCACAGTGATCAGTAACTTGGAAGTGTTTATATTTGACCAACGACATGGAGATGGTCACTCTAAATTAGAACTGGAGGAAACATATTTTCCCACCAGTGCAGAGTTCCAAGATTCAGAATATAACATACCGTAATCAGGAGGATTAAAAAATGTTAATCATGAGCTACTTCTTGCTAGAGGTAGTTTTGAAAATAAAGTCAAAAAAGGTTTGTGCCTTAATTGTGTGGCTGGCCTAAATGGATTTGGAGGCACTTATGTGACTGTAATCACAGTTCATATTATTTTCTAATTTGGGCAAAGGGGTTTGTCTCTATTTAAACATTTGGAATGATCTTACTCATCAAATATGTTAAAGGTTGATTACAATTGTTGACTGATTTAATCAGCAAAGCAAGCCCTTTTTATCTTAAAAGAACCTTTCCTAGTGATTATTTGAAAAAGTCTTTTGTAGCTTTTTTAATATTTCTTTTTACAAAAGCAGATATATACATAAGATATGAAATTGGGAGTATAGAAGGAAAAGTATAAGGAAGAAAATGGAAATCACTCCAGAATCTCACTACCTAGAGATGATCTCTTTTAATAGTTTGATTTTTGATAGTTATAGTGACATTTGTCTTAGCATCCTAATTTGGGTTCTCCCAGAAGCAGACCCTAAGCTAAGGATTTCAGTACAACTGATTCATTATGGTAGCTCTCAGGGGAAACCAGTGTAAGGGGGTGGGGGACGCAGGAGAGGGAAGGGCAAGAAGCTCAGCATGGGGGGCGTTTAGGTGAAAGGCCAGACAGACCCTGATCCCTTGAGGTAAAGGGGTTCTACTCCATCTATTGTCTCTCCTCTGGGTAAAGATCCTCCCATGCTTGTTACTCACTGGCTTTGGGCCTTGGAAGTGGGAGATGTAGAACTTATAGGTAACTCTGGCTCTCTGCAGGGGCAACCTTCTGAGGGCGGCAGGGATGAGCCAGGGCAGTGAAGCATTCAGAAGCTGGGGGATGAGCACCCAGAACTGATCAAAGGGGTCCCACAGTGTCCACTCCTGTTATTTATGTAAAGAGGCAATAGGTAATGAATCAGTATATTAATGCTAAAGGATAGAAGTAGAGGCCATAGTGGTAAATAATTAAGCATTGTGTGTTCCTTTGCACTTAGCTTGTGGTCCTAATAGTAAGGTGGTTTGTAATAACTGGTTTGATTCCCTGTTGCAGAAAGGAAGGTACATCTGCTAGGCACACTGGCCTCAAGACTGGTGCTAATTCTTGGAGCTGCGTGCCACCTGGTGTGTCCTGGATTGAGACAGAATGGAATGTAGTTGAAAAGGTGAACTGAGGGTGAATAGCAGAATCAATTCTCAGATCTTAGGGCCTGTTTTAAGAGATCTAGTTGCCTTTGGGCAGATCAAGTATGAACAAAGGGGAAGAAAGAAAAGACACTCCAAGGAATGCCAGAGGCTGAACTGTCTGGGCTGAGAATGATAAGAAAGGCCAGGAAGCCATGGTGCAAATTATCCAAATGATGAGTATTTGGAAATTAAACTTATATTTGGCATGCAAAATTAGTTTATGATTATTAAAAATGGATGTGCCTGATGAATGAGAGTTACTGCCAGATCGGTGAACTGTGGGGCCACTGAGATGACAGAGTCTCTGGGGATGGAAAACTCTGTCTTCCTCATCCCTCTTGGCTCCCAGTCTATCCTGTTCTCTCATCTATAGTGGCCTTAACTGAGATTCTTTCTCGAGCTTGCTTTTTGGTTGACTTAAATTTCCTCTTGAGAATGGAACGGAGTAAAGTATATGATTGTCTAACCACTATGCTGTACACCTGAAACTAATACAAAATAATATTGAATGTCAACTGTAATTGAAAAAATAAAATAAAATACAAGTGAGAATATGCTATACTTATAAAAAAGAAAAAAAAACTGAACATTTTTTAAAAAGGACTCTCAAACCCTCTTTTATAATAATTAATGGACTAATTCTTAATATTCAGAGCAAATCTAAATACAGATGCTCATAATATCAGCCTTTGTTGAAGTGAGGTCATAAAGATTCACCTGCTGAATATTTAAAATTTTATTGTGATTCTATTTATAGCTAGGGAAAATCTAGTGCTCATGTCAACAACCCTCTTCAGTTCTTTCTTAACTGTATACCTTGCCTCTTCCTCTGTTTCTTCTGCTGGGAAAGTATTTTCTTCCTTTTTTATCCCATTATTCATGTTCCCTGGAATATGGCATCTTCATAATTTCTCCACACCTGGGCAGAATTAATTATTCTCCCATGGCACATTATCAAACCTTAATTAGATCACATTTTTAAGGACTTACTATACTGTATTATGGTTTCTGGATTAAGGTGTTTTTCTTTTTTTTTTTTTTTCTTTTTCTTTTCAAACTGAGCTGATCAAGGGCAAGGAAGATGTCTTATTTATCTTTGGGTCCACAGTGCTTGTGATGCGGTAGATAACTGAAATGGCTTATAGAAGCTCTGAGCTCATTGTACATTCCTTCCCCCTGTGTGTTCAGTGATATCAGGTTGGTAGTTCAAAATCTGCCACGTCAGGGTATTTGCACCACAGAAATCAGCAAATGCTACAAATGAGGGGTCCCCCACCGCTCCCCTCCTTGCCCAGTAGTCGATTGTTACAATTTCTCAGCACACCACCTTCAGTGACCTTCTGTGACAGAGACCAGACTCTCAAAAACCGTTTGTTGAAATTGAGGCTCTTTTGGCATAGAAAGGGACATGTATCTTCCCCTCCAGGAAGCTCATCAGTTTAATTTGAGACTTTGTCATGATTGTGGGATTCTTGGGAGTACTGTTAATTATGGTAGCTGGTTATCACTGCGGGCTATTAAACATAATGAACAGTTTTGTTTCCTTATTATTTGACTTCCAGGGTGGAGTTTTAGTGAAAATTACAGAAGCATGCCCTCCTTTGAACTGCTCAGAGAAGGATCACATTCTCCCAGAGAGCCAGTGCTGTAGTGTTTGTCGAGGTAAGAGGGCTTGGTGGCGGGCCCGGGTTGGGCTGAGGGTGCGAGTAGCTTTGGGGACAGGAGGGTTGAGTGAATTGTGTGATGATAATAGCACAAGTTCTGAAAGTCTGCTCTGCTGCTTAGAAACTTGCATACCCTAATGACCTTTCTCAGTCCTAGTCTCCTTAATTGTAAAGTGAGGATAATGGCAGCCTCTCCTTCTTAGGACAGTTGTGAGGATTAAATGGGATAAGGCATAAGCATCTAGCATCGTGCCTAGCATGTGATAAGTCTTCAATACACAGTAGTTCCTATGATAATGATAATGATCCTGCAATAATGACCATCATCATCATTATTATTACACTAGAGGCCTGATGCATGAAATTTGTGCAAGAGTAGGCCTTCCTTCCCCCGGCTGCTGGCATTGGCTTCCTCTGGCACCCGGGACCTGGGCTTCCCTCACAGCCCTGGCTTCATCCGGAAGGATGACCAGTCTAATTAGCATATTATGCTTTTATTATTATAGATATTTCTCATGAGTGAGATTGGAAGCATTTTTTTCAGCCCTTTCTATGGGTCAATTCCCATATCCAACAGAGGATGACTTACAGTAAATCCTAACTCATGGATTTACATATAACATTTATATTTCCTGTAAGGAGAAACAGTTCAGGTAAGTAATACCTAATTGCTGATTAATTCTTGGGGAGAAATTGGTTTGCTTTCTCTTCTTGAAATTATCTTCTTTCCAAAATTTACTCTTATATCTCAAACCCCCGCTCAAATATCACTTCCTCTCTGAAACTTCTTGCCCAGGCAGAATTACATGAGGAGGTCTAATTAGGAAGAACTTAATTGAAACCTTAAAAAACAAACCCAGTTAAACTGGCAGCCATTGTTTCAAAAGCCTACCCACTATATAATTCCTGTACCACATCCTCAAATAGTCAGTGAGCCAGATCCCTTTTGGCTTACTTTGAAGCTTCTACAGTTAAGAAGAATCAGCAGTATAGCAGGTTAGCTCATTTAACCTCATATTTTACTTTTTAAAAATCTTTTCTTCAGTACAATCTTTTCTTCAGTATATATTTCCTATAAAAGGCCACAAAGTAAATATTCTCGGTTTTTTTTTGTGGGACTAGAAGGTGTTTTTTTTAATTTTTTTTTTTTTATTGTGTCTACTTACCTCTGCTGTTGTATTGCAAAAGCAGCACAGCCAATAGGTAAATAAATAAAGGAGTGTGGCTATGTTCCAATGCAAATTTATTTATAAAACCAGGTGGCAGCCCGCAATGTGCTGGCCCCTCCGCTAGCATCTTCTGACACATAAAAATGTTGTATTTGATCATCATGGAGTGTTTTCAGCTGAGGTTGTGCTTTCTGTCTGTGGTTGGTCATGAGAGAGCAGCATTTTGGAAAAATTCCTGGGATACCTTGGGATGTTGATAGGCATGAATGGCTCTTAGAATCAGGGACATGATAACCATGCCCTCAGAGCATCTTCTCTTATTTCTCTGCTTTCAGGGTTACTAGCGTATTTGCCACTAGGATGCTTTAGAAAGACCTCACAGTTGAGTGGAATTTTCCGGGGGATGCATTTATTGGGCACTGATAGGGTTTCTAGGGAGGTCTTACAGTTTAATGCAAAATCCATCAGCTGCTATTTGTTGAAGTGCCAAGTGGGACTCAGTTTATTTAAATATTTTCTGATTTATGGTTTCATTAGAAAAGAATCATTGATTATCCCACAGAAATTCAAGAGATGCTCTGACCCATTCACAATAGACCAGGTGTTCCTGCTTCTGCTAGCACTTCTGTGAGTGCACGTGCTTCTTCACCAGTGAAGATGCTGAGAGACATGACATCTCATTAAACACCAGACTCATGCAAGGCTCTCGTTGCTGGCAACCTGGTGGCTTTCACTGAACCTGACTCAGCTTGAGGGAATGTGGGAGGCAGACAAACGGCTTCGGAGATGAGATCATAGCCAGGGCTAATCTGTGACATTGAGGATCTTCTTTTTCTTTCCTCCTCAGCCAGGAAACTACCAACTCTTTTTTTGGCTGCTGATGGTTTTTTGGAGGGGTGCGTATTAGAGAGAGTTACTTATGTACATTTTGACAGTAATCGGAGCATGTCTTCAGAAAACATATGGTGGGGGGTACCTCTTGTAGGGAGTGGGTTAAATTAAACTATTGAGGTATATGGGTCCTCTTGGGTTCCTCCTCCCATCCCAGGATTCAGACACTGGAGTGAAAAAAGCATCATTTTTTACTAAGGCTTTTCAGGAACACTTCCTGTCATTACCTCCTTTCTCCCTGTTGACCCATAGCAGAGAGGAGCCCAGAACATCCAGCCCGCCTGTCCACATGCTGGGGCTTGTTTTGCATGTTGGACAATCAGAAAGCGAAAGGCATATTTATCTGGGCAGCGGGGTATTCTTTTCCTTATGAAAACATAAAATTTATACGACAATTAACAAAAAATCAATCCGGATGAGCTTACAGGCCTACTGTCTCAAACGATGCTCTCCGTGAATTTTACTCCACATCTCTTCATTCCAATTTATTTCCCAGGGTATCTTTACAGAAAACATAATAGTCTCTCACAATATTGTGGGAAATGTTTTCTCCCCTTTGACTTCTGGTAGCCTTTTACCCTTTCCTCCCTGTTCATGTTCTCTGAGGCGAGTATGGCCAGAGGAGGAGGGGTTGGACAATTACTTTTCTGAGGAGCCTTGGAAAGCCCAGTGTGCCTCAGCCAAGGGAATTATTCAGTGCTTCTCCCCCCTTTCTCCCCACTCTAAAACAGAATGTAATGAAAAGGTGAGAAACACTCAATTTCTATGTAAAGTAATTTTTGTCCCTCATATGGGGAAGGCTGTACTGCTTGCTTTGTGGATTGAGATTTAGCCCTGACTGACAGGCAGCAGGGGAGCAGGGGAGGTGGGACTCCGATGGCCTCAAATGCAGGGTTCAGGGATGAGCAAGGTGTATGTTTTCCGCTGGCTGGTTCCTGCCACTCTGATATTATTGGTTATGGGAAATGAAATGGCTGTAGCCTTTTTCAATACTTGCCTAGGAGGCTCTTCAATTAGTATATTTATCATCTCTATGTCTTACTGTGAATATCAGGTCATTAGTTTGAGGGAAATCACCCCAGCAGAGTATTATTCCTCAGAGTCCAAACCTTTGTTACGCCTGCTGAGGAAACTGAAGTTTTCCAAGGCTTATTTTCCTGAGGACTCTGATGAGCCACTGGATTTGAAGAAGCTTCGGCTGGGAATTGGAGGAAGCACAGCACTTTTTGCTTCCTGATCCCAATTGGCTAATTATAGAATATCCAGAGAGCTCTCCAACTTTTTTTTATAATGACAATTGTTTTAATCACATTTTACAAATTGACTAGAGGCCCAGTGCACTGGGGGCGGGGGGAGGGGCCCTCAGCCTGGCCTGCACCCTCTTGCAGTCCGGGAACCCTCGGGGGATGTCCTACTGACAGCTTAGGCCCGTCAGCCATGAGCCCAGCTCAGGGCTTCTGGCTGAGCAGCGCTCCCCTGTGGGAGTGCACTGAACATCGGGCGCAGCTCCTGCGAGGAGTGTCTGCCCCCTGGTGGTCAGTGTGCATCATAGTGACTGGTCATTCCACTGTTCAGTCAATTTGCATATTAGCCTTTTACCATATAGGATTCTTTAAATATAAGAGACAAGGTAGATGAAGATACGTTCCTATCTTACATTTCTGTTACTTTTATGTCAGTGACTTTGAATGAAATTATGTTTCGCACCAGCTGATAGGCTCCACATATGCATGTATGAATAATGGTGGAACCCATTTTGCTGAGATAGGACTTGTTTTCCACAGGTTATAACTCGTGGCTTGTTTTTGTAGCTAACTTTTTTTTATCGAGTCATGCCCATCTTCTTATGTGGTTTCATACTTGACTACAACAAATTAACTAATCAAGAAGGGAAGACTACAGCTTTCCACTGAGTTTGTCTGTTTTTAGGAAGTAAACCTAAGACCTTAGAGTTAAGAATAATAGGCTGTGACTGACTTAGGATGTTCACCATATCAATAAAACTTACATCCTGACTAGGGACTTGGACACCTCGGGTCAGGCCCAAGGCTGTAACTAATATCCCAGTCCTTTAGAGAAAAAGCAAGGTAATCAGCTGAACAGGTGGTGGTTAAACCCAGTGGGCTGTCGGTGCAGCCAGGATGCCCCTAGGGAAAGAACTGCAGGACAGTTAGGAGGGAGGACATGCAGAAAGGATCAAGGTGATGGACACTGGCAGGAAGAGGCCACTGTGCAATTGCTGGGGCCCAGGTCTCAGTCACCAGCCGCATCCCCCAGAGCAGCCCTAATCACTGCAGCATTTTTCTTTGTCGCCTGAGGACAGTTTGTGCCAGAGGCAGCATGAAATTTGTTTACCCTCATCATCACCTTGAGGTAATGGCTATATATAGCAGGAGCCTGCTTGCATCAGCGTGAGGCCAGGAGGCAGGGGAGGGAGGAGTAGGCACTGCAGTGACATCTCTGCTCCTGCCTGGGAAGAAGTAATAAAAGCGTGCTTGTAGCCCCAGCAAAAAAGACTGCTCGTGAATTGCTGGTGCTCTCAGTTAAAGGGGAAGGAAAAAAAGCCAACAATCTTGACCGTGCATTTTCAGGATCCCTCTGGGAAAACACACATCGTTTGGCCCATCCCCGAACTCTTGAAACACTCCTCAGGGTTTCATTTTCCTCGTAATGGACACTAATTGTATCTTCAATATCGCCAATGACTTTGCAGGGTTTTGCTGCGTGTTTAAAACTTTTGGTGTTGGGTAAAAAGTTCTCTCCGACATCTGTTCCCAATGAGTTTATCTGTCATTTTAAGTCTTGTTCATTTGCCTTGTCTGGCCTGGACTGATATTAGTTGAGATTATTTGTGCTATTTAAGATTTTATGCCCTTCAATTACATCTTCCTAAAGAGTCTTGGAGTCATATGATTTCCCCCCCTAGTCTTTCTTATCATTTTAGGTGAACTTGTAATTGAAATGTTTTAGAGAGAGGATTTCAGGGTGTTTGAGACGGAATGAGGCTGGAAAAGAGGTACTCTGTGAGAATGTAATTCAGTGCCTAAATAAAGGATCTGGTGGTTTGTAGACAGGTCAGGCCCTCCGCATATAAAAGATGGCATTTGATCAAAATCCCTGCAGCCCTGGGCTAAGTGGACACTCAGTGACAGGGCTGTCCATTACACTGTTGAGCCAGAAACACAGGGCATTTGAAGGAGTGCGCAGCCTCAGGGAGTCCATGAAGTCTGTGCTACTGAAAGTACCACAATGGACCAGGGTCCAGGGAGCCTCCTAAAGGAGGCATATCGCCCCAGAGAGGGACCAGATACGAAGGCCAGGCTGCTGAGACAGGAAGACTCTTACGTGTCAATGATTGCAGACAAAACCTAATTGCTTTCTAAGATAGAACCTGTGAGAGTCCAGAGCTCAGTCTCTAACAGGCCCATTCTTATGGCCCAACCCTCCGTCCACAGTTAAATGTCCTCACCCCTTGAGGGCCTATGCTTTGATATTTCATGCTTTATTTATTACTTGGCAGTCTTTTATTCTCTTCATTTATGATGTACAAAATATATGTGCTTCTTCTAGGTCATAACTTCTGTGCAGAAGGACCTAAATGTGGTGAAAACTCAGAGTGTAAAAACTGGAATACAAAAGCTACTTGTGAGTGTAAGAATGGTTACATCTCTGTCCAGGGAGACCCCGCCTACTGTGAAGGTAAGTGAGCTATTTAATGAAGTCACTTGTGAGAAATGTGTTCCTGGTAGACATGGTTGAAGATGGAAAGCCAGCACTTGACTTTGGACCTATAGGGTCCTGTAAGAAATTCTGTCAATTACCTAGGCTGTCCATTCTCATGTTTTTTCTCAGCTGCTTAGAAACATGTGAAAGCAAGACCTTTGAAGGTAGTCATGAAACACAGCAAAGCAGTGAAGGCAGTCAGGCCATATCACATCCCATGTTCTGCTATCACTGTATTTAACAATCACCAGCAAAACCACAAACACATCCTTTTCTGTTATCTTCTTTGAATATATTGTCATCTCCAAGATCAATGAAATGTTATGTGGTGGATCCTTTTTTTGAATGATGCTTTTATACTAGTTTATACCCAATTGCCATTTTCTTCACTTCCCAAGGTCAGCATTTGTTTCCAATGGTCTTTTAATGACTGATTCATGGGTTAATAATTAACAAACTCTACTAAAAGTCAAGGCGATAGATAGACACATAACTTTGGCACATGAACTGATGCCATTATTATGGGTTAGTGGCCTTAAACATCAGTGACCCCACTTTTCACTCTAGAGAGCAGAATCCCTCTTTCCAAGCTCAGAACTCAACCCTGCTAACGGGGAGCATCGTTCACCCCTGCTCCTTTAAGATGCCAGAGGAGCAGGGATGAGTTCTGTCCCTGGCCTATGTGTATAGCACTCTAATGCCTGAGCCCATTCATTCCCAGGAGCTCAATTGCTCCCTCCCTTAACTTTAGAGAGGTTCTAATAGGAGAAATGATGGCTAGGTTGTTTCTCTGTCCTGGTTGGACCTAATCATTCCTGTAATCTTCACTAACAATATATTGAGCCTTAGTGATCTGTTAATCGGGAGGTGGATGTTTTGAATGGAATGAATGCTGCACTATCTTGGTCACTCTTTCAAATAGCTGGGTTCTCACATGGGTCAGATATTCTCAAGGTAAGGACAACTGGTGTCAGTAATGGTAAACCCCTTTCCATTCTGCTGTTTTATATGGTTGACTCCTGCTTAACTTTTTGACTTTGACTAATAGACCTTTTCAGCTGTTAGGAAATGTGTCTGACCAGTGCAAGGGCTTAGTATGTGGTAGGCAGTGCCTCTGTTTTTCATCTCTTCTGGAAGATTCTTCATTACTTTGGTTGTCATTAACAATATTGTTTAACTAATGGATTTTTCCTCCTCTCCTTTTCACCTTTTTTTCCTTTTGTTTGCCTTTATAGATTTGAAGTTGATTAGGGAGACGTGCCACTTAGGAGGATGAAGTTGTCCCTTTGGTCAGGAACCTTTTCTCTACCCTTTAATAGCCTATTACTTATTGTCAGTTTTGGATTACTATTAATTTCAATACTCCACATTGATATTTTATATCTATGCTATTTTCTATTTTTGTCAGAAAATTAATATAATTTAAAAAATTAAAAAATGTAAACATCCTCATCTCCATCCACCATGGAAAAATCCTGAGAGCTGGCAGGATTCAGGAGAAAATTGCCGATGCAAATACTTTTCGGGACTCTGATTCTCTTCTCGTTGATACATTTCTTTATTCCATAGAACCTACTCCAGGGAGCCATTTGTGATATTAAACCTGCTCTCCTGTGTAAGGTCTTATTTTATTTATTATGTTGAGTGATTTTAGATATTAATTACATTTTTTTTCTGGGGGGACATACTCCTTTTCAGCTTAGTGTATGTGCCCGACCGTGGGCCAGTGGGCACCACCATTTTGGGTAATGGTGATGTGCTTAGGATTCACTCATTTATCTGTCATCATGGAGACTTCCCACAAGTTCCAGAGGGCTTGTTCATGGAGAGAAGGATAGTACCTAAAAAGAAATGACTAAGCATTACAGCTCATTTATGGTAGAAGAATGGAACCCAGGGAGTCAAATACTGGGCATCTGGATGGGAGGCACTGAGAACCATGTTGATTGAATATCAGCATTGAGAACAATTGACCTTCTCTCTGTTCTGCCGTCCTCAACAAGTTGAACTTTGGGCTTATTTTCCTTTAGTCGCATGATGGCAGCTATCGTAGCCCCAAGCACGTTGTTCTTAACACCAGTGTCCGAAACAAGCAAGGAAGGAAGGGCCAGGGTTTTAAACCTTTTCTGTGTAGGGTATGTTTTTCATGTTTAAGGAAAGTCCTTCCTAGAAGGTCCCCCATAATCACCCCCACTAACATTGTTTTTCAGACCTGGGCTATGTCCTCCCCACCCCTAGACCAATGCTTGAGAAAGGTGGGTGAGATGACTGTCACTGGTTTGGGCTGATTGGGTTCACACCCTGGAGATGGAGTAGGGTTTTCCCTTCCCAGAGACAAAATGATCTTTGTTCTTTACCTGAACCAATTTGGGTTGTGGCAATGAGAAGAGTGTAGAAATGGCTTTGGGTGGGCAAAAAGCTATGATGACTCCATTCTTTTATGATAAAATTTAGTTTATGGCCATTTCCCCATCTCTGTCCTCAGAATTGCCCTCTGGGATGATCTGATAGACAAGGTGAGAGGTCGCCAAGTACCACCTGGGTACCAGGGACTCAGAGGTCTGAGATCATTGTCTCACCATAGTCTAGAGAGAAGTAGATACTTATGAACTGCTTCAGGCAAGTTATTTTTTCACTCTGAGCAAATGGAGTGAAAATGACCCATATTGTACAAGCTGTGAGGAACAAGACTGGCTTGGAAATTAAAACAAAATGTTATACTCATTGTCCAGGCCATCTTGAAAAGCCTATTCAGTCTCTTGGCAGAAAAGGAAGCACAAAAGGCTTTCACATTTTTTAACTTCCTGGGGTAGTAGCAGAGAGATGGTGTTAAGGACTCCTGCTCTGCAGAGATTGCTATAGAAACTGCCATAGAGAAGATATTAGAACTCCAAGCCAATCAATAGAAGGTAATAAGACCCTTTGTCAGCTCTGATACAATTCACAGGAGGTCATTTCATGTTGCCTGGTCTGACTCAAGCAGGAAGGGTCCCCATTTGAAAGCTGCTTTTGGTGGATTTTGATGTTTTATGAATCTGGTATGCTGAGGCTTTTTACCTTTCTGAAGACATTTTCAATGGGTTGGTCTTAAATAGTTTCAGATGCATTAGCTTAAATTACAGGTAGTGTCTGAGCAAATATAGAAATTGAGGCCTACTTAAGATCTTATTTTTTGAATGTGGAGTCTACATAAATAGAGTGTCATAAACATTTTTCTTCCTGAAGTAAAAAGTTATTTAGAAGAATAAAGAACAATGTGACATCATATGTATTATGCAATCTGCCAGGCATTAAATGATTGGCATTAAATGATAATCCTATATAATAAAAGGGTAATATGCAAAAAGACTGAACAGCAGAACAACCAAACAACCAATCAAAGCATAATATGCTAATGGTATGCTAAGGCTGCTCAACCGCTCACTATGACGTGCACTGACCACCAAGGGGTAGATGCTCTGACAGTAGGTTAGCTTGCTTCAGGGGTCTGGCTGATCAGGACTGAGCAAGATGGGCTGGACACGGCCTCTCGTGGACCCTCCCTGGGCTCGATCATGCACCAGTGGGGTCCCTCAGCCTGGCCTGTGCCCTCTCGCAATGTGGGACTCCTTGGGGGATGTTGGAGAGCTGGTTTCAGCCCCATCCTGCAGATTACTCCCCTTGGGAGGGTACCAGACACAGGGCTCATGGCTGGCGAGTGCTGCTGCAGCAGCACAAGCCTCTCCTGATGGGGACTGATTGGGCACCAGCCCCCGGCAGGCACAGTGGAGCCGGGATGAGCGGGAGTGGCAGGTAGGAGCTGCAGGCGGTGTTGGACTGTGGATTCCAGGCCAATCCCTGCAGGCCACCCAGAGGGACCCCACCTGTGCACAAATTTGTGCACCAGGCTTCTAGTACTTTATACTTGCAGAGTGCTCTGAAGTTTTTAAACTCCTTTTATAGATAGTGTGCTCTTTGAGCCTCATGATAAACCTGTGGTGAAAGTGGCAACATTAGCCATATTAATGCCATTTTATGAGTGTGGACACTAAGACTACGAGAAATGAAGTGAAGATAATACTCAACTCATTTATGCCCTGACTTGTGTAGGCCCTACCTTCCCATCCCACCCTGTTCCAATGTTGTATTGTTCCTCTTGATGCAATGAAATGTGAGTGGACATAAAATGTACTATTTCAGATAGAAGCTCTAAAAGCTATCACAGGGTTCCACGTCATCCTCTTTTCTCTCTAACACAAAACTGGAAATGCTACAGAGCAGGGCTGGGATTCCAGAATAAAGAGGATATGGAACAGTGTGACAACTGATTGGTGATGGACATGTGGCATGAGTAGAAAAAAATTGTGTAAATCACTGAAATTTTGGAGAGTGCCATTCCTGTTACCTTTGCATAACTTAGTCTGAGCCTACGCATACTTGCCTAAATTAGTTATCCTTGTGGTTTCAGAAAAATACCTTTAGCTCAGTGCTCATGACTGAAAGCAGTTTTTTTTTTTGTTTTTTTTTTTGAATAGAGCACGTATAGAGAGTTCCTAGAAAAAGTACAGATTATGTTGATCATTAATAGTCCACGGTGGTCCTGGTATCAGGCAAAAGATTTTTTGCAGACCACAAGTTGTAAATTAGTGCTTTATTTTTTATAGCCGATGCCAATTGGATTTCCTAGTTTAGGTGATAATGAGAAATGTGTGTCAAAAACGTAGCTCACTGTATGGTATTCACTAAACATTTAGTGGATCACAGCAGTTATCCTCCTTACCATTATCATCAACTTACTTCATTAACGTTTCTGAGGATCTTTCTTTGAATTGAAAGAGTGTGTACTCACTGAGGCCATTACTTTGAGAAAGTGGGTTTCCCACATCTACATCTTTTGGGAGAATTGTCAGGTAGCAGGAGAAATTGTTCTTAGGTGGGAGGCCTAGGTTTCACCATCCCCGCCAGGAGCATACTCTTGGCAGTGAGGTACCAAACGTCATAATTTATAAGGGGAAGTTGTTTCTTCCTTGAAAACCACACTTGGAGAGCTGTATTCAAGGAAAAACACAAGTGAAGCTGTTTTTAAAGAGCTGTGTTGCGGAACAAAATCACCTGTATTGGTATCAATTAAATAATTTCACGTAACAAAGCTACTGAAATGTCTGAGACCCAGCAACTGATTAGCAAGGTGATTTATAACTTCTTTTACAGAATGGAGGTGATGACAAAGGGTCTGACACTGTGAGTGTTAAGAGGCTGGGAAAGTGGCAGAGAGGTCAGAGTTCAAAGAGAAAGCAAATGCAGAATAGCTCAGGGGTATTTATTGGATACAAAGGCTAGCATGAGTGTACTTCCATAGAAACAAAACTGTAAATTCTTGATTAAGAGAATGCATGGGAAAATGGCTAGTGTGCTTAATTACACTTCTAATTATCCAAAGATTAATCAGGTAACTGTAGTTGTTTTGCATTATTTACAAAATGCATGAACCTCATGATCCACGTAGCCTGATTTATGCTCACATCTGGGCGTCATCTCCTGAAGTCCTGCTTTGTATAGCACAGGGGTAAAAAGCCTCCTTTGCCTATTCATGTTAGTAAAACCTTTAACTGTAAGCTCCTGCCCCCATTTATTTCCAGGGATTCAGAATTCTTAAGAGAATACCTCATGATATTTTTATTAAAAAAAATCCCCACACATTCCCTCTATTTAGCCTGCATGACTATTGGGGAGATCTTCTGATACCCAGGTATCTGTCATTCCCCTCCCTGCACCATCCCCTAGCTTTCCAAGACAGAAATCTCTAGCCTTTGCTTTGCCTACAATAAACCACATGCCGTCTCCCACCCAACAGCAAATAAAGATGAGCTTTCTTCTTGAACCTAGCCTTTCTCTGCCTCCTTTCTATTCCCAAGCCTACTTTGCAAAAGCATCTGCCCAGACCATGGGATGTCGAAATGCTGCCTGATCACTTTAGTCCATGCAAACTACACTATTGTTACTTGCTATAGATTGGCTGTCTTCGCCAAAAAGCAACAGAGAAATTGTAGCTCTCGCTTACTTTTGAAAGAAGGGAATTACTTTTTTAAATTGTTTTGGTCATCCAATAGCAAAAAACTCCCACCAACAATCCAATTAAAAATGTGCAGAAGATCTGAATATAGATCTTTTCCAAAAAAGGCATATAGATAGATGGCCAAAAGGCACATGAAGAGATGTTCAACATCACTAATATCAATGAAATGCAAATCAAAACCAGTATAAGGCATCACCTCTCACCTATTAGAATGGCAATCATTCTAACAGGTGTTAGGATGTTGTCAAGGATATGGAAAAAAGGAAACACTTGTGTCCTATTGGTGAGAATGTAAATTGGAACAGTATGGAAGGGCCTCAAAAAATTAAAACTAGAACTATTATATGACCCAATTCCACTTCTAGGTATTTATCCAAAGAAAATGAATGCACTAGTAGAAAACATATATTCACCCCCATGTTTATTGTAACATAATTACAATAGCCAAGATATGGAAACAACCTATGTGGATATCTAATGGAATACTACTCAGCCATAAAAAATAATGAAATCTTGCCATTTGCAACAACATGGATGGACCTTGAGGGCATTATACTAAGTAAAATAAGTCAGAGAATGACAAATACTGGATGATCTCATTTATGTGTAGAATCTAAAAAACAAACAAAACCAAACTAAGCTCATAAGATAAGGAGAATGGATAGGTGGTTGCCAGAGGGAGAGTGGGCAGTGAATAAAATGGGTGAAGGGGGTCAAAATATATAAACTTCCAGCTATAAAACAAGTCATGGAGGTAATAATGTGCACCAGGGTGAATATAGTAACTAATACTATATTGCATATTTAGAAATTGCTAAGTAGATCTTAAAGTTCTCATCACAAGACTAAGAAGAAAAATAATTTGTAATTATGTATGGTGATTGATATTAACTATACTTATTGTGGTGATCATCTCACAACATTTACAAATATTGAATCATGTCATACACCTGAAACTAATATAATGTTATATCTGAACTAGAGGCCTGGTGCACGAATTTGTGCATAGGTGGGTTCCCTCGGCCTGGCCAGCAATAGGGGCCAATTGGGGCCGCAGGAGCACACTGACCACCAGGGGGCAGCTCCTGTGTTGTCAGCCCCCTGGTGATCAGTGCACATCATAGCAACGGTTTGACCGGTTGTTCAGTCACTTAGGCTTTTATATATATATATATATATGTATAGATTATACCTCAGTAAAAAAACAAAAAATTGTTTTGGACAGCTGCTTTTAGGGAAAAAATTCTCTGGGGCTAAATATAATAGAAGCTTTAAAATATTTTTAAAAAATTCATATGGACATTTAAATGAGTGTGCCTGTTTGGCAGGTGGCTTTCCTCAATGCTGCAATGCAGGGACCCAGGCTCCGTCATGAGCAATATGTGGCTTCCAAGGTTGCCAGGGAAAGGGCATAGAAGGTGATATATGGGAGGTTTTCCTGGGCCAGCTTGGGCCACATTCCACTAGTCAGAACTTTGTCACTGGCCACACCTAATTGCAAGAGGGGCTAGTAAATGCTGTCTGGCTCTGTGCCCGGGAGGAAAAATAATATGTTTTGATGAACAGTTTTTCAGTCTTGGCACAGTTAATAAATGAAAAAAATCTCCCCTGTGAGTTTTATGCTTTTTACTTTTTGTTTTCTGTGTCCCACCAAATGGTCCTCTGGCTTCAGTTGATTGTATTAAAACTTGCTTATTTGAGAACTAGCTAGGATTTAACTAATCTTGCTTATTTGGAAACTAGCTAGGATTTAACTAAGCTATCTTGCTCCCACTCTCTTGTTTGCATTATCTCTAGGTTCCCCTGTGGCTCCCGCTGTAGCATCTCACCTGGATTTGTTCCATCCCCAATGTAACGTCATGTTCCTAAGTGACCTCATCTTTTCTTCCAAACAAAATTTGCAGCCCCTCATGTGCTGCAGTTATGCATCTGTGCTAGAAGGAAAGCAATTCATGGAACAAGCCTACACACTTTGTAAATGATTGATAGCCACATACTGTTCCCAGAGGTAAATGTATTCTTACAAGAGGGTGCTTGTTAATTAAGAAGATCCTCAGATTTCAATGTGAAGTAGCATAGCAAAAGAACATGAAAAATGAAAGCAATATGAATGTGGAGGAGAGAGCTCTTAGGCAGGGCGACATAGCAGATTGTCCCTGGCTTGAAGTTTTCTGTGGTAGTCAGCTGTCCTCATATGGCCCTCTTTTCTAGCATTTTTCTACCTCCATTTCTTGACAACTCCCAGGACAGTGATGTAGTGAAAGAACATTGAACTAAGCATAAGAAGATCTTGATCGATCCTGGCTCTACCACTTACCAGCCAGTGACCTTGGCAAGTCACTCAATTCTTCTGTCTTGATTTTTCTCATGGTCAAAATAGGACTTTTAAATAAGGCTTTAAATAGTACCACTTGGTTGGAAAGGTTAAATAAGATATTGACTGTGAAAGCATTTTGTAAAGGCTGAAACTGCATAGCCTTGTACTGTGACATTGTTTATGGTGATAATTATATAATTGTGCGTTATATAATTATCTATCATTGTAATAGCAATAAGTATTGTCATCATTTGTGGTGCTTGGACTTGGACTAGGGCTTGATCTTGAGCTATTCAGAGTTCAGATACACACACACACACACACACACACACACTCTGGATATATATCTACCTGTGATGGTAAATTTTATGTGTCAACTCCACTTTACTAAGGGATGTGTGTCTGTGAGTGTGCTTCTAGAAGAGATTAACATTTGATTCTGTAGACTGGGCCCGTGGTCGGCAAACTGCGGCTCGTGAGCCACATGCGGCTCTTTGGCCCCTTGAGTGTGGCTCTTCCACAAAATACCACAGCCTGGGCGAGTCTATTTTGAAGAAGTGGCGTTAGAAGAAGTTTAAGTTTAAAAAATTTGGCTCTCAAAAGAAATTTCATTCGTACTGTTGATATTTGGCTCTGTTGACTAATGAGTTTGCCGACCACTGGACTGGGCAAAGAGATCCACCCTCACCAATGTGGGTGGATATAATTTAAGCTGCTAAAGGCTTCAATAGAACAAAGAAGCAAAGAGAGGGCAAGTTCTTTCTTTTCTTGACTTGGGAAGTCTATCTTTTTCTGCCTCAGAACATTAGTGTCCCTGGTTCTCAGACCTTGGGACTCGGATTGAGGTATGCCACCTGCTTTCCTGTGTCACCAGCTTGCAGATAGCAGGACTTCTCAGTCTCCTTAATTTGTGAGCCAACACTTATAATTAATCTCCTGTTATCTGTATTTCTGTATATCCTATTTGTTCTGTCTGGAGAACCCGGACTCACTCTACCAACATATACAGTGGAACCTCATTTCTCAAACATCTCCCATCTCGAACAATTCGCTTCTAAACCTGACAGCCCTTTCATGCTGATACCTGTATGATCAGTCATGTTTCTCTCAGGTGACAAACAAAGGAGAGAATGCGCAAACATGAGTCAGTTTACCACTGTTAAAATCTCAGGATATTGTACTGTGATTTTTTTGTTTGCTTTTGTTGCTGCTTATAATTATTGTTAAATTTTCATTTTTTACTGTACATTTCCAATTTGCATTTACATTTTATGTCCTTTTTATTTTTAAAGTGCTTATTTATAGATTAAGCAATATAATAGACATGTACTGTATGTAAGAAAGGTTAAAACAGGGAATCATTTGGGGGTCTGGAACAGATTAATTCTATTTACATAATTTCTAATGGGAAAAATGATTCGGTTTTGGAACAGCCTTCCAGAACAAATTAAGTTTGAGAAACGAGGTCCCACTGTATATTGAGCCACTGTTATGTGTTGAGCCCTCTGCTAGTCACTATGGGTTTTATAAGTGAGGCTGCATGTGCTAATTTAGGTAAATGGCACATGCTAGAATTATGCAGTGCAAAGTCTGCAAGGTTGCACATGGTGGCCCTACCAGGGACAAAATGAAGAATCAGACCTAGAGTCTTGTCTCATTCTTTCAGCAAACATTGAGAACCTTCTGTGGGTGGGTCCTGTGCTGGGTTCCAAGGATTCAGAGATGATTAAGTCATAGTTCCTATCCTTGAGGAGCTCACAGTCTAAAGGAGAAGAGAGCCTTGTAGTCAGATAATGAAACACAATAGAATTTGTCCCATCCTAGGATTTGAATAGAGTGTTGAGAGTACACTGGTGGGAGCAGTGCATTTGGCCAATGGAAGTCTGCCCAGACTGCCCAGAGGAGGTGACGTTTCAGCTGAATCCTTAAGAATGAGACATTCTTCAGGAGGAGGTGGGATGGAGGGCCATCCTCAGCAGAGGGGTCAGCATCTATAAAAGTACAGAATGAAATGATTCACGTGGCTGGAACAGAAGTTCAGTAGGAGATGAAAATGGAGATACAGTGGCAAAGAGCATTTGTACGCATGCTAAGGAGTTTTCATTGTATCCTGTAGTGTGTACCCATGTAGGATACAGCCATCACAACAGGTGAAAAATTGGATCCAGTGGTATATGGAAAAATGTTAGGACTTTTTATTCATGTTTATTTCCATCTCATCCTTTTATTTTTGTGTAAGTTTTATAGTGTACATGGTATGTTCATATATGTATATGTTTTATTAAATAAATGAATATTTCCATATAGGAGGTATATGCCTCAAAATTATCAATATGGATGCATGATCCAAAACAGAAATCAGTGCTGTGGGCCACAGAGTATCTCACGGAAGGTCTGAGGTGGAAAGGATGTTATCGGATTAGGATGTTAGGAAGGTCATCGCCATGGCCACATGGAGGCAACATTGGCTGGGGAGATACTGAATGCAGGGAGCCAGATAAGGCAACACTGCCTAAAAAATAGGTGTCTGAATCGGTTCTCAGGCTTGGCCATGGTGGTACTGAGGAGAGAAATCATCATTGGAATCATTAAGACAAGCTTCTCTGGCGCCGTTCCTCAATTCCTTGCGGACACGTTACATGTGATTTTGGCCATGACTTCCCTCTGAGGGTTGAGAGCTCCCATGTATGGCATTTCCCCAGGCGAGTCTTCCTTGCTTTGCTCTTTGGTGAATCTGTCAGAGTCTGGATGGTACCCAGAGGCCAAGCCCTTGAGCCTGGCCTGAGGTCATCTTCCAGTGATGTACTCTCATCTTAAGGAGTACAGAGACATCATTTGGCTCACTGTGCCATATGTTAGGACTTTAAAGTGTATGCTTGAAAGACAGTGTGCATATATTATGTTATATACAGTAGTTAGCATTTTTATGTAACAAAAAAAGGAAGGGGGGAAAAAAATCCCTGCTCACTTTTCAGGGAGTTTTTAGAGCTTTAAATGGAAATGGAAATTTAGTAGATTTAAACTTTTTTGGTTACTTAAAACATAATAACTCCTGATTATTCCCAGGATGCCTAGTATTTAGACACTATTGAAAAGAATTGAACTCGGTACGTTTTCACTGTGCCTTTGCTTTTGTGACTGGTATGGTGCCGGCTGCGGGTTCTGAAGCTTGTCTGGGTATACAAGAATTATACAATCATAATAATGAGGGGAAAATAGCAGAAGAATGGGGGAAAGATTTGACTTAGATTTGGGGCACCTGGGTTAGACATCCTGGCTCTGCCATTATTCTGTGAACTTCATTAGGATCATCATCCCTCTGCATTTCCCCTTTGTGAAGTCAGTGTGCTAACACTTAGCAATCTCTTTTAAGAATAACTATAAGAACATAAGTGAGCATACCAGTCTAAGGCAAGATTTTGCATAAAATAGGATTTTAATAAGCAGGCTGGAATATAATGCATGCTCAATTAGACATAACTAAGTCCTATAATATATGGTTCAGGACTGTGTCAGTGAGGAGTAAGGAAAGAGAGGGTTAATTATTGAAATGAGCAAGAAAGACAGCATAAAAGAGGGGTCTTGAGATTGGGCAATAGTGACTGTGGAAGATGCCAAATTTGTGAGGTGGAGGTCTTGGATACTATGGGTGAATCCAGCTGAGACAGTAGGATGAGATGGAGTTAGCAAAAGCAGAGGCAGGGGAGGAGACTAACGCAGGAGTTGAGCACAACATCTCTGGAGACCTGGAGGTACAAGAGGACCAAGGAGCATGTAGTTTGTATGAAACCCAGGGTGGGTGATGGAGAGTGGTTGTGTGCAGAGGGAGGCAGAATTTGGGGGTCTGGTCGGCTTTATGAAGTTTGGATTCTACTCTAATGGCAGTGGGAAGTTGTTGACGGGTTTTAAGAGATCTGATTTATATATCTGGAAAATCATTCTGCCAGCCGTGGACAGAAGGCAAAGCAAGGCAGGAACTCGATTATTAGTCTGATGTAGCAATCTAGGTAAGATGTGGTGGTGGATGTGGAGGTGGAAAAGGGCAGGAGGTGAAATCAGTGGGACTGGCTGATGGATTTCAGATTGGATAGTCTATAAAAAGTGAACTTAGAATCAATTCTCTGTTATTTTATCTGTATCCCATCAAACTCTAATGACCTGCTTTGTGGCTTCCTCCTCTGGGCTGTGATAGCATTTTGTTCAAGTCTTTATAAGAGTGCCCATCACACAGGATCTTAATTACGTCCCAACATATTTTGTGGGTTAAGAGCTATTCAAAGGCCAGGGCAATGTCTGATTCATCTTTGTAAACCAAGACCCAGTCCAGGGCCTGGAACATGATGGTTACATAGCAAATACTTTCTGGATGAACCGATGAATAAACAAAGGTGTGATTTCATGAGTGAACTCTAGTGTTCTATGGCGTCTTTCCACTAACACCTGAAGCAATAAATAAATTTAAAAAAAAGAAAAAAAAGACATTTAGCATCTCATAGAGAGATATTGCTCATTTCTTTTCCAGTTTCAAAGTGGAAAAAGCCCCATTGAAATGTGTGCCAATGATGGCTTACACATCTTTTCAAGAACCTTCCCCTCCTCCTTTGAATATTGAAAATATTTGCAGAAAGCCCAGTGCTGGCTAATAGCTTCTAAGGAGCTGCTGTAAAGATTCGGGGACTTTTTCTTATTCATTTCTGGATACTTGCCACTTTTCTTGCTGCTGCCAAATGCTGAATTTTGTCTTTTGATGCTGACACCTGGCTCCTCAGAGTTCTAATAGAAACTTTTCTGAGCCCAGCTAAAGAAACCTGATGTGTCCGTTAGATTATAGTTCCCCTGTTGATGCTTCCAGCATTGTGCAAATTTTTGTTTTGCTTTTGACAAAGTCATATGTTTATTTGTTTAGCGTTCTGTTTATAAGACTTGAATGTACACCTTGTGAGGGCTGGGATTGCTGCTTGCTCTGCTCACAGTTGTGTCCTTGGCACTCTGTCCAGTGCCACTCACGGTGCTGTGCAGGTCTTCATCCTTGTTATCTTATTTCATCCTCTCTCTACGCAGTCAATGAACAAACCAAACATGGCACATCTAACACCACCAGACCAGGATATCATCTCAGGTCCTCCCGACACAAAAAGTAATTCACATAGTCCTGTGGAATGATCCAGAGAAAAAGTAGCTACACTTGATTCCCATTAATACTGTCTTTATTTGCCAGGAGACATCTGGCTGGACACACATTTTCTCCAGTTCTAGTCTAAGGCCAATTTCCTACCAGAAGTAATATTTTCCCTAAATGTACATTTGTCTTTCTGACACATCAGCTCAGCATTTTATGGTAGGCAGGGTAAACAGAGCGTCCTTTCTCAATTGCAGACAAGTTGTAATAAATAGCAGTTCTCAGGATTCTTGGGATCTTTAGTAGTTAGGTCTCCTTTCCTAGGCTCCTCTTCTGCGAGTCCAAAGGGGATGGGCGACTTCTTCCACATTGAGGCTGCAATATCTCCAGTTGGCTGAGGTGTAAATAGTCAAAGGAATCTGTTTCATGTGACATTAGAAATGCTTACGTTTTCAAGAAGATGACTGGTTTTAGGATTTTCTACATACCTGGTGTCTCAGTCTATTTCCAAAAAGTGGATTTTTTTCCCAAATCCACTTTGATGAATTACAACTCATTTGTCGTGAATGATGATTCACTAATGCTATTCCTGCAGGTGGTAAAACTCAGGGGCTTCCTTTAAGTGTTTTTTGATATTTCTAAGTGCATTACCATCCTTTTCCTCCAGTCCAAGGTAAGAACTTGGCCTCCCTGAGGACATAATTGAAATCTATCACTTATTGTGTTTAGTTCTGGTATAACTTTATATCTAATCATTCTATCTACCTACCTATCTATCATCTATCTATATCTATCATCTATCTAATGTTCAGGTTGGATTTTTCACTTTTAACATAATTTGTAATACATTTTAGTGTCAGCAATGAGTGTCTGTGACATGTAGTAACTGGCCAAAGCATATTGGCTCTTATTGGCTACTGAGTGATAAGCAGGCCATTCAGTATCTACATCCCCATCCAGCTTTTCCTTATACACTGGTCACTGGGTATTTCACCCTTCTTGTTGAAAATCTGGAGGGATTGTCTGGCCGCTGTGACTCAGGAGATCATAGTTCGATTCTTGGTCATAACACATGCCCAGGTTGCGGGCTCAATCCCCAGTGTGGGGCATGCAGGAGACAGCCAATCAATGATTCTCTCTCATCATTGATGTTTCTTTCTATTTTTTCATCTCCCTTCCTCTCTGAAATCAATAAAAATATATTTTAAAAAAAGAAAATCTAGAGGGATCACTTAAATGTTTCAGTGTATTTGCTGTCACATTCCTAATGTTTATTCCACTTGTCCTAAGAAGGGAGGGAAAAAAAGATTCTTAGTGCAAGTATATGTTTACAACATGTCTATACCAGATATCAAAAATGCATGTAATGGGTTTGAAAATGCCTTAGAAAACTGTATTTAACCTAACATCCATTTAACTTATTTGTACATGGAATCATCCTAATTAACATGTGAAATTTATGATCACTCCATAAGACTATACTTCTGTGGAACATTTTGGAAAATGGTCCTTACTTAACGTGTTTTACTACATAATTCTAGGCTCTAGTAATGTTTACAAACCTGGGGATTCCTAGAAATATCTGGATATTTATGTTGCAAATGTCAGGATTTTCTATCATGACTGTAGTGAGTTGTGAAAGTTTAAGAAACTTTATTTAATGCAAATGCCAAGAAAATGTACTGTTTCTCTTTCTTAAGTTGCCTGACCTGTGCATTATAAATCCAGGGGTTTTTTTTTGAATCATAGTAAGAGACTGGTTCGTTATGGTGTTTTCTCTTATTTGGTAAAGTTTGGGTGTGATGTTAGTGAATAATTAACCACTAAGTGTGCATATGAGTAGAATACATATGATGGCAACGAATGTTCACATTGTGCATTGCAGTTTATAAAGTGCATTAAAATATATTGTCTTCTTAATCTCCTGTGAACTCTCATCGGTACAGATTCTCATTATTAGAATATTTTAGAGATGAAGAAACTAAGGTCCTGAAAGTTGCTCAAGGTTCAGGGCTAGGTATTGAACCCAGTTAAATGAAATCTTAATCAGGGTTAGGGCTCTTTACAGATTGTCCTCACTTAAAACATTCTCGAGGTGTTTATTGAGCGCATAGGGCACTCTCAGCTTGGAGATTAGGCTCCGAGAGATTTGGGAAATTTGTCAGCTGTTTTCACCGCCCCGTTTCTAACATCAAGGCTCACCTGGGTCAAACCAGCTGTTGGATCAATAACTGTTGAGTGCATCAGGGAATGAATGAATCCCAGTCATTTTTGTTGCTAATATTTATTAATACATTTTATAGATTTAGATGTGAAATACCTTATATGCTTTTTAAACCTTTTTTTTTCATATTCTGCCCTAATAAAAATACTACTATTCTCATTTTACAGAGGAGGACCTGAGGCTAGGAAAAGTCAAATGGCTGCCCTGCGTTCCCCTAGTAGTTAAGTAGTGGAAGTCAGAGCTCTTTGATTCTGCAATCCTAGCCCTCATCTCTGCAAGAGGGAATTGAGGCTCCGGTGTTATAATTAAATCTGTTTGTTTTTTTTTAATACCCATTCCAGCAGCTTCTGTACCAAACCACACCATTTCTCCAGATCTAATTCAGCTCTGTGGTGGGCACATGTGATGATATTGCCCCTATTCAGGGAGAGTGTGCTGAGCATTTTACAGGCATTGTTACATTTAGTTCTCACAGCTATGATCCCCATTTAATTGAGGCTGGAAGGCTGTAAATGACTTGCCCAGGGTCGCACTGTTAAAGAATGGTCAGCCCACAGCCGAGGCTGTAGTATTTGTGTCCGTGAAAAAGCAGAACAGAACAAAAACGAAGAACAGGTATCAAAGAAATGTAATGGCTTTCATGAATTTTATTTTAATGTTTTGCCTTGTTTTTACTTTCTATTCTCCTTGTGGGTCCTGGGAACATAATTTGGATACCTTAGATCGGGAACAATTTGGGCAGCACTTAACTCACCATCTTAGGTCACTCAGCTAAGGAATAAGTTAGATGCAGGCATGTTTCCTAGATCCCTTTCCCAGTGCCTCCCCTGTGGAGAACTACACCTGGACCTTCCCACCTTCCCATCTTCCTCCTTTCCTCCTCCTTCAAAACCCAGGAGTCCTCCCTAGGCTACTCTGCAAAATCCCTTCTCCTAATCCCTCCAATTCCCTCATTTTCTAGTTATTGGCAACATTATTGATGCTTAGCGTGACAGGACATGCTGTTTATAGTGGTCACAGGTAGTTACACTTCAAAAAGAACGCAAGGGATTCAGCAGGCCCCCAGCATCTTTACCAGACAAAGGATTTAAATTAAAGGATTAATTGGAAACCTCTTACAATGCACTTAGGTTCTGGCCGACTGAACCAAGTTCTTCTCTTCAAAGGTCAATGAGTTTTTCCATAATTTTTAGCTGTTCTGAGAAAGGAACCATAAATCTTTCTGTTTATTTGCTTTATAAATCTCCCTTCTGCTCATTTAGATGGGGGCTGAGCATAATAAATCCGTGGCTTTCTTTTAGAAAAAGAGAAACAAACCGTGCTCCCATAAAAAGAAAATTGGTTTACCCAAACTGAGAAATTGTGAGTGTCACCGCTTCCTGACTAGAAGACTAGAAGGGGTGTGTGTGTGTGTGTGTGTGTGTGTGTGTGTACAAATATATATATATTTTGTGTTAGAAAAAATTCTACTGGGCCTGCTTGTGTTATCTATGTAAAACACACGTATTACCAGGTCTCCCAAAAGAATAAAAGAATCTTTGCTTTGAAATCACTGCTTTAAACCAAGCGCCTTAAAGTTGGACCTATAGAAAACACAGTCAAACTCATTCATAATGTACTCAGAGAAGGAGGAGCACATTATTTTGATTAATTGGAATTTTGATTATCTGAGGAGGAAATCTTGGAACCCTTGTTGCTGAAAAATTATCTTTAAGTTTCTGAATCGAACCAGTGACCTCTTAGTTTCTGGGTTGTTGCTTAACCACTGAGCCACACCGGCCACGTGAGGATGTCTTTTTCATGGTTTCATCTCTGACATCTGCTATGTTCATGGCACATTGTTTTGAAAGTATTTTTATAAATATCCAATGATTTAAAATAGACATATTTGAACCACTGAGGTTTTAAGTATTTTGAATAGTTGATCTCTCGTCTTCCCTCCTGTTTTTTCCCCCTGAGTTGACTAAGCACTTCTAGTTCTCAGGTACTTGGCTTGGTGCCGAGACTACTGAGAAAGGAGGGAGTTAACATTTCCTGAGTCCATCTTGCACATCACACAGAGTATTTGGTGCTTTTACATAGATCTCCTTGTCTAATGGTCATAGTTCACTACTCAGTAGATTTTGTAATCCTATTCACGTATTCCTGTGACTCCTGAATGTTGCAGAGGCTCAGCGTCTCTTAAGAAGTTCAATTTCCTGGGATCCTTCCTAGACCCAGAGTCAGAACAAAATATTTAGAGGCCCTAACAACTTAAACATTTGTGATATATCCTTCCCCAAAACAATCATATAGTTTCAAAAATAAAATGATAAAATAAGCATAAAGAGGTCCTATAAAGTTTATCCTTTTTCTCAGGATAACTGCAGTAGAATTTTAAAAGTATTACATATCAATTTATCTTCAAAACTCTGTTTCCCTCTTCCCTCCCCACCCTTTACTTTCTTGGTGCTCTCCCCTACAGTCTGACTGCTGCATGACTTGGCAAGTTTCAGACCATGGGGTTTTGATGCTTAGCGATGGAGCAGTTCACCAAGAATTTTGGCTTCTACTCCCTAAGGGCTAGACACATAATGTTTGCCATGGGACGTGTAGTTTTGGCCAAGGAGTTATAAGCAAAAGTAATATATGTTGTTTCCAGGCCCGAGTATTTAATTACTGGGCAAGGACCTCCACAGCCCCTTCTCTTTGGCAGCTGCAGCCAGCAATCCCAGATAAGGGCTGCTCCGTGAATCTTGGTTTCTGAGGATGACCGAGATCCAGACCTGCAGCAAACCTGTGATGTGAATGAAGTTAACATTGTGGTTTCAAGCTACTGAGATATCAGGGCGGTGTGTTATCCCAGTGAAACCTGTGATAGCTCTGCCTGGAAAGTGCCACTCTTACGCAAGGCACTTGAAACTGAGTTTTGGAGGTCAAGTAGTATTTTGCCAAGCAGATAGGGAGGAAAAAGGATGTCAGGCAGAAGGAAAGGCATAGGTATTTTGACACCTTTACTCATCAAATTCTATGTTTTTAGTTTTAGAAGTGATTTTAGGGGAGTGGGGAAAATTATTAGTAGGGAGCATGGATTATTATCTGTGGGTATCTCAGGGGCCATCAAAGGCATTTGTGGATATGACAGAAAATGGGCTGGAGAGAAGGGCATGGCGTGACGATGAAATACAGTTGAGGAGCTTATTTTACCTAGAATGTGAATTGTATCTGGGGGGAGGGGCAGGAGATGAAGCCAGTTAAGTTCATAACTGTGGCTGTTAACAGTGCTTGAAATGCAGCCACTATGGAAAAGGGAGGATGGAGGTGCCTCAGAAAATTAAAAACAGAGCTACCATATGATCCAGCAATTCTACTTCTGGGAACTTATCCTAAGGAAATGAAAACACTGACTCGAAATGATATTGGCACCCCCATGATCATTGCAGCATTATTTATAATTGCCTAGATATAGAAAAGACCTAAGTAATCATCAGTAGATGAATGGATGAGGGAAATGTGATTTTATCTATTTATCTATATCTGTACATAGTGGAGTTTATCCACAAAATCATCAGACCTTTGACAAACTCTGTTGAGCTTAAAGCATTGGCCTCGGCCCTATTCCTGTTTCTTGCCTCTGGTTTTCCTCATATCAGTAAGCTAAGAAATGACCTGAGTAGTAGACTCAGAGTTTCCAGCCAGAAAATTTCCCCTGAAAAGCCACTGTAGTAAAGAACCAGTGCATAAGTGTGCTGCTTGAATCGATGAAGTTTCTTTGATGTGCAGGTGGCAAAAATGGAAACTCAAAATGATTTAAGAGAAGAAAATATACTGACTCCAATAACTGACATTTCAGTGTCACTTTCAGGTGAGGCTGGACCCAGGGCTCAAACAGTTTTACCAGGGTTCTCTCTCTCTCTCTCTCTCTCTCTCTCTCTCTCTCTCTCTCTCTCTCTCTCTCTCTCTCTCTTTTTCTCTCTCTCATTTCTGGCTCTGGCTCTGGCTCATGTTGGTGTTATTCACAGGCATATCTTTCCCATTGCTACCACCAGCTTCAAACTTGTCTTCCTAACTAAGTAATCCCAGTCCTTTTAGCAAGTCATAGAATTGAGTCGTATTACTTTGGATTGGGTCCAGTACTTGACTCTGAACCACTCATGGTAGCCAGGAAGGTATGACATACTGATTAGCCAGTCCTGGGGCACAGCCCATGCCTGGAAAGTGACAGCAGGGGTCACCTCCCCTCAATCCATGTGGACTGAGAGTAGAGGGAGCAACAGTTCCTCAAAGGAATCTCAAGGTGGTGTATCAGAGGAAGTGAGGGATAGTTTCAGGGTAGGAAAAGACAGTAGCTATCCTCTGCTGTGATGTATTTTCATTTTGCGGATGTGGGAACTGTAAAAACTGATGATAATGATTATGTGTAAAAAGTACTGAACTGATATTTAGGAGAATTGGGTTGAAATCTCCCATTTGCTACTGTGTGATCCAATCAATCCCCAGGTTCCTTCATTCCTTGCATGCTGAATGGACAGAATAATACAGTGTGAGATGCTGCTGTGCAGGTAGAGAGATAACAGGAGGTTATCCAGCCCCTTCTTTCTACAGGTGCTGAGGGTTAAATGACTTGACCAAGGTCATATAGTCACTGAGGGCAGACCCAGAAGTGGAGCCTCTGTCTCCCACACTAAAGCCTGATTTTATAGCAGTCATGAAAGTGCTCTGGAAGATGTTATATGCCAGTGTGATATGCTATTTCTAAAAAGTTGCTTGTGTATGGAATTTTTAAAAATCAAATAATTAAAAAAGGGCAGAGCTCTCATAAACTCAATAAAAGATGTCTGTGGTTAATTATTTAGGATCTCTTTGTTTAGTGAAAAAGCTCCAGCCAATTTACCTTTGTTTTGGTGAACACTTTTCAGATACCACCTTTACTTACAGTAAAGACAGATCTGCTTATTGTTATTTTAGGATGAAATCTTAATTTTTATTGTTGTGAGCCTAGTGTAGGGGGAAGAGAACAAACGTGGGGATCAGAAAGACTTGGGCTTCCATTCTGGTTTGGCTTCTGTTAAGCTTTGTGGCTCTGGGCAAGTTATTGAACCTCTGGGAGTCTGCAGGTCTCCATCCTCTGTGGCTTTATATTACCACCCTCAGCAACATTTAAACTGTTCAACTCCTACCCCACATGCACCTTCTTAAAATGCACTGTGGGAATTCTTGCTCCCCCTTGGCTTATGCTCCTTGCCCCAGTCATTAAATGATGGAGCTCCTTCAGGCTTGATCCTAGATGTTGTCTCTGTTCACTCTCATTCCCCACATCCCACCCGCCTCCTCTAGATCGGTGCTTTGTTTAGCTCTGATGGATGAGTGATTAACACCCTTAAACTGGACCCCTACTGAGGCCTCTCATCTAAACGCCATGCCTGCATGTGTGATTGCATATTTGACAGCTCTACTTGGATGTCTCAAAGGCATCTCAACTGCAATGTGGCCAAACAGATGGATCATCTCCCCCCAGTACACCTGCTCTTCTTTCAGCACATTCTCTCTCTGTGAGTGATGGCACTGGCTGTCCTGTTACACAGGCCACAGATTTATGAGACATCCTTAATGCTTTCCTCTCCTTCACCCTAGTGTCCAGTCCATCACCGAGTTCACTTGATTTTTATCAACCGAGTATCTTTTCAATCCATCCATTTCCCTCCACATTCTCGGACTCCTGTCACTCCCAGCTTTTTTTGTCTCTCATCTCAAGGGCAGCAGTAGCCTCTTAAGTTCCTTCATTCTGGCTCTCTCATTTATTTTTCAATGCCTCATCTTATTTTTATTTTACATTCCATATTATTCAGTATTAGTTTCATATGAACATCATAGTGGTTAGACCAGCCATGGGCAAACTACGGCTCATGGGCCGGATCCGGCCCGTTCGGCTGTTCTATCCGGCCCACGGAGCCCAAAGAGCGGAGGGTTCTCTTGCTCTCCCCTCCACTCCTTCACCAGCAGCAGTGTTAACATGACAACGTCGGGAAACACGACCACAGCTCCTTCTTCTGAGTGGGCGGATTTATATCCGCCCATTCAGTAGAAGGAACAACCTCTCAATCTTCCAGAGGCTCCTTGTAATGCCCGCGGATGTGTCCCCCGACATCACCCTGGGAATGCGTAGACACGTTATCGTGGTGATGTAGGGAGACACGCCCCTGGAGAGCACAGTATCAGAGCATTAGCTAAAAAGGAGACCAACAACACTGTTCCCACTGAAGTTGATGTTTTAAAGACCAAAAACCTTTCAACCCAGTCTACATTGCCATCTACATCTACGTCCCGGGCATAATTTGGAAGTTGCACTAAAGAAAATGTTTAATTTACTGTTTACACATTTTGTTCTTTTCTATTTGTTTTAGTTTTAAATTATTTTATTATATTTAAGTTTAATTTGAAAGGCTTTTGTACCTTTCCTTTGTTAGGCAATTTTATTTTGCCTTTGCCATCTTCAATATAAGGTATGTTACTGTGCTATGATTCCTCCATTTTTTGAAGTTTCAAATTATAATAATTAGTGTTTACATTCTTCTTGTTAAAATGTTTGAAATGAATAAAACTATTGAAATAAAAAAAAAAAAGACCGTACCCTTTTATGTAAGGATGTTTACTTTGAATTTATATTAGTTCACACAAACACTCCATCCATGCTTTTGTTCCGGCCCTCCGGTCCAGTTTAAGAACCCATTGTGGCCCTCGAGTCAAAAAGTTTGCCCACCCCTGGGTTAGACAATCATATACTTTCAAGTAGCCACACCTGGCCCCATGCAAAGTTATTACAATATTATTGACTATATTCCCTATGCTGTAATTTACATCTCTGTGACTGCTGGTTTTGCATGCTGCACACAGAATAATCTTTGCAATATGCAAAACTGATCATGCCATTCCTCTAGTCTTACTGCATGGATTCCCATTGCTCTGAGGAAAAAGGCGCATCTTTATCACAAGCCACAAGCGCCTTTAGGGTCTTGCTTCTGGCCTCACTTTGCACAGTTCTCCCTCTTTCTCTTTGTTCAAACTATGCATCTCTCACTAACAATCTGCTAGTCCCTTTTCCCACAGAATCCTTTCCCCGCTGCTTAAAACTTTCACTTAGTTATCTTCCATCCTTTCTTCAGGTCTCAGATCAACTTTCTAAGTTGACTTCACCACAGGTCAGATTTTCAATATACGCTCTGCTAGAGCCATATCTCTCTCCTTTGTTGCATCCTCAGAATACTAATTTTATATTTGTTTGCACGATTTCTTGATTATTCCTCTGAACATTGTATCCCTAGTACCTGTTAAAGTGTTTAACATATTTGATGAGTAACAAGTATTTGAATCTTTTATTTTTGTGAAAATGCATGATCTCTGAAGCCAGACAGATCTGAATTTGTATCCTGGTTTTGCTTCTTACTTGTTACCTGACTTGAGTGAATTATTCGAATTCTCTGCATCTCAGTTCCTTCATCTGTAACATGTGCTAGTAGTTCTACCACATAGGTTGGAATCGAATGAGATAATGTAGTAAACCACCTAGTACAGGCCTGACACTTAGCATTATTTCCTTCTTCCTCCTCTCCAGCCCCCTTAGAATAGGATAGGTTATGTTCACATATGGGGGGATGCTCTTCTCCATGTTTTCATGATCTTTGTAGCCATCTCCTTTGTTACCTTGAGCTGTGCATCTGCATGACTCCTCCTGGATGCTGTTCACTTTATTAGTGATAAGTCATCACCATCCCTCATCCTCCCAGTGGTCCATGCAGAATCACAGGGCACCTTAATGGCCAACATTTATGATGACGGGCCATTTGCAGTGAGATGGGAATAATTTGCTTAGTTTTGAAGGTACATTAACTCGTTTTGGTTACTAAGATTTGATGATTAAATTTCTTCTCAGAGTCCCCAAATAGCATCTCGACTTTAGACCCTCTTTGATTTCAAGCCTGGTTTCAATAAATAAAGAGAATCCTTGTTGAACTGACCAAGTGAGTGGTTTGCTCCCAGTTATGCTGAGTCCTTCAAGGTTGATTAAGACAGCTCTGTTTGCATGAAAATGTTAGTAAAATAATTTTGTGATTTGATTTACCTGGTCAACTTATCAGGATGATTAACTAGTAACCTTGAGTACCTGCGAAGGAGAAGAATGGATATAGCATGAGGAAGAGAATAGAAAATAAATAAAGTTATTTTCTATTAAATATCCTGCTTCTTTCCATACAGAGTTTTAGGTGACTTCCCAGAATATGAAAGAACAGTTAGGTAGTAGAAGTAAATTTTAAACTAAAATTCCACGAGGCAACATAATCAGATCTAGACTAGGAGAATAAGACAGGAGGAAATTTTGCACTTGAATTTGTCAGCCTCAGCGTTATATGATAGTAAATTTGGGCTGTGTCTATTTTACGAGCAAAAGAGGAACCCCAATCACTTACAAAATTCACACTGTCCATGCATTTTATGGACGATTATGGCATTTCCTTGGAAGAAGGAGCCTTTGACATTCAGGACCACGCTCCTGCTGCCACTTTGCTCTGTGAGGCTTTACTAGGGGACTTCACCTCTTTGACCTCCTTCCTTCCTTGTCGTGAGGAAGTTGGAGTCAGAATGAGAAGTCACAAGTTGGTGTCCTATGGGCCATATTTGGTCTGCGGACATTTCTCTCTGGCTGACAGGGCACAGGTTGTAGGCCTCTAGTTTGCCACCTTCCCCTTCCAGTCCTCCTGGGGATACACCCTGGAGAGCAGATCAGGTGACACCTAAAGCTAGTGTCAAAGGAATGGGCTTTCCATCAGGACTTTTTAGGGTCTGGGACCCTTCTTCCACATCCTACCATTTTTCAGTCTTGTCCCAGATCTAGTTCTCTCCCACGACAATGTCTGCCACCCTCTTAGATGGGAATGAAGTGGAAATTGTCAGGGGAGATGGCACTGTCAGCTGGCCACTGTCACCATTACCCTTGACTTGGAGATGCTTGGAGTTGGTCTTCTCCTGGCTTCTCCCTCTGAGCCCGTGGTAACTGTGATCTCCAGTACCTGCTGAAGGACCCTGAAGGGTCAGGTTTTACCAGGTGTTAGTGGCTCACACATTTCAAAAAACTGTATTAGAACCACCTGAAGCCGGATGGCAGGGCCCTACCCCCAGTTTCTGATTCATTATTTCTGGAGTGGGGCTGGACGATTTGGCATTTTGTAAAAAAATATATTTTTATTGATTTCAGAGAGGAAGGGAGAGGGAGAGAGAGATAGACGCATCAATGATAAGAGAGAATCGTGGATCAGCAGCCTCCTGCACGCCCCCCATTGGGGATCGAGCCCACAACCTGGGCATGTGCCTTGACCAGGAATTGAACTTTGACCTCTTGGCTCATAGGTTGATGCTCAACCGTTGACCCAAGGAGACCTGGCTGATGGGGCATTTTAACAAGTTCCCAGGCAATGCAGCCTCCTTTCCTCATGAACATGCTTGGGAAATCACAGTTCTAGACATTTGGGCACCTTTTCACCTTTCTTAAGCCCACATCAATGAAACAAGTGACTGGAGACATCACATGCAGTATTTGCTTAGTACAGTCCCTGGCATATGGTAGGCAGTCATCAAAATGGCTTTTTTTTAATAGATAAGAAAGAAACCCCATAGTGCTGAAATATTGTCTAATTCTAATGAAAAAGGTTGAAGCCATTTTAACTTGGGTAGATTTTGCTGTAGATACAACCTGCTTAATTTATTCTCCTTTTGTAAACCTCTTCAACTAATTTGACCCCAGTTATACTTATTCTTGTCTATAAAAATCTATTCAAAGACAGATGACCCAGGTTGAAATCCCTCCCTTTGCCAGTTAATAACTGTGGGTCTTGGGCAAATTACATTATTGTGCCTCTTTTTTTCTTATCTGAGTAACGGGGATAATAATAGCACTTACATCATACCATTGCTCTAAGATAAAATGAGTTAATACAGTTGGAACAATGCTTCACACATGTTTTCACATTATAATGGAAGTCTTGCCTTCCCCAGGACACTGAGTATTTTGTGGACATGACTTCTTGATTTTGAAAACCATGATATGTTGTTCCCCACATAGTAAAATAGAAAACCAAGGCACAAAAAAGATTGGGATGTGTCTGTGCTTACAAAATAACCATCCGCAGCTCAGCCATCCGCAGCTCAGCTGCATTTACAACTCCCGTTAGAGAACATAAATATGATGTGGTATTTTCACTCTGCTGTTTGGTAGTTAGAATCCCTGTTGTGTAAAGAAATACCGTTTCCTTAATTTGATCAATTCCCCTTGCTTTTCCTGCTGTTTTCTCCCATGGGGATGAACTGGGTCCCTTCTCCTGAGCAGGCGGTATTCATCTGAGGCAGAGTCAAATGACCTAACAGGGTAAATAATAACTGTGAATTTAACCGCCGGAGCCTTACTATCATCGGCTTATAGAGAATAATAGCAACATCTTAGGCTTGTAATACTTGCATATTTTTCCTGAACCTTTTTCTTATTGGGTTGTCAGAACACTTCAGGGAAGACTATTATTTTCTCAACTTGGTGTCACAGAAAGCTATGGATTCACAAGGACCTGAGTCACTTGACTGCCCCACTAGCGAACAGGTCAAGTGCTTAATCTGTCCATACCTCAGTTTCTCCATGTGTAAGAGTAGTGCTCCATCATAATGTTGGTGAAATACATCAGGGGTGAGCTGCTTGCCTACACTTATACAGCCAACGAGAGGTAGAGCAGAGCGCAAATCCAGGTCTGTTGCCCACAGAGCCCTCTCTCTTATTTATCGTTTTCTTCAGTTTCTGGAGAGAGAGGTGGTTTGTGGTCTCTGGTCCTGACCTCTGTGGGCTGAATGAGGCCTGGACTCTCTGAGCAAGAGCTTCCATTCCAACAGGTGGGTTGCAGCAGGTAAGCTGGGTGGGGCCTCTCCCTCAGTAAGGGCATCTTCCCAACTCTGCTGGCACTCATTACAGGGAGGGCGACCAGTACGAACTAGGCCTGGGCATCGAACCCTTCTTATATTTTTGGTTCCCCTGCTTTGCTCTTATCCTCTCTATTCCACAGCCGTATCTTCTTGACCTTAACCTTTCTAGCCCTCGAACTTACCCAGACCCAGTATTGCACAGCAGAAGTCGATACCACTGGTCAGTGGGACAGTCTGAAATTAGCTGGAGTATAAAGCAAAAAGCAGTGTGATTTTTCTTCACTCTCTGCCCTCAGTTGTTTCCTTAACAACATCCTGGGCAGCAGATTCCATAGCCTTCTAGTGATTTCCGCTATAAAGTCCAGTTTGAGACATCACTCTCCCATCCAACTTAATGCTCTTCTTTTCCCACCCCTTTTAGCACCGTCCATGCTTTGTTCTGAGGGCATGTCGTGGGGGTGGGGAGTAGCCTGGTTTTCAAGTTCTGCCTCCCCTTGGGGATCCAAAGATAGGCCCTTTCATGGATCAGTGTGTACTGTCTATGACAGGTCCCGTGGGACCTCTGGTTGCATGTCCCTAAGAGTCCAACCACTCCTGCCTTTCGTCTCCCTCATTCATTAGTGTCCTCCAAATAGCCTCTTGCTGCTGGGGTTTCCCTACTGAACTGGTGACTGGTGGATGTGGCTCTGGAAGAAGGTGACCTTTCCCAGTGTTCACCTGACACACAGGGAACGTGCATTCTTGACATGACCACTCCTCTGTGGATCTCTCTTCCCTCCAGGCCTTTCCTCTCTAATACTCTTCTCCCGCTGTTCAGACACAGAGAAGATCAATATATTCATTGCATAAGCTCCATTCCAGCTGAAGAGCTTCCCAGTTTCTTCTTGCTGGCACCCCCAATCTCCCAGAACCATCCTTCAGTGACCAAGGCCTTCCTCCCAAGCCAATGACTCACGACACACGTTCCTGCCTCCCTGCTTCATAATCTTTTGCTTTTGTAGATGGGAGGGGAGTGGAGTTGCAGTGATTCAGAGAGAGAGAGTGTCTGGCACCCACTCCTTTCCATCCGCATCTTTAAGGCTGGTTCTGGCTCTGAAGAGAGGTCCTGGTCAACATTCTAGAGCACTGGTGTCTCTGTGCCTTGACCCCATTTGTATCCTTGTCCATGCCCTGGGGCTGTCTTCTGGTGCTTTCCTTTCCTGGATTTCCCTGCTCACAGTACTCTCAACCCAGCCCCAATTCCTGAAAACCAACTTTGGTATCTGCCCAGCAGGCCCAGCTTTTTAGGATGTGTTCTGACTCCCAGGAGAAGGAACTATCCAGAGAGGGTCAGACTGGCCACCATGGCCTGGTGAGAAAGCCTGGAGCCATGTGCCATCACCAGGGAGGCAAGTCTTGTCTACTGAGGGAACACAGGCCCCAGTATGTCTTCCCCTATCTCATTATTTCAGTCTCTGATACAACATTTCTGGCATCTATTGGTTTTATGCTAACACACGGTCTTTGTTCTGCACATCCATGAGCTGTGCTGATTTATAAAGTTGCTGTGTAACTGCTACTGAGATTTCTAAGATATCTGTTCAACAAGGGAAAGGCAAATCCATTAACCTTTACTGAGTGCCTTCCAAACTTCATACACATGTTCTCATTTAATTTTTCCAGCAACTTTGGGTGCTGAGTGACCCCATTCCCAATTTAAGGAGATGTACATTGAGGCTCTGAGAAGTGTAAGTCATATGCCCAATCTGGGGACAGCCTGGGCTAGAATTAAAATCCCAAACAGTCTGATTCCCAAATCCCAAACAGTCTGATTCCCAGTTCTTTGCCCTATATCACCATGAAAAGACAGAAGAGGAGGCATTCCGGCCAGGCCAGCACTTTGGCATCTACCTACCTTTGGGTGGTAGTTTGCATGAACTGGCCTGGATTTGGGTAAACACTTCTTGGCCCTGGCACTGACCTCCTGGGAGGACACGAATGGTCTGTTCAGGCCTGAGGAGTGCATGCTTTTGCATGGAACCTGCTCTGGGGACCATGCTTGCTGGTCCACACCAGCCTCCCATTCTCCAGGCTTCTCGTTATGCACATGACTCGAAGCAGCAGAGGAAGCTAATTTGGCAGAAGGAAATTAAACTCATCTCTTATTCTCCATCCAGGAGTGTTGTGCTTGAGGAGAATCCCATTCCCAAGGTGACAGGTATTGTGCGGCATGGCAGCCCCTGTCCTTCCTTTGTTCCTTCAAAGCCTGCGTTGGATGCAAAAAAAAAAAAAAAAAATGCTGAAAATATTTTTATTTAACCCAATTACATTTTTATGAAGACAAAGGTATTTACATGCAAGGCCATTATTTCAGAGTTACAGGCTGCTGAATATGTAAGTAAGGAGAGTTCCCCGGGCAGCGCTGTAAACAGGGCTTCTCAGAGGAGGAGGCGGGGCGGGACACTGTTTCCATTTAAATGTCATCTCCGTTTCTGCTCTCAGACCTAACAAACAGATGGGGTTTCTGGGTTTCTTGCTTAGTCTGTGATTTTAATTTCTGGCCTATTTTGTTAAATTGGATTCTTTACACATTTCCTTGCTTTTCAGGATGCCGGAGGCTAAGGTGCCAGAGGGTTGAATGGTCCTGTGTACTTTAGGCTGCTGTCAGTGGTGTTTTCACTTTTTGCCTTTGGAAATGCAGACTGCAGAGATCTTTGGCAATTATTTGGGTCAACCCCCATAGTTTGTAGATCAGGAACATAGATCCAAAGGGGTCAAGGGCCTGGATTCAAGGTGTTGTTTTTGTCACTCACAAGTCCATGGCCCCTTCAGGTGGTGCGGGTCAAGGTTAGGGTAATAGTGGTTGGTAGGATTGGAGCAGAACCTCTGTCTTCTGACCCATGTCTGGGGCTCTTGCTCCTGGATCAGAATGAGTGCTACTCCCCCGGCCTGGAGTGTCCTGTTTGACCACTGCCTAGCTTATCATTCACTGCCTGTGACGCTTTCAGCTTTTGGTGAAGCAGGTTTCTGTCTGCCTAGAATGCTCTCCTCTTGCTTGTGTGCCTGGCAAACCCTTCCATGAGATTCCTGGCTGTATTTATTTATTTATTTATTTATTTATTTATTATTTTTTAAAAATATATTTTATTGATTTTTGACAGAGAGCCAGAAACATCGATGAGAGAGAAACATCGATCAGCTGCCTCCTGCACACCTCCCACTGGGGATGTGCCCGCAACCAAGGTACGTGCCCTTGACCAGAATCGAACCTGGGACCCCTCAGTCTGCAGGCCGATGTTCTATCCACTGAGCCAAACCGGTTTCGGCTCCTGGCTGCATTTAGATGCCACTTCTATGAAGCCTTCCTTGACTTTCCTGGGTAGACTTTGATATTTTCTGTAATTTTATATATTCTACTCATGATAATTCTCCTGTAATAATCATGATATCTGCCCGGTAGGTGTGGCTCAATGGCTGAGCATTGACTTATGAACCAGGAGGTCACAGTTTGATTCCCAGGCAGGGCACATGCCCAGGTTGCAGGCTCTATCCCCAGTAGGGGGCATGCAGGAGGCAGCCGATCAATGATTCTCATTTTGGATGTTTCTATCTCTCTCTCCCTTTCCCTTCCTCTCTGAAATCAATAAAATTATATTTTTAAAAAATCATGATGAGTGACACCTGAGTTGTTGGAGGGCAGGCTCTAGCCTAGGGTATCCACTGCTGAATGAACACACAGCATTGCTGGGCTGTGGCAAGAATATTGGTGAGACTTGCAGCAAGCCAGGGAGCTTGCCATCACTCTTTACTTAGGCTGGCAGTGGTGCACTGCTTTTGGCTAGTGCTCTTTAGCGTGGCCAGCAAACAGAATTTTAATCAACATATGTAAATGTTCGTTGTTGTTTTTTGTTTTTTTTTAAAGAAAAATCTGTGTGCACCCATGTGAATAATAAGAAATGGATATTTGGTCTTTGTCCCCCATCCCCTTTCCTGGCACCCTTGGCACATAGCTCCTGAAACCTGTGGATGCCTCTGAAGTGATATGTGTGTGTTTGTATGCTAATGCGATGACTGGTGGCTGGGGGCTCCTGGGTGGTCTCGAATGGGGGCTGGTTGGCAGGAGAACCAACCATGTGGTTAGCGAGTTAGCTGTCCCCCCTCCCCCAACCATCTACGGAAGGGAGAGGGGCAGGAGGTTGAATTTTCCATAAAAACCACAATTTAAGGATTGCAAGAGCTCCTGAGTGGACAGCAAGGAGACATCCATGCGCCAGGAGAGTGACACACCCCAACTCCATGGGACAGAAGCGCCTGTCTCAGGACCCTTCCTGCCCTCACCCGATACATCTCTTCATCTGGCTGCTCATTTGTATTCTTTAAAATATCCTCTGTAATAAATTGGGAATAAAATTCCTGAGTTCTGTGAGCTGAATACATTAGCGAATAATAGAAATTACAGATGGGGTCAGGGGAACTCCGATTTATAGCCAGTCAGAAGTACGGTGGCCCGAGTTTGTGATTGGCACCTGAACAGGGGCTTTCTTGGGGGAATGTGTCCGTCACTGGTGGGACGCGAGGCTAGCTCCACAGACAGGGCAGCATGGAATTGAATTGTGGAGCACCCAGCGGGTGTCTAGAGCACTGTCCGTGAGGAAAAAACACCCCCACACATTTGGTGTCGGGAGGATTTTGTGAGTAGAGGAAATGAGGAGTTTTGCTTTAGTTAGTTATTCTCTTAGCCGGGCATCACCATTTTCTGCATTCGTAATGAGATCTGATAACAAAATACATGTGATTCTTGTATCCTTTCATCTTTTCAAAGATGATCCTGTAAAGATAAATAAACTGTGATCACTCTGTTCTCCCTACCTGGCTTACAAATAATGTCCTGTTTAATTAAAACAACTTTTAAGGAGTCTGATGTCCTTTTGAGTATTTTTGCAGCATACAGAGGTTTTGGAGCCTCATGTCTCGCAGTATTTGGAGACACATGCAATCCATGTCCACCGCACACGCCCTAATATCAAAAACAATCATGACACAAGCTCAGCAGGCCAGTTTTGGAAATAAGCTTGGAGCACTATGAAAAAACATGAAGATTCCCCGAGCAGTCAAATGCTGCAGTAAAAGGGACTTGATGGAATCTATGTGACATCGAACGGTTAGAAATATCTGTAGTGCATCAGTGCCTCTACAGCCCACAATAGCACACCTATTTTTATGATCTGATGTACTGTTCACTGGTTGAAGGAGCAGAAAGCCAGTCAACTAAAAGCTATGCTTTCTAAACATCCACAGTTAAAAGAAAGGACAGCAAATGTATTGCTAATGAACAGAAAGTCTTTTTTTTATGTTCAAAAATGTAAAACCAAGCAGTGGAAATGTAAATTTCACATGTCCTCGAAGTGGTAAAGAAGTATTATTTATGCCTGTGCTTGTAGGTGATGGATGGCCCACATTTTCCCAATATGACATTGTACTTGCAAGTGAATTAGTTTAAATTGTATATTACAAGCGTCAGGCCTTAGAAGAGCTAAACTAGAATTGTTCCCTGTCCCCTGAAGTTATTCTAGTTATTCTGATGTAATATTCTGCTGAGGTTTATATGTAAATGAGTTTTAATTTCTAATAAGGTAAACCATATGCTTTGGAGGGTGTTGCAACAAAATGCCATAAATAATTATTGTTTCTAACAAATGCAACCTTGTGGCGATCAGATCTTATTTTAACAACCCGAGTTACACATGGATTTTAGCCTTTCCCATATTTCCTCCACACTGTCCTTAGAAATCTTGGAATAGCAATAGGGGAGAAACCCTGGTGGAAACTTTTTTCTTTCTTCTTTCTCCTCACTTACACAATGTTATTTTATTTTTTAGAAGTGCAAGTTCCACAAAGGAGGCAGATATCCCACAGACTTAATGTTACCTTTTTTCCACTCCTAATTGCTGCAAAGAAAATTGATTGCATTTGGTACACTGTGTGTGAATTGTCCTCAGAAATTACCTTGGCTCATCCTTGTCCTGTGATTAATAGTTACTACTTTCAGTAACAGTGAATGCATAAGCCTCAGAGGGAGCAAAACATTTTTTTAAAAAATCAGCTTCACTTTCCACATCCCAGAAGGAGAGGGCTTCCTTCCTTACCTCCGTTCTTCCCTTTGTTATCTCTTCACCCAGCTCTCTTTGCCTCAGTGTGTGTCAGTGAATAAGTCAATTAGCACATATTTCTATGCTGGGCGATGTGCGACATCAAAGGAAGAGTAAGCCATGGTCTCTGTCTTCCTTAAAGCACCTCCGTGGAGCAAATCAGAATGCTAACGAATTTGAGGGGAGGACGACTTCAGAGAAATGTTAGGTCACTGAACGGGGTTTCATGAAGAAGGTGAGAATTGACCAATGAACAGGATTTGGGTGGAAGGACAGAAGAAGAGAAAATGTTATGCCTATTCTTCAAAGGCTTACACTTAATATGTTAGTTTTCCTATATTGGGGTTGAAATCAATTTAGTATTAATAATTTATATTCTTTCTTTAGATCTAATTCCCCTGTCTTGGTCTTAGTAAAAGAAGGGGGTGGGCGTATCCAATTAGTGGTACTGGGTCTCTCTTTGTTGAAAATTATTATTTGGGTGAACTCAGTCTCATTTAGGGAAGCCTAAGTGTTAGGCTCCCTCGCAGCTTTTGGAGACTCCATCTTCTCAAGGTGATACTTGTGTGTCATTCTGGCGTGGGGCTGGGGTGTCTGGTCTGAGCATTATTCTTCCCAGCCACTTTGCTCTGCCTACTGTTGGTTGAGATGTCATTCATCTTGCCCAGTGTTTGGGTGTGGTCTCTGTTCTTGTTGTACCCTGGTCCGGTCTCCACATGAGAGCTCCCGGGGAGCTTTTCCATCTTGACCACTGCTCCGCCTCTGCTGTCCTTGGGGCTGCTGACTCTCTGAGACCTCATTGCCTCTCCCATCTGCTCCCCTCCCTGGCCAGCAGCCTTGGGATCATTCTGTAGGACACTCCTGTGAGGCCTCCCTGGTGTTTAGTAACCTTCTCATGGCGGGGACCTCCTGGGTCCTTTCCTCCCCATACTCAGGATCTGAGGAACCGCTCATCGTCTCTGCATTCTGTACCGCCCTTTCTGTTCCACTCAACCTCGCCCTGTTGGGAACCATTGCTAGAGGACCTCCTTTCAGACCTCCACATGGCAAGTGGAAATTCTTTGTTGTTTCATCTTTCTCTGCCTTCTCGGGGATTTTATCTTCTTGAATCAGTCCTCACAAAGCTAAAAATCTGGGGAGTTAGGTCTTTAATACCTTCATTCATCATATATTCTCTCCTACCTCCATGCTGCCCCATTTGAAAAGGCTTTGAATTCCTCTTTGTGTCTAGTAGGAACTTCCCTCCATCATATTCTCCCTTTTCCTGCCCTCTGGGCATACCTTCCACAAACAAAACAAAACAAAACACACAAAAAACCTTATCCTTAATGATGTCAAAAGCTACAAGGAAAGAAAACCCACCACAAAATAATTAGATAATCAAGAGGAAAGATGCTTTAAGAAGCACTTCACAAAATGTATCTACTAATAAATGCAATATATGACCCAACAATATTTTTCTGGTTTATAATTCAATGAAATAGTGAAAGGTGGTGACTGCTTTGGATTTTAAGATTTCAAGTTTCCTGATACCAAGTCAGTGGTATGTGTGGGATGTGATAAGACTAGATGTTGGGCATCATCAAAAAGCTAAAGGATGACACCCGAGGGTTCAGGTTCCTCTGTCTTTTACAATCCAGAGGACAAGGATCAGATATGGAGTCCATCTCCCTAAACTAGCCTGATCAAGAGAACAATGCTAAATGCAACATGTTATTCCTGATGAAACCCTGGAACAGAAAAAGGGCATCAGTTGAAAAACCAGTGAAGAATCAAGTCCAGAGGTTAGTTAATAATAATGTACCAAAGGGTTTCTTAGTTTTAACAAATGCATCATGGAGACATAAGATTTTAACATCGGGAGAATCTAGATTAGAGGATTCAGGAGCTCTCTTTGCTATCTATGCAACTTTTTGTGTGAATTTAAAAGTGTTCTGCAACAGAAAGTTCATTTAAAATAGATTATTTGTACCTGCGAACAAAGCCAGTAAGTGAGAAGCAAAATGCAAACTGTTGTATACATTATTACAATCTTGTTCCTATATTTTAAAATATTTTCTGTTTTTGAATATTTTCAGAGTATTTAAAAAATTATAAGAATGTTAAGCAATTAAAAAAAACCCTATATTTCTTTCTTTGGATATATAAAAATTTGTTATTGTTTTATTTATGCATGCTATTTTCAATAAATAGCCCTTTAGATATATTTATATAAAAAGAAATGCCTCTCTTCTAGCACCTTTGATAGTCTGATCAAGCCATCTAGTAATTAATTTATTTAGTTAAGATAACATGTATTTTTTTCAGATTTTCTTTTAGCCACAGCTGATTTTGTTGTTATGTTTCCGAAGTTTCTTTTGTAAGGATGTATTTTCCACTTTTAGTTTATGAGTTTTTTTCACAATGATGATGGTTACAATTTTCAATTCTCATTAAAACTTCCCACCACTCTCGTTATGTACCCTCAGTCCTGCCATTACCAAAATTAATCTTCTTTCCTAGGTGTGTAAGCACCTCGACAAAATGCATCTTTCCAGCTACTGAGCCGAGGTGAAGCAGCAGCTAATTTAGCAGCTTTGGCTTGGTCAATAATGTTGACCTGTAGGAAAACGCCAACTGTCTTTCATCTTCCCTCTGGTCAGCATTATAAACTCTGCAGTCTAATGAAGTGCATGCTTCTGTGTAAGAGGAGATGGCATTAAATTCAATCTGTATAATGCCAAGGATGATGAAAATTGCTCGTCTTCTTACCTCCTTGTAAAGGCTACTTTGAAGGAACTTTTCTTTTTGTAAACTCAGCTTTTCTTAAAATGAAATCTACATTTTCAGTGGGAACCAGATTAAAGGATGATGCCTACTATCATTTAGTAACCTACAAATGTAACTAGACAGTTCAAATTAAATAAGATTCCTATTATCCTTTAGGCTAGACTCAGATTTGCAAAGAGACTCATGGCATCCAATGTGGTGGTTTGTAATATATTACATTATATGCCATGTTCCTACTCTAAGTCACTGATGGACATCAAGTGCCAGAGTGAGGGTATTATGCCTGCAAGACAGGAATAAACCCTCAAATGATAGAATACTATACATAAAAAATCTACTGCAACCTGCTGCTTAGTGCTTTGTTTGTATGCATTGCTTCTGTGACCATCTCTGTCTTCTTTTTTCTGAGTTGAGGCTCCATCAGGTTTTAACATGATCTACCTTCTCATCCTGATGCCAGTCTATCCACAGCTTTGCTTTTTTTTTTTTAATGTTTTATTGACTTTAGAGAGAGAGGAAGAGAGAGGGAAAGAGGGATAGAAAAATCAATGATGAGAGAGAATCATTGATTGGCTGTCTCCTGCATCCCCTTACTGGGGATCAAGCCCATAACCCAGGCATGTTCCCTGACCAGGAATGGAACTGGTGACCACTTGGTTCATGGGTGAAAGCTCAACCACTGAGCCACACCAGCCATGACACAGCTTTGCTTTTGTTCAACATGCTGGGATCCTGGCAGTCTTCAGTCTGGTGTATGACATTTTTAGTGGTGACAACACATGTGTCCCAAAATAGTCAATGGTTCCTGACTTTTCGTCCTAAAAATCTATGCCCCATTTTGAATTTCCTTTTGGTTATATTCAATGTTAATTTCCAAGGCAAATGTGTAAAGCTTTTAAGGGAAGCTGAGGAGCATCATCGCATTCACTCTGCAAAATTAGCCTCCTCCCCCACCCCCACTCTGGTGCTAAATTGATACTGATACCCCCATCCTACAATGATGGTGGCATTGAAAACGGGGGGCTTTTTAAAGCATGACATGGTTACCAATATATGCTTTCTTCTGAGCCTTGTTTTTTAAAAAACTCATTGATAAAAATTTTAAAACCCCTACAGAAAACCTCAACTTCCCTTACTTGAGTTTTTCCCTTACTTTTAAGTGTGTGGGCTTTTCTTAATTTGAGATTTAAGCTGTTTTAACTGGAAGTGTGTCTCAGCTTCAAATAAGGTGGCTTCTGTTGCTGTTTCGTTCATTCTGGTATCAAAGTGTCAGCTTCTAGTCTTCAGCCTGCTCTGTAAAGAACATCAGTGCTCCAGAGTGTTTGCTAATTATAGTTGACTAGAGGCCCGGTGCACAAAATTTGTGCATGGGTAGGGTCCCTAGGCTTGGCTGGTGATCAGGGCTGATTGGGGTCTTCCTTCCTCCGGCTGCTGGCTGCCGGCCGGGGCCTTCCTTCATTCTGTGCCACCCCCTGGTGTTCAGCGCACGTCATAGTGAGCAAACTCCCAAGGGGACAATTTGCATATTAGCCTTTTATTATATAGGATTACTTGGAAGGTCATATGGAGGCTTAGAGAGTGTGTGTTTGTCAGGGGATGGGGGGTGTTTAGAGTGTTGATGGACGATGTCCCTCGGATTCCCCAAGGGCAGATGAATGGGGTTGGACATGAAGTGTTGGCAGTGACTGACTAAACCACAGTGAGAGATGTGGCTCTAGCTTTGGGGAAGTTTTCTCATTGGCTGACATTCACAGTTGTTTGATGTTGAATAAGAAAGAGCCTCAATCCGGTTTCCTCTGATGTTGAGGAGTGAGAGATTCAAGGTCCTTGTATAATGTTTGAGTGTGACCTACTCAAGAACACCTGTTTGACCCATCATTCTGATCATGCTTTAGGGGGCCCAGAGTTAGAGCCTCAGAGTGGTTATTGGTTGTTGATCTTTAGCCAGAATCCTCTGAAGGTATTAGATTCTTAACATCCTCTCTCCTAGCAGTTATGGACATACATACTTTAAAAGGGAAAAAATAGAAAACAACAACTACAGAAAACATAGGAAAGACAAAGCTAGCTCTCAGCAACTTTCAAAATCTTATTTTGAAGTCAGGAGACTCCTTCGGAGAAAATAATGTAATGCCACCAACTCCTCCCAGTGGAGTCCATTTGATCAGGGTTTACATAAATCAGATAAATTGCTTTTATACAAGCTACAGCAGAAGGTATGAAGCTTTTGATAGCCATTATTTCTGGACTTAAATGTTCTTTATGTAGTGGGATGTTAAAATATGACTCTTTCTGTCCCATGGAGGGATGCTCATAGGCATGGAAGAAGACAGTAGGAGGCAACAACTCCCTCAGTCCAGAGTCAGATGCTGGACCAGGTAAGCAGGATTTACAAAGAGTTACCTGAGAACTCTTGACAACCCACTTCACCCTATCAAAATGTTGGGGAAGGAAGAGAGGAATTGGTGAGTGGAGACAGCATTTCTTTGGACCGAGTTGACAAACTCTTCCCATCATCAGAATGGGAGAGGCTGGTGAGAAGAGCTTCAAAGATACTCCTGGATAATTCATGTGTTTCCAGGAGGTTGGGGAGGATGGCAGACTGGGGTCTGACCCACACCTTGTAAAGCTGCAGAGGGACAGCTGGTCAGGGCAGGCCTGGGCAGCCGGGTATCAGGCTCCAGTCGCAATGACCTGCACCCCCTGGAGTCATATTTCAAATATGCCGTGTATGTCAGTTGGTTTCTTTGGGAAGCAGGAGCTGAACTAGAATCTGAAGAGCAAATGATTTATTGGGGAAGAAGGACATTCCTGTGAAGAATGATGTGGGGAGAAGCAGCATTGGACAGGGCAAGCCTGAGATCACATGCGAACCTGACGCAGTCTTGGACAGTCAGTGGGAAAATCCCACATGAAGGGTGTTTGTTAGAGGAGTCCCATCTTGGGCACAGATGGCCTGGCCTTAGCACCTCTGTTTCCTGAGTGATTGGTTGGGGGCAACCAGGAAGAATGTGGCTCCGCCCAGTGCTGTAGCCAGTGGGATGCCGATGAGGGCTGTCAGCTAACTGTGCCTTCGCAACTGACAGCAGAACCTTCCTTGAAGAGAGATCCAAAGCACATCTCCATGGCTACCAGGAAGGGCAAATGCTTCTTCATACGTTTCCCAGCTATTCCAGCATTTCCGCAGCAAGTATTTCTGAGGGGAATCTAGACACCTATTAGGGCCATGAAAGGCTTTCAACTAGAAGAATATGGAGGCTGATCAAGAATATTCTGTAACAATTGCTCAAATTAGTGAATGAACAGAAGGGAAGGCTCTGCAGGTGCCTGGGCATTCTGACCATTCTGCCTTTGGTAAACGTTACATCCCAGCAGTGAATGGGAAATGCTGAGGGCAGGGCGTGGGGCGGGGGATAGGTTTGTGGAAGGTCTTCCTGCTTGCCAGTTCATCCCATTCTGTTTGTTAGAATGCTTTAATCTTAACAAATAAAGAATAACAGGGTGCTGCAGAGTAAGGAGGATCGACACTTTGTAAGTTTTCTCAGAAAAAGTCTTTGTGGACCTGCACCAAACTCGTCTCCCACATCCCGCCCCCTCCCCCGCCCCCGCCTTTCCTGTGCTCTGTCTCCTGCTTTGTCACAAAGGATGGCATTCAATGTGGCACAAGGTGCTATTGTCTGGGGACCGCCTGACTGAGATCTGGTGGCTCTCAGCCAGTGGAAAACTTTCCTCCTCTGCTGAGTCACCTTGGTGAGGCACATTGTCCTTCCTCTTCTACAAACCCTGCCGCCCCATCAGCTGTCACACGCTCTGTCCTGCCACTTCCACTTGTGCTGGATTCTCTTCTGTAACCTTTGGCTGTACTAGGAGGCACACCAGACAGGGCTGTGTTTTTTTCTTTTAACTTTATTGACAGATCCCTGGTTCTTTGACAGAGTGGGCCATATTTGGACAGCTACCCCTGCATCAGAATGTGCTTATGCAAAGAATAAGCCCACAGCAACAACAATGCAGTGGTTACTAAATGCCATGTTTCTGTTATGAATGGTATGCATTGGATGGCCTGGACGGGTGAGGATGGCAGGAACACTAAGGAGCATCTAGCCCAGATCATTTATTTCATGGCTCAGAGACCCAAGCTTGGAGAGGGCAAGTGACTTGCCCAAGGTCACAGATCCTGTAAATGCAAGATTTAGGATTCTAGCCCCTTCTCCACACTCTGCTTTGTTCTGACTCGTGTTGGTGCAGAGACCAGTAGCCTTGTGTCAAGGAAACCAGAAGAGATGTTGCCACTGTGTAAGCTGCAGGATGGTTTGGACCCAGGATCCTCAGCTCTGACTCCAGGAAACAAACTGTGAGGACTAAAGCCAAATTTCCTTTTGCATTCTACATAAATTATAAATTAGGAGCCTCTAAACTTTGTAGGCTCACATTTTAAGGAAGAGAAGCTTTTAAACACAAAATACAGATGAATCTTTCTTCTGGATATTTGTAGAGTGATGGACGTGAGAAACATGGAAGGATCCCTGCATGTCCTCTTACATTTCTGTGGCCTTGGAATCCCTTCCTCAGCTTCTCTACATAGAAGACATCTTGTTTGTCCATCCCTCCCTCACTAGTGCCCTATGATCTTACCTGCAGACTGATGGTACTCCCATCTGTGTCCCCACTATGTCTTATGATGCCCAGTGTAGCACTCGTGACACTGACATTTTGCTGCCCATATCCATGCCTTTCTCCTGGCTGTGCTTTGAGTTTGAGTGGCAGGGAAGAGTATGTTTATTTCTACAGCTCTAAAGCCTATCACAGATACTGGGACCTGATAGGTGTTCAATATACACTGAGTGGCCAGATTATTATGATCTCTGAATGCATAATAATCTGGCCACTCTGTATATCCTATATAATAACTAGAGACCCAGTGCACAAAATTTGTGCACAGGTAGGGTCCATAGGCTTGGCCTTTGATCATGGCAAATCGGGCCTCCCTTCCCCCGGCTGCCAGCTAGGGCCTTCCTTCATTCCTTGCTGCCCCCTGGTGGTCATTGCACATCATAATGTGCGGTCAAACTCCTGGTCAGTCGAATTCCTGAGGGGACAATTTGCATATTAGCTTTTTATTGTATAGGAAGGGCTAATATGCAAATTGTCCCCTCGACCACTAGTTCGACCAGCAGGCAGGTCAGCCAACTATCCATGTCCCCTCCCCCTGGCCAGGCTGGCCAGATCCCACCCATGCACAAATTCATGCACCGGGCCTCTAGTTATTATAGAGTTATTATATGTACACACACACACACACACACACACACACACACACACACACACTAGAGGCCCGGTGCACGAAATTTGTGTATGGGGGTGTGTGTCTCTCAGCCTAGCCTGCACCCTCTCCAATCTGGGACCCCTCGAGGGATGTCCGACTGCCCGGTGGGATCGGGCCTAAACGGGCAGTCGGACATCCCTCTCACAATCCAGGACTTCTGGCTCCCAACTGCTCGCCTGCTTGCCTTCCTGATTGCCCCTAACTGCTTCTACCTGCCAGCCTGATCACCCCCTAACCACTCCCCTGCCAGCCTGATTGATGCCTAACTGCTCCCCTGCCAGCCTGGTCACCCCTAACTGCCCTCCCCTGCAAGCTTGATCACCCCTAACTGCCCTCCCTTGCAGGCCTAATCCCTTCCAACTGCCATCCCCTGCTGGCCATCTTGTGGCAGCCATCTTGTGTCCACATGGGGGCAGCCATCTTGTGTGTTGGAGTGATGGTCAATTTGCATATTACTCTTTTATTAGATAGGATAGAGGCCTGATGCATGGGTGGGGGCTAGCTGTTTGCCCTGAAGAGTGTCCCGGATCAGGGTGGGGGTTCCCTTGGGGTGTGGGGAGGCCTGGGCAAGGGGCCTGTGGTGGTTTGCAGGCCTGCCACCCCCCCCCCCCCCCGGCAACCCAAGCGGAGGCCCTGGTATCTGGGAGTTATTTATCTTCTATAATGGAAACTTTGTAGCCTTGAGCAAAGGCCATGGCTGGCCAGGGCAGGTGGAAAGCTTGGCTTCCTCCATCTCTGGGGAAACCTAAGCCTCCTGCTCGCTCCGTGGCCTCAGCCATTTTTATTGGGATTTATTTATCTTCTATAATTGAAACTTTGTAGCCTTGAGTGGAGACCGAGGCAGGCCAGGAAGCTTGGCTTCCTCCATTGCCGGGGGCAACCCAAGCTTCCTGCTCTCTCCAGCTCCATGGCTGCTGTCATTTTTGTTGGGCTTTATTTATCTTCTATAATTGAAACTTTGTAGCCTTGAGTGGAGTCCAGGGCCAGCCAGGGTGTGCGGGAAGCTTGGCTTCCTCCATTGCCGGGAAAACCCAAGCCTCCTGCTCGCTCCGTGGCTGCAGCCATCTTGGTTGGGTTAATTTGCATACTCACTCCTGATTGGCTGGTGGGCATGGCTTGTGGGTGTAGCAGAGGTATGGTCAATTTGCATGTTACTCTTTTATTAGATAGGATATATACACTAAGTGGCCAGATTATTATGCGTTCAGAGATCATAATAATCTGGCCACTCAGTGTATATCCATTGAAACAATTGATACTAAAATCTAATTAATTAGAATGACTTAAGTGTAATAATATATATAGCAATTAGCATCAGTGCAGCCCTTTTTTATTACACAGTGTTTTTATTTATTGCCTTAATTGATTCTAATATCAAACCTATCAAGAAGGTAGTGTTAGAGGAAGGCAGCGGTATTTAGTGTTATTTAATGGGAGAATTGAGATTGGAGCCCAGGAGTTCTGGCTTCGAGCCACAGTGCTCTAACCTCTCCATGGAGGTTTTAAATACCAGGCCTGGACTGATGCCAGTTTGATACTTTTCACATGTTCAAGATTAAATGAGAAAAATAAGAGTAATAAGTGAGGTGTTTACAATGCTCAACTAAAAATAAAAGATCGTTCTTTATGTTTTTGCTTTAAAAATGTCCTTTTTAAAATAAAATTATAGTGTCAGCATATGGTATATTGAAAAAATCTTTACTGTCCTATAATTTGTAAGACGAACATTATTTAAAAATTTTGGAGCGTTACCAGTCTGCTAACTGCAAAGCCTGGGAATCACCACTACCTTGGTGGAAAAGCGCAACTAGTTAATTTTTCCCCCACACCTGCCTTTGGAAGAGAATGATGTGAAAACAAACTCATATCAGAAATTTAATGAAGACAAACATCCACCCCGAAACCATATGGGGCATGTTTTGGAATCAGAATATCCCAAATCTAATTTTTTATGTTTATTTAGTTACAGCCCTGGAAACTAGGGGCTCATATTCAGAATAATAGCTGTGCTCATGTTATTCTTATGAGCTTGTCTTTTATTATTTTGGTATTTACTGATGCTTAGGGGTAGTTAAAAACATCTATTTGATGATATTCCACAATAAGATTTAAAACAAGTTTTATTGTTACTTTTTATTTAAACCTCATCTTAAATTAATATCCTATGATTTCCAGAGCATCCTGGACAATTCCCTTTTTCTCTGTGTTTACAAATTAGGTAACGCCACAGATTTCCCCCTTTGCAACCCAGAGGCTAATCCTGGAAGCAGTAGGGGAGTGTGGTTTGGTTCTGGGCTTTGGCCATTCCCACTGTGTGGCCATTGAACGGGACTCTCAACTTGTGCTGAGAAGGGAACATGGATGGGTCATCACACTGGTGGCATTTGGATCCCCCTTCATAGTGAAGGGGTGATGCTCGCTGCCTGATCAGTGGCATTTTGCTGCCTCTTGGCCCTTGCCTTTATGAATGAGTAGCCTGTATTTTCAATGTCTTCTTTTCTCGAGGAAGATGCTGTTCATGAGCATCGGCATTAAAGGCACAGTTTTGCATCCCTGAGGTTAAAAGCTTTCCAATGTCTCATTAACTCACTGTGGCAATTCACTTTTAATACTGTCTGTGCACCCCTGCTTAGCTCATCACAGCTCAAATGATCACGGTTTGCAGAGGCACACATAACGGAGGCGGATGCTTTGGAGATACAAGCTGAAGTGGTGGGTGCCTCCTTGGTGTGCTCATTCTTGGCTAACAGTTTTTAACGTTAGGAGCATGTCACGTGACACTGGTATAACAAAGTGGCAGTCAAGCAGGCTTTGCACTGACCTGACTTTGAAGCCCACCTGTTTGTGTCCAGTGGTCTTGGGCAGCTCACTTTTAACCTCGAGTCAGTTTCTCTACATTTAAAATCGATGTAATTATACTAATATCATGGTTTTCAGGGGAAGGTTAAAGAAGAACACAAATTTGCCTAGTATCTAGCAAAGTACTAGGATGGATTCTGTCCTGTGTGTTATCATCCTGGTGGTACTCTAAGAGTCAAAGGCTGTGTCTGTAGACAGTTGATAATTTTTGTCTATAGACTGTAGCCAGCGAGTGGCCTTCTTGCTCTCTCCATGTGGCCTTTCTCCATGTGGCCTCTCGAGGATGCAGAATGTGGAGATCTTGAGCCCTCTCTCCAAATCCCTCCTTGCTCCTTCTCAAGAAGCGGGGCCTTTGATATAACTGGGTCACATTGTACCTCGGTGAATGAGCCACCTCTTCTAGTGGGTAGGGACACTGCACATGACCTTCCTCTTGCTCATCTTCCCTCCAGGTGGTGAGTGAGTCAGGCCTTGCTCCCTGAACAGACCCAGCCCTCTCTGGTGCTCACTTCCCTCCTTCCTGACCTTTCATCAGTGTTTATAGGTTCTCAGTGACATGGACTCTTATGCCCTTGGCCACGGAGGGACAAGATTCCAAGACTTCCCTACGTCCCATTCACCTGAGAGCTTCGCCTGGGAGTTTTGGCTACTTTGGTCCATTGCATCTCAGTTGTTGTTGTTGCCATTTCCTTGACTCACTCTCTCTCTCTCTCTCTCTGACAACTTCATAGGGAGGTGGGGAGGCTGAGCAAGTCAATTCCTTGGTCTTGGAAGGAAATATATATATCATCTCTAGCAGCCTCTGACACTATGAGTCACTGGGAAGGTAAAACATAAAAGTAAGGGCAGAATTAACTTTATGGATACCTGCCTGTGGGTGGCATGGTGGATGATATATTTACATATAACAAGGTACGGGGAAGGTGAGCTGATCCTGCTTCATTGTTGGATTTAGAGTACAAGTTCATAGACCTCTCCTCTTGAACAAGGCAGCATTCTGTTCCAGACTTAATCCTTCACCTGCCCCATAACCTGGGAAACAAGAGAAAGCAGTCAACTCACCTCGCATCTCCCCCGTATGCTCTTATTGTCTGATTACATTTTGTTTTTCCAAAGTTGAGGTGGAGGCAGGCGTTTTTGAAATGACTCGAACCTTTAAACTTGTTACAGATGTTAGTTCTTGGTGACACAGTCTCCCCAGAAGACATAATAACATGTGACATATTGATAGGATCAGGGCATTCACAAGCAGTGGGTATATATCAGGCATGGGGTGAGAGACTGCAGAAATGATTGGGATGAAAGTTATTGCTAGCCTGGGGCTGCTCTCTGTGTAACTGCTGCAGCTCTTGTTGGGAGCTCTTTGCATGTGTGTTTTACACCCTGCCAGCCTTCCGTGCTGCCATTCTCTCCCCACTCTTGGAGATTTCTCTGTTTTGTTAGAAACGAGGCAGCCAGATGCCATCCTCTTGGTGTCTCAGTGCTGGATTTGTGTGGGAGGGATACACCCACATTCACACTCATTTGCAATTGTAGATGCTGTGTAATTATGATTTAACAGCGAGTAATTTTGTCACATCCTCCAATTCTCAAATTAAAGAACAATGATAATAGGATTAGATGCCTACTTGAAAACAAGCAATTTTAAAAATCAAGGTGTGGCCTACTATCTCAGATGATTTCTGTAACACATTGTATATAGAGCAAAAGCTATAAATACGAACAGAGTACTTACATTTCTTTATTTGCAAAGGCTCAGATGAAGTTTGTGCCCCAACATGAAACCTCCTATGACTTGGACTAGAGACATGCCGAAGAGTTCAGAGCTGGCAGTGACTTTGTAAATCATTTAAGCCAACTCTCTCATTGTAGGGGAGGGGAAAGAAATGCCCAGAGAAGCAAAATAACTTGCCTGAGTTTCTTCGTGGGAGAGTTGGAACTCACCAGCTCTGGCTAAACTTCTCCCACTCACTTTCTCTCAGTTTATTATAGCTCCTAATCCCCAAATAATTAGAGATTGGCTCACACATTCTGGAACTTCTTGCTTTGCTTGCTTATTGTTTCATATGTGCAGACTTGTCTAAATGACTTCATGGAAATAGGTTGAGGGCAACAGTTGCATCTTAAAGCTTTTCTATCATAAAGGTAGATTGAAGAGAATCATTTAGTGGAAAGATCCAGTAATTAATTAATTGATGGATTGAAATATCCAGATATTTTATCTACATGATCCCGAATAAAAGGATACTAGGAAATTAAAAAAAAAAAATCTGAAGGTTTTAGATTTCTTCCTGGTGGATGGGATCTAGATTGTAAGCATCTCAGGACAAAGTCTCCATTATAGCAATTTTTCAGTTATTTAGTAGGTGCTGATATAAGTGTTTTCTGAACAAATGAATGAATGGGTAAGTGAATGAAACAATCTTGGTTAAGAATTAGTAAGGAAAGAAAGCTATGGAACAGAAGGGTGGGGAGAGGAGCGAGTTTGTAAGGAAAGGCTAGCTTCTCAGGATACCCATGCTCGTCCTCACGTGGGTCCTGGGCTAGAATGTGACAGGCAGCCTAAGAGGTCTCTCTCGGGGGCTTGGGCATGGTACCACTCTGTTGTCTTGTCATGCCATCTCTTCTAACACACCAACCTTGGGCCCTTGAGAGGAAAAATGGTATTTAACATGGAGGGGAAGATGAAGTTCCTAAAATGTTGTTCTGAAGATCCCATCAGCTGAGGCAATTCAAAATGCCAAGGAACATAGTCTCTAACAGGCTCCCGATAGGTTCACGGGATAGAGTGCAAATGGGGCAGTGTGGTTGGTGGGAGGTGGATATTTATAAAGACATTGATGTCCTTGGGCTCATGTTTATTTGATGGGATCTCACTCATTTCACTTCAGTTTACTACTGTAATTATTGTAACGACTTCTGCCGGATTTCAGCAATGGTCATCTCTGACTCATAGCTGCTACCAGCAGCATTCTTGGCATACCAGTTCACCCAATCCAGCATTCTCCCTGGCATTGGTCCCCATGGTTGTTTTACATCCACTTCTAAGTAGTCTCACGGCATTGAGCATCACTCAACCATACGCTCATTCATTCAACTACCATTTCTTGGAGGTCTTCTATTTACTAGATGGTGTGCAACCTGCTGAGGATATGAAGATGAAAAGACACCTTTGTCTGTGTTCACAAAGCTCCCTGTGTAGTGAGAAGAGGGAAATAAGACCTCAGGCCTTAATTTGACTTCATAAGATCTCCTTGACAAGCCTGTGGCTCCCAGAGAAGCAGAGAGATGTGTGATAGCTTACGCAGAGATCACACTCAAGGGGGCATTTGCTCTGGTGCAAATCACCGCTGCCCAGGGTCTGCATCTTGCTGTCTCAGAAAATCTGATTTTGGCAGTTTGCTGAGAAGAGCTCTGTCCCTTAGGGCAGGCTTATATTTGACATGCTCATAGTACTTGATTATATACACTATCTCAGAATGTCAATTCAATAATTTACAGTAACTGTCAGGTGGGCCAGACGTTTATCTCAGGTAGACCAGGATATTCGCACTTTGAAGGGAAGGGAAGTGATCAGAGGGTTCCTTAAAGAGCATGTGCACAGAGGAAGGTATCATTAGTAACAGGTTCCTTATGCTGCTCAGTCCATCTGGATGGTACAAGGAGGTGGCTGTTCTCAAGCCATCATCAGACCCCTCTCTGAAGGACAGGCCCTGCCACCTCCCCAGTCCCTTGTGCTCTGGGGGTATGGCTGTTTGCTGTTTTGAGGTGTAAAGTATTTAGAGGAACAGATTGATTATGTTTTTCAGACTGTGCTCCACAAATATATATATACTAGAGGCCCATTGCACGAAATTTGTGCACTGGGGGGGGGGTGTCCCTCAGCCCAACCTGCACCCTCTCCAATCTGGGACCCCTCGGGGGATGTCCAACTGCCTGTTTAGGCCCGATTCCTGTGGGATTGGGCCTAAACAGGCAGTCAGACATCCCTTTCACAATCCAGGATTGCTGGCTCCCAACCGCTCCCCTGCCTGCCTGATTGCCCCTAACTGCTTCTGCCTGCCAGCCTGATCACCCCTAACCACTCCCCTGCCAGCCTGATCAATGCCTAACTGCTCCTCTGCCAGCCTGTTTGCCCCTAACTGCCCTCCCGTGAGAACCCGGTCACCCCCAAATGCCCTCCCCTGCATATTCCCTCTTTATTAGATAGGGCTTTTTCTTTAACATGTTGGGCAGCCCTAACTGGCTTGGCTAGGTGCATGGAGCATCAGCCTGCAGACTCAAGGGTCCCAGGTTCAATTCTAGTCAAGGGCATGTACCTTGGTTGGGGGCACATACCCAGTGGGGAGTGTGTAGGAGGCAGCTAATCGATGTTTCTCTCTCATAGATGTTTCTAGCTCTTTATCCCTTTCCCTTCCTCTCTGTAAAAAATCAATAAAATATATTTTTTTAAAAAAGAAACATTTAAGATTCCTCCATATCTACCTGGCTGGTGTGACTCAGTGGTTGTGACCCCAGGCTGCCACAGCTGGGAAGGGATCACATCGTGGGGGTGTGGTGCCCCTGTCAGGCTGAGAGCCCAGCCCAGGCTGCTGGCGCTGGCAGGGGATCGCACTGTGGCGGAGCGGAGAGACCCCAGCCCAGGCTGCCGGCACTGGCAGGGGATCATGCTGTGGGGAGTGAATTTGCTTTTGTTTTTTATAAAGGGTCAGGAGGGCCTCTGTGTAGCATTCCGCCAGTCTGCTTACTCTGCAGGCTGTCAGCCGCAGCCCTCCCTGAGACTGGGGGACTGCAGCGGGGCTGAGAGGACTGGGTGTTGCCATCTTGTGGCTATGGGGGCCGCCATTTTGTCATGGAGTGACGGTTAATTTGCATATTACTCTTTTATTAGATAGGATATATACTAGAGGCCCGGTGCATGGGTAGGGTCCCTAGGCCTGGCCAGCAATCAGGGCGGGCCGGGGCCTCCCTTTCCTGGCTGCCAGCCACTGGCTGGGGCCTTCCTTCATTCTGCGCTGCCCCCAAGTGGTAAGCACACGTCATAGCAAGCGATCGAACTCCAGATTGAACTCCCGAGGGGGCACTTTGCATATTAGCCTTTTATATACACTGAGTAGCCAGATTATTATGATCTCTGAATGCATAATAATCTGGCCACTCAGTGTATGTGTGTGTGTGTGTGTGTGTGTGTGTGTGTGTGTGTGTATTTTAGAAGCCCGGTGCATGAATTTGTGCATGGGTGGAGGCTGGCCAGCCTAGCCAGGGGGAGGGGACCTGAGCGGTTGGCCAGCCTGCCTGCTGGTCCAACTCCTGGTCGAGGGGACAATTTGCATATTAGCCTTTTATTATATAGGATATACACTGAGTGGCTAGATTATTATGTGTTCAGAGGTCATAATAATCTGGCCACTCAGTGTGTGTGTGTGTGTGTGTGTGTGTGTGTGTGTGTGTGTGTGTATATATATATATGAGGCCCGGTGCACGAAATTCGTGCATGGGGGGTGTGTGTGTCCCTCAGCTCAGCCTGCACCCTCTCCAATATGGGACATCCTTCTCACAATCCAGGACTGCTAGCTCCCAACTGCTCACCTGCCTGCCTTCCTGATTGCCCGTAACCACTTTTGCCTGCCAGCCTGATCACCCCCTAACCTAACCATTCCCCTGCCAGCCTGATTGCCCCTAACTGCCCTCCCCTGCAGGCCTGGTCCCCCCCAACTGCTCTCCCCTGCATGCCTGGTCCCCCCCAACTACCCTTCCCTGCAGGCCTGGTCACCTCCAACTTCCCTCCTCTGCCAGCCTGGTCACCCCAACTGCCCTCCCTTGCAGGCCTGGTCCCTCCCAACTGCCCTCCCCTGCTGGCCATCTTGTGGCAGCCATCTTGTGGCGGCCATCTTGTGTTCACCTGGGGGCAGGATCTTTGACTACATAGGGGCAGCCATCTTGTGTATTGGAGTGACAGTAAATTTGCATATTACTCTTTTATTAGATAGGATAGAGGCCTGGTGCATGGGTGAGGGCCAGCTGGTTTGCCCTGAAGGGTGTCCCAGATCAGGGTGGGGGTTCCCTTGGGGCATGGGGCGGCCTGGGCAAGGGGCCTGTGGTGGTTTCCAGGCCAGCCATGCCTCCCAGCAACCCAAGTGGAGGCCCTGGTATCTGGGATTTATTTATCTTTTATAATTGAAACTTTGTAGCCTGGAGCAGAGCCAAGCCTCCTGCTCGCTCCATGGCTGAACCCATTTTTGTTGGGATTTATTTATCTTCTATAATTGAAACTTTGTAGCCTTAAGCAGAGGCCTGGGCCGGCCAGGGTGTGTGGAAAGCTTGGCTTCCTCCATTGCCAGGGAAACCCAAGCCTCCTGCTCTCTCCAGCTCTGTGGCTGCCACCATTTTTGTTGGGATTTATTTATGTTCTATAATTGAAACTTGGTAGCCTTGAGTGGAGGCCTGGGCCCACCAGGGTGTGTGGAAAGCTTGGCTTCCTCCATTGCCAGGGAAACCCAAGCCTTCTGTTTGCTCCATGGCCGCAGCCATCTTGATTGGTGTAAATTTGCATTCTCACTCCTGATTGGGTGGTGGTCGTGGCTTGTGGGTATAGCAGAGTGATGGTTAATTTGCATATTATTCTTTTATTAGATAGGATATGTGTGTGTGTGTATATATGTGTGTGTATATACATATATACACACATACACACACATACACACACTGTGTATATATATTGGAGGCCTGGTGCATGAAATTCATGCATGGCGGGTGGGGGGGTTGTTCCTCAGCCTAGCCTGCATCCTCTCCAATCTGGGACACCTCCCCTGCAGTCCTGGTCACCCCGAACTGCCCTCCTCTGCTGGCCCTGTCACCCCTAACTGCCCTTCCCTGCAGGCCTGATCGCCCACAACTGCCATCCCCTGCTGGCCATCTTATGGCAGCCATTGTGTGTCCACATGGGGGCAGCCATCTTGTGTGTTGGAATGATGGTCAATGGTCTTAGGCTCTATAGCAGCGGTTCTCAACCTGTGGGTCGTGACCCACAGGTTGTGAACTGCTAGCAGGGTTGCCTAAGACCATCAGAAAACACAGATATTTACATTACGATTCATAACAGTAGCAAAATTACAGTTATGAAGTAGCAACGAAAATAATTTTATGGTTGGGGGTCACCACAAATGAGAAACTGTATTAAAGGTTTGAGGTATTAGAAAGGTTGAGAACCACTGGGCTAGAGCATCATATTTCATACTACTTTTATTTTGATCAAAATAAAGCATTTGTATGTTTTTTAATGACAAAGTATTACATGATGAAAAACAACAGTCTACTGCTCACCCCTTCCCACTCTTCCCTAAGGAAGTTTCTGTTGCAGTTTCTTTCACTATTTGCTTCCTTTTTTTTTTTTTTTATTTAAGGATGTGCTTGTAGTGCTATCTTTTACACAATTTTATTCATTATCTGTTGTCCTTCTCTTACAGTCAATGAGGATTCAGTTGATTAATTACTCCCCACCCCACATTGCCTGCCCTTCCTCTTCCAGCCTTCCCCTTAGAGCCAGGGTTAACAGGAAACCTCAGGTGGGCTTTGAAATGTTTGTACTATGCTGAGTGTGCAGTTGGGATCTCCATGCTCTGAGTTAAGGGCTGAGACTGCGGACAAGCCATTTCAAATTTAGGACCCTGGGTCCCATCCTTCTCAAAGTCGAAGTGGTGATATTTGACGTGGACCTGCAGGGCTCTTTTGAATAGTGCAGAGCCGTAAAGCCTGATGGGAAACATTGTTTACTGGAGACTTTTTAAAGCATGTGAAACAAACAAACAAACAAACAAACAAACAAACAAACCCTTCTTTCCAGGCTCAGATCATTTTTTAATAAACCTCAACAAACTGTCCTTAGCTTGTTCAGCTTTGCACCCTGCCACCCTCAGCTTCTGCAGAGCCTTCCCACTGTGGTTGCCCCGCCCACTCCTTTGGAGAAAGACTCAAAACAAGGTACAATGCCATTGATTAGGCTTCCTTCTGCTTAGCAAATTATAATCACACAGCGGTTCTCCTTTCTTGAAATTACTCTCAAAGCACCTTGATTGGGGTTTACAGTGTCCCGAATTCCTCAATCACGCATTTACAGACATTCTCTGGTTTTATTTCCCCAGACGGCTGATCTCACCCATTGTAAGTGGATTTTACTAGTTTAATTCTCACCTGGCAACCTTATTTCTCTTCTCTTTGCTTCTTAAGACCTAATCATCCTGCAGAAATAAACTTCAGAATTTCCTTTTTCCTGATGCTTTTGTGGACTTCCCAGTTAAGTCCAGATTCCTGTGCTCTCCCTTGTCTGGACAGGTCCCCTCTCTCCCTGTTACAAGTTGGGTTCTCTGGAAGCAGATGCTGAGGAGAGGGAGTGTGGGGTGTAAAATGTTTATTAGAGATCAATCCCTGTGAAAAGAAAGGGGAGGAAGCAGCACTGGGCATAGGGAGGAGTTCTAACACCAACAGGACAAAGGTCAGGAGCGAATATTATAGGTCAGAGTCATGCCTTGTTAGACCCGCATGATCAGGGCTTTTATTTTTATATTTTTAAAAATATATTTTTATTGGTTTCAGAGAGGAAGGGGGGGGGGGAGAGAGAGAGAGAGAGAGAGAGAGAGAGAGAGAGAGAGAGAGAGAGAGAGAGAGAGAGAAACATCAATAATGAAAGAGAATCATTGATTGGGTGCTTCCTGTGCACCCCCTACTGGGGATTGAGCCTGCAACCTGGCATGTGCCCTGACCAGAATCGAACCATGATCTCCTGGTTCATAGTTTGATGCTCAACCACTGAGCCAGGAGGGCCAGGCTATTTTGCTCTTGTTTACTTGGAGTGCTTCTGACATAATAAGAAATAAGTATTAGTAGTCTGGTATTTTTTCTAACCTGGCACTAGGCAGGCTTATTTCCTGGGTAAGTTTGGCATTCATGAGGCTGATAAGCCCATCATTCAATGTGTGCATAACTTCTGGCTTAAGCACTTATATTTCTGTAATTTGCTTGCTGATTTCTCTAATCTCAGGGCATTGTGAACTCCTAGAAGGCATATTTGTGAATTTATTGTTCAGCATAGTGCTATATTAGGGCTTAACAATGTTGATTAAATAAATGAATACAGGTCTGGAAAAGTAATTTGTCTATCTAACTTGGTGAACTGCAAATCTTACAATCAAATTAGATAATAAAACTGATATTTAAGGAAAGTCATATATACCTCTTATGCTGCATTATAGTTGTTTTATTATCAACCTCTAAAGTACTTTTGAAAAAATAGCCTTGATTTTGGCCCTTGATTTCCTTAGCTAAACTTTCCAATTGCATTTATCAGATACTTTTCCTCTTGGCTTTCACTTACCATTGAACATACTTGTCCACTGACTTGAACTTGGTCCTTTTTTTATTTATTTCAGATCTCTGCACCTTTTCTTGTTATGTCAACTCTGTTTTTCTTAAGATTACTATCTATTGGCAAATTTTCTTTCTGTTTACCAGTTTTGTTTCTTTTCCATTTTTTCCCCTTATTCTGGGAGTATACTGCTCTTAAGCTTTAACATTAAGGAGTTTGATTAATATATTCACTCTGTTTATTGCTGGATGCCTCTATAAAGAATGAGCAAGTCTCTTGATACCCAAGTGGGAATAAAGCAGGGTTGTCAGTGAAGGCCTCAGAAGAGGGAATAAGAGGAGATTCATTTTTGCTGTTGAAATCACTGCTGTAGTTGTCATGAGCACATCGTGGGCCCAGGACTTGCTCTGCAAATGAGCACCTGCTCCCTGTGGGGATAGCAGTTGCTACTTGGGAGTGACCTTGGTGATAAATGCCTGCCCAGGCTGTGTTGGTGTGACAGTATCAGCCTTTGAAGGTCAACCTTCTTTCTTCCTCTCACAATTTGCTTTAACCTGTTACCTTAAGGTGACTTTATTTTCTCTGTGGCTCTTTTTTTTTTGTCCTGTGGCCAAATCAATATGGTTATGAAAAGGTCAGCAGCTTCTGAAATGCCTTTGGTTTGTAATGAAATGTAAGGCCCATTTTCAAGATTCTTTCCCCCCTCCCCCTGCCCCTTTCTCCTTTCCGTCCCACCAGGAATCGATTTCGGAGCCCCATCTGTGTTTTCCTCTAAATGACTCTTCTTTACAGGTGTTAACATTGCGCTCAAGTGCAACACGCCGTTGCCCCATTTTAAGTAGGCACGTCCTGTTGGAAACCCAGTATGTTCTCCATTCCCTCACACCTCCTGGTAATTATCCTTGTTCCACCACAGTTTGGGGGTGACTGTTTTGCTGTATAAATGGCCATTTAGGCCCACCTTTTATGGAAACAATGTATAGAGCTTTTGTGTCCAAACACTGAGCTGCAGGATCCTGTATAGCATTTGCCTTTTGTGTTTCTAGTATTGGCAGAACATAACTGTGTCCCGCAGATCCTGAGGTGGCAAGAGGCGCTTCCATTGTGGTGCTTATTGACATCACTGAGCACTAATGGATGGATACCAGATAATGAATATATATCCGAAGTCTAGCCTTCCCACTTCCATTATCTGTTAGGACAAACAGGACCATTCAGGGCAAGGTGAGCATAATTACATGCCTTCTTTTAAATGACAAATCAGTTCTGGCTTAATTCACCCACATTTTCCCTTCCAGGAGCTAAAAGTAAACAAATTACCCAGAGAAGCCTTGGGATGAATCAAATAAGTAAACAGATTGCTTACTCTGTCTTAGGCCTTGGAAGCATTTGGTCAGGTGATCTTTGTAAACACCAGCCAATCATACTCTGAACAGCCGGTAGTTTCCAGACTCCTAAGAAAGGCACATAGGTGTGCCTTGATATAGTTTCTCCATCTCCATCTTTTCCTTTCTCCATTCTAACCTACAAGCACTCTTTGTTCTAGCCTTAGTGAAGAAATCGCAGATCCTGTAACAAACCATGCCTCGCCTCTTGGTGCCTCGCACACTCTGTGCTCTTCCTTTAAGTTACCTTTCCCTCCAATGGTCTCCCGTTGTTCCCTGCAGCAGTCTCCCACTCTGCACCACCAGCAGATACACTGGCTCATCACCCTTCATTGTGAAACCTGCAGTGACTCCCTTCCCTACATGTAGAATTGACTGTCTCTAACTTCATGCCACACTGTAGTCCATAGATCGTTGTACCTGTCATGGTACCTGTCCGTTTTTGGCCCAAGTGTCTGTCTAGACCAGCCTTGGGCAAACTATGGCCTGCGGGCCGGATCCGGCTGTTCTATCCGGTTCTCTTGCTCTCCCCTCCGATCCTTTACTTTGAATTTATATTAGTTCACACAAACACTCCATCCATGCTTTTGTTCCGGCCCTCCGGTCCAGTTTAAGAAGCCATTGTGGCCCTCGAGTCAAAAAGTTTGCCCACCCCTGGTCTAGACCTATGCTATCCAGTAGAACTCTCCACAGTGAAGGGGACGTGTTCACAATAGTAGCCAGCAGCCACATGTGACTATTAAACACTTGAAATATGGCTAGTGCAAGTGACGAATTTAAAATTTAATGTAATTTATATAGTGGGTTGCTGCTGCCATAGTGGACAGCGCTGGTCTAGATGAATGGTTTTCACACTGGAGCATGTATCAATGTCTCTTGTAGAACTTATTAAATAAAGCACAGACTTCCAGGGCCCATTCCAAGAGTTTCTGATTCAGTGGGTCTAGGGTAGAACATGAAAATGTGAATTTCTAACAGGTTCCTAGGTGAGGCTGATGTTTATGATTGGGGGTGGGATCGGGGTCATTCTTTATAAACTAGTGGTCTAGACAAATTACAGCTTCCAGATCAGCTTTAATCAACTGCCTGTCTTTGAATATGTTTTATTGGAAACAGCCTGTCCATTTGTTCTCTTTGTCTATGGCTGCTTTCACACCACAATGACAGAGTTGAGTAGTTGTAACAGGGATCTACATGCAAAACCAAAAATATTTGCTATCTGACCCTTTATAGGAAGTTTGCTTACCCTTGGTCTCTATGAATGTGACTGTCATCTTTATAGCTTTGGCCCCTGCAACAATGTGTGGCACAGAGGTGTCAGTGAATGAATGAATGAAGAATGAATGAAGCAAGCATTATATAGGCTCTCAGTTGAGTATAGATATTTGCTTTATTTTTGATAGATCACGTAGGATTTTTACAAGTTTTGAAACAATCTATTTGAGTCATTGTTACTTAAACCTTGAGGCATTTAAAATTTATGTCCCTTAACAATTTGATCAAGGTGAAAACTTTGGGTAAAGGTCTATGAAACGGAAAAGCCACATTATTCTGATAGGTGGGCTATTGCCCGTTCATGTTAGTACTAGTAGGAGTCTAATTGGAAAGCCATTTCATCCTGGGACTAATAAGGCAACCTTCTCCCACACCTGGGAAGGGCAGCTTCCAGGACCTGACCCCAGCGCCTCTGCTCTGCCCCCCTAGAGCACAATTAGGGGAGCTTTCACATCGGTTTGTCTTGGCACTCCCTGTAGGCTGCTGAAGTCACGGGTGTGGGGAACAATTTCAAGGTCCAACTACCATGAACTAAGATTTTTTTTCAGTCCCATTAAAGTGAAGAGAGTAGCCTTTGAACATGTTTTCTTCTTTCCTTCTTCACATGAGCAAAAGAACTTGGGCAAAGAATAGATTAGAATAGTCTTCATTTAGCAGCATCTAAAATTGTTATCCAATCTGAAACCTGACGTTATTCTTGATCTTTTCTCTTCCCTAATTTCTCATAGTGAAATCAGCATAGTGATTTCCCCATGAGCTGGTGCAAGAGAAGATATATATTTTCAGTGACTCTCTGGCTATAGTGAGAAATGTCTAGCCAGCGGGTTTACAGCAGGAATGCTTGGATCTATTATTTAGTAAATGGTACGAGTTTGAAGTAGATGGGATGTGGCAGAGCCCTTACTCCTTTTTCATCTGCACAGGCTGCTTCCCATTCAGCTATTGTATCCTACTTTGTTTTAAGTATTCCCAATGCTTGGGCATCTCCCCCTCTCCACTCAAGATGATTCAGTCATCAGAAGCCAGTTGGGGCATTTCCACTTTTCTTTCTGCTTTAATTGGTCTTGGGAAAGCTTTACTCCCCTGGGGATGGCAGAGAGCGGTAATGTAGTTTGACATAATGGCCTGAGCTTGATTCCTAGCTCTACCACAAACTAGCTTTGTGACTTCAGACAAATCACTTAACCTTTCTGCGTCTCATGTTCATGCTCTCTTAAATAGGAATGATTACAACTGCTCTTCTTATCGCCTAGGGCCATGGTCGGCAAACTGCAACTCGCGAGCCACATGCGGCTCTTTGGCCCCTTGAGTGTGGCTCTTCCACAAAATACCATGGCCTGGGCGAGTGTATTTTGAAGAAGTGGCGTTAGAATAAGTTTGTTTAAAAAATTTGGCTCTCAAAAGAAATTTCAATCGTTGTACTGTTGATATTTGGCTCTGTTGACTAATGAGTTTGCCGACCACTTGCCTAGGGTGTATTAGTCTCATTAAAGGCTTTCTAGTTCTGGGGCAATATGAGAACCAGTATTTCTTTTCCTCTAAATGAGTGTGCCATTCCACCAGGAACAAACAGTGATTAAGATGCTGCTGAACTTTACCATCACCTCCTATCCTGCCAGCGTCCAGTGGGGGCAGAAAGGGTGACGTTATGTGTGGCCCAAGTTGGGGGTTGAGAATTAAGGGTTTCCCTCCATTCCAGGTACAGTCTGATTTACTCTGATGTCAGAAAGGAGAACAGGCTCATTGTACACTCTACAAGGCCTTCTCATCTGGTTAGGGGCTACATGTACTTTATTGGTTCTTAACCGGGGGAAGGATTTTGTCTCCTGGGGAACATTTGGCAATCTCCGAAGACTTTTTTGGTTGTTATAACCACAGGAGAGGGGGAGAAGGTGCCACTGGCATCCAGTGAGTTGAGGCGAGGCATGGTGCTGAACATCCTACAGTGCACAGGGTGAGCTGTTCACAGGAAGACATAGCTGGCCCCCAGTGCCAACAGTGCTGTGGTTGAGAAGCATGGATGCATCCTGTTTAGTTCTATTTCAGGCTTCAGACTAATCAGATGGGCAGCATCAGGATACAGAGAACCCAGAGGAAGGGGACAGGCACTCTGAATGGCCTGACTAAGGTCTATTTCTGATGGATTCCTGGACCCACATCCTGAATTCTGCTCCAGGTTTTCAGCCGAAGAGCCCTGTACTTGCTTATGATGTGAACTTGCATTAGAGTCTTCTCTGCCCATTGTTTGCCCTGGAGTAGTCTCTTGCATCAGCATAACCTGAGGGTTAAGGATATGGACTTTACAGATAGAATGCCCCCTTGGAATCCTGGCTGTCATTGACTATCCATGTGATCACAGACAACTGTCTGAACCTTCTCTTACTTGACTACGGATGGTGATATTAGTATCCATTTTATATAGTGTAGGCCAATATGTGGGAATAATAATATTGTATGGCAATTAATAAACACATAGAATAGTGCTTGGCACTTAGTAGGCACTCAGCAGATATGTACCTGGCTATACTTCAGAGTCAATACACAGCAATGTAGCATCCCTATGTGGTTCCCATGCCATTTTAATTCAGCTGGTCCAAATTTTACTTCCTGATTCACTTTGTGCCAGACACAGTGCTGAACAGTGGGAAATAAGACAAGGCCCTAAACGAACCCACAGGCATGTAAGTACATTTATTACTATGTAGACCATTTATTGTAATAGAGCTATGTATACTCTACTGTGGGAGCTCCAAATTGGGAGTGGTTCATGCTATCCAAGGCCATTTGGGAAGAAAGGTTATTTACTTTTTTCCCTCCAAAGTTTAATTTTTAAAAGATGACATAACACATGCGGAGAAGGGCTTTCCAGATAGAAAACAGAAACTTTTTCTCATTGTCTAAACCCAAGATGGCTTATCTCATTGAACCTTCTCCAGGTCTCAGCTGCGTGATCTCCCTGACCATCTAGCACATTGAATTCATCTCTCTGGCCTGCAGTAGCAGGGAGACAACACTCCTTCTTGCTAAAAAGGTTGTGTCAGAAAAGATACTTTTGTGTGGAGAGTTTCTGAACATGCCCTTTTCATCCTTGTCTTGCTTGGAACAGATACCACTGAAGGAAGCCCCCAAACAGCCACTAAGTGTGGGAGCCCATGCAAGAGCTGGACATTGTACCAGACAACAGTGGTCTGGAGAGCTGTTTGAACTGGGTCACCCTCATCAAGATCAGGAAAAACCCCTTCCTGGTAGGGATCAGCTAGCTGATAGTGTAGAGAGAAACTTAGGACTTCAAAAAAATCAAAATAAAATCTCTTTCCTGGAGTTTTTAGACCTTCAGAAGGGTACCCAAACTACAAAGTGCATTTCCTACAGAGAAACAGGGATTATGTTTTGCTTGTAACTGTATTTTAATGAGCTACATTTGCCTTAAGAGTTGGGATAAGTGTATTTACATATCCAATCTAACAGCCAGTCTCTTGAGCCAACCTGCTCATGCTGAATGCAACATTGAATATTGAACTTGGCTTGATGGGGCTGGGTGTGCATCTGAAAAGAGCTTTGAAAACTTTAATCTCTTTCATGATTATTTGAGATGTGAAAATGTGAGTGAGTGATCAATTAATTATAGCCCATACAGTTGTGGATGATTGCTCATTCTCCTTCAAAGAAATGTTGTTCCCCAAATAGTGGCTACATTATAAGCATGGGGCTTAAACATTAAACTTATTTTTATCATCCAAGCCTGTCCTAGGGAAGGCAAGTCAGATGAAGGCTTTGTTGTTGCTAATTATAATTTCGTACCTTTAGAGAAGCACCTGTGTTGATTGCTGATGTTCTTTGAATATACGCAGATTGCATTATATATATGATACCTGGTCTCTTGTTTTCTTGTTTAGGAAGTTGCTTCTGAGATGTGAGACGGTACCTTTCACAGAGTGGTAATAGGTCTGTTTGCAAGTTTGTTTATTGTAATTAAAGTATCAAAAGAATGTACCACTTCACTTTAATTCCAAGGGGACTGATTTTATTAGCACCATGTTTTAGCTGACCCAGGATAACACCGGGAGAAGCTAAGTGAACTTTCTGTCCTCAACATCAGACCTTCTCTACCCTTTGTTCTACACTTTTAATGAAAACTGCAATTTCAGGCTTTCTCAACCTTGGTATGATTGCTTTTTTTTTTCTTCCCTGTGTGTTGTGGTGTGTTTAGCAGCACACCTGATCTCTACCCACTCAATGCCAGTAGTGATAACCACTGTGATAACCAAAAATGTCTCCAGACAGTGCCAATGTTCCCTGGGAAGTAAAATGCCCCCGGTAGAAAGCCACTGTGCTATTTGATGCTTCATTTATACAGAAAAGACAGGAACCTATTATGATAAGACAGTCGATTGTATGCTGGGTAGTGCACAAGGTTCTTTGACATGGTTATCTATAGGGACCATATGTATGATTTCCCAGGGCAGGTCCTGTTTTATATCTGTGGTCCCACCGAATTTATTAATAGCTTCCCCTTTCACGTTCAAAAGTGTACAGGTTTAAATGATACATTTTATAAACACTCTAGTTTTGAGGAAGATATTCACATTTTCATAATTGTGGAAAAAGAAATTAGGCTCAGAAATTCAAAGTGATTTGCCAAAGGTCAGGATACACAGCTACTAAATTGGGTTGCTCAACCTTGAAATCAGGACTATTTAAATCTAAAGTCCTATTGGTTGTTTTGATCTTTCTGTCTCACACCTCCATAGTGAGCTATAGTAACTATTAGCATTACAAGAATTTCAAGACCAGCCATGACAGCAAGATGCCAGAAGAGTTCATCCTTCTCAGTATCCAGAAGGGGAAAGAGAGAATTGAGAATTGCACAGTTTTAGAATTCAAGTCTGAGTTTGAGCATTTACTTTTCTGTGGCCTTGGAAATATGTCTTCTCTATCTCTGCATCTATGCAATAGAGATAAGAAGCTGAACGCAAGGCTACCGTAGGATTAAATTCGGTATGTATGGATGGTACCTGGTATATATTAAGCACTCAGTAAAATGTTGATAGATATCAAGATATAAAGGAAAGCAGGCAGAATACTAGGGCTGCGATAGGCAGGAAGGGTCCTGAGCTGAGGGGTGACTTGGGTTACCTGCCAGGGCCCCCTGGCTCCTTTGAGAGACTTGCATCTGGAAAGAAGACTCAATGAAATGTTGTTACCCAAAGCGTAAGCTCTGACTTCCTAGCTTATTTCAGATTTATAGGGCGCTTGGGAAAAACAGAGCCCTGAAAAGACCCAAGTTCATGCACCGTGGGGTTTCCCCTTGAAGGGTTCTGTGGGGAGAGTGCTGCACCGGGTGTTAGAAGCCCCGCCCTCTAGCCCTGTTCACAGACAAGCCGCTTTGTGATGTTGAGTTGGGCATTCCCCTCCTTTGAGCCTTAGTTTTCTCACTGTAAAAGGAATTGGGACTAAGCCCTTAGTTCTTCCTTTCCATTAAAAATTACTCACAAAATGACTTCAGAGTCAGGTTAAAAAGAACAGGAAAACAAACTACAGATTCAACCACGACTGTCATCCCTCCAAATCACTGCTACTAGTTACACTTGGATTTTGAGCTTAAAATTCTGTGAATGTAAGGGATTCCTCCAGTGTAGTGGCAGTATGGATGGCTTTTATTTGTGTGTGTGTGTGTGTGTGTGTGTGTGTGTTTATTTGTATAAATACAAAATATTCTGTTATGCACATGTACCACTTTTCAAATCAGAAAATATTTAATGCTGCTAATTCATTTCGAAAAATCTACAAATCTACCAATTTAATAAGCCAGTGGGGAAAATACTTTCTACCTAGGGCAAAACAACAACAACTTTCCTGTGTGTCTTAAGACTTAGAATGAAGGTGGTGTGTAATCCTACTGGGCCTGTCTACCATTACCTGAGAGATAATGTACCATGGGCCATGCTAATAAAAACAATGCATGACACCTGCCCACTCTAATCCCCAGCTAGCTGCATGTGCACAGGTGGGTGGAGTGCTGTCTTTTTTCTGGCCCATCACTCGGGGGGATAACTGATGGGTATGGCTTTTTTCTCAGTTGCTTTGATGGGTTTTAGAGCACCTCATTTTATTTTTTCATCTTGTACCTATAATCACTAAGCATTTCTCTAAGGCAACACAGCATTGCATAGAAGCTGCTTTACCAAAACAGGTGCAAATGTTTTCTAAAATCCTCCATACAGATAAAGACGGCTATTTAGTTAAACGCAATATCAATTCCCATTCATTACAGAGAAGAAAAAAGACCTAGAGGTGTTTTGATGTTCCAGAGTGTGAACAGACACATTCAGCCTCACTCAGAGATTCGGAAACTTTAGGAATGTGTTGGTGCATTTTATCTATCAATCTAATCTAATCTAATCTATTCATTCTTCATTTACTCACAAATATTTGAACTAGGAAATCAACTTAGAAAAATGGGTTGACTTAAAATCAAATGTTGGGGAATGATATTGACTATCATCTGCATCATTAATTTGACTGAATTCACTGTTCTATGTCTTTCTTTACCTAATAAGTTCTCTGAGAACTGTCAGTATTTTGACTCTTACCCAGATGGTCTCCACAGGATGCACTGTATCAGTTAAGGGCTCATTTCTGGAGTCAGAGACACAAATTTCTTCTCTATCACTTAGTGTATTGTCCCCCTTCCTCATAGATCACGTAGAAATAACAATAGGATCTATCTTGTAGATTGTTTTGAAGAGTAAACTACATATAAATTTTCTTATAAGAGTGCCTGGAACAAGTTAGATTTCCATGGCTGTTCACTTTTATTCTTATTACTAGAGGCCCAATGCACGAAAATTTGTGCAAGAGTAGGCCTTCCTTCCCCTGCCAGCACCGGCTTCCCTCCAGCACCTGGGACGTGGGCTTCCTTCCTCCTGCCACTGGCAGGCACCTGGGACCTGGGCCGGCTTCCCTCCAGCCCCGGCTTCATCAGGAAGGACATCCGGAATGATGTCTGGAAGACGTCTGGTCTAATTAGCTTATTATGTTTTTATTATTAGAGATTCCCCCATGAAAGGTATTATGTGGGTGACAGATGTGAATCAAAACCAATTTCCCTAAAACAAGATTGATTAAGGCATTGGGATCCTCCCTCTGTTTAGGTTCCAAGTCTTATTCAATAATCCCAAATGCCAAGGGAGTAAAAGCAATTTAATATATCAAGTTTTAATATAGTTTTTAATAATCTGGACTTTCCCCACCTCATCTTGCCTGTTTATGTAAATTGTGGTTCATTCAATGGGAAAAACTTGCCTAAAGCTTTTCTTCCCATATCAGTAATGAAGTTTTCTTCGTCCATTTCAGCTCCCAGTGATCTCTATCTGCCACAAACTCAGTCTTTGTTCATGTCAGTCTCTCATTCATGAAACAGTAGAGTGCCATGCTTGCCTCACTTGCTGAAGATACTATATAAATCAGACAGGAAAGGTCTTTGGGACTGTGGGCTATATAGTGTTTTTGAAATTTCCAAATTTTATCTTCTGTGGGATTTAATTTTCTTCTCAGTGCCTGACATGGTGTTTTTTTGCATTCACTGTAGGTGCTCAGAAAATAACTTGATGAATAATAATTATAAAACCTGTAGCCATTCTTTATTGAGCTCTTGGTGTACTAAGCTCTGTGCTTTATATATAAAGTCTCATTGAATCCTGACAATCCCATGCTGCGGCTGTTATGCTCCTCATTTTATAGTCAAGGAAGCAGAGACTCCACAAGGTTAAGTAACTTCACAGGGCCCCAGAACTGGTCAGTGGAAGAATCTGGTTTGAATCCAGGCTTATCTTATTCTGAAATCTATCTGCTGAAATGTGCTAGACTAGCTGATGGATAGATGCACGGGGAGGGGGTGGGTCATGCATAATTAGATGAATGAATTTCACATAAGGAACTTTAGGTCACGTATGGTTTTTCTCATTGGCTGCTGCTTCTCGGCCTCCCTTGCTGGCTCTTCCTCACCTCCCTGAGTTCTACCTATTGAAGCACTCTGAGACTTTCTTCATGGACTTCTCTTTGTTTTTACTCCCTTGGTGATCTCATTCAGTCTCATGGTTTTAAACGGCATCTATGTACTAGGGATGCTCATGTGTGTAGCTGAGTCTAGACCTGATCCCTTGATCCTAGATTCATATATTTTACTGCTTATGTTATATCTCTGATGTGCAGAAGGCATATAAAATTTATATTCCCCATGACCCGCCATCCCCAATCTGCTTCTTCTCCAGTCATTCTAGTTGATCGGGCTAAAACGTTGGGTAGGAATCATCCTTGATCCCTATTTCTCACGTTGTACATTTAATTTATTAGCAAATCCTGTCAACTCAACCTTCAAAATATAGCCACAGTCTGTCTGACCACATCTAACCATCACTATTGCCATTATCAGGTTTAAGTCACTATCAACTCTCACCTCTATCATTGCACTAGTCTCTTAGCAACTCTCTCTGTTTCTGCTCTTGCATATGTCCCTCCCCGTCCCCATCTCAGCTGACACTGCTGCTGATGTGATCAGGTTAAAGTGAAAATCAGATCATGTCACTCATCTTCCCAAACTTCTTCAGCAGCTTCCTAATTCAGTCCTTGTGAAAGGAAGCGTCAAGGCCCTACCTAGTCTGATATACCCTTAAGTCCCAGATCTCATCTCCTCCTAATGTTCCCCATACTTAGCCTCTTCTGTCATATTGGCCTCCTTGCTGCTCTGCAAACACACCGGACATGCTCTCCCTCAGTGCATTTGCTGTGACTTTCTTCTGCATGGCTCATGCCCTTATCTCGTCTTTCAGTTTTTACTCATAATCAATCCCCAAATCAGAAAGGTCTATTTAAAATTGCCTGTCTGCCTGACTCCCTGTCCACATTCTCCACTTTCATACGTGGGTTGGCAAAAGTAGGTTTACAGTTGTTCCTATGGAAAGAGACATGCGCGTTATGATTATTACAGTAGCTTTGCTAACTTAAAAGAATGTCACAATGCACATATGTAATACTGTAAACAATAAAAAAAGAATGTCACAATGCAACTGTAAACCTGCTTTGCCCACCCCTGTATTCTCCATAGCAATCATCACCATCTAAAACTCTATGCGATTTAATTAACAGTAGATGGTAAGCCACATGAAGGCAGGGATTTTTGTCTATTGTGTTTATTATCCCAGACTCTAGAACATTGCCTGGCACATTTAATACATGCATGAAATATTTCTTGAATGAATGCATACATTGTGCATTTACTTTGTGCTGACACTGTGCTGAGCATTTTGCATTCATTATTAAATTGTAAAATAAGACCTGGATGGGGGGTGTTGGTAGGAACTGGGAGGAAGTGGGGAGGGGGGAAAGGGAAGGAAAATGGAGGATATCAGTAATACTATCAACAATAAAAATATATATATTAAAAAATAAATTGTAAAATATCTTCACCATGATCCTTTGAATGAAATAATCTTATTGTACACACTTTACAGATGAGAAGCTTGAGCTTAGAGATATTAAATTATCTTGCTCAAGGTTACACAGCTAAGGTTAGACATGGGTCTGCTTAACCCCCACTCCAGACAATTACATTCTGCTGGCTTTTGATATTCAGCCCAGATCCGTGACCCCCACTTTCTTAGAAACACATGCTGTTTTTAGTCCTGTTGGGACATCCTACTTATGTCCTGTGAAGGATTAACAAACATTCTTTGGGGGAAAGGAGGAATAGCAATGCTAGTGATTATTTTTCTTTCACTGAGCATAAGGGGTTGGGAGGGTGGGGGGAAGGTTTAGGAATGAAATTTATTTTAAAAGACATTTGTAGGAAAAATGTTTTAGTTCTTGCGAGGCAGCAACCCACCATATCTGAGCATGCCAGCCCGTCTCACAGGATACCTCTGATTGGAGCTCACAAGGCTCCCCTTGGTACTTGGGGAAAGCCTGGCTTGGCTGTATCATCTGTATTTCTGTTTTTTTCTACCTAGTTTTCAAGGTCCTGCAGAGCAAGGACCATTTCTTCTATTAGCAGCAAGTGACGTGCTAGAGACTGTTAAAAGTAAACAAAACTAAATTTGAAACTTGCAGAATAAAGGAATAACTTGACTGTGTGGAATCTATTCCTAAATAGCCACTCTTCACTCCAGGCCTAGGGTTGACACTGATCATGCCTGTTTATTCCTCCACTGTACTGTTCACTCTCCTAGCTGTCCATGGGGTTATGTGACAATAATGTTTTGGTTCGCTCTGAGTTGGGTCATCTCAGTGATAACAACCTTTCAGGTTCTTGGGATTCTTCAAATGGGCCCAGAGGGCAAAAGTTCAATTTTAAAGATAATTTTCTTCTTACAGTTCCTAAAAGACCTTTTTTTGTTTGTTTTGATTTTTATTAAGAGGCAGTTTCTCTGGAATTTTAGCGCCCTCCCTGGAACGGTTCATTTTTTGGGGGATGAAGATCCGCAGTTACAAGGCAGTTCAGCAGGGATGGGCCTGCTGGGGTGGGCCTGGCCGTGGAGCAGAGGGAATGGGCTGAGTGTGCTGTAGGGTCCTCTAAGGCAGAATTCCTGCTGCAGCTTATCTTTTCCAGCAGCCTAGATCCTTCTGCTTATGTTACAAAAAGTCAGGCAGATTCGAGTCTGCAGGAAAAACATGTCTTCAAAATTGGGTCTTAGAAATGTTGCCAGTGGAAATAAGGTACTTTCACGGAGTCACAAGAAAAGCATTCTGGGGACTGATGCCTGGGAGGATGAGGTGCACTGGTGAGATTTATTGGAGCTGGAAGGAACACACAGAACTGGCCCCAGGTGCGCAGTGTCTCATTCACGACCAGGTGGCTCAGCTCTGTCCTGTTGTGGAAGCGGTCCAGCCTCATCTTCACCAAGCCCAGAAGAAGGGCCAGGGTCTGGGGATGTTGTTCCGTTACCCAGCATCGGCAGGGCGTCGGAAGCTGCTGTAGTTCAGACCATGTCACAGCGTAGACAGCTCAGCTTCTGTCCCCATTCAGCTAGCTTCGTCTCTGTTCCCCAGTGCGCTCTACCCAGGCCCGCCCTTGGAGCCCATGCTGCTGCCAGTGCTACCCAGATGGGCCTTGGTTAAACTTGGACTGTATTACCTTGGGCTTGGGAGAGAGGGGCATTCTTTTAAACTAACCAATCTCTTTCCTGATACTTTCTCAATTCAATCTTTTCCTAGGTTTTCCAGGTTAGACTCCTCCCCTTTATGGTCTCCAAGTTGACTCCTGTTGCACATGCCTCACAGTAGAAGGACTTCCCCCTGTGCCATCTTGGCTTTTACTCCGCATGCCCCAAAGTTCTGTACCTACTGGTTTCTACTGCACATGAGCCTACCTCTCCCTGCACCACCTTGGCTTCTATTGTGCATGTACTTAGCAAATGATTTTCCCATGCGCCTCCCTCAGTAATTCCAGCTAATAGCCAGTTGTCCCCCAGGGAGATTGGAAAGCTGATCTTCAGGGGATTAGGTCCCCTTTGGCAGAGGATGTGGCTTTCCCCTGGGGTGTCTGAAGCCAACTTCCAGACTTAATCAGGCTCAGCCAGTCTAGGGCCCTTCTCTTGTTAACTCCTGGCTGCCTATGCTAACAGAAACTCCTTTCTTGCCTGCAGAATGCAAAAAACCCAAAATGTAATTATATAAAAAATATGATATACCTATACTCTAGAAGCCATTCTATATTTTTGAGGGGATGTTGAAATGGTTTTCACCCAGCTCAGATTTCCTTGTTTGAGGCTGTTGCTCAAAGAGGCTGATTTAATGAGTCCAGGGTAGCTAGGATAGGGCATCTGTGTTTTATGAGGACATCAGAATTTTCTTTTAAAGATCTCCTTGTTATTCTAGTGTGCAGCCAGGGTTGAGAACTGGTGCTTTAAGCGATTTCTGGTCTAGGTGCTAAGAGAATAACTTCCTCCTGTGGAAGAGTCATGCTTTGGCTCGAAAAATATGACCCACTTAGCACTAAAAAAGGTAAAATAAAAACATTTAGGAAGCACAGGGGCTTTACATGAATGATGCCATGCTGGACTTAATCCATATTTCAAAGGTCAGAGATAACTGATGAAATGAGAAGTAGGGATTAACAAAACCGGTTATATTCATTAACTTATTTCCCTGAGAATTGACTGTCTCCTCATCTGATTTTATTCCAGTTATCTTTTCCCCCCTCTATACTTCTTTCACTCTCTTCTCTTTCATTTGTATCCACACTCTCTCTATTTCTTTTCCCCTTTCTTTGCTTTCTTCTTTGATTTTTATTCTCCACTGGCCCCAACACTTTTCTTTTTTCTGTATTTGACGATCATACAAGATGAGATACATTTTGTCATCAATGTTTATTGAGGAATTGTTTGGTTCCAATGATTTATTTTATTTTTTTTTAATATGATTTGAGAGAGAGGGAGAGAGAGAGAGAGAGAGAGAGAGAGAGAGAGAGAGAGAGAGGAACCTTGATTTGTTGTTCTACCTATCTATGCATTCATTGGTTGATTCTTGTACATGCCCCATCGAACTCCCAATCTTGGTGTATCAGGACGATGCTCGAACCAATTGAGCCACCCATGATTTATTTTAAAAGCAAATTTGTTGGACAGTTTATATTTCTTTTAATTTACAAAGCTCTTGTGTTTTAAATTTATATGTTGCTTTGAAAAGTTCACATCCCCCAACTCTGCTCTCTCCCTCTTGTGAAATGTGGAAGTCTAAGGGAAATAGATTTCCTTCCTTAGGTTAATGCAGCACAAGTTAAAGGAGAAGCCCTCCAGCTAGCTAACACTGTTCCTTTCTTGTCCTCTGTTTTGTGGGGTTGTTAGTGTTAACTTCAGTGTTTCAGAAACCAAGCACAGAATTACACAGATTTTGTACTTGTCTTTGGAAATAAAAGGATTAAGTGGATCATAGAACTGTTTGCTTCCCTGTGCACCTCTTGTTTGGATAGGGGGATGTCCTTGTAGTGCTGTGTTTTACGGACATCCACTGAAGGCAGAGATGGATTTTTGTGTTAAATAAATGGCAAAATTCAGCTTCATTTAAACTTCACCTCATAATTAGGTCTGTACTGTCTCCTTTCGACTTACATTTTTTTTTTTTGTCAGTTTGGTGCTTGTAGAACATATTTGTTTATATTTGCTACATTTCCCAGCTTATAACATTTCTTCATCCTCATCTTTCTCCTCCCTCTCCCCATCCTGTCATCACTACCACCAGCCTCACTGTGACCACCCAAAAGCACTAGGAAAACCCAGCTGCAAGAGCCCAACTTACCAGGGTTTTCTCTGAAAACTCCACTTGACCATCTTTAGCTAGATTCATCTGGTTTTCTGAGCTCCAGACTTATTTGTCCCTGTACTGCTTGCTGCCTCCAGTCTTGGATCCAGGCTTCCGAGGGGAAGCATGAAAGGAAGAAGGGTGCAGGAGAGGGGTTGAATAAAGGGCACCGAAGAACAATTGATTTAAATAAAGGGAAGAATCATGTAGTGGCTTAGCTTCCAGCTTTCAATCCCCTCTCCATTCATCTAATGGAAAAGAAACGGAAAAACCATTAACCGCTTTTATTCTGATGGCAGGTACATTATACCTGAAAACAAGATTAAAGATCTTAAAATTTCTCCATCCTCAGCAAGACCTCGAGTGACCTGCTGAATAGGTACTTGAGAGCTTGCCAGTATAGAACTAAATGGAGTGATCAGAGGCTCATCATGATACATTAGAATTCAGGGGTCCTCAAACTTTTTACACAGGGGGCCAGTTCACTGTCCCTCAGACCGTTGGAGGGCTGGACTATAGTTAAAAAAAAAAAAAAAACTATGAACAAATTCCTATGCGCACTGCGGGCCCGGGATGAGTCGGCTGCTAAGCAGGACAGGCAGCGGCACCCGGCGGGCCGGATAAATGTTCTCTGCGGGCCACATATGGCCCGCAGGCCGTAGTTTGAGGACGCCTGTGGGATGATCGGTGTGCACAGTTTGGGAAAGTGACAGCCTGTAGTAGTGGAGGCTAGCTTGTGAATCAAACTTTAAGATTACATTAGATATTTCTTTGGGGGTCAGCAGTGGAGACGTGGTGGAACGGGTGTGTTCGATAAGAAAATTGTTGCTATCCTTGCATGTCTAGCATTAGGAACTGTGGGTGACTGGGAAGGGTCCTGAAGATATGATGTATCTCTGTGGTTGGATGGTTTGTGCTTTTTGAGACGTAGTCTGACCTTTCAGTAGCACAGACAACTGTTACAGATGCAATGTCTCGGCTGAGGTTTGTTTGTTTTGGGCCAGCCCTTTTGACATTCAGCTAATGCTCTCATTAAACCAGGAGCTTAGGGATTAGGGTCCTTCTGTGTTTGGTTTTCAGCTGTATAGCTGAGGCCAGTTAACTTGTTTAACTTGGACTCAGTGGTAAGGAGAACCAGGCTTTGGCCTCATATAAATCAATTTCAGAGACATTTTATCTTCATCTTTCGCTTATTTTCTTTTGATTTTATTTCCTTGCAGCATGTTAACTTTTACATGTTGAACTCAATAGGGGAGAAAGATTAAAATTTAAAGTTGCAGGTGCTTTCACAGAAAAGAAGTTCTAAAACTTACTTGTTAATTTTGTGCTGTTCAGATGACACCAGCAGTATGTGTTCGTTTTAGAAAATGAAGATAAAAATCACCAATAATGTCAACTCCCCAACCCCAGATATAATTTCTATTTGTGTTTTGGCATATTTGCCTTCAGGCTTTTAAAATGCATGTATCTATCATTGTCAATTTTTACAGCAACATCTATAGTTGAATAAAATGGATATCATACTTTTAATACCATATTTCCTCTTAATATTATACCATTAGCATTTTCCTAAGGTATAGTCTTTTATAAAATGACGTATAATGTCCATGTAACATTGCATTATACAGACATACCAATCTGCACTTTCCTATTGTTACATATTGAGGTCGTTTTCAACTTTTACTTCTATTTTATTAATTAATTTAAAAACTTTATTTTTAAAAGTATTACAAATGTTCCCTTTTTCCCCCCATTGTCCCCTTCTAGCCCATCCCTGCCACCCACCCCAGGCCTTTACCAATCTATTGTCTGTGTGCATGAGTTATGCATATATGCATGCAGGGTCTTTGGTTGATCTCTTGCCACCTAGCCACCCATTTAACTTTTACTTTTAAATACTGCTTCAGTGAACAACCTTATATAAAAATTTTTCCCCTTTTTTATTGAATTTATTGTTAACTAATTATACAGGCTTCAGGTGCACAGTTCTACAACACATCATCTCTATACTCTATTGAGTGTTCACTACCCCAAGTCAATACTCTGGCTTCTCTTTAGATCGTGTAAGTCTTTCACCTTTTGTATAAATCTCTTTAAATCCCTGACTATTCTCTTTGAGGGAACATCAAAGTTTTGATAGTTAACTCTTTTTAAATATTAAAATATGTGAAGTATTAAGTTTAAAATTAAATATAATTAACTTTAAAATAAAATAAAATTAATGTTTAAATATTTTTAAATATTAAAAATATTCTTTGTTAATATTCAGATTTTTTTCCAGGTAAAATGCCATTTCTACAGGGCTTGAAGTTCTCTAATTTATTTTTTAACGTTGTTGACAGATTCAAGGTAGCATTGTGTTCTGGGAAGAAACTGGATTAGAGAGGTTAGAAGACTTAGATTGAGGACAAATTCTGCTGTTTCTCTTTTTTTAAGTATGTTTTTATTGGTTTCAGAGAGAGGAAAGGAGAGGGAGAGAGAGAGAGAGAGAGAAACATCAATGATGAGAGGGAATCTTTGATCTGCTGCCTCCTGCATGCCCCATACTGGGGATTGAGCCTGCAACCCAGGCATGTGACCTGTCCAGGAATCCAACCATGACCTGGTTCATGGGTTGACATTTAGCCACTGAGACACACTGGCCAGGCAAGTTCCGCTATTTCTTAGTTGTATGACTTTAGAAAGGCAATTCACTGCCCGGGTCATTTTTCCTTCCTTGTTTGCAAAATGAAGAATATGAAACACCTTACTTTCTTTTTCCATGTATTGTCAGGATCAAATGAGGCAGTGGAAGTCATATAGCACTTTATAAACTTTAAAGCACTTGACTCTTGTGGGCTTTTTGTTACTATTCTTTGTACAGCAAGTAATTCTCAAGTGGGGCATATCATTGTTTGGTTTTAATTTATTAAGTACTTTAGACAAATGGAAAAATACAAAAGGTTCAATACGAAAGTCTGTAAAGGAAACATCTGTTTTAAGAAAGAACATGTTTCTTTATGCACTAGTTACTCATCCTAGTTGAGGCATTGCGTTTTCTCCCTCCCTCCCCCAGAGAAATAGCCCTCCAGATGTCTGTCTTTATCACTCCCATCAAGTCTTCTCTAGCTCCGAAGTTATATTCCCCTATTCCTGGTTGTTACTCTTAAAGTTGTAACAAGCAGCGTTAGCTTAACAAAATTAATAGTGAACATATAGATCGTGTAAGTCCAAACACCTCTGTCTTCCATGTTACTTTTCCAGAATTTTAGGTCAGATTTGTTTTGTTACTATTGCGTAGTCATTGTCAGAGTGATTTATCATCATGGTTTTTGCTTACCATTCCTCTACCTCTCAGTCTTTATTTATTTATTTATTTATTTATTTATTTATTTTTAGTTTACTTTGCTTTTGTCAAAATGTATCTGTGAGAAATTTCCTCAGTGGTAAACACATTAGTTTTTGTTTGAAAATGGCTATTTTACTCTTATTCTTAATTAAGGATGTATCTCATTATTTAATCCTAGGTTGTCATTTATTTTCTCTCAGCATTTGAAGGCATTATTCCATGATATTCTGGGTTCCCTATATTGGTGTGGAGAAGGCTGTTGCTATCACCATCAGTATTCTATTGTGGGTGATGCTTTTTACTCTACTTGTGTAATCTTCTTTCTTTGGTCAGTTGCATTTTTATTATGATTTATCCAGGTATGGATTTCTTCATATTTATCCTGTTTAGTATTAACTTCCTGAATTTGAGCATTGGTTACTGTCCTAAAACGTGGAAAATTTCCATTCCAATCACATATTATTCTCTCCCTCAATTCTTTCTATTTTCTCTCTCTTCGAACTTCATTTAGATTTTCTTACTTGGTCGTCCATATCTCTTTAACCATATTTCCATGCTTTCCATGAAAAGTGCCATGATGCATTGTTGGTAATTTTTTAGATGTATATGACAGTTAATGAAGTGTTTCTTTAGTCACTGAATTTTTAAAATTTCAATGATTACACACACACAAACACATAAGCACACATATTATTACATAGAATGCTTATGTATGCCATATATATGTTTAGAAGTTCTGTTAGTTCTTTTTCAAATCTACCTGGTCCCATTTGATAGTATCTTTTTCCATTGTTATAGTTTTGTGTTAATCTTCAATTAAAAATGTTATATATATATATATATATATATACATATATATATATATATATTATAGTATTTATTGGAAAATTTTATTTAAAGTTATTATTACTTATATTCCATTGTTATTTTTCTGATTATTTTCACGCATGGTTGGCTTGTTTATTTTGTAATTGTGGATTATGAACTAATTTCCAGCAGCAGTTAGCTGTGGGAATCCTTTGAAGCCTGGATTAAGACCAGTACTTTTAAATAGAAGCTTCTGCAATGATGGAAATGTTTTATGTCTCTGCTTCTACTATGGTAGCCACTAGTTACATGTGGCTGAATATTGAGCAATTCAAATGTGCCTAATGTGATGAACTGAATTTTAAATTAAATTTAAATTCCTATAAATTTAATTTAGTCTCATATGGCTAGTAGCCAACTTATTAGACAGCATAGGGCTACAGAGTATTTGATTTTTTTTTCTTCTAGATGCACCTGGGAACTACTAATTTGGGGCCACTTATGTTAATTTTTTGGCCAGAGGTATCCCATACTACACAGATAAATAGATTTGATCCTGGCACTGTCAGTAGAGGCTGGTGGTTATACAATTTCACTGGGATATTATTATATATGCAGGAGAGGCATCTTCCTTACCCATCTCCTTTTTCTGGTGAGCAGATAAATTTTTAGTTCACACTTTTCCCAATGCTTGAATAATTCTTTAGGAACCCCAGCTTTACTTCAGAATTTTGTTTTCATTCTTTGGATGGTTTGTCCTTTTCTCTTTTCCCGAACATTGAAACCTGGCAGTCATTTGATCAGCAGTCACTTAGATCTTTGTGGGTTTTTTTTTCTTCCTCTTATTTTCTGGCCCCTGCAAATATCCCCTATATTCTTGCAAGCTCAGAGAGTCATTTGGAGAAAAATTTGTTATATTTTATCAAACATTACTAACTTATGAAATAGGCACTTATCAGGACATTTATTCTTTTGGCTTATGGCTGAAAATTAGTGTCTCTTTTTTTTCTGACTAATTTCATTGTAGAGGACAGATATATTGGGAGCCTTTATTCCTGGGCATGGGGAGAGATATTAGTTGGTAGTTAAATAACAGAACAGGAATGTAAATAGGTCTTTTTCCTGGTCCATTAAGTTCATGAATAAAAAAGATGAAACATGATACTTTGTATTGTCAACTGAATACTGTTTACTTGTTTATAGTTAGGGTTTAACATACTTGGTTTATGAGCAAGCTGTAGACATCCTATTCTTCCAGTTGCATGGAGGCACGTGGGATTATTTATACGTGAGCCACGAGTCCGTGAAGGCCAGGTTCCCTTACTGCAGCTGTACAAGAAGCTTGGGAGAGAATAGGTTCAAACAGCGAGGCAATAGTTTATAAATGCTTCTGTTGTTGTATTCGTCTTGGCTTGTTTTGCAGAGGTGATCTTGGTTTGACAAGTCTGTTGGTGATAAGTATTTCTCTCCCTCTCAATTTAAAATTGCATATATGAGTTAGGTGCCGCCACAGGAAAAACAGCTATAGAATACAAAAAGAGAAGGCCAGAGTTAATTTGTACTAGAAAGAGAAGTGTAGGACTGCAGTTTGGCTAATAGGACATAAAAGGGCTAGCAGTGATGGTTCATTTTCTGAATCTTTTCACTTAGGCTTTCAGCATCATCATTGTAATTGCCAGTATTCACTGAGCACTTACCATATTCCAGGTACTGTTCTAAGAGCTTCTTTTTTTAACCCTTCAACTACTATATAATGGAAGTTCCATTATAATTTCCATTTTCGTTTGAGGACAAAAGCACAGAGAGATTGAGAAACTTAGCTGGTAAGCAGTAAGGCTGGGATTTGAACCCAGACTCCAGTGTCTTACTCTTAACCATTGTATGTCATTTTAGAAATACTCTCTAATGTTGCACATACTGATTTCTGTGATGACAGAATCAATGGTATGAATAAACATTTTAGGCGTGCTTTCTGCCTCAATAAGGTTGTTTTCCTCACCTCTCACATAGCAAGATGTCTAGATACTGGTTTAATGATGCTTTCAGGGATCCAGGCTCTTTTAGTTTTCTTCCTTCCATTTCTCACGTATTTGTTTTCATCCACAGTCTTGCCTGTGGTATCCAGATGGCTTCTGTTCTTCAGACCTCCATTCTTGTTCAAGGAAGGGAGAAAGGAGAAGTAGTGGCAGCTATGTCTGCCCCTTGCATCAGGGGAGAAAAGTCTTTTCCTAAAGCTCCCACAGACACAGCCTCTTCTATTTCATTGGATGGTATTGCATCACATGGCCATCCTGGCTGCAAAGGATGTTGGAAGATTGCATAGCTCACATTTTTCAGACTTTGTAGTAATAGGTAGGCAAGGAAGGAGTTGGGAATGGGTATCAAGATAGTTGAGTAACTGTCTGCTCCAGTGGTGTGCTAGAAACTTAGATTGGAATGCATTTGGTGAGATGAATTTTCTGAGACTCACCTCGATGAGAAAGTCACATAGTAGGAGGCAGGAAGTCCTACTTGCATCAGCTCTGTCTTTTTCATACTTATATTGGTGTAGGCCCTGAGGACTTACATGTGCAGATCCAGCCCCATTCAATCCCAGAGCCATGCCCGTTTGCACCAGCTTGGGACTGGGATCTGGAATGAATCTGAACACCAGGCTTCTGGAAGGCCTGGCTGGAAGACCCTACCTTCTACCTATTTGCCGAGTGTTCTAGTTATTCCCTAAATGCCAGAGGGTTTCTCTAATCCCTATGGCTGGTGTTCAGTCTTGATTTATTGACTGTACTTCAGACCCTTCTGAGGTTGAGATACCTGGGTTAGATTTATGCAGGCCTTTCCCCTGATGCTGTTTAATGAATCATGACAGCATCACTGCCACCTCCCGCTGCGTGGCTGGCTGTCAGGGCTCCCACTTAGGTATTAAATTGAGATGCCAACAGAGTGGTCTCAGGTTCAACATGATTGGGAATACTGCGCCTTTTATTTGCCCTCTTCCCAGGCTTGCTCTATCCTGACTTTCACATCTTATTCTTCTTCCTGTCACACACTTCACTGTCAAGGCTGCCCCCACTGTCAACGTTTAGTTCCTTAGTCCACGCCTTCCCAGGCCTGAGGCAGGGATGCCCAATCCACTGCTTGGGTCCTCGTCTCTTTCAACAGGAGTCAATTTTATCATGGCTGGAGAGTGCCCTGATTACCCAAATACCTTTTCATTCTACTTTCTAATATCTCAAATTCCATAACCAGGAAGTTCCTCATGTTAGTCAATTTAACAAGGAGTCATTGGGTACCAACTAGGTTCCAAGCCTGGTGGTGGGAATATAGTTACATAATACATTGCCTTCTTATACGTTATAGCCTAGCAGAGAAGGCCAAAATAAACAGTTATCATAAGGACGATGGTTTTATGAAAGAGGTAATACACAGTGGGAATGCAAGGTGCTCTAGTCTGGCCCAGGGAACTTGGACATGCCTCCCTGAGGGACAGCCTGTGACCTAAAGGTAGGAGAGAAGGGAAGGGTGGTACGTTCAGGTGGTAGGTTTGGCACAAGGGCAAGTGTGTTATGTTCAGAGAACTGAAAGCAGGGCCAGCTTCATGGGCAAGTAACGTGGACTGTTGCACAGGGTTCTGAGCATAGAAAGACCTCACCCTTGGTTTAATATTCTGCTGTTGTAATCTTGAAATTCTTAGTAATAATTTTTGAACAACAGCCTCAAGTTTTCATTTTGCACTGGGTTTCACAAGTATAGAGTCCATTCTGATTGAGAAGAATTGGATATGCTAAAGGGTGGCTTGATCTCAAGGGTAGATGGAGAAGATGTAGGTCATTTGTGAAAAGAGAAGTTGCTGTTGGAAGGTGACAATAATGACCTTTACTCAATAATTTATGTTAAATGGATATTAATTGAACAGTGATTACTATACATGGCAGACACCGTGCCAGGAATCGGGAAACTATAGTGAACAAAACCTACAAATCCCTGCTCTCACAAAGCCCACTTTCTAGTTGGGGGAGACACACAGAATATGCCAAGTGGGAGGTAAGGTAAGGGCTCTGAAAAAGAAATTCAATGCAGGAGGGTGGGAGAGATGATGATGGGGAAATGTTGGGTGTGTGCCATTTTACACAGGTTGGTCAGGGAAGGCAAGACTATGTAGATGGAGCAGGGACAGGGGTAGGAGTGAGCAGAGAGGAGATCATGAGGCTCTTGGTAGACCATAGTAAGTAAGGACATTGGATTTCTTTTTCTTTTTCATTGAGTTTATTATGGTGACAATCATTCACAAAACCACAAGGTTTCAAGTGTGCAGCTCAGCAAGACATCATCTGCACCTCATCATGCACCTGTTGCCCAAAACAAAGTCTCTTTCCATCCCCATTTTCCCCACACTCCTTTGCCCACCTCCACCTACCTCCCAGCCCTTTTCACTCTAGTTATCACCACACTGTTGTCTGTGTCTATGTTTTACCTATATAGGGTTTCCTCAAAAATGTATACACACTTTGAATAATTATCAAGGCGGTGTTTACTGAAATACATTCCATTTTCAAAAATTAAGCTATCAGCTGTTAAAGTGTATATACATTTGGGACACCCTGTATAGGTTTTTTGGCTTTACCTTCTTTCACCACCCCTCCCCCCAAACAAACAAACAAACAAACAAACAAACAAAACAAAAACAAAAAACAACAACTCTAAGATAGGAAGTCATTGAAGAGTTTCCAGCAGAAAAATCATATTTTACTGACACCTTACAATATTATTCAGAACCTCCCAGGATTGTGACTGGAGAGTAGCTAATACTCTGCCAGCTTCGGAGACAGGAGGGAAAGCAAGCCTGGCAGAGGTCCCCTTTCCATTCCCTAATTGCTCTGTAGCTGGTAATCGGAAGACACTCTGCAACACTGTCAAATAAACAAAAAGTATAATTCTGACTGTGTTTTGAGAATAGACTGATGGGAGGCGAAGGCAGAAGCAGGAAGATCCATTGTGATGCTATTTTAACTACTTAGCACAGGAGGATGGTGGCTGGTTATTAGGGTTCTAGGTGGTGAGAGGTGGGTTGGCTTCTGGATCGATACAGCATAAAGCTGATAGGGTTTGTTGGTGAGACTGGAGATAGAGTGAGAAAGAGTGAAAGTGAGGTTGATCCCATATTAACCAGCTAACTACCATGCGTCCAAAACAGAAAACATCCTCACATGCCACGATATTTTGAATTTAATTAAAAAATCAATTTTCAATAAATATTATAAAAACAAATATATTACTAACAATTCGGGTGTTCTTGAATATTTTCAGCTGAAAATTCTCACAAAAAATGATTTTAAAGTTGGTTAGGGCTGCCACTTAGGGAAAACAATTTTTTTTATAGACACGCGTGTCATGGGGGGAAGGCCCGCTGCTTGAGTCTGCAGACGCTTATGGTATACAGTGGGTTAATCATTTACATGTTAGTGAGAATAAGCATTTCTAATTCCTTAGAGCAGACTTGCTAGAGAATTCAGGGACATGAAATGGAAACAGAAAGGTTGGAACCATTTCAGAGAAACATTGTATGCTTACAATTTTGCCTTATTATCCTTTATAAGAAAGCTAGTGAAATTATATCTTATTCATACTATCTGCAGGACTGAAACAAAGCAGTGCTGTAAAGATCAATACAGATAGGGTTGAAAAGGATCCCTGGAAAGGTGTATGAAAGAATACGACACATTGGGCTTGCTGGATGGCTCATTCTTTAGACTAACTTTATCATTTATGCTAATACTTCTCAAAAGTTTATCGGACAACAGATGCTGGCCTAGTTACATTGGAATCACCATCAGCACTTGTTTAAATGAGGGATTCCTGAGGACCATTCCTCCCAAAGTGATATGCTACTAAGTTTGTGTGGTATATCGTTTATAAAGCATCTTCTGTTGATTCTAATGCATAGATGTTTGGGAGACTACTGGTTTATAATATTTCTTTAAGATGGCACTTTATCAAAGTTTGACCAAGAAAATTCTGGACTAGCAAGAAATCAAATAGTAAATGAGTATAGAAATTATGTACTTAGTGAGCAATCCAGCTATTTATAGACTGTGGGATAAAAATCTACTAGTCTTCATACCTTTTAAAACCTGGGAAAAGAAATGACTTGTCACAAAGGCTAGAGTTTGGTTGTATTTCCTTTTGGCAGTAAACAATATATGTACTAACAAGGTTGTCTTGACTATTTGCTGAAGGGAAGAGAAGAAAGAACACCAGGTTTACAAATGTGGGTTCTAGGACCAGCTCTGGTGCTAACCAGCTTTGGCAGGGATGGTGGGAACTGGCTTGTACTGGGCACTAAGGAGATTTTCAGGAGTCTTGAGAGCCAGTTGTCTAACACAGTCCATATTTAAAATTAAATTATATCAATTTACAATTAAATTATATAAAGGAAAAAGGTAATAACTAATGAAAACTCATCACTTCCTAATTATTTCTTCCACTTTTACTATTATTATCTATGATCTTGTAGCTGTACGTGAAAATGCTCTATACAGGTACTATGGATGGAATTGTGTCCTAATAAAATTCATTTGTTGAAGCTTTACTCCCCAATGTGCCTGAATTTGGGGATAGATAAGGAGGTAAATGAGGATAAATGAGTCATCAGAGACCTGATAGGATAGGATTAGTTGTTCTTATAAGAAGAGATATTAGAGACCTGGCGTGAGCTCTCTCTCACACTCCCTCCCCTCTCCTCTCCCCTTCTCCCTCTCTCTCAGCCTCTCTCTGAAAAAAAGCCCTCAGCACAAACCAAATATGCCAGCATCTTGGTCTTAGCCTTCTCAGCTTCCAGAACTACTGGGGAAAAATAAATTTATGTTGTTTAAGCCACTGCATCCTTGGTATTTTGTCATGGCAGCCTGAGCAGACTAAGACAAATGGTGGGCTTTTGTGCGTGTCTCCCCAACTCCACATTTAGTGACATCATGTCAGGAGTTTGAAAGTGGCCACAGTGGAAGTATTGACATCACAGAAATTGGCAAATATTACAAATCAGTGTTTCTTTGAGTTATTGTTTCTTTGATGAGTATTTGAAAAATTATGGTCTATGAAAGAAAACCAGCCCAGGACTATTTTTGTATATTCAGAGAGTTAGGCATGCTTTTTTATATTTGTTAAAGGTTGTAACAGCAAACAAACAGCAACAACAACAAACACACAGCAAAGAATATATGGCCACAGGCATAAATGGTCTGCAAAGTCTAAACTATTTGCTATCTTTTTTTTTTTTTAACTGAAAATGTTTCTTGACATCTGCCTCATTCCAAGCAGAGTGATGGAGAAAGTGTTAATAATAATGGGAAACTTAAAAGCTTTTCATGTCTGTAGTAGTTACACTGTGAATAGTACCAAAAATGGAAGAAATAGCATATGAGGATTCAAAACCTGTTTTGCAATTCAGCAAAGAAGTCTCTCAGCACTGGCAATTGAAGGAAGTTTTGAAATATGTGTTGGTTGTTTCACTTTCATCCTGCTCATTCGTGTAAATAAAAATATCAACCAACATTCATGTTGAAACCTCACTTACTCATCAGTTACAACCATAGATTATGGATGCTATAATTCAGCAAAAATCAACAGAAGCATTTTTTTGAGAAGCAAGTGGCTATATATAATAAAGACTATTGCATATTTTATTATTTTTAGTACCACATAGCAGTACTATATAGCAGTAGAACGATAGTAAATATATGCATAGATGTGTGTGTATTAGTTAATGGAATTGCTGCAGAATTACTTGCCGTATACTTATCGGCTGTAAAACAGCACACATTTACTACTTCTCAGTTTCTGTGGCCTGGGAGCCCAGCACAGATTAGCTGGGCTCTTTACTCAAGATCTCCCGAGGCTCAGGCAAGGTGTTAGCTGGGCTGTATTCTTATCTGGAGAATTAACTGGAAAGGATCTGCTTCCAAGCTCCCTCAGATTGTTGGTAGAATTCATTTCCCAGCAGTGTTAATACTGAAGGCTCTGACGTCTTTCTGGATGTCACCTGCAGGCTGCCATTAGCTTCTTCCACGTGGGCCTTATTTCTTAAAGGCCAATTCGTGAGAAACAGAGTCTCTAGTGAGAGTCCACTAGCACGGGGGACCCTTATATAATGTAAACTAATCACAGAAGTTATATCCCATCACATGTGCAAGTCACAGGTTGTGTGTACCCACATTCAAGGGGGAAAGCATATGCAAAGGTATGAGCACAAGGAGATGAACACCAGAGAGCAAGCATGCCTATCACAGTAAGCATCTATCTGCTGGTGTTGGTGAGGCGGCGGTGGAGAAACGATTGTGAAACATTTATCAGTGCACCACTGGATGTGGGTCAAGTCATTGACTGTCTTTGAACCTTTGTATCCTCATTCATAAAATTACAGTGTTGGACAGCATGCCTGAACCTACTTCCAGGGAACACTTGGAGATTCATGATGTACAATAGCAGCTGAATTAACACACACATACACACACACACACACACACACACACACACACACACACACACACACACTTTAAACTTAATTAATTCAATTTTTCTCAAACTTGCCTGACCAGGGAACTTTATGAAAATGTGAAACCTCTTACCATCCTGTGGAGCTGTAGCACCTTCTTTGGGAAACTCTAGCCCAGGTGACTTCTAAAATCCACTAGCACATAATCCTGTCATATTTTTACTTAACTTTTATCTCCCACCTCAGGACCTTTGCACTGGCTGTTTCTTACCTGGAAATTCTTTCTCCAGATCTTTGCTTGATAGCTTTTTCTTATTAACTCAGAAGTCACCTTCTAATAGAATTCTTTCTTGACCATCCTGGTTTGTTGCCCTGTTTTATTTTAGCCAATGCATTTATTACTGTCTGAACTAAAATTTTGGAGAAAGTGGGAAGAGGTAGAGCAGTGCAACTCAAAGTGTGGTATGTGGACTGATGTTGCTCCAAAAATGTTTGTTACTAGTCCATGACAAGAAAAGGAGCATACTCTGGAATGTAAACCAATGAAGTCATTAAGTATGCTGCTTATTTCGGGTGATCTTTTTGTTTGTTTCTTGCATTGCAGTTGTTTTTTACTTTGTTTATGAAGGAAATAGCATGCTGGTTTACAGTCTGGTATAAGTTCCTTAACTTAGACTGTAACAAACCATACTCAACATAACCATTCTGAGTAACAGTGGGTTAGAGGATGAGGAAGAATTGAAGATTAAGGAGGTACAAGGAGTTGGAGTAAGACTAGATGGGAAGTAGATGGCAGGTCAGAGGTGAATGGAACGTGCTCTGTTGAGAGACAGGGAGAGAGTTCTAGATAAGAGAAACCCTGAGGATTTTTTCATTTTATTTTTAAAAAAAATTTTTTAATGTGTCCTTATTCCCCCATTACACCCCATCCCCCACTCATGCCGCACCCACCTGTTGTCTGTGTCCATTGATTAGGCTCATATGCATGCACACAAGTCCCTTGGTTGATCTCTCCCCCTTACTCCCACGGACCCCCTCCTTCCCTGAGGTTTGAGGTTCTGATCGACATTTCTCAGTCTCTGGTTCTGTTCTTGTTCTTCAGTCTATGCCGTTCATTATATTCCACAAATGAGTGAGATCATGTGATATTTATCTTTCTCTGCCTGGCTTATTTCACTTAACATAATACTCTCCATCTCCATCCATGTTGTAGCAAATGGTAGGAACTCCTTCTTTTTTACTGCAGCGTAGTATTCCATTGTGTAGATATACCACAGTTTTTTAATCCACTCATCTGCTGATGGACATTTAGGCTGTTTCCAAATCTTAGCTATGGTGAATTGTGCTGCTATGAACATAGGGGTGCATATATCCTTTTTGATTTGTTTCCAGTTTCTTGGGATATAGTCCTAGAAGTGGGATCACTGGGTCAAATGGGAGTTCCATTTTTAGTTTTTTGAGGAAACTCCATACTGTTCTCCACAGTGGCTGCACCAGTCTGCATTCCCACCAGCAGTGCAAAAGAGTTCCTTTTCTCCGCATCCTCGCCAACACTTGTCGTTTGTTGATTTGTTGATGATAACCATTCTGACAGGTGTACGATGGTACCGCATTGTTGTTTTGATTTGCATCTCTCTGATGATTAGTGACTTTGAGCATGTTTTCATATGTCTCTTGGCCTTCCTTTTGTCCTCCTTCGAAAAGTGTCTATTTAGATCACTTGCCCATTTTTTGATTGGGTTGTTTATCTTCTTTTTGTTAAGTTGTATGAGTTCTCTGTAAATGCTGGAGATTAAACCCTTATCGTTGATATCATTGGCAAATATGTTCTCCCATGCAGTAGGCTTTCTTGTTGTTTTATTGATGGTTTCCTTTGCTATGCAAAAGCTTTTTGTTTTCATGTAGTCCCATTTGTTTATTTTCTCTTTAGTTTCCATTGCCCTAGGGTCAGTATCAGTGAAGAAGTTCCTTTGGCATATGTCTGAGATTTTTCTGCCTGTGGGTTCCTCTAGTATTTTTATGGTTTCCCATCTTATGTTTAAGTCCTTTATCCATTTTGAATTTATTTTTGTGTATGGTGAAAGTTGGTGATCTAGTTTCATTTTTTTGCATGTATCTGTCCAATTTTCCCAACACCATTTGTTGAGGAGACTGTCTTGACTCCATTGTATGTTCATGCCTCCTTTGTCAAATATTGATTGGGCATAGTGGTTTGGGTCGATTTCTGGGTTTTCTATTCTATTCCATTATGTCTGTTCTTGTGCCAGTACCAGGCTGTTTTAAGAACAGTGGCTTTGTAATACAGCTTGAAATCTGGTATTGAGATCCCCCTACTTTGTCCTTCTTTCTGAGGATTGCTGCAGCTATTCAGGGTCTCTTTTTATTCCAGATGAATTTTTTGAAGGTTCGTTCTAGATCTGTGAAATATGCCATTGGTATTTTAATGGGAATTGCATTGAATTTATAGATTGCTTTGGGTAGTATGGACATTTTGATGATGTTGATTCTACCAATCCATGGACATGGTATGTTCTTCCATCTGTTTACGTCTTCCTCTATCTCTTTTTTCAGTGTCCTGTAGTTTTCTGTGTATAGGTCTTTTACCTCCTTAGTTAAGTTTATTCCTAGGTATCTTAATTTTTTTGGTGTGATGGTAAATGGGATTGCTTTTTTAGTCTCTCTTTCTGTACATTCACTATTGATGTATAGAAATGCCATAGATTTCTTGGCATTAATTTTTTATCCTGCTACATTGCCGAATTCATTTATTAAGTCTATTAGTTTTTTGATAGAGTCTTTCAGGTTTTTTATGTACAATATCATGTCATCTGCAAATAAGGACAGCTTTACTTCTTCTTTTCCGATTTGGATGCCTTTTATTTCTTCTTCTTGTCTAATTGCAATGGCTAATACTTGCAGTACTATGTCGAACAGGAGTGGTGAGAGTGGTCATTCCTGTCTTGTTCCTGTTCTTAGGGGAAATGGTTTTAGTTTTTGCCCATTGAGTATGATGTTAGCTGTGTGTTTATCATATATAGCTTTTATTATGTTGAGGTATGATCCTTCTATTCCCACCTTGTTGAGAGTTTTTATCAAGAAAGGGTGTTGGATTTTGTCAAATGCTTTTTCTGCATCAACTGATATGACTATGTGATTTTTATCTCTCAGTTTGTTTATGTGATGTATCACGTTTATTGATTTGCAGATATTGTACCAACCTTGCATTCCTGCGATAAATCCTACTTGGTCATGGTGTATAGTCTTTCTGATGTAGTGCTGGATCTGATTTGCTAGAATTTTGTTGAGGATTTTGGCATCTATGTTCATGAGGGATATTGGCCTGTAATTCTCTTTCATTGTGTTGTCTTTATCTGGTTTTGGTATTAGGGTGATGCTGGCTTCATAGAATGAGCTTGGAAGTGTTCCTTCCTCTTGAATTTTTTGGAATAGTCTGAGGAGGATAGGTTTTAGTTCTGAATCCAAGAATACTGTACCCAGCAAGGGTATCAATCAAAATTGAAGGTGAAATCAGGAGCTTCACAGACAAAAAAGGACTAAGGAATTTATTACCACCAAACCAGCGATGCAAGAAATGCTAAAAGGTCTGCTATAAAAAAAAGAAATAGGAAGTGAAGAAGGAACACAGGGGTAAAGAATAAAAATGGCGACAAGTAAGTACCTATCAATAATAACTTTAAATGTAAATGGATTAAGTGCCCCAATCAAAAGACATAGGGTAAGGGATTGGATTAGAAAACACGACCCATATATCTGCTGTCTACAAGAAACCCACTTCAGGAAAAAAGACGCACACAGACTGAGGGTGAAGGGATGGAAAAAGGTTTTTCAGGCGAATGGAAATGAAAAAAAAGCTGGGGTAGCAATACTTATGTCTGACAAATTAGCTGTCAAAGTGAAGGACATAACAAGAGATAAGGAAGGCCACTTCATAATACTAAAGGGAGCAATCCAACAAGAAGAAATAACTCTGGTAAACATATATGCACCCAATGCAGGAGCACCCAAATACATAAAAAAACTCCTGGAGGGTATCAAAGGAGAAATTGACAGCAATACAATCATAGTAGGAGACTTTAATACCCCACTATCACCAGTGGACAAATCCTCTAAACAAAAAAATCAGCAAAGAAACATCAATCCTCAATGACTCACTAGACCAGATGGAATTAATTGACATCTTCAAAACATTTCACCCCAAAGCCACAGAATATACATTCTTCTCAAGTGCACATGGTTCATTTTCAAAGATAGACCATATGTTGGGTCATAGGCAAAGTCTCTTCAAATTCAAGAAGATAGAAATCATATCAAGCATCTTCTCAGATCACAGTGGCATAAAACTGGAAATCAACTACAATAAAAACAATAAAAAAAAATCAAGCACATGGAGACTAAACAGCATGCTGTTAAACAATGACTGGGTTACCAGAGAGATCAAGGAAGAAATAAAAAATATCATGGCAACAAATGACAAGGAAAACACAACAATCCAAAATCTATGGGACACTGCGAAAGCAGTCTTGAGAGGGAAGTTCATAGCTCTACAAGCCTACTGAAAAAAAACAAGAAACAATGGAAATAAATTACCTAACTCTACAACTCAAAGAGTTAGAAAGAGAGCAACAAGAAAAGCCCAGTGTAAGCAGAAGGAAGGAAATAATAAAGATCAGAGCGGAGATAAACGACATTGAAACCAAAAAAACAATACAAAAGATCAACAAAACCAAGAGCTGGTTCTTTGAAAGGATAAACAAGATTGATGAACCTCTAGCCAGGCTCACCAAGAAGCAAAGAGAGAGGACCCAAATAAACAAAGTCAGAAATGAAAGAGGTGAAATAACAACAGACTCCACCGAAATACAAAGGATTGTTAAAAAAATACTACTAACAACTCTATTCCAACAAACTGGACAACCTGGAGGAAATGGGACATATTCCTAGAAAAATACAACCTTCCAAAACTCAATCAGGAAGAATCTAAACATCTCAATAGGCCAATAACTATGGAAGAAATTGAAGCAGTCATCAAAACCTTCCAGCAAACAAAAGCCTAGGGCCAGATGGCTTCACAGGGGAGTTTTACCAAACATTCAAGAAGGAATTTTTCTTTTTAAAGCTCATGTTTACTGTGCCTTTAAAGAAATTTCATACAAGATCTATAAAGAAAAAGTTACCAGTGCTTGATGATTTTCTGGAGGGGGAAAAATTCAGTATTTTGGGCAAGATCTGTGTTAAAACTATCAAACATCATCATTGCCCACTGGGTCAGTTTTCCTTGTGCAGAACAGAAAGGTGAAGTGATATAGCAGGTTTGGCTTTATTGCATCCCCATACAGAGGCTAACAGAGAGGAAATCCTCCATGCCCAGCTTAGCTCATGCTGGGCTTCATGTGGAAGTTGGGTAGATGCACACTTGGTGAGTCCCTGACAGTTAGCTAGGGACTGGGAATATCCTACACGTGAGCGTGTTGTAGGAGCCCAGAAATGGTCCATGTCCTTGGTCCAATCAACAGCTACTCAGACTAAGTTTCCTGTTTCCATGGGTATGGAATCAAGTGACATACACCTCTAAAATTTTTATTGATTTATTCTAAGAATGTCCTTAGAATTTTATGTAAACATCAACTTAATGGCTGAATAATGTCCTGTCATAAGGATAGAATAAACTATATAATTACTGTTTGGACATTTCAGTTACTTTGATTATTTTCTCTATTAAATGTAAACATCTTTCGACTCATCTTTGTCTACATTTTGAAGGAATTAAATAATATTATCTAAGTGGATGTATACAAATGTGGCATCACATGTCTCTAATCTTTGTAGTGTCCCTATGTTCAACCACTGTCACCTTTGTGTTTTTGAAGCCATGGATTTGTTGGTAGTGCTGGCTTGGACACTTTTTGATCTGAGCACAGAGAAAGATCTGGTGTTCTCCTAGGGCCGTGGTCGGCAAACTGTGGCTCGCGAGCCACATGCAGCTCTTTGGCCCCTTGAGTGTGGCTCTTCCACAAAATACCACGGCCTGGGCGAGTCTATTTTGAAGAAGTAGCATTAGAAAAAGTTTAAGTTTAAAAAATTTGGCTCTCAAAAGAAATTTCAATCGTTGTACTGTTGATATTTGGCTCTGTTGACTAATGAGTTTGCCGACCACTGTGACCTAGGGAATTTTATGTCTGCTTGGAAACCAGAATTTCACTATCAGTGATGTTAGCCAGTTTTTGACTCCTTTGGCCCTTATAGCTAATCTTGGATAAAAAATAAGAATGAGTGGTTCCCTAATTTCAGTGGACATTCAACTGTACCTATGCTTTCACGGCCAATGCTTAAAGTACTTATCACTCATATTATCTTGGATAATTAGGGGAAAAAAGCTGTTCTCTGGCTTAATATAATTTTAAAAACCATTACACAACCTCTTTGCAGCATGAATTGGTAATAGGCCTTAAATTCTAAAAGGATGCAATTGTGAGCAGAACGATTAAAGGATGGGAAAAATGGAATTGTCAGTGTCCTTACTTTAAAATCAGTGTCCCCCTGTCAAGGTTGTCCACCTTTACAACTTTCTTTTCTCTTATAAATTGCATATGTACATTATTTATGAAATAGACAGAACCCTTCTTGTATCTGTTGGGAAACCACAGCATAACAATTACATTGAGAGAATTTAGAGGAGGACTCCTTTGACTGTAACCTGGACACAGTCTAGTGGAGAGAACAGTGGCACTTGAAAGTCTTTTTTTTAAATTTCTTTATTGATTATGTTATTACTTATGTGTCTTTATTTCTCCATTACCCCCCAGCCCCCCATACATGCCCTTACCCCCCGGTTGTCTGTGTCCATTGATTAGGCTTATATGCATGCGTGTAAGTCCTTTGGTGGAACTCTCCCCCTTACCCCCACCCTCCCCTACCTTCCCTGAGGTTTGACATTCTGATCGATGTTTCTCTGTCTCTGGATCTGTTTTTGTTCATCAGTTTATGTTGTTCATTATATTCCATAAATGAGTGAGATCATGTTAGTGAAAGTCATGTAGGAGCCGAGTCCAAGCTATACCACTGATCACGAGGCAACGCATGTCCCTCAATCAGTCACTTTCCTGCTTTAAAATTCATTTTCCACATCAATATCAGGCTAATAATGTCGTAATTACTTACCTTTCAAAATTGTTATGAGTTATCACAACAGTTATGTGTTATAAAAATATAAAACTAATGTAATGCAGGTATTCATGGGTGAACAATCAATGGATATTTACAATTTTAAGTAAGCAGAAAGTCAAGTACAAGAAAGATAAACTTTATTTCTCACTGTCTGCAGGCTGGGTGCTTAGCACATATCATCTTCCATAATGCTTATGACCATTCCGGAGAAACTGTGGTTCAAAGAGAATGTGTAAATTGCTCCATGAGACAGTATGGCTAAGTTGCTGGCAAGGCTGGGATTTGAGTTTTGATCTCTTTCCAAATATCATGCTTTTTATAATGCATAAGCATTCACAAACTTTTGAAAGGGGAAAGCAAGCAAACAAAACCATAGAGCTTAATTTAAATATGTTTATTCTAGTAGTTCTTAAATATGGGCAAACATAAATTCAGGTATATACTACTGATAATTACAGCTCTTAAACAACTACTGAGGCAAATTACTAGTGAAGTGTAAACAAAACCACAGACCAACCAATAAAACATGAATTAATTACACTGATGCAACAGGACTAAGGATAGCATTGGGCTGAAATTAAATCAGTGCTGGTGGTGTGTACACAGCGTGGATCCTAAGGCCCAGGCTTTTTGGATATGAGGTGTACATCCCCACTGTGGCCTGATGACTCATTCGTCTTCACTTTCAGTATCTGAACCACTGTTACTAGTAAGTCATTGTCTTGTGTGTTTCTTGAAACTAAATAATGTTGTCTTATTTATTTGTTTATTTATTATTTATTGAATAAAGTATTGCATATATCTCTTTCCCCCCCCCATTGACCTCTCCCTGGCCATTCCCAACTCCCAGCACATGCCCTCACCCCCCCTACTGTCTGTGTCCATTGGTTATGCTTATATGCATGCATACAAGTCCTTTGGTTGATCTCTTACCTCCCCTCCCCACTGCCTTCTCATTGAGGTTTAATGGCCTACTTGATGCTTCTCTGTTTCTGGATCTATTTTTATTCATCAGTTTATGTTGTTCATTATATTCCACAAATGAGTGAGATCATGTGATATTTGTCTTTCTCCAACTGGGTTATTTCACTTAGCATAATTCTCTCCATGTCCATCCATGTTGTTGCAAATGGTAAGAGTTCTTTCTTTTTTACAGCAGCATAGTATTCCATTGTGTAGATGTACCACCATTTTTTAATCCACTCATCTCCTGATGGGCACTTAGGCTGTTTCCAAATCTTAGCTATTGTAAATTGTGCTGCTATGAACATAGAGGTGCATGTATCTTTTCTGATTGGTGTTTCTGATTTCTTGAGATATATTCCTAGAAATGGAATTACTTGGTCAAATGGGATTTTCATTTTTAAACTTTTGAGGAAACTCCATACTGTTTTCCACAGTGGCTGCACCAGTCTGCATTCCCACCAGAAGTGAACCAGGGTTCCTTTTTCTCTACATATCCTCGCCAGCACTTGTCGTTTGTTGATTTGTTGATGATAACCATTCTAACAGGTGTGAGATGGTATCTCATTGTCATTTTGACTTGCATCTCTCAGATGATTGGTGACTTTGAGCAGGTTTTCATGTGTCTCTTGGCCTTCTACCAGGTATATGCCCTCTTTCAAAAAATGTCTATTTAGATCAGTGGTTCTCAACCTTTCTAATGCCGCGACCCTTTAATACAGTTCCTCATGTTGTGGTGACCCCCAACCATAAAATTATTTTCGTTGCTACTTCATAACTGTAATTTTGCTACTGTTATGAATCGTAATGTAAATATCTGTGTTTTCCGATGGTCTTAGGCTCTACAGCAGCAGTTCTCAACCTGTGGGTCGCCACCCACAGGTTGAGAGCTGCTAGCAGGGTCATCTAAGACCATCGGAAAACACAGATATTTACATTACGATTCATAACAGTAGCAAAATTACAGTTATGAAGTAGCAACGAAAATAATTTTATGGTTGGGGGTCACCACAACATGAGGAACTGTATTAAAGGGTCGCGGCATTAGAAAGGTTGAGAACCACTGATTTAGATCCTTTGCCCATTTTTGATTGGATTATCTTCCTTTTGTTAAGTTGTATGAGTTCCCTGTAAATTTTGGAGATTAAACCCTTATCGGAGATAACATTTGCAAATATGTTCTCCCATGCAGTGGGCTTTCTTGTTGTTTTGTTGATGGTTTCTTTTGCTGTGCAGAAGTTTTTAATTTTGATGTAGTCCCATTTGTTTATTTTCTCCTTAGTTTCCATTGTCCTAGGAGCTGTATCGGTAAAGATATTGCTATGACATATGTCTGATATTTTGTTGCCTGTGGATTCCTCTAAGATTTTTATGGTTTTCCATCTTACACTTAAGTCCTTTATCCATTTTAAGTTTATTTTTGTGTATGGGGTAAGTTGGTGATCTAGTTTCACTTTTTTGCATGTATCTGTCCAATTTTTCCAACAACATTTATTGAAGGGACTGTCTTTACTCCATTGTATGCTCTTGCCTCATTTGTCAAATATTAATTGAGCATAATGGCTTGGGTTGATTTCTGGTTCTCTGTTCTGTTCCAGTGGTCTATATGTCTGTTCTTGTGCCAGGCAGTTTTGAGAACAGTGGCTTTATATTATAGCTTAATATTGAGATCCCTCCTACTTTGTCCTACTTTCTGAGGATTGCTGTGGAAGTCTTCTTTTGAAAAGCATATTCTAAATACCATTTGGCCTTCACTGGGTTAAACACATCCTTTAGCAAACATGTCCACCCCTTGTTGCTAATAGTACTTACACTACCACCTCACAGCACAAACCATTGTAAATAAGAAACAAAAATGGGCACAGAAGTTGTGTAGTGGAACTCAGTAAGAGTTCATCTGAATAATCCCAAACATACTTACACGAACATTGTAGGGTTACTGTCCAAATGTATTGTACTATATAGGACTTAGACCCTTGAACACATGTATATATTCCTATGTCCCATGGAGTTATTTTTGGATACTAAGCCATACTGCTCTGCTCTTGAGCTCATAGGGAAGACAAGGTCTTGGAGGCAATGGGACAGGGGCTAGGAAATAAATATTCACAGGTATTAATGAATTTAGTCATGCTGTGGAGCCATATCTATGATAGAGTCAGCAGTGGTCTTAGTCCAAATAGTTTAAACCAATGTCAAAAGTTGAGCCCGGACACAGAGAAGTCAGAAGTCTCAGCACCAGGAGACTGAAATGGAACCCGCTCTGGAGACAGTGGCTTCCTCAGTGGAGCTGCCTTTCTTTCATTTCTTGTTGGTGAGCGCTAGTTATGTGCCACGCAGGCCTGGGGGACATGTGGGTGATGATGCTCAAAAACATCTGGTGAGAGGTGAATGGGAGGGCAGGAGACTGTTGCTGACACACATTCCAAGCCATGTGTTCAGCACCATTGGAAACTGAATTTTATTGTATTTGGCTCATCACCATGGCAGTAGCATGGATAACACAGGCCAAGCTTTGTGAGATTTTTTTTCCATTGAAATACATGCCTCCCCCCTCCACTACCATTTTTAGTGAAGCAACGTGCCTTTTGGTAAATTGAGGACTCAGAAATAACCGTGCATGGAAGCAGCTTTTGAAATTCTCATAAGCACACTGAGAGTTGCTTATGGGGCTATGAATAATTCATCAAGGAGGAAATGGGACATGACTATGAAAAGTTTTATCTTTTCCAAAGAGCTAAAGATGGTTGCAAAAAATTCGGTAGCACTATTTGGGGTAAGAGTAGTGTATAGGCAAGAAGAGTACTCTGTTCATTCACTAACAAAAAAATATGTGACTTTGTGTGGTCACTACACAATTAAATATACAGATGATGTATTATAGAATTGTATATGTGAAACCTATCTAATATTATTAAGCAATATCACCCTAATAGAATAAAATAAAAACATTTATTGTGAACCTGCAATGGCAAATCATCCCTGCTCATTGCAGAGGATACAATAGTAAAGAGATTGACAAGGCCTGGCTCTGAATTTGTGAAAGTTGCATTTTGGTGTGGCAGATGGATATTACATGAGAAAACAAAGAAATAAAATGGGATAGTGTTTTTTGCTTAGAGAAATAGGGGGGAAGAGGCACATTATGAAGTTGAGGAGGCCAGCAGAGTCCATATTTTGAAGGGGTTGGGAGCTATGTTAAGTAATTTTTAATTTTTTATTAGTGTAAGGATTTACTACTAAAAGAGTCTAAGCAGAGGCAGAATATGTGACCTACATTTTTATATGATCCAGTGTCTGTTCATAAAAAATGCATTGGAGGAGGCCACAGTGGAGCAAGGACTCCAGAGAATCACCCTAGGCAGAGGATGGTGATTGTGTGGGAGCAGTGAAGATGGAGAAAAAGTGAGATACATTTAAATAGGTAATACTCACAGATAGATTGAATATAGTGGAGTAAACTAAAAGGATGTGTCAAGGATGGTCACAACATTTCTGGCTTTGGTAACTGTGTGGTTGATGGTTTCACTTTGAAGAGGGGATATTCAAGCATTTTATTTGAGATATCTGTGAAATATTTAAGTGAAGACAAGTAGTAGGAGGTTGGACATATGAATCTCAAGTTCAAAGGAGAAGTCCACACCAGAGATATAAATTTGGGAGTTATCAAGATATAAGTGATATTTGAAGTCATAAAAATGGTTGTGATCATCAAGAAAGAATGATATGGGTTTAGTCCAAATCCTGGGGACTATTGAAGATTTGAGTTTGGATGGAGATGGAAGAGCCAGCAAAGGAGACTGATAAATGGTGCCCAGTGATATAGAAGATGCCTTTGATGAGAAGGCAGAAGCATAGGAAAGGGTTTTAAAGAAGAGTTATTTCTGTCACATGCTTCCAAGAAACATTAGGGGATCAGAAACGTACCTATTTGATTTGATACAAGGTCAGTTGTTGGAGATTTTGTCAAAGAGCAGTTTCCTTGGGAGTGGTTGGGGCAGAATTAAAAGTAAGATTGTGGAGAAGGACATGCAGGCAACTCTTTTGAGAAGATTTAAAGGATGACAGATAAATGGATTGGATCAGGGAATAAGGTGAAGTTTGTTTTGTTGTTTGGTTGTATAAACATATGTTCATTTTTTAAGCTGAGAGGTATCAGAGCATGTACAAACATGGATGGGAAAGATACGATAGTGGAGAGATTTGTGATGTCCAAGAAATGGGATCCTTTAGGGGGTAAGTGGTATGGCATGTAGATGGCAAGTAGAAAAACTGCCCATTTTTGGGGGCCATTCATTTTTTCTTAACACAAAGTGAAAGATAGGTGTCAGATGGAGTGTCAATTTGATGGCAGAAAGATGAGAGTGTTTCTATATGAGGCTATTTGTTTTATCTGTGAAAGGGGAAGTGGAGTTAGATGAGAGCTGCTGGGTAGACATCGTCTTGAAGAGGAGAAGTTTTGACTAGTCTTTTCAGTGGTGAGGAAGAGAGACTAAAAGAAATGTGTAGGAATGTCCATTTGATGCTTCCTAAAACTGGTTGTAGGAATTTGATTTTTTTTGAAACTTTCAATTGATTGTGTAAAGGCAAAGAAAAGTGGAGAATTGATAAGTTTTAGGGCTTTGCCTAAACAAGTATATAGAGGAACAGATGGCCACGGGGGGAGGGCGGGGGGAGGTTAAGGGGATGATTGAAAAGAAGATATGGATGTGTAGTATTCCATTGTAACTGAGCCATAAGAAAAGATGAAATACTGCCATTTGCAACAACATGAATGAATTTTGAGAATATCATGCTAATCAAACAGGAAAAGTTAAGAACCTTATGATTTCACTCATAGGTGGGATATAAAACTGAAAGAAACAAATGAATGGACAAGAAAAACAAAATCTCATAGGCCCAGACAAAAGTGGTTACTGGAGGGAATAGGGGTTTGGGTGAAGTGAAGGGTAAATGGGGTCAAATATAGGGTGTCACCCAAAAATGAATATATACATTGAATAATTTTAAAGGCAGTGTTTAGTATTAAAATACATTTTATTTTCAAAATTGAGCTATTAAAGTGTGTATATATTTGTTTGGGACGACCTGTATATGGTGACAGAAGAATATTAGACTTTGGGTGGTGGCATACAATGCAATATACAGATGATGTATCATAGAATTGCACCCTTGAATCCTACATAATTTAATTAATCAAGTCACCCCAATAAATTTAATAAAAAAAGAAAGACACAGGATTTAAGCTATACAGGGCAAGTGAAGAGAGGGGAGATGCTAATGAACAGTGAGAACATGGATAGTAGATTAAGGATTGGCAGCCCCCATGAGGTAGAAAGATGTGGCAGAATTAAGCAATGCAAGTGAGCTGAAAACAGGAGAGTGGTTTGAATTGAATATAAGAGGCTTGAAATGAGATTGTTGGAGGTAGTACGATTTCTGTTGATGAGGAGGTCCAGGGTATGATTAATGGTGTGAATGGCTAAAGTGGATTGGGGGAAAAGAGTTGAAGGTGCAGAGGTCAAGAAACTGAGAGTCCATGAGGCTCTTTCATTTGTAGTGTTTTGAGCATTTCTCAAACTGTGCTTTATGTTGTATTGGAGATGGATAGGGACTATTTTATAGAGAAGGGTTTGTTTGTTTGTTTAAATACATTTGGTAAATACCATATGCCTTTCTATAACTCCTCTTCCCCAGAAACAGACAGAAGTAGAAGACTCCAGGAAGTTCTGGTAGAAAGCTACTTGTTTACTAGTAATTAAATTAATTACCTTTAATTCTATTTTGTAACTTTTTTCCTGACCACATCTCATTTCCTACTTTTTGCGAGACTTTCTTAATTATTCTCACCATTTTATTTTTCTACACCTACATGGTCACACTTCAGTAGTAATTCTGTGTGAACTTCAATAGAATTGAATTAAACATATAATTAAGTTTTAGAATAATTGCCTTTTAAACATTATTTAGTTTTATTCCAAATGCTGTTCCATTTATTCAGGTACTCTTGAGTTTCTAGATTAAGTTTTATAGTTCCTCCCCCTCCCCCCGGCCCCGAAACATATGTCCTGCCTTAATATTTCTTCTTAATGTTATTTCTCATTATCTTTTGTGGTGCTGCTAATATGGTGATTATCTTTTTCTATTATATTTTTTACCATTTTATTGCTGGTGCTTAAGCATGCTGTTGATTTTGGTATATTCACTTTGTATCTGTCTTTATCACCAAACTTTTTTATTAGTGTTAAAGGCATTTTAATTGATTGTCTAAGGCTGTGTTTCTTAAATTTCAGTAAAGTCTGGACCAGTTTTTAAAGGAAAAAGTATTTTGAACAACTTGTGATGATTTAAATTATTTTCAAGGATAATTAGAATAACAGTTCTAAAACAGAAATACCTATAGCTAAAAATGTACTTTTTACTCTGGTAGCTATTAATCATAAATCACAAAACTAATAAATGTCAAATTAACAGCATTCATTGTACATTATTATAAAATATCTTACTGCATGCAAAAGTGTGCTTGAGATGTGACAGCATCCTGATTGCCTTACCCCGGGGTTTTTGGGTTCAGCATGCCTCAGATATCACGTTCATTGTAAAGGCTCATTCTCTCTCCAGTTTTCATTGTTCCCATCACCTGATGAAAATGCAAAACTTATATGTTATATCTGACTTTGTTCTTTTCTTATGAGGACTCAAAAATTAAAACAGTAGTACTTGGGGACAATTGTGATCAAAGCATGTGGCTATCCTATCTAATAAAAGAGTAATATACAAATTGATCATCATTCCAAGACACAAGATGGTCACCCCCATGTGGTCAAAGATGGCTGCCCCATGTGGACACAAGATGGCTGCCACAAGATGGCTGGCAGAGGAGGGCAGTTATGGGCAGTTGGGAGAGACCAGGCCTGCAGGGGAGGGCAGTTGGGGGGGACCAGGTCAGCAGGGGAGGGCAGTTGGGGGGGAAGGCATGCAAGGGAGAGCAGTTGTGGGGGACCAGGCCTGCAGGGGAGGACAATTGAGGGGGGGCAGGCCTGCAGTGGAGGGCAGTTGTGGGTGATCAGGCCAGCAGGGAGGGCAGTTAGAGGTGACTGGGCCAGCAGAGGAGGGCAGTTGGGGGTGACCAGGCCAGCAGGGGAGGGCAGTTGGGGGGGCAGGCCTGCAGGGGAGGGCAGTTGGGGGGGCAGGCCTGCAGGGGAGGGAAGTTGGGGGGGACCAGGCCTGCAGGGGAGGGCAGTTGGGGGTGCAGGCTTGCAGGGGAGGGCAGTTAGGGGTGACCAGGCCAGCAGGGGAGAGCAGTTGGGGGCAACCAGGCCTGCAGGGGAGGATAGTTAGGGGCAACCAGACTGGCAGGGGAGGGCAGTTAGGGGTGACCAGGCCAGCAGGGGAGGGCAGTTAGGGGCAATCGGGCCGGCTAGGGAGCAGTTAGGCGTCGATCAGGCCGGTAGTGGAGTGGTTAGAGGGTGATCAGGCTGGCAGGCAGAAGCGATTTGGGGCAATCAGGCAGAGGTAGGTGAGCAGTTGGGAGCCAGCAGTCCTGGATTGTGAACGGGATGTCCAACTGCCCGTTGGGATCGGGCCTAAACGGGTGGTGGGACATCCCTCAAGGGGTCCCATATTGCAGAGGGTGCAGGCTGAGCTGAGGGACACCTCCCACTCCCCCCCTTCACAAATTTTGTGCACCGGGCCTCTAGTCACAGTTATAATCATCTATGTCCTGTATGCCTAATCCAGCTTTATCCATTCATCCACTGTAGATTTTTAAAAAGCTTATATTTATATTTCAGATGCTCAGAGATATAAAAATATAAATACAAAACCACTATTGAGAATTGGAGTTTCCTGAGAATGTATCCAGGAACCTTTAGGGTTCTATGAAGCCAATTGATTTTGGGAAATCTAGATAAAATAAAACAAAGCACCCTATGTATTTTATATTTTATGCAAAATGTTACCAATTATATCTTTTCCTTTTCAGTTGATAGTTGTGAGTTTACTGGTCCATGGTAACTAATGTTTAAAAAAAATGATAGTGAAAATAAAAAGATAGTAGACATCTTATTTTTGAAATTTGGTTGATTTTAATGGGAATTCCCCTAGTATTTCATAATAATCTGTTGTCAAATTTTATCACATTTATTTCAGGCACTTATTATTTGATCCTATTGCTTATTAATAGATGAATTCATGGTCTCATATAGTATATTAATAGATTTTCTAATAGTAAGTCATTCTTGCATTACTAAACGCATATCATTTTAATAGTTGTATATAATTTAACATTTCAGGTTTAAAATTTCTAAATTTCTAAAATAACTACTTTCTAGTAGTTTATAACTCTGTACTTTAATAAAATTGGCTTTTATCTTGGAACTGTTTTTCTAATTGTTAGTGTTGTCATATCAAGGTTTGTTAATAAAATGCATTAGGGAGAGAGTTTAGCTAGATGCTGAGGGCTGATTTAGGTTGCAGCTCAGTTCAAGGTTGCTTTACTTACTTTGTCTACCAAACCAGTTAACATGTAGTCTAAAGGTTATACTACAGCTGAGAATACAGGTGAATGAATATAGTCCCCAGTACTTCTCTAGTTCTCTCTCTCACCGTCTAAGGCTTGCTCTATCATACGTAGGTTCTTCTGTGTTCTGTTTTTTACTTTTTCATCAGCCCTAGCACAGGTCTGACTGTGGCTCATTAGGAAACATCTACACCCCCTCCCCACTCCTTTACATAGCATAGGGGTCATCGATAACTTTGAAGTCTCAAACATTTTTCTGGTGAAAGTAGGTCTGAAAGCTTTTTTGAAAATCACTATTGGATGCCTTTACAATTTTTATGTGCTGTTTGATCTAGTTTAGTTTATACTTCTGAATCAATCTGTGCTTATGTGTTTTCCCGAAAGCAGTCTATTTCTTTAAAATGTTTATATTCATTAACAAAAATGTCAAAACATTTCTAAATATTTTTGAATATTTGGAACTCAGAATTCTCATTAGAATCACCAACAAATGACAAAAGAAAACCACACAGGATGCCTACTATCATTTTTTTAAAACATTAGCTGCCATCAGAAAGTTCTGCTGGTAACTAACATAGAGAACAACTGAAAATTAACTTCCAGACATTCAGGAAGTAACATCCAAAGTAAACTTCCAGACATTCAGGTCGTTAGTTAGATTCTCATGTGAATGCCTGACTATGAAGGTTTGTGTCTCATTCAGTCTGCTGACCTCGCCTGCCTCTTCAGTCCTCTCTTGCACTCTCCTATTCTGCTCCTCTCCCTTCAGGGAAAGGAGTTTTGTTTTGTTTTATACTTACTTGTTGTTTTTAACTTTTTTAAATTTGTTTTCTGGCTCCTGCGACTTAGAATTGACCTTTCAGTGTTGCGGCCAAACATGTTTCTTGCTTTCTCTGCGCTATACAAACCATGGGACACAGTCACAGGGGGTTTAGCACTGTTTACCAACTACTTTTAATTCCTTGGGATTCTTCCCATTTTATGAACTTCTGGAATATCATGCTTCTGATGGCTTCTTGTCATTTTCCTTGCCTGCCACCATCCTGTTGGGTGATAGAAACTTCCTCAACCACTGCCCGTTATTATTCCCATCTGCCAAGGCAGTGCTCCTGGGAGTGTCTTTGATCCAGTTCCCCCCAAAGCATAGAGACTGGTATGCAGGAGGTTTATTGGTGAGTGCTCCCAGGATCAACGCCTGTGAAGAAAGGAAGAGGGATGGGAAAAGGAAGAAGTTGAACTGATACGCAGTTGCAGGAAAAGCCTCCGCCAATTCCATGGAGCTCTGGGGTTGGATGGATGGCTTAGCAGAATTGTCCTACAGGGGAATAACAGGATTGTATCAACTGGGCAGGACAGGGACCTGTCACTGGATGTGACCTTGCGCAATGTCATGAAGGAGCCTTGACCTTGGGAGAGGGGTCCCTCAGCTGAAATTCCTAGAGAGAGAGACTCAACTACCAACACGCTTAGAATGAGGCATAAGTGTTCAGTCCCAGGGAGGGACTGGGCAGTGTTGCCCCTATAGGCATTACAGGAAGTCTCACTGTTACCGTTTCCAACATTCCCTTTGTTGATGAAACTTCTGACCCGCCATTTCTGCCTAAGATGTTTTCAGATTTTATCCCTATGCTACCCCTCACTCCCCACCCCCCAATGGCTTTATTTGGCTTTTAGTGATGCCAGAAACTAGCGACCTGAAGTGTTCATGATTCAAACATAAATCACATTCCCTTAAGATTTGAGTTAGGGAGTGTTTGATGAAAATGTCTAGTGTTGCACATAAATGCATTCTTTGCTAACCAGGGCCACTGCCATGGGCCATCTTTGGAGTTTCAACAGCTTTAAAGTACTGACTCAATCATTTTTTGTTAAGTAACAAATCACCCTGAAACTTACTGTCATATAATAAAAACATGTATAATTTCTTATGTTTCTTTAGGTCAAGGGATAGATTAGGACAGTGATTTTCAACCTTCTTCATCTCATGGCACACATAAACTAATTACTAAAATTCTGCAGCATACCAAATTTTTTTTTTTGCCCATCTGACCAAAAAATAGGTGTAATTTTTTTTTTAATATATTTTATTGATATTTTACAGAGAGGAAGGGAGAGGGACAGAGAGTTAGAAACATCGATGAGAGAGAAACATCGATCAGCTGCCTCCTGCACAACCCCCACTGGGGATTTGCCTGCAACCAAGGTACATGCCCTTGACCGGAATCGAACCTGGGACCTTTCAGTCCGCAGGCTGACGCTCTATCCACTGAGCCAAACCGGTTTCGGCAAAATAGGTGTAATTTTGATTCATTCACATCAGGTGGCTATTGTTGTGTTGGCTGTTGTCATTTTTTAAAATTTGACAATCTAAGACAGTGGTCGGCAAACTCATTAGTCAACAGAGCCAAATATCAACAGTACGATTGAAATTTCTTTTGAGAGCTAAATTTTTAAACTTAAACTTCTTCTAATGCCACTTCTTCAAAATAGACTTGCCCAAGCTGTGGTATTTTGTGGAAGAGCCACACTCAAGGGGCCAAAGAGCCGCATGTGGCTCGCGAGCCACAGTTTGCCGACCACGGATCTAAGAAAAAAGAGATGAGTGGTCCTGACTACATAGTCATGTTTTAAAAAGTCTTGTAGCACACTGGTTGAAAATTGCTGGCCAGGAACATCCCACTCAGATCACTGGAAATTGGCTTAATGTCAGGTGGGGCAATGGGGTGCATTAGCTGAGTATCTGCCATTCTCCAGTGTCTTGGGCTTGCTCACATGGTGGTGCTTTCAGAGTTCCTAAGTGCAGCAAGAGAAGGCAAGCCCCAACAAACAAGCATTGTTATGTGTCCATTTTTGTGATGGTTGCTATTGTCCTATTAGTTAAAGCAAGTCACATGGCCAAGATTAGAATTCTAGTCTAGTAGGGGACTACCCAAAGGCCTGGTGATATGGAGGAGAATTATTAGGGGATTAGGGGCATTTTTGCCAACAATCTACCACAGGTACCATCCTCAGAGGATGAGACAGACCTCTTCCTTCTTTGTTCAAAAATCTGGATTTGCGATGTCCTGGAGCAAAATTACAAGGCCCTGAGAACCCTCCCTGTTTTTTCCTTGTGCCAACAGGAAACCTGGTGTCCAAGGTGGTTCTGCACATTAGATATGGTTTCTTGTAGAACTCTTACCTACTCAACTTGATCCTCTGATTCTCCAGTGCCTAGGAAAATGTGAGCTATCACTAAATGCGGAATTAATAAATGGATGAAGAGAATGAGTGAATGAAGGACATTACTGATAGATAGCAGTACTTGTTTTAATTTTTAAAATTTTTATTTATTTTTTTAAATATATATTTTTAATTGATTTCAGAGAGGGAGAGGGGGAGAGAGATAGGAACATCAATGATTAGAGAGAATCATTGATTGGCTGCCTCCTGCACATGCCACATGGGATCAAACCCGCAACCTGGGCATGTGCCCTGACGGGGAATTGAACCGTGACCTCCAAGTTCATAGGTCAACGCTCAACCACTGAGCAACACCAGCTGGGCTGCAAGTACCTGTTTTTTTTTTTTTTTTTTTTTTTTTTTTTTTTTATAGGAAAGCACATAGTCCTTATTCTTGCCCTTTGGGTATGTTCCCACTGGTTTATAAATGTCAGTATCTTGATTCTGATAATAGATAGAAAGTAGGGAAAGGAGGAGGGAGGTTAGCAGGGAAAAAGGGAGGGGTTTTTTGCATAACTTTAGGAGCACTATTCACATGGAATATGACAATATCCTGGGAATGGTGCCCTCTGGGGTGCTGTGTGGGTGGGCCAGGACCACACTGTAGCTCTATGGTGGGCTCTTCTTCCTATTCCCTAGTTTCTTCATTGTCTTTTCCACACTGAAGTGAACTGTGTTTAAGCTCTCTGAGCTGCATCTTCAGGCTATAACTATAAATACCATGCTTCCTAAGTGTTTTCCAGCTAAGGCATCAGATGAGGGAAACCGATTAGGGCTGGATATCTACTCACCGGCATCACTTCAGGCCTCCCCTGCAGCGTGGTGGTCTCAGAACATACAGATCCATCCCAACAAATATCTCAGCTCTGTGTTGCTGCCTATGAGCTAAGTCTTTTGAAAACCCACACAGCTCTGTAGTTCATGGCAGCTCTTCATTGCAGGCCTGAGCCCCATGCATTAAAATTTAAATGGAAAAAAAAAGTATATGTTGATGCAATGTTAGTTTGACAACTGATGCCACAAGCAAACACAGATGTTGATGTCAGTCACTGGTGCTGGCTCTGCTGCATTTTAAATACTTTCAGAGCCAATGAATAAAAATAAGATATCTCCTGTCTTTGTCTGCTGTATTGTTAACTTGGTTTGCCCCACCCCCTCCCATCACTGGATAATATGTTTGGTTTTATTTAGCATTGCTGTATCAGGGATAGATGGGGAAATGAGAAGATCTGCAAATTTTTCTTTTTATTCTTTTCCAGCTTGCTTCTGTCTCTCTTCTGTATACTAATAATTTTAATTAGATTCTTGAAAGTGACAATCTGAATAGAGATTACTTAAAACTCATAAATTATATAGATGTAAGTTTTGAGACAGTCTATTTTAAATTGGCTTTTTCTTAGGAAGTTGATTTAATAAGGTGTCAGGTGAATGTTAGATAGCACAGACTCTGAAAGGACTACCCAAATTAAAATGTGCAGTGTTATCAGACTGCGACCAGAGGAATTACTTCTGAACCTGCAGTGACACATCAGTATGTACACCTACACCCTGATCAGCTTATGCAGCTTGGCTTAGGATCAACAAGAGCCTCTTTCTGGCACAAACAATTTTTTTAAAGTTTTCTTTAATGATTGTTGTTTCCTGTAGCTGGGATTAGGAAGTACCAGGGTGACCTCAGAGTCTGTCAACTTCGATGGGACTTAGTTTTCTCATCTATTAAGTGTGGGGGTAGGACTCTGGGACACTAAGGTGCCATGTGACTTTGTCATTCTGTGAGCCTCAGGTCTGTTCTAGCAGACAAGTGGCTAGGTCTCTGTAGACTCGGGGTTCAGGGGGCTACTCCTAAAGAGCTCCGCCATCCTGGTTCTCCAGGGCTGTCACTGCTGCTGAGGGTCAGGTCCTGTTGATGAAAAGGGGTCCCAGTGACAAGCGTCTCTAGGAGGAGCTTCTTTCACTTTCTGGACTCTGTACCCAATGAGATCCGTGGTTGCGTTTTATTAGAGGCCATTGGAACAGGGGCCATTGGAATAATTGTCAGGCCTTGGAAGCTTTCCCTAATTGTTTGGCAAAATTGCTTTTCTTTGTATTGCTTTGTTTGTTGCATTTTTTTTTTATTTTTTATTTTTGTGGTTACAATGGGTTTCCTTTGGGCTACAGGGTGCCTTACTTGAGTGAATGTATGTCTCTGATAAACCAGATTCTTGGTCAAAATCAATTGCTGTTTATATGAAATCTAAATAGTAGGAATACCAACAGCAATAAAATACTTGATGTGCCTTTTTTGTCCCTGTGATCTATCTATTTTGTAGGTACTTTTTATATCTCTTTCAAGATATTATTTCTATCCCTGATTTTAAAAGTACATGCATTCCTTAGTGTCCACGGGGCATTAGGTTCCAGAACCTCCTGTGATACCAAAATCCACAGATGCTCAAGTCCCTTATATAAAAGGGTGTGCTCATAACCTACACATATCCTCCTGTCATCTCTATATTACTTACAATGCCTAATAATGTGAATGCTTTGTGAATAGTTGTTATAATGTATAGTTTAGGGAATAATGACAAGAAACTAGAGTCTCTACATGTTTAATACAGACTCAGCCTCCAGGCCTAGCTACATAGTACCCATTAGCAACTATGCAACATTAAAAAAAAAACAAACCTATACTTTGTGGTTGGTTGAATCCATGGATATGGAACACAAGGATACAGAGTTCCAACTGGAATACATTTTCATTTCACAAAACTTGAAATATAGAAAAATCTCAAAAGACAAAATAAAACCATCCATAATCCTGTTACCTAAAGATAAACCACATTTAACATTTTGATATGCACTTCTCAAATTTCTGCCTACCTGTCTTTGTATCTCCCTTTTTATGTGTTTTTATCTCTTTCTCTCTTTAATGTGAATACTTTCATTTACTATGTGGTGAAATACTTTTCTATTTAATAACATATTCTTCAACCTTAAATATTCAAGACCGTAAGTTTAAATGGCTTCTTGCATTATACCTTCTGTGTATTATAATTCTCTAAGGCTTACTATCCTATCTAATAAAGAGGTAATATGCAAATTGACCATCACTCCAACACACAAGATGGCCGCCCCCATGTGGACACAAGATGGCCGCCAGGGCAGTTGGGGGCAATCAGGCCAGCAGGGTAGGGCAGTTAGGGGTGACCAGGCCTGCAGGGGAGGGCAGTTTTGGGGAGACCATGCCAGCAAGGGAGGGCTGTTAGGGGTGACCGAGCCAGTAGGGAGGGCAGTTGGGGGCAACCAGGCCTGCAGGGGAGGACAGTTAGGGGTGACCAGGCCAACAGGGGAGGGCAGTTAGGGGCAATTGGGCTGGCAGGGGAGCAGTTAGGTGTTGATCAGGCTGGCAGGGGAGTGGTTAGGGGGTGATCAGGCTGGCAGGCAGAAGTGGTTACGGGCAATTGGGCTGGCAGGGGAGCAGTTAGGTGTCAATCAGGCTGGCAGGGGAGTGGTTAGGGGGTGATCAGGCTGGCAGGCAGAAGTGGTTAGGGGCAATCAGGAAGGCAGGCAAGCGAGCAGTTGGGAGCCAGCAGTCCTGGATTGTGAGAAGGGCAGTCGGACATCCCTTGAGGGGTCCCAGATTGGAGAGGGTGCAAGCTGGGCTGTGGGACACACACACCCCTGCACAAATTTCATGCATGAGGCCTCTAATTTTTAGAATAATTGTTGTGTTGACTATATACACATTTTTGTAAATATCTCTATTTTTCTTAAACATATAGAATTGTTAAATATAACAGATACTACTGTGTTAAGGTTCTTATGAAATATTGCTAAATAGTCCTCAAATATTGTGTGACTGTTCAAACCTCATAGTGTATATAAGTGCTTTTAGCCCAAGCAGGTCATCTTTATGATATTAGAGTTTTGAGTCTTTCTAATTTGGTGGGTAAATAATCCCTCTCTGTTGTTTTAATTTACATGATTCTTATTACTATGTGTTAAATGTTTTTCATATGCATATTGTACATGTGCATGTCTTCTTTTTTGAATTGCAAATTCATTCACTTTGCCCGTTTTTTAAATGTATTCATCTTTATCTTTTAAATATTTAGGGGTTAAGAATATTTTCAGTTGTTTTCCAAGTGTGTCATTTACCTTTGAATTTTGTTTACAGTGTTCCAGGGTTGACAGAAGATTTTTGATTAACATCAAATCTTTAAAATCTTCATCATCACTGTTTTTTGTTTTTTTATTTCCCCCCATTACCATTTATCCATCCCCCTACACCCTCTTCCATCCACTCATCTGCCCCCTGCAATCTCCACAGTATTGTCCATGTCCATGGGTTCTTTCTCTCTCTCTCTCCTTTTCTTCTTCCTTTTTTTGCTCTATGCCTTTGCTTTTGTGATTAGAAAGCATTCCTCACTGGCAGACTATTTTAATTTTTACATTGTTTTACAATTTAATTTTAAGCAATTCTTTATTTGTGCTTTAACTCACCTTATGGTGTGAGGTAGGGGTCTAATGTTATTTTTTTTTCTTCAAATAGTTGACCAAATGTACCACAACTGTTTACTTAATAATCCTCATTTTATTGCTAATTAAAAATTCCTTTTATCATAAGAAAAAGCTACTTATATTTAAGTCAGTAGTTCAGTTTTTGTAGTTTTGCAGTATGCTTTCAACAACAGGCTATACAAATTTTGAACTGAACATTGTCCCTTTTTTTCTTCTTTAAACATTGCTTGACTCTTCTTCCTTATTGATTTTTCCAAAGGTGTTTCTATTAATTATATCAAATTTCAAAGATGTGTTTTTCACTGGAATTGCATTACATTTATAAGTAAGTAATTTTGAGAGCATTGATATCTTCACAAGAATATAATATCTCTCTTTTGCAAGTCTACTTTCATATCCCTTAATAAAATTTTTAAGTTTATTTTCTTCTTATAGGCCTTATATATTTCTTATAAATTTGTTACTGTGTATTTAAGTATATTGTTCCCTATTAGGAGTAGAAAGTTCACTTAACTTTTCTGACTGGTCCTATTTAGGAAGGAGATTGATCTATGGCTTTTTCTTTTAACTGCTTTCATATTAAGTGGAGGACATACTGAGGAGGGATTGTTTAAATGGCCCGGATGGGAACAGTGGCTCATGGATGCCTCTTGTAAGAGGGAACAGTTGGACATGGATTCTTTCTCTTTTATCACTGTTCCTTACACAGCTCAGCATCATTCTGAACACCCCATAGAAACTCAGTAAAAACTTTTGTAAAAAGTGCTTGTTGGTTATTCAAATAATCTCTTTTGACGTCTGCCAATAATGAGACTTGGAAAAGAAGGATAGAGGAAAATACTGCTTTCCACTCCATACACTTTGGAATATTGTAATATCTAAATCTCAATAGTCTGAACCCCTAACACTGAATGAGCACTATCAACTCCCTGGACTTTGGGCCAAGCACTGAGCATGCATGAATGCATTTCATCTTCACAACACAGTTGTGAGTAGGTACTTCATTTTCTCCATTTTGAGGATAGGAAAGCCAAAGTGAGAGAAGTCTAGCTGCTTGCCCAAGTCTCAGTGGCAGTAGAGGTGGAGCCAGCCAGTGCAGTTCTATAGCTCTTGCTTCTAAGTGCTGAGCTAAATTACATGGTTTCCTGTGTATATCCAAGAAACTCCCTTCCAGTGAATCGTATGACATTATATTGGCCATGGCAGTATGACATGACATTGGTAAATAATATGACCTTATATGCTAATTTTAAAAAGTTGAACTTTGAATAGTTGGGATCTAAGGCTGAAAGTGTACCAAAGCAGAAGAATTACCCTCAGAGGAAAGGAGGTTTGGGTCCCCGTTCAAGGTTTCCTCTGACTCCCTATGTGACTTATTAGTTAGCTTCCCTGTCTGCCTCAGAGTCATCATATGAAAGATTAAGTGGGTTATGTAAACTTCAGGGAACTTTTCTGAAACTCTAACAACCTGTGATTATAACACAGCCTTCTGGGGGACCCATCTTTCATATGGGCATTCATTTGAGACCAACGAGATTTTCATGCTGAGCACAAAGTACATGCTTTTAATAAGTCAGTTGCTTTAGCAAGCTTTTCTCTTCATTAAATTCCATTTTATTTTTATTAAATTTAAAAACAAATGCTCCTCTAAAACCAAATGCACACAAAATGAAAATTTCAGTATTTGCCACTTCATTGAATCATTGACTTTTAGAAGCAGAAAGGATATTAGAAATTGTCTAGCACAGATATGGAAACTGAAATGCAGGGATGGTGAATTACTTCCTGAGGTTACACAAAGACTAGATGATAAAAATGTTATTTAAAACAACAATTGGCATCTAGCTACAGCCTAAATAATGTCAGTGATTTTCATGGTAAAAATATTTGGGTAGCAACGGTCTGAAAAATTTAAGTAATGTCTAGGAAAAAGGGCAAGAAAGAGGGGTTTGTGAATTTCAAAGATTGAAGGTTTTAAGAGTGAAGTCCAAAAAAACTGATTTGTAATACTTATGCCTGAGTATATTTTTAGTATATGAAGACCGTGTCAAATCAATAAGGAAAAAGATAAATGTGAAATTTAAATGTAACACAAAACAAAACATTTAAGATGATATTTCATAAAAGAGCACAGTTCATTAAAAACTGTTAAACTTCTCTGATAATCAAATTCATGCCAATTAAAATAATTAGATGCCATTTTTCAATTTTGCAAACAAATCAAGATTAAAGTACAGAGCATGAAGGGGGAAAGACACCTCACACTTTTTTTGGTGGGGGGGCATGGATGTCCACTACTTTTTCAGCATAGCCATTTGTCAGTGTTCATCAAGTCTTAAAGTATTTCATGTCCTCTAAACCAGCAATTTTCACTCCTGGAATTTATCTTTAAGATATCATGTCAATCTATATACATAAAAGCCTAAGTGACCGTTTGACCATTCGACCATTTGACCATTCGACCGATCACTAGGGCGTGCACTGACCACCAGGGGGCAGATGCTCAATGCAGAAGCTGCCCCCTGGTGGTCAGTGCACTCCCACAGCGGGAGTGCCGCTCAGCTGATCAATGGGCACCAGACGCAGGGCTCTCTGTTGGCTGCCGCAGCCTGGAAATCACAGCCAGTACCGAGCGGCAGCAGCGGCAGGTGCAGCGGGGCCAGGATGAGCAGGAGCGGCAGGTAGGAGTGGGAGGCGGCATTAGACTGCTGGTTTTGGCCCTATTTCTGCAGGCCACCCTGAGGGACCCACTGGTGCACAAATCCATGCACTGAGTGTCTAGTATATTATGTTTATCCACTTGTTTAAAATAGAAGAAGATTAAAATGAACTATGTCCAGTTACAAGAAACTGGTCACAGTTAATTTGTGTATAACCATATAGTTAAAAAATGTAGACTTTGAAATAATATTGTAGAAAATATTCAATAAAAGAGAAATAAATAGTTGATATATTATTCTCATGTATAAGAGCAAGCTGCAAATTGGGTGTTCAATAAGGTTTTTCTCTTTTGAAAAATTATAAAAATATTTAGAATTTTACTCCCTTTACTGGCTATCCTATATAATAAAAGCCCAGCAACCGAACAGCAAAATGGCCAGAACGACCAGTCGACAAGTTGCTATGACATGCAATGACCACCAGGGGGAAAACACTCAACTCAGGAGCTGCCCCCTGGTGGTCCCACAGTGGGAGCACCACTTAGCTGACCGGGATGAGCAGTGCCATGCCCCCCACCAGTGCACGAATCCTGTGCACCTGGCCACTAGTAGAATATAAATGATTTATAAATTTTTACCTATCTATATCTATTTTTCTATAATGATTATATATTATTTTCATAACCCAGAAAAAGTTATGTGAATTATTCCCAAAGACATATAAATGGTTTAAAGACACTATAATTATTTTTCCTTATACCTTCTATTATATGCAGAGAGTTTGTTGATTAAAACCTTCTATGTCACTTTGCCATCTTCCAGTTAAAGGAAATTGATTTTGAGTTCAAATCTAGGGTATAGATAGTCGATCCCAGAGTGTAAGCAATGTGATTGTGTATAAGTCCAAGTCCTCTCTCCAAGGAGATTTTAACACCAATGGGCATAGTTCCCATAAGATAAAACTGATGGACTTGTGGGTAGAGAAGCAACTGTATGGGTATGAGTCCATGGATGTTACATGCAGCAAATTTGTACAAGGCTGTCTCTGGTTTAGGCTTAGAAATTTATAAGTTCATTAGAAAAATTTTTTTAAAGGAACTCAAATACATTTTGATTAACTTAATCCAAAATTGTATTATCTTTACATGTTCCTATCTTCTATTGTAATAAAATAGTTTGGGTCTGACAGTTATCTCCTGAAATGAAAACATGATTTAATGAAATGGCATTTTCCAAGCTTTAAGGGAAGCCAGTGTTTGGGTTAGCCTGTCTAAATTAAATTGTTGCTTCCTTTTGCTTTTCTCAGTAAGCACACCCCGTGTCATTTCTTGCTTCACTGCACTGTGCATTGAGATTTGTTTTGGAAATGGCATGAGCGCTTCTCAGCATTTTACCCTGATCTCATGGTGACACTGAGGCCTCTAATTGCTGACACCCTAGTGGTGATCTTTGTGCTGATCCTGTACTAGGAAAGCAAGGTGATCTCATATGAACAACAAGCAATTCTTAATTACTCTGATGGAAAATTTTATTTCATCAAGAAAAAGAAAAATTGAATTTAACAACTCAGGGAAATTAAGAGCCTCCTACTTTCTGTTATACACTAGGGTCTGAATAATTAACATGATATCTCTGGCATCTCATATCTCGGGGACAGTTGTTATCTCTTCTTTGCTCTGAGACCCATGGAAAAACAGAGCATGAGGATGAATCAATAGGTCTGCTTTCTACTAATGCTTCTTCCATCGCTGCAGAGAGTGACTTGTGAAGATGTCCTGAGATGAACTAAGTGGAGTAGGCTGTTGCTGGCTTAGAAGATGCACCTCTAGTCTTACATTTAAATAATTAGTTCATTTATGACATCTTCAAGAGTCCACCTGCATGGGCCCAGTAGTCTAGCAGCCGTGAAGAATATTTTATGCCAATGAACCAACCACATGGGGTTAGGCATGTTAACTAGGTGAACAGCACCTAGTGATGTCTCTGCCTCTTACTGAGCTGGGAGGTCTATCTTCTCCTGCTGTTGGATGTTGGATCTCCTGGTTCTCAGGCCTTCAGACTCTAGGATTTAATACCAGTGACTCCCAGGTTCTCAGGCTTTCCGCCTTGGACTGGGAGTTACACCATTGGCTCCCCTGGTCCCCAGACCTTTGGGCTTGAACTGAATTATACCATCAGATTTTCTGTTTCTCCAGCTTGTAGATGACAGATCATGGGTTTTCCTAGCCTCCATAATGGTGTGAGCCAACACCTACTAGTATAATGAATCTCCTGCTATCTTTATCTCTATATATACTATTGGTTCTGTTTCACTGGAGAACCCTAATACAACTTCTGTATAATGGAAATGATATTATTTATTTCATCACAATTTTTGAGGATTAAATTGTTATATATTACATGTAAAAACCTTGGGGACTGTAAACACTTAAAATATTAGTATTCTTAACTGATAAGTTATGCCATTTGTTTTCCTGTGACTGTGGTTTAGCTACACACACCATCATTAGTATGGGGAATGGTCTTTGAATGCACATGTGTTTTTATATAACACTAGAGGCCCGGTGCATGAAATTCATGCATGGAGGTGTGTGTCCCTCAGCCCAGCCTGTACCCTCTCCAATATGGGACCCTTCGAGGGATGTCCAACTCCCTCCGAATGGTAGGATCAGGGCTAAACGGGCAGTCGGACATCCCTCTCACAACCCAGGACTGCTGGCTCCCAACTGCTCACCTGCCTGCCTTCATGATTGCTCCTAACCATTTCTGCCTGCCAGCCTGATCACCCCCTAACCACTCCCCTGACAGCCTGATTGATGCCTAACTGCTCCCCTGCCAGCCTGATTGCCCCTAACTGCCCTCCCCTGCAGGCCTGGTTCCCCCCAACTGCCCTCCCCTGCAGGCCTGGTCCCCCCCAACTGCCCTTCCCCGCAGGCCCGGTCACCCCCAACTTCCCTCCTCTGCCAGCCTGGTCACCCCTAACTGCCCTCCCCTGCAGGACTGATCACCCCCAACTGCCCTCCCTTGCAGGACTGATCAGCCCCAACTGCCCTCCCTTGCAGTCCTGGTCCCTCCCAACTGCCCTCCCCTGCTGGACATCTTGTGGTGGCCATCTTGTGTCCACATGGGGACAGGATCTTTGACCACATGGGGCAGCCATCTTGTGTGTTAGAGTGATGGTCAATTTGCATATCACTCTTTTATTAGATAGCACTAGAGGCCCAGTGCATGAATTCATGCACCAGTGGGGTCCCACAGCCTGGCCTGCAGGATCAGGCTGAAACTGGCTCTCCTACATCCCCCAAGGGGTCCCGGATTATGAGAGGTTGAGGGACCCCACTGGTGCATGATCGGGGCTGGGGAGGGACACGGGAGGTTGGCCAGCCTGGGAAGGACTGCAGGAGGGCTCCAGGGTATGTCCGACCCATCTCACTCAGTCCCGATCTACTGAACCCTAGCAGCAAGCTAACCTACTGGTCAGAGCGCCTGTCCCCTAATGGTCAGTGCACATCATAGCAAGCGATTGAGTGGCCTTAGCATATCATTAGCATATTACACTTTGATTGGTTGAATGGCCAACCAGTCGACTGGACACTTAGCATATTAGGCTTTTACTATATAGGATTTTAATCTAGTTCTTGCTATACGTTGACATCCGGTAAAACATTATATTATTGATTTCAGAATCCTATTATGTACCAAATAATGAACCAGAGTGTAGGGAAGAGTAAAATATAAAAGAAGAAAAATCTTGAATTATCTACTAGGACTCCCTCCCTTACTTTCATTGAAAGTAGTGGAGTTGTGGACCTCCCACTTTTTTATCCCTAAAGAGACTTTGACATCACAAAATCTAATAATGGGCCGGACACTGCTGATGGGGTTTTTAGTTCTTCCTGTTGCAGGCATACCTTGGGGATATTGCAGGTTTGTTTTCAGACCACAGCAATGAAGTGACTCATAATTGTCTTTTTTGCTGGTGGAGGTACTTACCTTCAATTTGTAAAAAATACCTCTTTGAAACACAGTAAAGCAAAGCACAGGAAACAAGATATCCCTGTACATGCATGAATCACAGATTTAAACCCTGAGGATACAACAGTTAATAAGACAGAAAAGGTGGTCTTTGCTCTCATGGAATTATGTTAAATATATGGCGTGTGTGTGTGTGTGTGTGTGTGTGTGTGTGTGTGTGTGTGTGTGTGTGTGAAAATTTTGAGTCATGATAAGTCCTTAACAAAATCATCCTGAGTAATAGAGAAACGATTGGGCTGGAGTTGGAGTAAGATCTACTTTAGCAAGGAGATCACAGAAGGATTCAAGGAGGAATTGATGTTTCAGTTGTGCTTTGAGGAGTGCATAGGAACTGGCCACATGAAAATAAGGGGAGAGCTCTTACATTGTAGAATTTTAGTGGAAGTTAGACTTTGGAGTTAAAGATATGGTATCCAAATCCAAATCCACTTGTTACTACTTGGCCATGGACAAGTTATTTAATTTTACTATGCCTAATATCTGAAAAATAGATATGTTATAAAGATTAAATGAAATATGTTTCTTAAATTGCTTGATAGGGTGCCTTGCTTAAGAAACATTAGCTGCCATTGACATTTGCAGAGGTTTTTTACAATGAGAGAAAGGGAAAAATCCTCCATATCCTTGATTTACTGTGGGCCATAGAGAAGAAAAGTTTTCTTTTACCCTCTCTCTAGAGAAATAGAGGTCTTGGGGTTTCTGATGCTTCCCAACTACCCCTCTAATTTGACTGGTGGGATTTCCAGACATTCACTGGGCTGCGGTTCACTAGTAGAGGCTAGATTTCTTCTCTGTTCTGCAGGGATGGGCTGTGCTCTTTTGAATTGGCCAACACCCCTCCATCCTCAACTCCTGCCCTAGGCTCTTCTTTGAAGGAACTCAGGCAGGACATGCCCTCAGGCCATCCATTCTTTAATTTTTGTATTTGTAACTGGTTGGTTTATTCTTTTCAAGGCAGTTTCTGATATCTAGAACTAGCTGTCTAATATGGAAGCTATTCACATGGCTATTGATAGCATTGAAAAGTGATTAGTCTACTTTGAATATATGCTATAAACAGATTTTGATCAATTAGTGTGAAAATATTTCAATAATTTTTATATTACATTTTGGGATAATATTTTGGACAAGTTGAGTTAAGTCAAATACATAATTAATGTTACCTTTACTTTTTAAAAAGTGGTTGCTAGAAAAATGAAAATTATATAGGTGGCTCAGATTTTAGGTTCATTTTATGTTTTCTTTGGATAGTGCTGGTCTAGAAGTATGAGGAGAGTAGGAGATTCCATTTACCATTAGATCTAAGCCATAGTCTTCAATCTAGTTATGAATGAATCTATTAATTTGATTTATTTTGGGTAATGCTGCTTCTTTATTTTCTAGACTAGTTAAAAACCAAAAGCGGAAGAGTGAACTTCAGGCTGCTTCTCTCCATTATGTTTGAGGTACATCTACTGACATAAAGTGTACTGTAATTCAGTTCTGGCACTGACCATCTGGAATCAGCACAGATTCAAAGGCACAGTTCACAACAGAATGCCCTTACTTCAGACCAACTGGATACAAACTTGTTTTGTGTGTGTGTGTGTGTGTGTGTGTGTGTGTGTTTAATTGATTTCAGAGAGAAAGGGAAGGAGAGAGAGATTGAAACATCAATGATGAGAGAGAATCATTGATGGCTGCCTCCTGCACACCCACTACTGGGGATTGAGACCCCAACCCGGGCATGTGCCCTGACCTGGAATCAAACCCTGACTTGGTTCATAAATTGATGCTCAACCACTGAACCACACTGGCTGGGCCATACCTGGGGGTTTTATGGCCTTCTTTGAGTTTAATAATTCGTTAGAACATGTAACAGAACTCAGAAAAAAGTTATCATTGTTATAATTATATTATAAAGGATGCAAGTCAGGAACAGACAAGACACATATAGGGGGAAGTTTGAGAGAGTCCAAGACCCAAAGTGTCCATGCCCTGTCCTTATGGAGTCAGGGTGTGCCACTCTCCTGCCACTAGGAAGGTCCGCTGAACTTGGTGGCCAGAGTTTTTATTGGGGTTTTATAATGTAGGCATGAATGACAGAATCATTGGCTCTGTGAGTGAACTTAAACTCCAGCCCACCTTTCTCTGGAGGTCAGGTTGACTCTAAGCTCCAACCTCCTAATCACATGGTTGGTCTTGTGACTAGGCCCCATCCTGAAATTGACTAGGGAACCACCAAGTGTCACCTCATTAGCATAAACTCAGTTGTGATCCAGGGGCTCATGAATAACAGAGATACTTCTGTTACTTGGGAAATCCCAAGAGTTTTAGAAGCTCTTGTGTTAGGAACGCAGGACAAAGACCAGGCACTTTGTTTGTTATACAACAAACTGAAAGTCCAGTGCTGAAAGAGTAAAGAAACTGATTCAACATCCAACCTGTATTTTTTGAGCTGCCAGGTGTTGTTCTAGAAGCTTGAAATATATTATGAACACTTAACATCCCTGCCCTCTTGAAACTTATATTCTAGTAGGGGTAGAGACAAACAATAACCGAACAAAAAACACCCTAAAAAATAAATCAATTATAGAAGATATTAGAAGGTGGTGTAATGAGAGAAAGCAAAAATAGGGCAGGGATTGCCCGACAGAAGTGGTGGGAGTGGCAATGCTGGGTTGTAATTTGTAACATGGGGGTCAGAGTAAGTCTTGGAAGAGAGTGGCATTGAATCAATGACTTGAAGGAAGTGAGGCAGTTGGCTCTGCAAAAGTCTTGAGGAAGAACGTTCGTGACCTAGAAAGCCAGTGCAAAGGCCTGGAAGCAGAAATGTCCCTGGTCTGGTCAGGACACCGCCGGGAGAAAAACCAAGGTAGCAAGGGGCCAGATCATGGAGGGCCGTGTAGACCATTGGGTTTTATTCTGAGCGAACTCTTCCACTGGAGAATTTGAGTAGAGAAGTAACATGAACTGACTTATTTTTAAATGGATTCACTCAGGTTGCGTTGGTAAAAACACTATGGACAGCAAGGATAGAAGAAGGGACACTTGCTTTGAGGCAATCCTCATTAATCCAGGAGATGATGGTTGTGCAGAGTAGGGTGGAGTAGGTGGTGACAATGGCCAGACTCTGGATATGTTTTGAAGGTAGAATTAATAGGATTCCCTCAAACAGTGGGCAGTGAGGGACTGAGTTGGTGAGGTGAGACTGGGCACTGGGTGTCTTCTCAGCTATGGGGAGGAGTTTGGATTTTATCCTGAGCCCTGTGTGAAGCCACTCATGAGTATAAGCAAATGAGTTCCCAGTCTAGTATTTTACAGACATCACTCAGGAAAAAGGGTGGGAAAGAGGAAGAGAGTGGAGGATTCTGGGGGTGCGGTGGCCATGTAAACTCCTTTAAAGTGTTAAGTGCTCATTCTTGGAGGAACCAAACCAATTTGTGTTGAATAAATTGAAACACCCCCACATGCTCTATTCAGTAGCGCTTTTTACTATATAAATTTTAAAGGAGTTTATTAATTTTACTTTTGAAGTTATTTGGCGTAGTTTACACATTTAATTCATGAATTACTTTGATTTCTCAGCACTCATTATGAATAGCCAGAGTAAGTGAGAAAAATCGAAGAATATGATTATATTTTTACAGATGTACATTTTTATCCTTTAAGAAATTGATATAATGGTACATTTTGTAGACAAATAAACACATAAAATTGATTGTGTAGTTTTCTTTTTGTATTTTTGAGCACATGCTTTTTTTCACATCTTAAAGATTTTTGTAGACTCCGAAAAAGCTTATAGGCTCATAAGCCTAATGGATTAAATGACCCTTGATGCCAGGATAACCAGAAGCTGTTATCTGAGAGGGACCTTTTAAAAGGATCTGGTTCACGCTGGCTTCATGAAAGCAGGATTTTAGGAAAGCCCGAGTATAGACAGTGTCCTAGCTTTTGTTATATAATTTCTACTTTTTAAAAATTTATTTATTTAACAAAAGTGACCTTGTGTCTCTTGGACACACTGATATTGGATTTGCTGGGAGTCGATGAGTCTGAATTTGTTACAATATAATATGTTCACGTCACTATGGAACTGTTTTGCACCCTGGTTCAGTGAGGATGTGCAGAGAATTATTAGGAGGCTTCAGAAAAATACAAAGCATTGATTTTGTTTTTACCACCTTTTTCTTTTCCTGGTAACCTGGCATTGGATTACATATATTAAATTCAAAGAGATCTCTAGTCCTAGCTATATTAGTATATAGGGCAAGATATTAACTGTGAAGTAAATAATTTTAAAGGGACACTGCTCATTTTAACTTTGAAACCACTTTCAGTTATTATAAAACAGTGCCAGAGGTTTTACAGTGAATCTGGGAAGAAATGTCTTTTCCCCAGTCAACTGAATAAGTGCTTATGTGATTAAGTGTTCTGATATTCCGTGTGCCACAGAAGAAAGAGAATATCAGTTAAAAATGCTAGGACCATTTATAAACACTTAGTTCCTTTTCAGGGAAACTCATCCATGTCTGCCTTAGGTGTCCTTAATTCATTTAAACTTTTGAATATTTCAATTTATCTGATTTGTAGCCTTTTCCTGAGTGGGATTTTTACTATACAAATTTTTATCCTGAGCCCTGTGTGAAGCCACTCATAAGTATAAGCAAATGAGTTCCCAGTCTAGTATTTTACAGACATCACTCAGGAAAAGAGTTTTTGGTTTTATACTAGACTGGGAACTCATTTGTTTATACTCATGAGTGGCTTCACACAGGGCTCAGGATAAAATCCAAACTCCTCCCCATAGCTGAGAAGACACCCAAACACCCAGTTTCCACTTTTAAATGAATACAGTTCATCAGATTTGATTGTTATCTTTTTTTTTTCAGAGTTTTTTTATTTTTTTTAAATAAATCTTTATTCAGATTATTACAATTATTTCTCCTTTTTCCCCCCATAGCTCCCCTCCACCCATTTCCCACCCCACCTTCTGCCCTTACCTCCCCCCCCCACTGTCCTCATCCATAGGTGTATGATTTTTGTCCAGTCTCTTCATGAACCCCCCATACCCCTTTTCCCCTGAGAATTATCAGTCCACTCCCTTTCTATGCCCCTGATTCTATTATATTCACCAGATTATTCTGTTCCTCAGGTTTTTAATTCACTTGATTTTTAGGTTCACTTGTTGATAGATATGTATTTGTTGTTCATAATTTTTATCTTTACTTTTTTCTTCTTCCTCTTCTTTAAGAATACCTTTCAGCATTTCATATAATACTGGTTTGGTGGTGATGAACTCTTTCAGCTTTTTCTTATCTGTGAAGCTCTTTATCTGTCTTTCAATTCTGAATGATAGCTTTGCTGGGTAGAGTAATCTTGGTTGTAGGTTCTTGCTATTCATCACATTGAAAATTTCTTGCCACTCCCATCTGGCCTGCATAGTTTCTGTTGAGAAATCAGCTGAGAGTCGTATGGGTGTTCCCTTGTAGGTAACTAACTGTTTTTCTCTTGCTTCTTTTAATATTCTCTCTTTGTCTTTTGCTCTTGGCATTTTAATTATGATGTGTCTTGGTGTGGTCCTCTTTGTATTCCTTTTGTTTGGGGTTCTGTGCGCTTCTTGGACTTGTAAGTCTATTTCTTTCACCAGGTGGGGGAAGTTTTCGGTCATTATTTCTTCAAATAGGTTTTCAGTATCTTGCTCTCTCTCTTCTTCTGGCACCCCCATAATTCTGATATTTGTCCGCTTGAAGTTGTCCCAGAGTCTTCTTACACTATCTTCAACTTTTTGGATTTTTTTTTTTGCTTTTTGCTTTTTCGGTTGAGTGTTTTTTGCTTCTTTGTATTTCAATTCTTTGACTTGATTTTTGTGTTCCTCTTGTCTGTTTTTGGGTCTCTGTATGATATTTTTTATTTCAGTCAGTGTATGTTTAATTTCTAGTTGGTCCTTTTTCATATCTTCGAGGGTCTCGTTATATTTATAGGCCTTTTCTAGGATATTCTTAAAAAGCCTTATAACCGTGGTTTTGAATTCTATATCCAGTCGTTTGTTTTTCTCCATTTCTTTCGTTTGTGATCTGATTCTTTGACGCCGCATTTTCACTGCTTCCCTGAGTTGGTAGAGTATCTTTGTGTGCTAGGTTTCCAATATGGCCCAGTGGGTCTGCCTCCCCAGTTAACCTGAGGTGGACACTCTTGGTGCACCCCTTTGTGGACTGTGTGTACAGCCTTGTTGTAATTAAGTCTTTATTGTTGTTGGTATCACTGGGAAGAATTGACCTCCAGGCCAGTTGGCTGTAAGGATCAGCTGTGTCTGTGCTGGGAGAAGTTTGGTGCTGGAGACAGCCTTATAGGATTAGACTTGCCAAATTGCAATAGCCTCTGTGCTCAGCTTGGATGGGGTGGAGTCTCAGTCTTGGCTTCCCGTCAGCCTTGCCCTTGCGCACACGTGCGCGCCTTCAGACCTCTGCCTTCCCGGCTCCCGAGTCTCCACCCGAGAGTTCAGACTCTCCCCACAAGAGCGTGGGTCCCCAGGGGCTCGCCTGGAACTGGGGTTCACTGCAGTCAGAACTGGGGCTCAGTGCAGTCAGGAGCCTCTGACTCCCTTCCACTAGGGAAAGCCTGTGGCAACCTCTGCAGCCTTTGTGCGCACTGGCACGTGCACGCTTTCAGGCCTCCGCCTTCCCTGGCTCCTGAGTCTCCGCCCGAGAGTCCAGACTCCCCCCACAAGAGCATGGGTCCCCAGGGGCTCACCTGGAACCAGGGTTCAGTGCAGTCAGAACTGGGGCCCAGTGCAGTCAGGAGCCTCCAACTCCCTTCCACTAGGGAAAGCCTGTGGCAACCTCCACAGCCTTTGTGCGCACTGGCACTTGCGCGCCTTCAGACTTCTGCCTTTCCCAGCTCCCGAGTCTCCTCCCGAGAGTCCAGACTCCCCCCGTAAGAGCGTGGGTCCCCAGGGGCTCGCCCGGAACTGGGATTCAGTGCAGTCAGAACCGTGGTTCAGTGCGTCGGAGGCTTCCTTCCCCCTTCCGCCAGAGAAAGTCAGCCAGGCTCTCAGCCGCCCTTCCTCTCTGCGCGCACAAAGACCCTTTGCCGTACCTCCAATTCTCTGTGAGCTTTTCTCCTTCCTTCTAGTTGTAGAATTTTCACTCAGCCAGCTTTCCTGTGGTTCTGGATGGTGTCCGTTCTGTCTTTTAGTTGTAGTTTTGAAATTGTTGTGCGAGGCAGCAGTTTAGGTGCTTACCTATGCCGCCATCTTGGTTTCTCCCTCTTGATTGTTATCTTGTGCTCATTTGCTCTGGAGTCCTTGCTAGTAACGAAACCAAAGGCTTTTCAGGCTGGGTATCTGAATGACAAACGATGACACCTTTTTCTTTCTTATCTTGGTTCCAGATGCCAGCCTCTTCACAAAGACATTCTCTCTCCCAGTTCTTCTGGGACATCACTTTTATAACTTAACGGTCGGCACTGCAGTTGCACTCATTGTCTGATCAACTTGCATTTTGCCTTGACACTTGTCCATAACAAGTGTTTTACTTTCTTCACTTATTATATCAGTGGAGTTGGTAACCAGATGATTTTTTGCTTTTGCTTTGGTTTTTAATACACCATAAAAATGGACAACAAGAGATAGTGATGAAATATGGGCTGTGGATTTAGAATTTTCAATCTGTAGCTTTTCCCTCCTCTGGGTACTTTGGACAAGTTTATTTCTCTTTGTCTTTATGAGCACACTGGTCTGTAAGTGACAAGTTGCTATTATTTAGTCATTCAATGTGTATTTATTGAGAACTGTGTGCCAGGCAGTGTTCTAGGCACTGGGCATATAAGACAGTAAAAGACTTCCTCCCTTATAGTAAGTCTTGAATGAGACAGGGCCTGAGACTGTCTGGTACGTAATAGTTCCTAAATACAATGCTGCTTCCTTCCCTTCACAGTAAGGGATTTGCTTAGTGAAGGTATATTTTTAATTCTCTTACTATCTTATTTTATTTTTTGTTTGTTGTTTTGCTTTCAAGTCTCATAAGAGCATTTGTGGTGATGTCATAGTTTTTAAACCTGAGAGTCCCTAACAAGTACAAGGAGAGCAAATGATCAAGCGAGATTTTCAGGCAGCATGCTAAGTCAGATGTCCTAGATTCTGTTTGCGAGAGAGCTGAAACCTGCATCTGCAAACGTGATATTTTCTGAAAGCCTCGTGTTTTGAAATTGTGCTCAGTCTCCCTGGCGTGGGCTGGGATGAAACACTCAGTCTCTAATTAGAGTAAGGCTTGCTCTGCTGAGACCTTCCATCTGTTGGGGGGGAGGCAGTTCACATTGTTCAGGGGCCATCTTCAGCCATGTCTTTGACCAAGGGAAAAAAAGTGACAGAGAAGTTTTGCGAGAGAGGGTATGCTTTGAGGCAAGTACATTAACCAAGGAGTTGGGGGATGAACGAGAGACAAATGCAAATGCTTAGGGAAGCTTTGATTTGGCATATGCCATAAATAAGATATATTTCTAAAACTCCACAATCTATATTCTTTTTCTCCCAGATCTGTCACTTTCTTATTGTAAGTAAGTCCTTTTCCTAGTCTGGTGTCTGGTGGACTTTGGGTGTTTTTTGGACTCTTCATCAGCATAAACACAAGCAGCAAGGGTCCCGCTTTATAGAATGGAGGAATGGTGTGAACAATGGCTGACATTCTGGAGTGCTTAGTTACCATGTGGGATTTTTCTGCTGTTTACCTTTTACATTTATTACCTTATTTAATCCTCACAATAAATAGTTTCCCTGTTAAAGACAGAAATAGAGAGGTTAACTAATTTGCCCAAGGCAATTGAGTCAATAAATAGAGCCAGGATTAAAAGCAGCCCAGTCTGAGTCCAGAGGCTACTTTTCCCACTCCATGAGATAAGCAGTGGCTAATTTTGTAAGAATTAGAACACACTGACTGACTTAGAATGGATGTAGAAGTTCTGTATGGGGTTTACTCTCATTTTCTTCTCATTTCTCTTTGCCTTTTACCACACACGCGTGCATGCATACAGGCACACACACACCCACCCACCCATACACACACACACACACACACACACACACACACACACACACAGAAACACATACTTTCAAACACACGTTTTCTAGAGTTTTGATTAGTCATCAGCTGAAGATAAATGGGTATAGCCAGTGGCTGGGGCTGCTGAGAGAACAGTCCGAATCTCAACCTTGAAGAGTGGAAAGAAGGAAGAAAATTGAGGTCAGTCTTCTGGCAACAGAGACTACCTGCAGTTGACCAACAGATTCTGCACCACAGATGTGTGGTTTGGCTGGAGACAAAATGAATGAAACAGTCTTGGATCTGGATGAATTGTGCAGGACTGCCTTTAGGAGACCTTATGTTTGCCTGAGGGGAAAGCCTCAGGGTCCCCTAAAGAGCTTGATGTTTATTAAATAAGGCTTTTGAGTCCCCATGAGCCCCTGAACAAAGGCCATGGCAGAGGGAATGGATTAGTTGTAAACGCACATGTGTACAGGTATGTGCACATGCCTTTGGGGTCCTGAGGGACCTCAGTCCTGCAGAACAGAGGCAGACACTGCCTTTCATTCAGAATTTTCTTTCTCGTGGAAACACTCCATTTGGCTCCGACTATGGAGTTGAAAACAGGGAATATCTCTGTCCACTTGGCAAGAATAGAAGGCCTTGGAATATGGAAACAGATGTGTTTGTTTTTCAAGCTCTTTGAATGGTTTGCTGCATGGAAAGTTCTTACATACCCTACCTTTCAGTTGTGCCGAGGGCTTCTAGAGGCTGTCAGCACCACTTAAAGATCTCAAGGAGTGGAACCTTGGAGTATCATTGTTAGTACCTCACTCTAATGATGCTACTCTGGGAGGAGGGGCCAGGATGGAGTCAACTTGGAGAGTAAAATCTGTATATTTAGTCTGGCAAGTCCTAACCTTTCATGAAGTTGTGTAACCGGATGTTATTTAATTAGCCAGTTCATCTGCACAAAGGGTTTCATGGCAGATGTTTATTATGAAAGGTTTTAAAATTAGATTTTGTTTGCAGTATTATTTGGAGAGTTTTAGACTCTTTCTTCAAATGACTGTGATACTGTAGCCTGGGAATTACCAGTTAACCGCCAGAGAATATATTGGGAAACATGGACTTTGGAGATAGAAAATCAGGGTTTCATCTCAACTTGACTACTTCTTGTCTGTGTGACCCTGTTTAGGAAAGTGATTTAATCTTTCTGAGCTTCTTTCAGATCATTGTACATTTTCAAAAGATAAACTATGGGGGCACAATGCCTAACACAGAGATGATACTCTCTCTAGAGTCATTTTCTTCCCTTTTCTTGGATACGTAGGTACTCAAAAATAGTTAATGGTGTTGTCAGGGACAACATGGTCAATTAAATTGAAGGGACAAAATCATTTTTTTTTTTAAATATATTTTATTGATTTTTTTTTTTTTTTTTTTTACAGAGAGGAAGGGAGAGGGATAGAGAGCTAGAAACATCAATGATCAGCTGCCTCCTGCACACCCGCTACTGGGTATGTGCCCGCAACCAAGGTACATGCCCTTGACCGGAATCAAACCTGGGACCCTTGAGTCCGCAGGCCGACGCTCTATCCATTGAGCCAAACCAGCCAGGGCCAAAATCATTTTTTTCTGCTCAAAGTAGCATGTTCATCTCACACCCTAAGTAACTTACTTACACCTGGTCACTCCCCGGCTGTTTTTATTGAAGTAGCCTGATGCCAAGGGTATACTGATAGTTATTCCAAGATACAGCATTGTGCTAAATTAAATAAGAAGAAAACTCAAAGGAAACTGGCTCTATACTAATATTTGTGCATCTGATTTTTCCTCTGAGGCTTTCTTATTGAATAGAGATGGCAAATTTCAGGAGTTTAAGAAGCCCTTGTAAGCAGAGGAAGATTTTAGAATTGGTATACTTGGTGTTTGAGGATGTTGAGTGAATTTTAGAGTTCTTCTCTCCAAATGGAGTAGTGAGGTTGGATTCTCAGAGGCTACAGTTAGAGGCAAAAGAATTAGAAAGCCACACAATGGGGCTGATCCAAGAGCAGTGAGTCTATTATTGCTGCTCCAGGGGCTCCATAAGTATTTTGCTACTAAAATGGATTGATACTGATCTTTTCCTAATTTGCATGAAAGTATACTAATAAACAGAATGTGTTTATGTGGAAGATTTGCTTCCATTTGTTTTCTTATTGTTGGCACCTGCTATTTCTTATCTCATATAGAGCCTGGTATTCAGCACAGTGTGATTTGACTATAATGTCTCAGTAGTTTGTGATGAGTTTTAAAGAGCCTATGACATTAAGATTTGCTTCTGGAGGTATTTGAAAATCATTGTCCCATATCTGTGCCTGAAGGTGCCTTAAGCAGCTCTCCAACTAGGAGAGATTCTTAGCGCTATCTCACTTGCCCCATGGATAATACCAGGCACATTTTTTCTCTTTGCTCATTCTGACAACTGGAAGCCCTACTTATCCTGCTTGCTTAAAAGATGACAAACATGTCTCCCATCGTAAAGACACTAAGTACTTGAAGAGCTAACCTTATTTTCAGCCCTCCCATCTTATGTAGTCTAGGTTTGCCTCGGATCTTAGAACATCAGTATGGTTAAGAGGTTGAGAGTGTGGCTTGGAATTAGAGTGCCTTGGTTTTTTATTTATTTATTTATTTATTTATTTATTTATTTATTTATTTAGTTTTTTAAAATTTTTATTGTTGAAACTATTACATATGTCCCCTATTTCCCCCGTTGACCTCTCCCAGCCTGCCCCCGCCCCCCATCTCCCATCCAAGGCCTTCACCACCTTATTGTCTGTGTCCATAGGTTATGTATATATGCATATAAATTCATAAGTTGTTCTCTTCCTACCTGTTCCCCCCCCCGCCCCGCCTTCCCTCTAAGGTTTGACAGTCTGTTCGGTGCTTCTATGTCTCTGGATCTATTTTTGTTCATATGTTGTTCATTAGATTTTACATATAAGTGAGATCATGTGATACTTATTTTTCTCTGACTGGCTTATTTTGCTTAGCATGATGCTCTCCAGATCCATCCATGCTGTTGCAAATGGTAAGAGTTCTTTCTTTTTTATAGCTGCGTAGTAGTCCATTTAGAGTGCCTTGGTTTTAAATCCTGCCCCATCACTTATTCTCTGTGCAATTTCATTATTTGCAAAATACAAATAATACCTATCTAGTAAGTTTGTTGTGAAAATTGGGTAAGTACATTAAGAATTGAGGATGTATGCTCTATCTGGGGAAGGGATTGAGTCTGGTTTGAACATTGCTATAACCTCAGTGCCCATAGCAGATACTCAATAAATATTACTTAAGGGAATTAATGAATAATATGTGGTAAGCAATATTTCTGGCATGTATTGATCTTTCAATAAAGGATGTAAGGATAGTAGTAATGATAATAGTTGTATCATTAGCATTAAGTTACTATATCTGCCCAAATAACAACTACAAAGAACGTTTTTGTAGCAGAAAGGAGGACCGGATACCTTTAAAATGGCATCTCCCAAAGCAGCCTCCTATCACCCAAAGGCCTTTTCTATCACCAGTGTGACTTTGGATAGGTCTCTAGCCAACTGTTATTTTATCAGGCAGAAACTTGAGGATGACCTGACTTCTGCTATCTCTTTAGCCTTGTGTTTCAGACTGTTGAGGATGGCTATCGAAGGCAGCAGGTAGCAGCAGGTAGCTCATGAACTCAGATGTCTGGATTCAAAGCTTGATTTTAAGAGGGGAGAAGATGGGAAGCTCTTAGCATCCTCAGCTCAATAGGTGCCTGAATGAGGTGATAACTCGGAGAGCATTTCTGTTTTCTTCCTTATAGAATGGGTATCTTTGAATGAAACTATTTGGCCCTCTCTCAGGACTGGCGCCTTTGATGTCTGGGTAGAGTTTCTCTTATCCCTGATGGCCCAGTTTGTTTCACCACAACTAGCAGGTGTTCATCATGCTGCCCAGTTGGATAGCAGAAGCTGATGAGAAGCAAAGACAATTGGAAGTCACAGTCTTCTCATTATCAGGAGAATGGGATTGCCTTGTCGCCAATATAGACAGACGTGAATGAATTTAAACTGGCAACTAAGGTATCTTTATCAAGGCTTGGTCTATTAACTTGTTTAGCTTCGTATTGGAAGACATTAGAGTCTCTACCATGGCAGATGATGAACTTCTGGATAGCTGATGTGGCTAATAGCCAAATGGCATACAATAATCGAGTCAATAAATGTGGGATTTATTAAACACAAGTGTAATGGCCTGGAATAGAAACTGAATGCTTGTAAATTACTCCAGTGTTATTTGAAAGAAAGAACAATATAAGTTGAAATATTGAACTTGATACATCACCGTTCTCTCACTGTGATTGTCCTATATAGAATAACGTCCGGATTTGATGTAAAATTCTTAGCTCAATTGCATCTTCCCCTTCCCATTCCCCCTGCCGCCCCCCAGCTCTAGAACTCTGACTTGTATCCTGTTTTCTTTGTAAACATCAATAGTTTATTGTGTAAGAGCATTCTTGGGCCTGAAAGTCCTTGGCATTTTCTATGAGGAATATAACACAATGACAATTCTTTATATGGTTGGGAGATATAAAAAATGACAGACTAAAGATAGGTGGTTAAGTTGTAACAAAACCCAGCACATAAAGCTTGGCAAAGATTTATACAGAAGTACTGTTCACGCCAGAAACAGAAGTACTGTTCACGCCAGAGAAATCAGTAAAGAGGAGCTGGAAGAGGAATGAGGAACGTATGCTTCAGAGCCGTAATGAGACATGGCTGCCTCCGGCAACATCAGGAAGGAATAGCATGCCCTAATTTTGTTGTTTCGGAAGCAAAACATTTCTTTTTCTGTTGATTATTCAGAATATGTGCCATTAGCCATATGTGTACATCTTTAGTCAGCAGTAAGGCTGTAGCCCACATTTCACTAACATGTGTTTTACTTTCTGCTGAAATACACAATACCCGAAAATATGCCCCTGACAATTTTAGCTGGCTTGCTCTTACTTCATTTCCACATCTTCCATTTAGAACATTTTCTTCCATTTATAACATCAAAGTTTTCGGAACTCTCTCTTCCAAGGCATTCTCACTCTTTATCTCTCTACTGTTGACATTGTAGGCTGCTCTTTGCCAGTTTGGTAGAAGATGACTTGGAGCCTCTCAACACCTGGCAGTTATGTTAAATGCATGTCTGGTCTCATCACCTTGGAGGTAGATAATAAACCTTAATCAGCTCTAGCACTTGGCAAATCATTTTTGGTAATCATCACAAGAATCTTTGAATGGATTACTTAGGGATGATCTGGAGACTGAATGTCTTGAGATTTTAAAGAAGGAATCAGAGGGTGTAATTTCCAGTATGGCTTGGGTCTGTTTCTTGAATGGAAGAGAGAAAAGTACAGATAGGAACTAGTTTTGGTCTATTGCAGCTTGAAAATTTTGGGAATCTGTGGTTGGATACACATGAATGTCAATTAAGTGCAACTCATCTAATGAGGGAGGTGATGATTTTCAGGTTGAGTCCTTGTGTAATTGTTCAGTGTTGAGCCAAAGAAGATGCCAGCTCCTCAGATCTCAAGCCTTAGTGGATAAGGTCAGACCTTGATGCATAAAGTCAATGCATGGCATCACAGCCATATGCTATCAAGCGCTAACCAATGGGGTCAGAAGGTAATACACCAGCTTACAGACAGAATGATTATTATGAGTAAACACAGACAGGGAAGGTTTCCTGGAGGAAGTAGCATTTAATCTGAGGTTTGAAAACAGTAACACTATTTCAGTTGTTCTATTGCTTCACATTTTAGTAATATATTTCTATAAAGTGATTCTGTAGCTAGGTTCAACCAATTAATCTAGGTGCTATTGAATAGGGAATAAGTAAATCTCTATTACCTGTTATGAAATATAAAAAGAGAATGGAGGTAATTTTAAAGAGGCTTCTTTTAGGCAAAACAGAAGAAAATCTAAGCTGGGGAAAATGTGGAATTACCTTCTTCCTGTAGCTATTGGATTTAAAGTAGTCAGGGATCTAAATAGCAAACCTTTGGAATCATAGATTAGAGGATGTGAGCAAGGCTAGGAAAGCCAGTCATTAAGCCTTAGTAGTTGAGGGTGAGTTTTTGTGAGGGTTGGCATTTCTAGGAGATCAGGACCTCGCTGCTCAAAGTGTGGTCTTTGACAGGTAGGATCAGTGTCATTGGGGAGTTCAGTAGAAATCCAGAATCATAGGGACTTTCCAGACCTCCTGAAGCAGACGGCATGTTCACAAGACTCCCAGGTCGTTTGTGGGCGCTTCGACATTTGAGAAGCACTGATGTATGAGGTAGCAGCATTCTCAGTTGGGCAGCCCATTGTAATGCGGTGATACCCAACTGACTGACAATCATCAGAATTAGAGACACATGGATTATATATTTTTTAGAGCAGTAACTCAGATCTGGTGAAATAGAAGTTGGCTGCTGGGATGCTGGGAGGTTGTAGAGATACCCTACAGTGTCTACATTTCAGACATTCTCATCATCCAGGTTTGAATGCTATTGATGGTTGTGAGACCACAGCAATAATTCTTAACCCTGACTGTTCATTAGAATCCCCTGTAGTGTTTTTTTTTTTTTTTTTTTTAATCCCAATGCTAGGGCTAGACCTCCAGAGATACTAATTGGTTTGTGTTGAAGTTTATACATGAGTATTTTTTGAGCAGCATTATTAAGATATAATTTACATTCCACAAAGTTTATCCATTCATGATTATTTTTTAAAGTTGGTTCTAATGTGAAGCCAGGCTTGAGAGCCCCTGGAAGACGACTAGCTGGAGGCTGTTACACTCTCCAGATGGAATACACGAGAGAATTGGAATTTGGCAGAGTCTGAGTGAAGATGTGTGTGGATATATGAGGCAGCGAAGCAGGGATGAGTTTAGAGAATTCTCTGAGGCTGAAGTAACAGGATTTAATGATTAATTTGGCATGGGGTGGATAAGTGATTCAGGAAAAGTCTAGGATTACGTCAATTTTATTTGATGGACTGGGAAAATACACCTGTAGACTCCCTTACTTCTTTCCTATATGGCGTCACTTTTCAACCAGCAATTAGGGAGACAACATGATGTGTGAAGTATTTAGACCTGTATGTTAGCTGCAGTATGACTAAATTCAACAGGAGCAGCAACAGTTATACCATCCCAAAGAAATTCATGAACACATGAGCTTAGTACCTTTTAAAGCTGCAATTAAAGATAATCTTCTTTTTTATCTATCCATTGTGTGTTGTATAAAACATCCCAAGTACCTCCTTGTACCTTCCCTCAAGGTGAGTTAAGATGTCTAGTACCTGTGCTGTTCCAGTGTGAAAGCTCATTTACATGTGCCTGTTTTTATTATAATGTCATGAGCAAGAGGAGGGAGCTTAGTCTTTGCCAAGGTCTCAACTCTACAGTATTTTTGGCTCACTTCACTCTTAAACCCCTAGCAATCTAAATTCCCTGCTGTGTTCTCCTGATCTTACTAATTTGTTATGATGGTTCATTTCCTACAGAGTTCAGAAGAAACATGGTTATTGAGAAATGAGAGGAGAGAATCCTGGTCCTAGAACAAGTTGGAATCTATTAGGATCCCTGATCATATCTCTCTTGGGTTCTTAATGATTCTTGATGAAGTTTCATGAACACAGAAACAACTGAACTCTTTAATGGTTAACTACAGATGACTAAACAGTTTTCCAGAGTCTAGAGGAAATTTTATTGACTCCTAATACTTATGGGCTTGGCTTGTGGGAACAGGCCTTTATTCTCTGTATGTGATCAGCACAGCTAACAGCAAGAAATTTGGAAGCAACCTCAACTCATCCCCACTTTTAGCCTCAAGCGTGGATGTATAGACACCATCAACCAGAAATGGGCTGATCCTACATGACAAGATATCATATTCTGAACTGGATCTAGTTGAGTTTTTTCCTCAGCTGCCCCTTATTGGCTCCCAGATACCTTAATGATACCCATAAACAAGGTGTGGGACACTGATTATTTCACACCTGCTATAGTAGGCAGGGGCTCATGCATAAGATGACCTGGAAATGGTATATGTGCTAGGAAGCATGGATATTCAGAGGCTGAATTACATTGTAGAAAGACAGTAAACCTCTCAGCTTCATGGGACATTGTTTTCCCCCCAGGATTACAGGGCAGGCACGAGTTATAAGAGAAGACACTGTCTCAGGCCAGCAGAGCTTTATTTGTGAGTGTTAGCAGAAGCTGGACTATGTTTGGTCCATGTCAGCCTGCCTTCCAGTTTTAAATACAGAAGGACAAATAACAAGTACACAAGAGAATAAAAGTGATGATGGAAAGGTGCCTTACACCCAGTAACCACTAGTTCTGACTTGTCCTCTGATCATTTAAAGAGGAAAGAGATTTTGCTTGGGGCAATGGTTGCACGCTGCTGTGTGCAGATTATGTTTTATTGAGTTGTACTTAAAACCTGTATGATTTTACAAACCAGGATCACTCCAATAACTTCAATTAAAAAAAGATGTATATAAAGGAAAGTAAATGAGCTTATTTAAAAATTCACCAGAATAGCATAGACCAGTGGTCGGCAAACTGCGGCTCACAAGCTACATGCGGCTCGCGAGCCGCGGTTTGCCGCTCTGTTGACTAATGAGTTTGCCGACCACTGGCATAGACAGTATTATTTTAAAGATGTAGAAGACATGCACATCTTGTAGATGATGTGCCATAAGAAACAAAAATCAATTTTAGATGATATCTCATTAAGATAGGAAGTAAAGGTATGTCATCACAAGGAGATGTCAGAAAGCTATAAAAAGCTGAAGTGCTATCCAAGATGATAGAAATATTAATTGAGAGGGCAAACTGCTACATGAATACTGAAAATTTAAGAGCAGAATTCAAATTTCCATGCAGTAACAGAAGTGAATGCCATGGTAGAAAACTAATGGCAGATATTCCAAACTTGAGAAGTTGACTTAGAAAACAGAGGGAAAGAACAACAAAAAAATGGGTCAGAATGTAGTAGATAGAATGTAACCATAATCGTGCTACTCAAATGAAAAATTGAAAATAGCATAGATTAGTAAATGATGTAGTAAACATTTATAAAGATAAAGCATATATTCATTCATAGAACAAAAGACTCCAGGTGAAAATAAAATAAATAGTTGTACACTTAAATATATTTCAATGATTTTTTTCCCCAAATACAAGTAATTTAAAAATTCTATAGAATCCTATAGAGGACAAGATAAAAATGATAATAAAAGTATAGACTCAAAGAAACAAAAATCTGGTGGGTCCCAGACTTTTCCTCTGCAAAACAAGTTATCAAAGGATAAAAGAAAAATTCTGTTGGGTTTTGGAGAAAATTATGTGACCCAAGAAATGCCTCTCTAGTCAAATTGTTCTTTATATATGATGACACATAATTTCTAAGGACTCAAAATTCATTCATTGTAAGAGGCACGCCACATAACCAGGAAGTGATTGAAAATTAGGAGCTTGGGAATGGAGTAATCATTTTATTTTTTAAAAAAGAAATGAATATCAAAGCTTATTCTGCTTAGGAGAAAACATTTTAATATAAATCATTTGTTAAGGAAGTACATAGTTACAATATATAACCTAAAGAGCGAAAGGTTCCATAAAAACGGAACTGAAAGCAAACTAAATTTTGTATTTCACATGTGACTCTGAAGAATGTCCTTTTTCTCCCCTGCCCCCTTCATTCTTCTCCTCCATTCACTTTTCTCCTTCCTCCCTTTCCTATACTCCCCTCTCTCCACACTTACTATGCACACAGGTGAACAGGAGAAGGATATGATTCTGGTTTTGAAAATCTTAGAAGTGAATACTAGTGGAATTAAAGATAGAGGGTCAGTCTTCCAAATCACCACAGAGGATACAAGCAAACTAATAACAATCATCTTAATAAAATGAACAAATAAACAGACATATAAATGGCAAGGGAGCCTAAAACACAGCAAGTCAAGCATAAGATAACAAAAGATTAAGCATATGTTATAAATTAAACATAAATGGTTAAGGCAAAAATTCTGCACTTGTGTTTTGAAAATCAACAATGTTCAGCTTATGAGAGTTATAACTAAAAATAAATGATAAAATTCCAGAATTGGGCCAAGGTACAGCAAACAAATCTGAACAGAAAGAATGCAGGGGATGCAATATTAATATCAATCGAAATAAAATTCAAGGCAAAATGCATTAAAAGAAATGAGAATAGTCACTTAATAGTGATGAAAGTTAAAACACATAATAAACACATCATAGATATGAATCTGTGTTTAGTAATAAAGCATCAAATCAAAACACCTAAAGCAAAATCTGTTGGACAAGCAAGGAGTAATTGACAGAAACATAATTACAGTGGCAGCTTTTAATGTGCTACTCGTGGTCTGAGGCTAATAAAATAGAAAAAAAATGTGCATAAGGTTTAAACAATAAAAGTGAAACCATAGATATAGCTAAAAATGTGCAGTCTGTAGGGAATATACCTATTTTTCAAATCTTCCTGGAGCATTTCTAGTGATGATAATAGAAAAACACCAGTAAAGTCCCTAAACCAGAAATTCGCTAGGCTATACTTCTTGACATTTGGCACAGTAAAACACTCAAAGAATGACAGTAATTAAGTCCTGACTGGTTTGGCTCGGTGGATAGAGCATTGGCCTGTAGACTGAAGGGTCCTGGGTTCGATTCCTGTCAAGGGCATGTACCTTGGTTGCGGGTACATCCCCAGTGGGGGGTGTGCAGAAAGCAGCTGATTAATGTTTGTCTCTCATCGATGTTTCTAACTCTCTATCCCTCTCCCTTCCTCTCTGTAAAAAATCAATTAAAAAAAAAAAAGAATGACAGAGTTCTAAAAACCTCAACTACCCAGGAATATATATTACAAATAATCTCTTAAATAGATATTTGCTAAAAGAAGAATTAAAATTCTAAGCAACAAGTTATTTAGAATTATTAGAATATGGAAAATATAGCACTGCATGCTAGATTGATGCTGTGTGAGCTCACCTTATTTTGATGTAAAGTAATACCTCTACATACTTTTGTTATTCTAGGGAAGGTACCCCTAGGACTGATTAGAGCAAAAGGTATGCTATGGGGAGTAAAGATGAAGAAAACTGAAGGATTCAGTTTTTAATTGTTAAAGAGCTATAAATTCTGGTTATATAATGGAAATAATAGTTTTTTTTAATAGTGGGAAGGGTGGCACCTTTTAAAAGTGATTTCTGGATGAGGAGGGGAAAAGATGACTGGTGGAGAAAATGATGACCTTGGTTTTGGATATATTGGCTTCTGATTTATTACTACAATATAAAATATAATAGCAGTAAATATTTTTATTACGAGCTTGGTGCTAAATGATTTACAAATATTACCTCAATCAATCTTCATCATCTATATATATAAAAGGCTAATATGCAAAGTGTCCCCTTGGGAGTTCAACTGAGAGACTGGGAGTTTGATCGCTTGCTATGACATGCGCTGACCACTGAGGGCAGCGTGGAATGAAGGAAGGCCCTGGCTGGCAGCCAGCAGCCAGGGAAGGGAGGCCCTGCCCAGCAGCCGGCAGCCAGGGAAGGAAGGCCCCGGCTGGCAGCCGGAAGGCCCCGATTGGCCCTGATCACCGGCCAGGCTTAATGGCCCTACCTGTGCATGAATTTTGTGCACTGGGTGTCTAGTATATGCATTTATATTTTTGTGCACATGGTACATGCCTATGTTCATTTGTAAGAAAAAGTTTTATATGTGGATTATATCAAAGGTATGTGCATTTCAAATTTTGGTAGATATTGGTAACTTTCCTTCTAAAGAGTTTATAACAAAAGTTTCTCTTATCTTAAGGATCCACACTATCTGACTACACCAACCTCTCCCTGCTCTTGCTGCTGCCTCTGATATAATTTCCTCTTATATCAGATGAATATAAGGGTAAATTATTCATGGAACTTCTGATTCACTGTCCTTTACATGATAATTCTGGTTATTATTTCCTTGTTTACTGATTTGAGAGAGAGAGGAAGGGAGGGAGTGAGAGAGAGAGACAGAGAGAGAGAGAGAGAGAGAAACATCGATGATTTGTTGTTCCACTTATTTATGCATTCATTGGTTAATTCTTATATGTGCCCTGACTGGGGATTGAACCCAAAACCTTGGCATATCGGGACAATGCTCTAACCAACTGAGCTACTACTTCATCATCTTCTTGAATGAACCTGTCCAACATGTTAAAATCTCACTTTCATAAACTTCTTATCTCATTCGACCCTTGCTATCCATATACCCCTTCTCATGGTTTCAACAATATTTTTCTGCTGATGGTTTCCATGATCATGCCTGAAAATTTATCATCAGAAAGGGCAACATTTCCAAGATGTTAAGTCATTCCATTCTTTAGGCAGAAAAATCTCTCTCCATCTTCCTTGCTCAACGACTCCCATAGCAAAAAAAAAAAAAAAAAAAAAAAAAAAAATTATTTTACTTCATTGAAATGTTTAATCTATTGCTTCCACCTTTCCATGATTCTTAGGTCCTTTCGTGCCTTTCCTTCTTGGACAGGTTGAATTCCATATCTCATCATTATAATCACACCTGAAAAATAGTCCCCAATGCCCTTGTTCTTCTCTTCCACATTGTATTTGTTAACTTAGTTGTTCAGCTTCTTCACATGTGCACAAGTAGCTGAACATTACCAGGGAACGTAATGCAGCCAGGCAAGCTGATTGCATTTTATACTCAGAATCACAAAATTTCACTTAGAAATTCAACATCACTCAGCAGTTGTCTAATGTTTTACTGGTAAGCTTACATGCTTTCTCTTACCCCTCAAATTTTCACCCCCCCTCCTTCTGCTGTCATTCCCACCCTTAGTTTGTGACCTTCCTTCATATGTCACTGAGAAAAGTAGAAATAGGGAGAAGAGAACTACCTCAGCATACAGCCTTGATCCACACACGTCAGCTGCCAAATGCCCCTCTTTCCTGCTGTGACAAGTGCTCCCCCGCCTATCAAAAGCCATCCTCTCTGTGCTCTTCATCCTCCCCTTCTCAGCTTCCCAGGGGCCTCCCTCTTTATTCTGCACCATCAATTTCACCCTCTCTCTTTGTATATTTCCTTTAGTATGCTACCATTATCTTTCAACCTACAAAAATGTCTTTGTTCACATCCTCTAACAGTCCTTGCTTCTATCCATATGACCTTTGGAGGCCTTTTCTCAAAATTGTCTCCCTAGGTTTTTCCCGATTCTATTCCCACTCCCATTCTGCAACCTGTTTCTGTCTCACTTCCAGCCCAACCACTCTACTCTGATTCACGTGTTGTCAGATCCAGGAGACAGCTCTCTGTTACCACCTTTTTTTTTTTTTTAATATATTGTTATTGATTTCAGTGAGAAAGGGAGAAGAAGAGAGAGATGGAAACATCAATGATGAGAGAGAATCATTGACTAGCTGCCTCCTGCATGCCCCCTACTAGGAATCGAGCCCGCAACCCAGGCATGTGCCCTTGACTGGAATTGAACCCGGGGTCTTTCAGTCCACAGGCGGATGCTCTATCCACTGAGGCAAACCACCTAGGGCTGTTACCACCGTTTTTGATCTCTCCAGCAGCATCTCACGTTGGCTGGTCACCAACCAGTGTTGGACACTTTCTTCTCTGTTCTTCTTTTATAACACCTATTTCTATTTCCTTCTCCAAACTGTGCTCACTTTTTCTTGGTCATCTTTGCAGGCTCCCCTACTCTCCAAATTTAAACCTTTCATATTTTGCAAGAGACCTGGCTTCATTTCCCCCTATACATTCATATTAGGTGATCTGAAAATCATTACTTCAGCCCAAATGTTTTCTGAGCTCTGAGTTTGTATCTAATTGCTCAGTTATAATATGTGTCCTAAAAGGCTCTCCTGAATTTCTACTGTAAACAGGTCTCTGACAGTCCTGCTATATTAATATATTATACCACTAACCCAGCCAGTTCTAATGCTGGAGCCATGAGAGTTATTCCTGACTTCATTAAAGAAGTCTCCATCTGTAAGTTTTATTCAGTTTATCCAGAAAATATAATCAAGTTCATCTACTTCTCCCCCTGCCATGGTCTCTTTTGTGGACTAGTGAAGTAGCTTCCTTTCTGCTCTTTACTTTTCCCCTTTCTCCACATCCCATCTTGTCTATAACTCACAGTCAGAGTGACCTGGGTAAGAAATAGAAATAAAATCATATGCGCACCCACTATTGATTTCCATGGATTATCGTATTTATTTTTAAAATAATTTTATGAAGTAGGTACTTCAAGAGGCTAAGTAATTTACTCCAGGTCACAAGGGAAGCAGGTGAAGGAACTGAGATTTAAACCCACAGTGACTGACTAGAGCCCATAGTCTGAATCACCAAGCAATGCTCTTTCATAGAAATGTACCATTTTCCTCCTAACAGTAACTTGAACTCTTACAGCTTAATACTTCATCTGTATCGCCTCTGGGGACCTTGAAAATTACAGCTGAATTCTTTACAATGGTGATCATTTATTTTTCTGGCACTCAGTGTCAGAGGGAGTCTTGTTTTAGGCAGCTGACTTAGGACACGCTTATCAGGGCTCCACCCTGAACTAGAGGGATCTATTCAGATGAGCAGGGTTTTATAGACAATATTTCAGGAAGCTGTTGATATGGACTCAGTATGATAAAAACACTTCCCCCCCTCCGGCCCCCAGAACATGCAGATTAATTGAGAAAAGCACCAAGGTGAGTCTGTAGAAATAAAATAGTGATACACTCATTTTCTGCAGCTGCAAAGTACCCACTGGCCTCTTATCAGTTAACTAGAGGCCCAGTGCACGAAATTCGTGCACGGGCGGGGGGGGGGGGTGTCCCTCAGCCCAGCCTGCACCCTCTCCAATCTGGGACCCCTTGAGGGATGTCCGACTGCCCCTGGTGGGATCAGGCCTAAAAGGGCAGTCAAACATCCCTCTCACAATCCAGGACTGCTAGTTCCCAACTGCTCGCCTGCCTGCCTTCCTGATTGCCCCTAACTGCTTCTGCTTGCCAGCCTGAACACCCCCTAACCATGCCCCTGCCAGCCTGATTGATGCCTAACTTCTCCCCTGCCAGCCTGATTGCCCCTAACTGCCTTACCCTGCATGCCTGGTCCCCCCAACTGCCCTCCCCTGCAGGCCCGGTTGCCCCCAACTTCCCTCCTCTGCCCTCCTGGTCACCCCTAACTGCCCTCCCCTGCAAGGCTTGATCGCTCCCAACTGCCCTCCCTTGCAGGCCTGGTCCCTCCCAACTGCCCTCCCCTGCTGTCCATCTTATGGTGGCCATCTTGTGTCCACATGGGGGCAGCCATCTTGTGTGTTGGAGTGACAGTCAATTTGCATATTACTCTTTTATTAGATAGATCATAGTAATCAAAGATGCAGAGGTGGAGCCCTGTCCTTATATGACAAGTTCCCCAGAAAGGTTTGCATAAAGACCAGCACCTTTAGTTCTTTGTCTCCAAGCCATCCTCCCTATGCTGCCGAATTCATCTTTTTAACATATAGTCCAGATTCAGCAAGTTCAAACATCTGCAGCTCCCACTGCCTGCTGGAGGAAGGCCCGTTCTCCACTTTGGCATTCAAGACCCTCTAGGATCTGGTTCCAGTGCCATTTCCCCCCCCAGACTTACCTCTGCCTTTTTCTGTACATTATGCTCTCAGTAATGAACGAATTGCTTTTTCTTACACAAACTCATATTTTTCTCAAGATTTCTTTCTCCTTTTAGCTTGTTTAATCTAAGATGCTTTGTACTCTCCAGTATCTGCATTTAAAAATCTTTATGGATGTGTGGCTCAGTGGGTTGGAACATTGTCCTTTACACCAAAAGGTTTGGGTTCAATTCCCAATCAGAGCACACGCCTAGGTTGCAGGCTCCATCCTTGGTCAAGGCGTGTATGAGAGGCAACTGATTGATTTTTCTCTCACATCAATGTTTCTCTCTCTCTCTCTCCCTTCTGCCTTCCCTCCCTGTCTCTAACATCAATAAATATATCCTCGGGGGAGGATTTTAAAAAAAATATTTATGTAAGGTGTGAAAGCATATGGCATAGTGTTTGGTAGATGTTAGATTATTGCCATTCTTTGCTACTCTTCATTTGATTTCCTTATAACATGACTTTTAGCAGGAGAGGGATTCAGAAAAGTGGAGAACAAGGCATGGATGGAGAGAGTTCAGGGGTCCTTGCTACAGATGGGTTGGTGGAATGCAGAGAGCTGGATTATCTTGGGCAGCTAGGACCCTCAGGCTTCGAGTATAGATAGATGTTCACCAAACTGACCAAAAAGATTGGGCATCTGACCCAAGTGTAGTAGAGAGAAGGGAGCAAGTTATACATGAGAATTGTCAGTACTTTTTTACTGGGCCATTTAGAAGGTCAAAAGTGTCAGAGCTGAGGGCTGTGGACATGACAGAAGAAAATGGTTATGAGTGTAGTGGACAAATGGGAGCAGACAGCCAGCAGATTGCCTGGAGAGTGTTACTGTGTGAGGTGGCAGATGGCCTGAGGTCAGAAGCCCAGGCAAGGATCACTCTCCCCAAAGTTGGCTGCTAAATTTCCTTTTATAAGAGACTTCTGAAAGAAGAGGTGGCTTGGAGGATAAAATTCTTGCTTCAGGTCACACTCCTACCTGTGTTCCTTATGCTACTAGTGTCACCAGGGCATACAGGATTCCTCAGAACTCCTCTTGTTGGCAGTTGCCTTATAAATTGTGATAGGATTCAGAGACTGTCTCACACAGGTTGGAAGGCACTTTGATACAGGATCTTCAATTTAGCTTGTAGACCTCTTCCTGACAGCATGGGAATTACCCTACATAATAAAAGCCTAATATGCAAATTGTCCCCTCAACTGGGAGTTTGACCAGGAGTTTGACCAGGGGGAAGGGAGGACCCAGCTGGCAGCTGGCAGCTGGCAGCCACTAGGGATCCTACCCATGCACAAATTTCATGCACTGAGCTTCTAGTGCATCTATAAAAAAGTCAACTTTGTAACATTAAACAGTTTTGCTTTCTATTTAGACATATGGCCTATTTTAGCATAAGAAGAGCTTTGCTCTTGTTGTGTTTTCATTTAATTAAATGCGTTTTTATTTTTAAAGTATGGAGTAGGGGGAATTGGGAGAATTCTTCAGTCATTATTGCTGCAACCAATAGATGAAATTTGAGCCGAGTCTGAGACTATAGTTTTCACCCACAGTAGACAGCTATTACCCATGGACTTCTGTCACTTAGATAAAGTTAAACTGAGAGCATGATGGTCCCGATTGCATCTGGGAGATTCTTATTTCATCATTGTCAATCCTAGAAGCTTTCATTCACTTTCATAATAATCCATTAATCCTTTCTCAGCCTTTAGCCTAAAATAGGTTCTAAATCCTATAAAACTCAGCCTGACTTTCAAATGAAAAGCACCAATTTTAAAGGTAGCTAGAGAAAAATCTTGAATAGGAGAGAAAAAGGAGAGAGTAACCAGTAGATTACAGAGCCTGAATGGAGTGGTTTTTAACTAAAGATAAAGCTTGGCTTTGACATTGGGAGCAGCAGAACGAAAATACTAGTTTTATTTTATAGCCAGGAGCAAAATCAGAATTTTCACTAAGCTTCAAGTATGGAACAAAGAAGAGTAAGAAAATTTTATGTTCATACCCTGGGGTTAAAAAATATATATATATTTTTGTTTGAATCACCTTAGATTATACCTAAGAAATTTATTGCCTATTGAATCTGGAAATAAAATAAATAAATAATGGAAGTAAACTCCTAGTTACTAGTGTTATAAATTATAGTAGATTGCCAAAAGGCATTGAAAGAGAGAAATATTTGTTCTCGATTTTTTCACTATTATACTGAAAGATGTTATAATGTGTGAGAAATGAATCTTTTAAGACCAATATGACCTCTCTGTTTTGCTCTGATATTATTTATGAATGTTCCAAACTTGATGTTCTGTGAAACAGATTAGATGTGAAACTGCTGTAAATACCAGGGTGAATTGGACCCCAGAGGGAAGGAAGGAATTTAAAAAAATGATGATTCCAGGTACCCTGCTTTCTTTAGATTAGGAGTCAGCAAATTATGCTCCTTGTGCCAAACCTGGCTCACTGTTCATTTTTATAAATAAAGTTTCTTCAGTAGGTGAATGGATAAATGTAGTACATCCAGACAGTGGAATGTTATTCAGCATTAAAAAGAAATGAGCTCTCAAACCATGAAAAGACATGGAAAAACCTTAAAAGTATATTACTAAGTGAAAGAAACCAATCCAAGAAGGTCACACACTGCATGATTGCAACTATATGACATTCTGGAAAAGACTATGGAGACAGTCAAAAGATCAGTGGTTGCCAGTGGTTGGAGATGGGGCAGTGATGAATAGGAGGAGCCTAGAAGATTTTAGGGCAGTGAAATGCTCTGTATCTCACCATAATGATGGATGTATGCCATTATACATTTGTTCAAACCAATAGAATGTACAACACCAAGAATGAACCATAGTATAAACCCGTGGTCGGCAAACTGCGGCTCACGAGCCACATGTGGCTCTTTGGCCCCTTGAGTGTGGCTCTTCCACAAAATACCACAGCCTGGGTGAGTATATTTTGAAGAAGTGGTGTTAGAAGAAGTTTAAGTTTTAAAAATTTGGCTCTCAAAAGAAATTTCAATTGTTGTACTGTTGATATTTGGCTCTGTTGACTAATGAGTTTGCTGACCACTGGTATAAACTATGGACTTTGGGTGATTATGATGTGTCAATGTAGGTTCATCCATTGCAACACTGGTATCTTTCTGGTGGGAGATGTTGATAAGGAGGGAGGCTATGCCTTGTGTGTGGGGAGGGAGGACATGAGAAATATCTGTACTTTCCTGTCAATCTTGCTGTGAATCTACAACTTCATTTAAAAATAGTCATAATCAAAAACAAGCAAAAAAAAAAAAAAGCAAATTGTTTATCAGTCATCTAGGCTGACAACTTGTTTTCTGTGAGTCCCAGAGACTGTATGTGTGTGTGCTTCAAAAATAATTTTTGTAGCTCCAATAAAGTCTACTCTTCTAGATTTTTATATACCTTGCTGGAGGAGTTTATAAATGACCATCTCCATGCTTCAAGGGACATGACTCAAGAGTATGTGCTTCAAAAGATACATAGCAGTGGTCTGAGCAAAATAATAATCTTGATGGAAGTAAACTGATGTTAACAGAGTGCATCTGTATGTCTGGATTTATGTTATATATTTTGTGTCAGTAATTATAACAATTATCCTGCAAGGTAGGTTTAGGATTTCGTATAAGAAAAGTGAGGCTTAGAGAAGTTATCTGCCTAAAGCAACAAATATACTGAGTCAGTCTAGATTGAAATCTGAATTTGACCCCGAAGTCCATATATGCCCTCTCTACCACCTCATTGCCTCTTTCTGGGTAAGCTATCGATGTAAACCAGACAAATTTAATAGATTGATACCGGTAGCAACAAGTCATTTTTCCTTAACTTGACACTATCTTATGCTGCATGTACAGGTCAAGTAAATACATTTTTTTTCCCAGCTGTACAGTGAGAGAATATTAGTTTTCTACCATAGACTGTTATCCATAGCTCACATCTAATTTTTTAAAAGTATATCTTCAAAGTGGTTCTAGAGGTCAGTGTTCACACTTCTTGGGAGATTTGCAACATTTTTTAGGTAGAGAGACATACTCCCTTCAGAATTCTCATCAGCATTTAATTTTTCAAAGAGGTGCAGAGTCCTTCAAAATGCCACAGTTAAAGGTTGTTGGGGGCACAGGGGATTGGAGATCAATTATATGGGTAGCCTGCTACGATTTATCATTTGAAGATAGCATCTATGTGAATTTAAAGAGAGACTAGTCAATATCACAGCACAGAGATAGGACTCAGCCAGTGTAATAGCATTAGATATAAAAAAGAGAGACGAGAAGCCCTCCCAGATGGATGGGGGATGGGAGGTAGACAAAAATGCTGAGAGGGACAGCTATTTTAACATAACTATTCAGAGTAAGGCAGTGCTAAGTCAAGAATTATTCATTTTCAAGTACAATAATCTCATGTCCATTCTGAACTAATAGCAGAATTGGGTCTAATGGATTGCAAAAGTAAAATATGTATTAAATACATATGGAAACTGGTTTAAAGATATTAATATGTCTCACTTTTTTTTCATTTGTAGGTGGGTGAAAGGCATATATAAAAGTAACCAAAGTAGTGATTCCTTGAAATTCATCTAAAGTTTTGAACAGTATGAAAGTAAAATTATGAGTCAGATTAGAATGAAAATAATTGTGAATGAATCTCTTCCATGTTTGGACCATGCCATTTTTCTTTTAATGGCTTCTGCTTGTGGGCAGACACCTTACTTAGGATACATATTGGTATGGCAAACTGCATAAATTCTGTCAGAAACAGCCAAGCTCAAGACAAAGTTAACAAAGCTGTTTATTTGTAAACAGCGGCAAAGGAATCCATCTGCCATTACTTTGGCTTTGTAGGGTTTGAAGGTATTACAAAGGAGAGCCAGTTTTATCTGGTAAAAAGAGTAAAGGTTGCCCTTAGCTGGTTTTGCTTAGTGGATAGAGCATCAGCCCACAGACTGAAGGATCCTGTGTTCAATCCAGATCAAGGGCTTGTACCTTGGTTATGTGCGGGAGGTAACCAATTGATGTGTTTCTGTCACATCAAAAAAAAAAAAAAAAAAAAAAAAAAAAAAAGAAAGAAAGAAAGAAAAGAGAAGAAAAGGAGAGGCTGAGATGGTCTCTGATTGACATGAATTTTAGTTAGGTGGGACTTTTTTGGAAGTGGGGGAGACTTTCTAATTGCTGTTCAGGAAGATTGGCAAGGGACCCAGAGAGCAATTGAGGCATATTTCAAACAAGGAAGGAGTGTTCAGTGTTAGTGAGGAAGGCATTCTATGGCTGGCCATTTCCCAGAACAAATGTGGGCCGAAGGGGTGCATTTTGGGGCTCAGATTGTCATATTGGTTCTTATTTGGCAGGGGGAGAGGTTGCCACAGCAGGAAGTTTCCCAATGCTCATTTTTCTCTGACTGGTGGAGGAGGGAGGCAGGGCTTCTCACGGAACCGGAGTATTCGTGAACCCACTATCTTCATCTCTTATTTGAACACAGCTTCCATCATGCCACTTCCTGCAGTTTGAGAAGTACAATGATAGAGAAAATAAAGAGAGTCCACAAAGAAGAGGAATGGCCCAAGAATGGGTGTTAAATGGCCCAGAAACATTTGGTCTCAGCTGGGGTTATAAAGGCCAGTTCATCTTTCCAGTATTCAACGGCATCGTTTGTCATGGTTGAGGGCATGGGTGTTAGCCACAAAGCTCTGGTTAACACCCCTCTCTGGGAGGGTCAGCAGAATTCAGCCATGCTAAGAATCATAACAGAAAAAAGCATTGGAGCGTTCCCTATTTGCTTGTTCAGTGTTTCTCTCTCCAGGTTTGAGAGGGGTATTTTGGAGGATGGTGTGGAGGCATAGTTCTGACAAGCAGCAGTGAAGCTTGGGTCAGGCTGTCTGAGATTTGGTCTCAGCTCTGTCACTTTTTAATTGTGTGACCTTGAGCTCATGGAGAGGCCTGGTATCTTGAGCAGGGCAAATTAGGAAAGGTGAGATCAGTGTCATAAGTGCAGAGAGGTCTGCTGAAATTTTGGCTTTCTTGGCCCTGCTCACTTGCAAAAGAAATGGATTTCTTTTCATATGGACCTTAGCAAACATCTTTAAAATGTAAATATATATATATATATATATATATATATATATATATATATATATGTATGTATGTATATGTATCCTATCTAATAAAGAGAGAATATGCTAATTGACCATCACACCCTCACAAAGATGGTGGTGCCCACAACCAATAAAGAGGGAATATGCTAATTGATCACCACACCCTCAAAGATGGCAGCACCCACAGCCACAAGATGGCAGTGCCCAGTCCCCTCAGCCCCCTGGAGCGTCTACCTCAGGAGTCCCCCAGTCTCCTCAGCCCCCCAGCTGCTCAGGGCTGGCCCAAGGTGCAGGTAAGCCTCGGATGGTGACTGTCCAGTGACCCAGGGCCGCCAAGGCTTGCACTGCCGGCACTGGCAGCAGCAGAGATGTGATGGGGGCATCGCCTTCCCCTGATCGCCGGATTGCCTCCCTCCCCTGAGGGCTCCTGGACTGTGAGAGGAGCCAGGCCAGGCTGAGGGACCCCCCCGTCCAGTGCATGAATTTTCATGCACTGGGCCTCTAGTTTATATATATTTATATTGAACCTTGATCTCCTGGTTCATAGGTTGAGGCTCAACCACTGAGCCATATTGGACGGGCAGCAAACATCTTTATGATTGTGTCTGTTGGGGGATCCTGGTCTGTTGGGAGACATGGCAGAGTTTCTCACCCGATAAAGGTGCAAAGATTACCAATATAATATATTCTCTCCCAACCAACTGTCCTATTATTAAGTACAACCTCTTTATGAGAATCCTATTTTGAAAGAGCTGGAGCTTTAAAATAAAGTAGGCTCAGATTTCAACCCTGGCTCTACCACCTGCTAATCTCATGATCTTAGGAATCTTAATTAACTTTTCCAAACCTTAATTTCCTTTTCTGTAAAATGGAAAATTAATGCCTTGCAGAATCATGTAGATTAAAGTTAATGAATGTACCTTTGCTTGCACATAATAGGTAGCTAATAAACTATAGTAGTTTTTATATGATGTATACATGACCTCAGCCAATGTTAGGTGGTTCATTGGGGAGTAAATATCTTCTCATTGATAAACACCTCCTTCTCTGAAGACCTCTTCCAGAATTGGGAAATATATCACCTTACTCAGTAGATTTTACCTCGCTATTTAAAAAGCTTTGACAAAGATCTCAGAATATTTTCTTAGCATTATAAAATATACCTAGAGGAATTTCCAGCTCGTTGAGAGCTGACCTTATATAATTCTGGTTTAAATAACCCAGTTATAAGAGAAAGAGGACTTAATGAATAAATGAGGTTATTTCTAAAGCTGATAGTAAATGTGCAGGAGCTTGGATAGGAGTGGGTGATTATGCAAGTTCGTTTTCAATTTTAGAAGGCATTTTTAAAAACTTGACGAATTCTCATCAAAGAAACTAGGCAGTAGAAAAAGCAATCATGATAGAAACATTTTATTGACCACGCTTTTAGTTCTGAACTTAATATCTAAGATGTTTGTCATGTGTCTTTTCTCTTGCTGCGTGTGTTGTTTATCCATCCTGCTCTCTGCTAGTCCAGTTATTTATCAACAATCACTTGCTTCCAATGTTACCTGGCCCATGTTTGATATTGGTGCCATGTGTGCTGGTTGTTAGGAACACAGAAATGTAAGACAGCCCCTGTATTTGAAAAAAATCAGGCCAGTAGGGGAGTAGACAAATGTACAATGATGATATACATTAACTTTACAGAAGTCAATTTTATAAGAGGTTGAAGAGGTTCAGTGCTTCTTAATCAGTGTAGGTCCTAAGTCAGGAGTAAGAATAGGGCACCCAGGGAACCCAGGGAAGGATAGACGTTGGGAAGGCAAGGCTTTTTTTTTTTTTTTTTTTTTTTTTTTTTTTTTTTTTTTTTTTTGTGGAGTGAAACTAAATATGGGCTCTGGATGATGAGAATACATTTGCTAAAAGGACAAATGAGTAAAGCACTCCAGATAGAAGAACAACATAAGTGTCACCAAGTATTCCATGGTGACCTGATTAGTCTATTTCTGTTTGTTTAAACATAATATAACTTTATCATTTTCTTGGTTCAAACTGCTTACTAGGACTTAGCAGTTCAGGATCTTGGCCAGTAGTGACTTGACTGGATTGGCAAGTTAGGAAGACTAGAAATATTCATGGGGAGTAGGAGGGAAGAAAGTAGGGTGCAGGGACTACTGGGAAGATAGATCAGTGGTTAAGAGTGAACACTCTGAAGCTGACTGCCTGGCTTTGGATCCTGGCTCTAGTAAGTATTAGCTGTACAATACTGAATTACTGAATTCAGTGAGTTACTGAATTCCACCTCAGTTTTTCCCATCTGTAAAATGGTTTGAACAGTGGTACTACCAAATAAGATTTTAGTGGGAATAAAACGAGTAAATGTATGTAAAGAGCTTAGAACATTGTCTGGCATACAGAAGTACTATATACTACTACTATCATCCGCCTATTGAGAAAATGAGAAAAATGGATAAATTCTCAAAAAAAAAAAAAAATCCAGGGAGGCTATTTCTACAAAATAGTGATTTTATAGAAGAGGAAATAGATGGTGAATATGCCCAAGGTCATATACATAGCAAAGTACATAAGAAGAATCAGCATCCACTTCTACTCATCTACTATTAATACTCACCATGCACAGAGCTGATGGCTGGAGCATGTGGTGGTGGGCAATCAGTGGGAGCGTTTGGCACCAAGGAGAGGTCTAGGGTGAGAGAGTACCCAAAGTGAAGGAGGACCTAGAGCAAACCCAATGGGGAAGCCAAGGTGGGAAGGCAGATCCCTTCAATGGAGTCTGCTGGGATCAGAGTGGAGAAGAGGCATAGAACTTGTTTTCTAGGATGTACAGGAACCAGGGTAAGGCAGGCAGTGGTGTGCTAGTCAGTGTTTAACATTAGTTCAGGCACCAGTGGAGCAGGAGCATGATTTGTGAAGTTTGTTGAATCCCATGGTTTAAATGCTCCCATCAAGTGATTAATGTTAAATCACTGACTGTGGATTTGGGGAGATATGTGCGCAGTCAGCTTTCATGAGCCCATTCAAGCCAGCTGCAGCCCACCACTGAAGGTCCGGTCCCAGATCAAGACTCCAGATGCCAACCTGTAGCAGTTATCTTTATAACACACAGATTCCATCTCTCACCACCAGGCAGACTCCTCTTCGGGGGTTATCCATGCTGCAGTCACAAGCAGTCTGCCTCTTCCTTGGCCAGAAAGAACTCTCTAGCTTTCCTTGGTTCCCCAACTAAGGCTGTACTTGTCAACTGAACACCTTCATTAGGCCTTGGGTATTGCCCAACATCATCCCCTGGGCTTGATGGAGTCACACTGCTGAACTGCCAGGTCTTCTTATCACCCATCTTCTTGTAGACCCCACTTCCAATCTTGTGTTCTGTGTCCTTTAAGCTGATTCTTCTTTCTGCCCATTCTTTTTTTTTTACCACTGCACTGTGTTCTCCACAACTCCTGTTGCCTTGTAAACAAGCGCCCCCACATCCACAAATGGCAGAATGTCCCTCTGTCTCAGCCTCCTTGAGTTCCTCTGGGGATGCAGCTCTCCTGGAGCTGAGTGGAGGCTGCATTTTCTTTGAAACTTAATGTACCTTGGAGCCCAAACATAGCACCTGGCTTCTCCAAAGACAGCTTCGCTGCATCTAGAATAATTCCATCCTTCCTCATAACAACCTCTTCTCTTTTGAAGTCCCAGCCATCTGCTTATAACACCTGTTAACCCTTCTAGTGGCTGTCAGTGATGAATCTCTGGGCCAACCCCTGCCCCCTCATTCTTTGAGATCTTCCATGCCTAGCTAAGCTGAGCTATCATTCTGGGCAAACTTCCAGCCTTGAAGTTTTATCTTCGGGGCTATAATTACCTTCACTACCATATCACTTCATTATGCTCCTGATCTTTGACATCACTTAACTGCTCTACTCCTAAAACCACCAACTCCCATTTCTCAGTAGCACGGGTCAGCTGCAGGGTCGTGCCCTCTCATCCCACTGATTAGCCCACTGCAGCCAGACTCCTACCCTCATTCTCATGCTGTTCTTAATGTGGCCACCAGGGCTCTCCTGTCAGTCCCACTAACCACGTGTTTCCAGAATGATCTTTTAAAAATACATCCGTGATCATGTCATAGTTTAATGCAATTAAATAATTCTATGTTAATTTACTCACTCATTTACAGATCTGTAACAATAAATGAAGAAATCAAAAAAGGCTGCTCTTGACAGGTGCATACATTTCATCATTGTTTTCTTTAAGACTGAAATAAAAATATTTTAAAATTTGTCCCCCACCTCAGATTGCTACTGTCAGGTGGGTTGTATTTTCATGATCCCCTAAAATCATAATTTTTAATCTCTTTTTTTTTTTAAACTTTTTTTTTAAATATATTTTATTGATATTTCACAGAGAGGAAGGGAGAGGGATAGAGAGCTAGAAACATCGATGAGAGAGAAACATCGATCAGCTGCCTCCTGCACACCCCACACTGGGGATGTGCCCGCAACCAAGGTACATGCCCTTGACCGGAATCGAACCCGGGACCTTTCAGTCCACAGGCCGATGCTCTATCCACTGAGCCAAACCGGTTTCGGCATAATTTTTCATCTCTTGGTAGCATCTTTCAGTTGCAAGTTCATGGACCTCAGAAATGAAGTGCATGTTCCTTAGCATGGCATTCAAGGCCTGCTGTGATCTGCCCTGTGCTCACCTTCTATTTGCTGTCCTGAGTTTTGTCTGGTTCCTAACAACACCTTTCAGTTATGTGAAGTCACAGCTGCAGATGCATCTACTTCCTGTCCTGGGTCTTTTATTTTTCCAGGGACTCCTTTCCTTCCCATTCTGTGCCTTCTCCCTTTTCAATCTTGTTAACATTCCCTCATCTTTTATTACAGCTCGTATCATGCCCTTCACTAGACAGAATTGCTCATTACCTCCTTGTGACTCTTCCATGCATATTTCTTCCTTCAACTTCAGTGTCTCTCTTTGTTGATTCCTCTGTCTTCTCTTATTCACTGTAGAGGTCATGACTACATTGGCCTCATGTCTGTGACCCAGTCACCCAGCATCATTCCTGGCTACCTGAGCTCCTGAGAGCAGAGTCAGCTTGCAAGATGTGGGAGTCCAAGTTCAGAAGCATCAGGTAATTTTCCCAGAGTGACACAAATTGGCAGCAAAGCTAGGATTTGAATTGAGATCTGTCACATTTTTTTCAAGCTACATGGCATTCAGCTTCTCACGGGCACACCTTTCTTCTCCCCTCAGGAAAGAGAATGCCAACTTGCGATTATTCCCAGGCTCCCAATTTTTTTAAAACAACAGTAGCATTATTGAGATATACTTCAATGTTTTAAAGTGTACAAATCAATGATTTTGGGTATACTACACAATTTTACCATTAGTGATAGAATATAACATAAAATTTGCCATTGTAGCCATTGGTAAGTCTACAATTCATCATTATATTAACGATGTTGTGCAGCCATCATCACTGTTATTTCCAGAACTTTCTCATCACCCCACAGAAACCCTATAACCATTGAGCATTAACTGCCAATTACTCCCTCCTCCCAGACTCTGGGAATTAGACAACAGTTTAGTGGTTCCTCAAAAATGTAAACTTAGAATTACCAGCTGGCGCTACAATCCCAATATTAGATATATACCTAAGGGAATTGAAAGCAGGGACTTGAATGGGTATTTGGACCTATGGCGTTGTTCCTTATAACATTACTAGAGGCCTGGTGCACAAAATTCATGCACAGGGTGGGGGATTGTCCCTCAGCTCAGGCTGCACCCTCTCCAATCTGGGACCCCTTGAAGGATGTCCGACTGCCCGTTTAGGGCAGTCGGACATCCCTCTCACAATCCAGGACTGATGGCTCCCAACTGCTCACCTTCCTGCCTTTCTGATTGCCCATAACCGCTTCTGCCTGCCAGCCTGATCACCCCCTAACCACTCCCCTGCCAGCCTGATTGATGCCTAACTGCTCCCCTGCCAGCCTGTTTGCCCCTAACTGCCCTCCCCTGCAGGCCTGGTCACCCATAACTGCCCTTCCCTGCCGGCCTGGTCACCCCTAACTGCCCTCCCCTTCAGGCTTGATCGCCCCCAACTGCCCTCCCTTGCAGGCCAGGTCCCTCCCAACTGCCCTCCCTGCTGGCCATCTTGTGTTGGCCATCTTGTGTCCACATGGGGGCAGCCATCTTTGACCACATTGGGGCAGTGGAGTGATGGTCAATTTGCATATTACTCTTTTATTAGATAGGATAGAGACCTGGTGCATGGGTGGGGGCCGGCTGATTTGCCCTTAAGGGTGTCCTGGATCAGGGTGGGGGTTCCCTTGGGGCGTGGGGCAGCCTGGGCAAGGGGCTTGTGGTGGTTTGCAGGCCAGCCACGCCCCCTGGCAACCCAAGCAGAGGCCCTGGTATCTGGGATTTATTTTTCTTCTATAATTGAAAAACTTTTAATTCAAATCCTAGCTTTGCTGCCAATTTGTGTCACTCTGGGAAAATTACCTGATGCTTCTGAACTTGGACTCTCATGCTGACTCTGCTCTCAGGAGCTCAGGTGGCCAGGAGCTATGCTGGGTGACTGGGTCACAGACATGAGGCCAATGTAGTCATGACCTCCACAGTGAATAAGAGTAGCCTTGAGCAGAGGCCAGTGCAGGCCAGGGCGGGTGGAAAGCTTGGCTTCCTCCATTGCCAGGTGAAACTCAAGCTTCCTGCTCTCTCCAGCTTCGTGGCTGCTGCCATTTTTGTTAGGATTTATTTATCTTGTATAATTGAAACTTTGTAGCCTTGAGCAGAGGCCAGGACTGGCCAGGGCTTGAAGCTTGGCTTCTTCCATTGCTGGGGAAACCCAAGCCTCCTGCTCACTCTGTAGCCGCAGCCATCTTGGTTGGGTTAATTTGCATACTCGCTCATGATTTGCTGGTGGGCATGGCTTGTGGGTATAGCGGAGTGATGGTTAATTTGCATGTTTCTCTTTTATTAGATAGGATTTTCCATATGAACAACTGGAAACCTACTTTTGCCCCACCTGTATTAGTCAGCTTGGGCTGCCATAACAAAATACCATTGACTCCTAGGCTTAAACAACAGACATGTATTAGCTCACAATTCTGGAGTCTGGAAGTCTGAGGTCAGGGTACCAATATGGTGGGGTTCTGGTGAAAGTTGTCTTCCTGGTTTATAGAGGGTTGCCTTCTCCCTGTGTCCTTACATTGTAGAGAGAAAGGAGGAGCAAGCTCTGTGGTCTTTTCTCATAAGAGCAGGAATCACATCATGAGGGCACCACTTTCATGACATCATCTCAGTATAATCACCTCCTGAAAGACCCATCTCCAAGTAGCATTACATTGGAAGTTAGTGCTTTGATATATGAATCTGGGGAATTACGTAACTTCAGTCCATACAAGTTATGCAGTTACATGCTTATATTGTCTCATGATTTTTCTCCTCTTCTATTTTGTTGTCTTCTTTTTGCTTCACCTTACTTTTCATTCTCTTTCTTTCTTGTCCTTTCCATTCTTTAGCATTCCCTTTCCTTTCTTCATCCATCCCCTTTTCCTTCCTCCCTTCCCCTCTCTGTCCCATTCTTTTCCTCTCTCTTTGCCCATTGCAGCTCCTTGTGATGACATGCTTTAAGGCACAGACATCATGGGTTGAGTATGATACACAGATCTGTTTTGCTTGGTGAAAAATGTAGGAGAGTAAAGCGGGAATAAGCGGTGCTGGATGGAGACTTGACTTCAGTGGTGAACACACAGTACAGTATACAGATGGAAAACCTGTACAAATTTGTTAACCAGCATTGTCATCCCAATAAATTCAATAAAAACACACACACTCCACCTCCACAGAAAGTAGTTTCCAGGTTGCCTTGGGCTGGGAGAGGATGAGGAATTTGGGGATTAAGGGTAATATATAAAGGGTACAGGTTTGTTTTTGAGGTCATGAAAATATTTTAAAATTCACTGTTGTAAAATGAGTGAGTTGCATGGTATGTAAATTATCTCAACAAAGAAAAAAACTCAAAATGTTTGACAAAATGGAGCCAATATTTTTTAAAAAATTAAATCAATGCAACTTCTCTAGAAAGATCAAAGATCTAGCTCACAATCCCTGTGAGGAAATGCTATAGGGTGAAGCGTACAGAGACCTTGGAGCCATGCTGCCAGAGTTCATGTTCTGGCCGTCTAGGTACACCTCCTGACTATGTGACCTTAGGCAATGTACTGTATTGTCTATGTCTCTCATTCCTCATATGTAATTAGAGATGGTTATATGTAATATGTACGTCATAGAGTTATGAGTACTGAATTAGTTAATGTATGTGAAACACTTAAAACTATGTCTAGCACAGAGTAAGTGCTGTCCAGATGATCTCTCTCTCTCTCTCTCTCTCTCTCTCTCTCTCTCTCTCTTTCTCTCTCTCTCTCTCTCTCTCTCTCTTTGTCTAAAGTTTTTTTAAAAAATGTATTTTATTGATTTTTTACAGAGAGGAAGGGAGAGGGAGAGAGAGTTAGAAACATCGATGAGAGAGAAACATCTATCAGCTGCCTCCTGCACACCTCCTACTGGGAATGTGCCCACAACGAAGGTACATGCCCTTAACTGGAATGGAACCTGGGACCTTTCAGTCCACAGGCTGACACTCTATCCACTGAGCCAAACCAGTTAGGTATTTTTTTTTATATCCTCCAGAAGTTTCCTGCCCCCACCCCAGGTCATCCAGAGGTGCTCACCAGGCACCAGCCAGGGCCCAGAGTTTCCCTGACAAGTAGCAACCTCAGCCTCAGGGTGGCCGGCTAGCCCTCTCCCTGCCCAACCGCCCAGGCCTGGGAATAGACAGGCCCCGCCCAGCTAATTACTCCCATCCTGCATCTGCCTTTGGTTAAATGCACAGCTCCTCTCACAGGCTTGGAACACCAGCCATAAATAGAGCATCTACATGGCGGATGCTGACGTTTAAAAATAGCTCAGCCTTGGGAACCGTATATCTTTTCCCCTTCTTTAGTCTGTCTATCTATATATTCGTTTACTATTGGAAAAGGAGAATAGAGAGTAGATAGGCCTGAATTTGTGATTGGAATTAGTTAAGCTATTGGTAGGAGAAGAGAAACAAGTGAGGAGAGGAAAAACATAAGTAAAAAAAAAAAAAAAAAAAAAAAAACAAGTAAAAAAACAAACAAACAAAACAAGAAGAACAAAAACAAAAAGCAATAAAATCCAAACTAATCAACAATCAAGCAAACAACAACAAGACAGATAGAAAGAATAAAAAAAAAGGAATAAAAATAAAATTTGGATAGTGATGAAAGAGAAAAGAGAAGTGTGTATGGACTTGGAGCAGGAGAGCAGAAATTAGATATATGAGTAAGATCAATTTTTAACAGGGAGTAAATAGAAAGAATAGAGAAAAGCTAAAGCAATATCAGGGTAAGAGAAACAGAACAAAAGGGGAAAGTGAGGAGGAGAGTGTGGGCATAAAGGAAAAATTGAGATAGAGTAAAATAATGCCAAAGGAAAAATAAAAATAGAATGTAGAACACTAATCCCAAAATAAAATGAAATAAAGAAAAAATAAAATAAAACTTAAAACAGGTAAAATATTAGTAATAATAATAATTAAAATAAAAATATAATAAAAAAAGTAAAAGCAAATGAGAAAAAAATTTAGTTTCTCAAGTAAAAGATAACAAATAAAAATGTGAAGTAGTGAAGGTCATTCACTTCCTCTACTGTTCTGCTTGGCAGGTCTGTTTCCTGTCAGGTAGATAGCATATTATGGACGTTCCCTGCACTCTACCACTCCTCAGTGTCATAAGCCACAATCCTGTTTTCAAGCAGTTGGGAGATTTTTGTTTCTCAGCCTGCCTTTAGTTGTTTTTACACAAGAGTCAATTTCTGATACAACCCCTGGGTGGCAGTGTTTCTGTTTTGATATCCGGTGCTAAAAGGCCCCTCCCCTACCCAGTGTTTAGATTGCTTTCCCTGCAGCACTCAATACTGGGTTGGGGAATAGATTGTCCTAGAGCTGGTTTTCTGCTCATCTCTCCGTACTCTGAACCCTAGGTTCCACAAAAACAGCCTTACCCTGCAGTCTGGGTGAGTGTTTTTTAATTAGAAGATCTTATGTACTGGACTTAGCAATCAAAAGCAAGGATTTAAAAAGAAAAGAAGAAGAAAGAAAAAAAGGCCACAGGACGTATGTAGACTCCCGTCTTTTTCCCCTGGCACTCCGCAGCTGTTATATTGGTAGAACTTCAGGCTGCCTTTCTGGGCCCAGCCCTGCTGTGGGTTAATTTCTATAGTACCTTTCTGCCAGCATCCCTGTGGACCCCCTTCCACCTTCAACGGTTGCACTGACCCCAGCAGCCATGGATTTTGTGGGGCACAGTCTTCCTTTGAGACTTTTGTTTCCGCTGTGCGTGTTTCTCCCTCACCTGGATCCTAGATCTCACCATTCCCTAGGCCAGTGGTCGGCAAACTCATTAGTCAACAGAGCCAAATATCAACAGTACAACAATTGAAATTTCTTTTGAGAGCCAAATTTTTTAAACTTCTTCTAATGCCACTTCTTCAAAATAGACTCGCCCAGGCTGTGGTATTTTGTGGAAGAGCCACACTCAAGGGGCCAAAGAGCTGCATGTGGCTCTCGAGCCACAGTTTGCCGACCACTGCCCAAGGCGATATCCCTGACCTATGTTTAATTCGCCAATTCTGAGTGGGTATTAATCGATTCATCTGTTCCTTCTCTCTGCTCTGTGAGAAGGCACAGGGCTCGTCCGCGTATTCATGCTGCTTTGTCTCCTTCTGGACAGACTTTCTAGACACCCATGGTTGGAGAGGCTGGAGTCTTGGTGTTTCTGGGTTTGCAGCTGAGGCAGCTCATCCCTGGGGGTTGTGGTTGTAGGGTCCCGGGATGTATCTGAGGTCCCTGGTTGAAGGTAAGGCTGGACTTCAGATCACCGCCACTCTCCCCTTCAAGATGGCGCAGTCTCTGCTGCAGAGCCGGCCACTCTGGGAGAGATTTCAGCAGCAGTAGAGGCTGCCCGGCCAGGGGAGCCTGGTCCAGCAGTCCCCAACAATTCCTTGGAATATAACTGTCCCTCACTCACAAATACAGACACCCACGGCACATCCACGTACTCTCCTTTCATTCTTTCACTCACACATTATCTTGCAGCTTGCCATCCCATTGGCAACCATCGTGGATCCCTCCATATGATATCTCTTATTGCTTCTTCATGGCATTATTAAAGCAGAGCTCTAGTTTTCTGCAATGCAGACTCTATTTTCTTTCGCCACTGAGGCTTCTTGTCACTTGCCATGTGTCATAGGCCTTGTGCTGTGCCTTTTCCCTTATAAGAGAGAACCATTTCTTTGTTCTTGGAAGAATAGAGAAGGAGAGGGAGGGAGAGGAAGAGGGAGAGGGATATGTTTTAAGAAAAACAGAGATACCTTATTTGTGGAAGGGACATATTTTACATGTATATCTTCTATCTAACTCTGTAGGCATTTGGGTTTTCTCCCCTAGCTTTAGGAAGAAAGTTATAATTGTAGAGAAGCATGGAACATTGGCTACAACATGAATTCCAGAGTTTGAAGACCTTGATTCTATTACTAGCTCTTTGATTATCTGGGTTCCTTGGGCCTCTATTTCTATCTTCTCTGGGCCTCCATTTTATCACCTTAAAAGGGGCATCATAATCCAGATCTTGTTTGTTTCACTGGATTTTTATAAGTTACAAATCAGAGATCATATGGGCCCTGACTTTCGAAAATATGCGGTATGACACAGATATAAAGTATTGATAGTTCTAACATGACAAACTACTGTTCAGGTCACCATGTTTTTATAACTCATAGTTTCTGCAGTCAGGAGATAAAAGTCTGGCACAATTGCTCTGCAATTTCTCTTATTGATTCACAGAGAACTTGCCCATTTGTTTTGTGTGCATATCTGTTTGCTAGCCATAGCTGCTCCTTATTTTCAGTGTAGATGCCAACTCAGTTGACAAAGGTATCAAGAAACAGTGTGAAGACTCAGATTGTCTTGGTAGTATTTTCCAGGACCTGTGTTTGGGAAAGGCATTTGGATCATCTTCGAACTCCTTCAAACAGAGGGAGAGGGGTCAGTTCAAGAGACACTGCTTCAGAGGCAGTCAGGCTTTATGATAAATGGGCAGAGAAACTTAAATGCATCATGAACTTTAGAACCTGGGGCTATTTAGATGCTCTCAACTCCCTCATTTTACCAATAGGAAAACTGATGTCTTGAGATGAGAAGTGATTGGATTGCTCAGTACTTCAGTTAGCCAATAGAGGAAGCAGGAATAGAACTTGAATCTGGACTGTTAATCCAGTGCTCCTGGTCCAGTAGTCAGAGTGGAACAAGTTTGTTTGGAGTCACAGAGACCTGGGTTGAAATTCTAGGTCCTGTACATGTAGTTTCTGATGCCAGGCCATGGGATGGTTGGGAGTAAAGAGATGAGATACAGTGCTTGGCACATAGTGGTCTCAATATATATTGGTTTTCTTTCTCTACTTTGTTTCCTTTTTAATTGTGCACAGGGAGTGGGGCAACCCAATCTCCAACCCCGCCTCCCTGGTCCTAGCCTCCATGGGTGCCTTTTTCTAGGTAATTCTTATGAATAAGCCTGAGTAGATCACATCATTTTATTAAGAGAATTACTTGCATTTGCTTCTCCCTTTGTAACCAGACACTGCTCTCAAATTTAATGATGATGCCAAATTGGGGTCTGTGTGTGCTGTAAATTCTCTTATGCAGATGGAGGCTGGTGATACGTGAAGAATCATTACGCCACATCAAGTTTCATTTTAAAGTCCATAAGTATACCTTTTAAAAACAAAACAAACTTCTTCACCATCTTGGGTAGGGATATAAATCTTGTATTTTTATTACCTCAAAAGACCACCAGAAGATGGGCTCTAATATTTCAAAGGTGACAAGCAATCTATATGAATGAATCACAGTTTGAGCCCCATTATATTTGAGCTGATATATGCTGCAGTGGGGTTTATAGGAGTTTCTCTAACAAAATTTAATGAAAAAAACAAAACAAAAAAACCCAGGCCTTTTTGTCTCTAGTTTCTAATCCAATAGGAGTCACTCGGTAGTTTTAAGCAACCAGAGTAGAGACTGTATCATGCTGTGGGTTCCAGCTGGGAGCAGAATACTGCTACTTGTTTGGGGGAGCTGGGTGACTAGAGCCCAAAGGGTGAAAGCATTAGGATTGATTTAAAAGAGCCGAAGAAGCAGAGGTGCATGGGATAATGTTGGCATTTAACAGAGAGCATTATTCCAGAACAGATGTTATGACCAGCTCATGGACATAGAATTTGGAGATAGCATTGCTTCCATATACTTTGCAACAGCATCAGATTATCTGAAAGTCATAGGATTGAAATATTATTAAGGATCAGAACTGGCACAGTAAAAACAATGCCAACTTTGGGTCAGACTGTGCAGATTCAATCCTAGGCTGTTATGCTAACTGACTACATGTCTTGGGCAACTGACCTAATAATCCATGAGCTTCAGTTTCCACATCATGACATGGGGAAACCTACCTCCTACAGTAGTTATGAAGAATAAATGGAGGGATGAGATTGTACATGAATGAGGCATAGTGTCTGATATTGAGAAATGACAGCTCTTTATTGAGTATCCTTCAAGTAGATGTCATGTAAAGTGTAGTTCTTCTTAGAAAAGCTTCCTCCACTGATTCAGACCTTTATCTTGATCCTGAACTTGAGTATGTTCAACTCCCACCTTGAGGTTCAGCCCAGGGCTTAGCCTCTTCTGGCCTCCTGGCTTTTGGGTGAGTATCACACTGGCAGAGACCATTGTCAGAGAGAGAGAGATGGCTTTAGGAAGAGTGCTCTCAGCATGTGGGCAAAGGTCAGGTGGCTTCTCAGGGCTGTGGTTATAAAGTCCTCATTGTTTTGGGCCAACTCTGTTTCTGTCTCTGAGCATCAGCTTATTCTTTCATTAGGGAATTCTGTTTTTTGTTTTTGTTATCTTGGTTTGTAATTATTCATTATTTTTCAGAATGTTTTTTCTGTGAACCAAAAGCAGTATTTGTCCCAGGCTCATTTTTACAATCTCAGTTGTTTGCTATTTCTCGAGATTGTTTTCTCAGGATATCCCAGCTCTCTGAAGCTATCAATTCTGTTTTGATTCTCTCTGTAATCAGTTTTGCTTTTGAAGCACTCTTGAGTCCTATTGAAACTGTCTGCAGGGTGTGCCTTTCCCTGAGGATGGAGAGACAATCTTTTGGCAAATGTATTACCACTCCATCCACCTCTCCTCCCCCTCCCATCCCTCTCCCCCTTTCTTCCCCTTTCTCCCTCTCCACTCCCATCTCCCCCTCTCCACCTCCCTTCCCATCCCCATTTCCATCCCCATCCCCATTTCCATCCCCATCCCCATCCCCCAAAACTGCTGAGGAAATTGTCAGTTTCTTCCTTTTTTCCACCATCTTGTCACCAGGGCCCAGCTGGATGGCTCCCCTCATTTTCTTTCTCCCCTATGCCTCATTTATACCAGGATGTAGTTTTTATATCTGGTGGTTACATGATGGGAGATAAGCAACAATGATAAGGTTGTGACAGTTTTAATTTTCTGGTACATTTGTCAACTTCCCTGCTTTATTTTGGTGCTGTCTCTTTCTGGATTGCCACTAGGAAATTACCAGATATGCAAGAGCCAGAATTACCAGTGGTATGAACTGAAGACAGACCTACTCAGAGACATAGAAGAGCAGCAGGGGTGGAGGGTGGGGGTGGAGGGTGGCCTTGGCAACTTGCAGAGAGCAAGAGTTGGATAAACCTATGTGAGAAATTCTCACTGGGTTTTTCTAACCATTTCATCGTCTAGTTTTTGAAAATATTTTTATTCAAAGCTTTAGAGTCCTGTGAAACAAGGAAATGGCTTGGCTGTTGGAATGAAAATAAGCTTGTTAGAGCCAAGCAACTCCTTCCAATCTAGATGAGGCAGACACCTCTCAGCAGTTAGCCAGTGGCCTGGGGGAAATGAGCCAGGGTTTCCCTCTGGGAGGAGCTGATGAGGGTCCGTGACAGGGAAACATTCATTGTAGTCAGCAGCTTGGTTGGCACTGGAGGCCCATGGACTGAAGATTGAATTGCCTCTAAGGCAAGTCCTGACTCATTTCTCATCTTTAAGAATGGCTGGGCATCCCAGCAGAATGAGATGCAGTTCAGTGTGGCTGTTTCTCTGAGTAAAATACCAACGTGATTTAGCCTTCAGCTTGCCCTGCTCCCATCCATTCTCTTCACCGCAGCCGAGTGATATTTTAAAAAACAGAAATTGGATCGTGTCACTCATTGCCCTGATTAAAGTCCAGACTCCTTCACGTGACTTACCAGGCCCAGCAGGATCCAGCTCCAGCTTATCTTTCCGGTTTCCTTTTAAGTAGGCCCGACTCCTTTCCTCTAACTAATTCTTCTCAAACATTCTTCTCTGTCGGGTATGTTATTCCTCTCCTCTTTCACTTCCATTTGAGGTGTCAAATGGAGCATCATTTCCATTGAGAATCCTTCTCTGACCCTAAGAAGAGTAGGTCAAATCCCCCTGGTGAAAAGTCTTAACTTCTCAATAGAACTTAGCAAGTTTTGCTCAGTGCTTTTCCAGTCTGTGAGGTCCATGATGGCATTTTGTTCATCACTCTTCTATGGGGCTTAGTAGAGGGCTAATTAATGTTCATGCTCAGTCATAGAGCCAGGCTTAACTTTGAAAAGGAGGGGCCAGTACTGTTGCATTATGTACCCAGAAGGAGGAAAACTGGTATTTGATGAAAAACATTAATGCCAGCAACCCCCTTCAGTACCTGACTTCTCTTGGTGTTCCACAATCCTCACAGGGATCTATTCTTCCAGGCTTCAATAGTCATGTGAAAGACCTTGTAATCAACAATAACTAATTTTCCTACAAAATATTAATGCCAAGAATGCTACTCTGTGGTTCCATTTCCCAGTTTTCCAGCCCACACACTCTAGTACCCTCACTGTGATAATTCCTTGCCTCCATCAGGATTCCTACAGATATTTGGTTCCCCAGGAAGCATCCCATGAAATGGAGGGTGACATACAAGGAAGTTTATCAGGAAGTACTATAGGGATGCACACCTGTGAGAGAAAGGAGATGGGAAAGGTAGAGGGGTGAGTTAGCTCAATCCATTGAGTACTCTGAACCTGGGGCAGTCCTTTAGAATTATTCATCCTTGAGATAAAGGAGAACCAGTCTTAATTGTAGGTTAGCCTCAGGATGGGAGTGTGACGGGGGGGTGAGCTATATCTCTTCAACCAAGGACAACTTTTCTGAAAGGATAACAGCTGAAGATCATTAGGAGACTGTTCTTTAGTGCTGAGGAGACAGGCAGTACAACACAGAGTCCACTATTTGTTGTAGTCCAGTCCATTTCATCTCTCTTTTTCCTTCTTCATGTCTTCACTTTCCCCTTAATAGCTGAGGTTCCTCTCACCTCACTCTCATCACCTCTTTTCTTACACACTCAATTCCCTTGTATCTCTTTTTACTCATCATACTTGCCTAAAACCTTATCTCTGGTTATAACTTTCCAATTGCCCTGCCCTTGTCCTAACTATCTGAATGAGACTGGTGAAAAACATGTAACCATGCTGAATGCTCTCACTTAACATTTATGACCAAAAATCACAAGTAGCTCGTTAGCCATCCTATTACACACCCTAGTAAATTCTCTTTTCCTCATCCCGATATGACTCTTTAATACCTTCTTCATTTTCCTTAAACATCCATCACCTCCTCTCCTTCTCCTAATTCTCAGATGTCACCCCCTCTTCTCATTTCATTGAGAAATTAAAACAAGCAAAGAAGAACCACTTCACTCCCCCCACCAAATATGCCTCTTCCCTTAGTACTTGCCTTCAAACTTGCCAAGATGACTTGCTCCATTTGTGCACTGGATATCAACTCCTCTTGCCTTGTCCAGGACTTGACTCCTGCAATGATCTTTCTCTCCTACATCATCATTTTTCTTCACTGGTATGGAATAATTTCAAACAGCATACAATCATGCTGTGATCTTTTCCATCTTTGAACAAGACTCTCTCTCATCTCCAAATCTCCCTACAGCTTTGACTCAACTTTTCTTTATGGGAAAATATCTCAAAAGGTTTGCCTTGTTTTTCTGTCTCTATTCCCTCATATTCCATTTTCTCTTTAATTGACTCCAGTCAAGCTTTGCCCCATTCCTTTCCCCAAACTACTCTTATTAGGTCAAGATTAGTGAACTGCTTGCCAAAGCCAATGGTTAGTTCTCCCTTTATTTTATTCAACTTCATAGCAGCAAGTGACACAAGTGATCATTATACCTTTCCCGACACTTTTCTTCTTGACTTTCATGATATTCACTCTACTGTGAAGCAAAATGTTTAAGGAACGTCAGGAGCCAACTTGTTAAAGAATTCAAATACCCTGACTGCCAGAAAGATCTGACTTCCATCTCATGCTCCTCTGCAGTTACTATCCTATCTCAAATATCTAGGGAAGTTCCCTCCGCACTCTTGCTTGATGTTATCTTATATAGTTTTTATATTCCTGTTGTTCATTTGTTTTTATTATGCATTGCCCTGGATCACTAGTGGAAGTACATGGTATTGTGCAGATAGAACACTTTGTTCATTGCATGAATTATTTCACTAATTTCTGCTGTTTTGTTCTTATATCATAGTTACAGAAGTCTGTCTGATTCTTCCAGGCCTCAATTGCCCCACAGTATTTATTGGCTGACAGATCTTTAGCATTGAAAAGAATATGTACTTTTATTCTTAAAATAAATAGATTTTAAAATGGGAGTAATGTTATACTTCACTCATGTAATTATATGTGGATTAAATTAGATAATGTATATAAAGACATAAAGCAGTAGGTTCCTAACTAACCCATGTGACAAGCTGATGAGGATTCTGGGACTCATAGTGGTTAAGTGCAAGTCACAGGCTAGTAACTAACAGAACCAGAGCTAGAACTCACATTTTCTATCTTGGGTTCTTATGCTGGGTTTATATCTTTCCCTCTCTCTGGCCATCACACAGAAGCAGTATGAGTAAAATGAACATAAAGTCATTTTTGAACACAACCTCCGAAAAAGACTAAACTCTGTATTTATGTTTGTAGGCTATTTTAATTTTTATCATGGTGTTTTATGAGAAAAGAGGTGATGCTCTGACCTCCATTATAAAGAAAAAAAGGTTTTTTTGTTGTTGAATCAGACCATTGTTCTATTACATGGGATAGATCTCCAAGTCAAGAGATGAAAGACATTAATTTGCATGAGACAACAGTTGCTATCTGTATTCACAGTGCAACATGGGAGAAAGTGGCTGTACCATCATTTTGTAGCAGATGGATTAAAGCATGTCTTAGTAAGGTACACAAGCGGGAGGGGATCAGGAGGATGCCCCTGATCTTGCTGATAACAGCTATACCATGTGTAGTAGATACCTAATAAATATTAATTAGTATCAACTCACTGGACACAGAACTATTTGATTTTGGACATTAAATCAAGCTCTCTTGATGGTGAGAAATGAATAATAGTACATTTAGTCTTTATATTTCTTGGGCTTTTAACTGTTGTGTGGCACCTTGCATCTTTTGTGAAATACTTTTTTGCTCAAGATTGGATCTAGTGCTCCAGACGGATTTGCCTTAAACTTTTGTGTTTAATGCATCTTGCTTTTTTCTCTTGGTTTCAATGAGCATTCACATCTTCTAATTTCATTGGAAGATGATTCCACTCTGGTTTAATAATTTGACTAACCAGAATATTGCTTCTTTTTTTCTCTTTCAGATATTGATGAGTGTGCAGCTAAGATGCATTACTGTCATGCCAATACCGTGTGTGTCAACCTTCCCGGGTTATATCGCTGTGACTGTGCCCCGGGATACATTCGCGTGGATGACTTCTCTTGTACAGGTGAGCAGTAAGAAGCTGATTCAACCCTTCTCTGCACCACATCTGTGTTGTTTCATTTAACATCAAGTGTACTAAGTACTATTTTTGCCTAAATTGTCTTTCTCTTGCATTATTTACCCTAACCTTTTGAGGGGGAAAAAAAAGTGATAAATAAATTTTATCTGCAAAATTTAATTCCACTTCCTGCATTTCTGCCTGTGGGTGTGAGCATGTGTGCATGGGTGCATGATTTGAAGTTGAAGTCCCAGTTGCCTGTAGTTACACTGAGGGACTTAGAGACATCAGTTCTAAAATGTATCAAACTATTCTCCTTCCATCATAATGAAATGTTTTTGCATCAAAGAAAATGAACTTTGTTTCCCCATTGGGAAAGACTAGGATTAAATTGAAAGGAAAGTAGGAGTACTTGGTGGGCAGGGATTGGGCATATGGGATCTAATCAAGACTTTTGATTGATAACTCACAGTTCCCTCCCTTTTCTCCCAGTATCACTGGGAGATCAGTACTAAAATGGGAATCTAGGGACTGTGTTGGTGCCTTTGTGATAGTAATGCTGGCTTTGTGGGGGTGGGCACTTGGTTTAGATCCCAATATACTAGTACTCCCAATCACATACTAGTATATGGAGTCATGAATGGTAAATTGGTTAAGGGTGGTAGAAGAATTTGAGGCTTTCTTCTTTTGGTCAGATGTCTTTAAATGGGCAGTCTGAAACCTATAAGAAAAGGGCCCTGTGAACACAAGATTTTAGTCATGTTGTACCTTTTTCTGATTCTTGCATCTTTCTCTTAATCCTGAAAACATTGGCATATAACAGCTGGATTCTTCACTGAGAATGGAATGCCACTCCTTTCTTCATATATTTTATTCCGAGTGACCTTTTGGAAAGAATAAAAAGTTGCACAAGTTAGGGAAGTAGCCATGTCACTGGTGTGGTTCAGTTGACCTATGAACCAGGAAGGCATGATTGGATTCCCCGTCAGGGCACATACCCAGGTTGTGGGCTTGATCCCCAGTAGGGCGTGTGCAGGAGGCAGCTGATCAATCATTCTCTTTCAGTATTGATGTTTCTCTCTCTCTTCCTCTCCCTTTTTCTCTGAAATCAATAAAAAATATGTAAATATTTTAAAAGTTAGGGAAGCAATGTTTGTATGTCCAAATACCTTTTTCATGGATTGTTGTATATTTATAAGTTACTGTTCTTTAAGAGGCTGGTGAGCTCATATTAATGGAGGTTTCTAATGGCCACAGAAAGCCAAATCTCATCTATCTCTCTTTTACATAATATAACTAAAGTTCCTAGAGTTGAGAGAGAGACTATATAAGCACAACATGCTGAGATCTAAACATTTTAAGGGGGCAAAAATCTTTTGGACCTGTAAACAAACACAATCTACAAATCTGTGATGTTATAGATGACTATTCTCTGTTTTTAATAGTAAATCAATGTCTTCACTTATTTTAACCCTAAGACTAGAAGGAACCTGTGCATATCCTCCCAAGGCAGCGGCACCATATCATATAAATCAAGAAACATTAATCCAGGCCCTGCTGTGTGGAAAGCCCTGTGGAAATTACATCAGAATTCCAGCTCTGCCCTTGTTTTCTCTCTGAGGAAGGAAGGCGGGAGCTGCTGCTTGTTGCATGCCTACTAGGACAGGTGCTCTGTCTGGTGGCTGTTAGAGCACCAGATGGAAAATGGATTATTTTAGGAACTAGCTCTAGAATTACTTTTGGAGAGGAAACTGTACTGTCTGGAGTAAAAGGCCAGGGTGTGGGGATCCAAGCATACCTGTCGCCCCACCTTCAAAAAGACCAGGCCACTCTAAAGGAAAGTATCTACACACGCATATGCATGCATGCACTTTTTTGGTTTTGTTTGTATGTGTATATTTTGTCTGAGAGGGAACAGAACAGTTTGAACACAAGAGAGAAAAGCAAGAGGGTGGAGGAGAAACAGAAGGCTGGGTTCTCTGGGGGATGGAGGGACAGTGAAGACTGCGAAGTGGAAGAAAAACGGCAAGGACTTTTAAGGGTAGGAATGTGTAATGAGGTCTTTGCATTGTTTTGCTATGTAGTATGCAATGCAAGTCTTCCTCATGACCCTCAAACCTTCAGCAATGTCTCCCAAGCCTGAGTACTAGGTAAGACCCTCCCTCAGTAGAATGCAGGTTAATGTGGTGAGCAACAGAAACGGTATACATGTATATAGGCTGTTGAGACCTCAGAGTCAAAGGTAACCATTATAAAGTAACCATTCCTATTCCCTCCCCTGCCCCCCAATATATACATATACACATATGCATTGCTCTCACCACATCCTTCTGCCAGGAACTTCAGAGACCTGGATGAGGGCTTTGGACTTCATAAATCATAGAATTGGGAGTAAGATCTTTTTCTTAAAAAACAAAACAAGAAACTTCTTTAGATCCCAGATTCCTTTCTACTCACTGCCCATTTTTCTGCTTCTATTCACAGCAAAACTTATTAATTTGTCTGTGATATTGTCCTCCTTGACATTTACTTTGCTCATACCTTCCACAACCCTCTCTTGTAAGGCTACCATATCACCACTCCACAGAGACTCCATCTGTCAAGGTCATCATCTATCAAGGTCACCAGGAACTCCATTTTTCCAAGTCTTTTGTGGTCTCTCAGCAGCATTTAGAAGAGCTGATCACACCTTCCTCTTTTAAACACATCACTTTCTTGACTTTTGAGACATCATTTCTCCTGAGTTTCCTCCTATCTCACTGGTCACTCCTGCCCAGTATCCTTAGCAATTTTCCCCCCTCTGTTGACATTTTAAAGGTTAGAATGCCATAAAGCTCTGTCATGGACCCATTCTCTGTTCATCTATATACTATTTTTTAAAATTTATCTTTAGCCCTAACCGGTTTGGCTTAGTGGATAAAGCGTCGGCCTGCAGACCGAAAGGTCCCAGGTTCGATTCCGGTCAAGGGCATGTACCTTGGTTGCGGGCGCATCCCCAGTAGGAGGTGTGCAGGAGGCAGCTGATTGATGTTTCTCTCCCATCGATGTTTCTAACTCTCTATCCCTCTCTCTTCCTCTCTGTAAAAAGGCAATAAAATATATTTTAAAAAAATTAAAAAAAAATTATCTTTATTGTTGAAAGCATTACAGATGTCCTCTTTGTTTTGTTTTTGTTTTTTTCCCATTGACCCCTTCCACCCCACACCTGCCCCTTCTAGGCCTTCACCATACTATTGTCTGTGTCCATGGGCTGTGTACTAGTATATATGCATGTAAGTTCCCCAGTTAATATCTCCTCCCACTCCCACCTTCCCCCTAAAATTCATCAGTCTGTGCCATGCTTCTATGTCTCTGGATATATTTTGGTCATCAGTTTATTTCATTCATTACATTCTGCATATGAATGAGATCATGTGATACTTATCTTTCTGTGACTGGCTTATTTCACTTAGCATCCATGCTGTTGCAAATGGTAAGAGTTCCTTCCATTTTTATAGCTGTTCAGTATTTCATTGTGTAAATGTACCACAGCTTTTAAAAATAGATATTTTTATTTATTTCAGAGAGGAAGGAAGAGGGAGAGAGAGACAGAAACAGTAATGAGGGAGAATCATCAATTAGCTGCCTCCTGCATGCCCCACACCTGGGATCTAGCCCACAACCCAGGCATATGCCCTGGTAGGGAATCTAACCAAGACCCCCTTGTTCATAGATGGATGTTCAACCACTGAGCCCCTCTGGCCAGGCTGTACCACAGCATTTTTATCCACTCATCTGCTGATGGGCACTTGGGCTGTTTCTAAATCTTAGCTATTGTAAATAGTGCTGCTATGAACATAGGGCTGCATATATTCTTTCTGATAGGTATTTCTGACTTCTTAGGATATATTCCTAGATGTGGGGTCACTGGGTCAAATGGCAATTCCATATTTAATTTTTTGAGGAACTCCATACTGTTCTCCACAGTGGCTGCACCAGTCTGCGTTCCCACCAGCAGTGCACTAGGGTTACCTTTTCTCCGCATCCTCACCAGCACTTGTCATTTGTTGATTTGTTGATGATAGCCATTCTGACAGGTATGAGGTGATACCTCATTGTCATTTTAATTTGCATCTCTCAGATTATTAGTGACTTTGAGTATTTTTTCTTATGTCTCTTGGCCTTCTGTATGTCCACTTTCGAGAAGTGTCTATTTAGGTCCTTTGTTCATTTTTTAATTGGAGTGTTTATCTTCCTATATTCTTTTTAGATGCCTTCATTCTATCCTAGGACTTTCAGCATTTTTGTCAATAACACTTAAATTTCTATCCAGCTTTAATCTTTCTGCTGAGCTTCTGAATCATAGATTCAACTTGACATCTACACATAGCTATTTCATAGGCATTTTATGTTAAACATGTATCAGACAAAACTCTTGATTTTTTTTCTTCCACATCTGCAAATCTACTCTTCTTCCACTTTTCTCCATCTCAATGAATAAAAGCACCATCTACCCAATTTTTGAGCCAAACAGCTAGGCGTTATACTTGATTACTTTTGTCCTCTTGCTCCTCCACTGTCAGACCACGCACCGGTCTTGTTGATTCTACTCTTCATCCCCTGTCCTAAGCCAGCCCACTTCTGTCCATATCCTGTACCACCAAACTGCTGAGCAGCTGCAGTGGCCACCATCCTGTACTTTGTGCCCCAGTTTTCCTCCACTGTAACTCTCTTCACATAGCAGTTAGAGCAAATTTTTAAAGCAGAAGTTATACAAATCCACTTAAAACTCTCAGGTAGTGTCACATTGCACAGAAATTAAATTCATTCTGCTTATTTTGATATAAATACATATATGGCTTTTCTTCTTTCTACCTTTCTGACTTTATCTTGTACCATTTCCATCCTTGTCCATTATGGGGTGGCTACCATGACTTTTGACTTTTTCCCCCATTCAACAAATTTGTTCTGCCCCAGGACCTTTGCATGAGCTTTTGCTCCTTCTTAAAAGATTTTCCCTCTTGATATCTGCTTTTCTTGTCATTCAGATATCAGCCTAAAAATGATCAGTTCAGAGAAGCTTTCTCTGATTAATATAATTAGCCACCCATTTTTTTGTCTTATCACCTGATTTTAATTTTCTGGACAGTACTTATTACTATCTGAAATTTTATTGTTTATATATGATCTTTTAAAAATTGTCTCTTTCTTTGAGGATGTAAGCTCTGGGAGCAGGGGCCTTTTCTCTTTTATTCATTACTCTATCTTGGCTACTCAGAACATAACCTGACACAGAACAGTGCTCAATAATATTTACTAAATGAAGGAATGAATAAGAACACTTGACCTGAGGCTCAATATTTCTTTCTCTAAATTTTGTTTATAAATACTGTTTATATGTGCTATGCCTATAGGTTATTGTAAAAATAAAATTATATACATGAAAATATTTCCCATGGCACTTATCAGTCAGGATAGGATGTTCTGCAGAAACAAACAATCCCAAATATGAGGGACTTAAAAGAACAAGATTTTATTTCTAGGTCATGCATTATGCCTGTCATTGGTCAATAGGAGGGATGCTGATGCTCATCATTATTACTTTGGGCTACTAAATGCTGAAGTTATCAGTATTGTGGACATTGCTGGCCACCAAGGCAGGGAAAAGAGAGCCTGGGGGGTTGTGAGTCAGCCATTCAATGTTCTTACCAGGGTATGACAATATATTCCTTCTACCCATAACTCATTGACTAGCAAGTCCCCAGTCCCCAACCAACTACAAGGGGATGAGAAAATGCAGTGCTACCAGAGAACCAGAAACATTGGATAAATGGAGCTAAGGAATACAAAGTGACTGACACCGAATATTTTCTCAACAAATTTTGTTTCCTTTGACATGAGGAGCTGTTGATTAAAATAATCTTTTCTTTTTCAACAGAAGTTAACAATGTGATGGGGAAATTCATCTCAAAAAATAATTATGATATTAAGCACATTGGACTAAGTACTATGCAAGCCAAATGCATTAAACAAATGTGCTTAGTTGGAGTGGTGAGGACACAAAACAGATGATATATGATAGAATGGTATACCTGAAATCTATGTCATTTTATTAGCCAATGTCACCCCAATAAATTCATTAAAATGGTAAACTAAGAAAAAGTTGCTTGGTTGCCAGAATGGAGTGTTTGGACTATGTTTTACAAGCCAAGAGGAGCTGATGAAGTTTCCCAAGGCACATGAGCATGCGGTGCCTAGAGGATGTTAGGACTTTACAGTTGGGAATATAGATGGGAATGAGGAGACCTAGAAGACAAGCATTCTCCCTGCAGTTATTTCTTTTCTAGACCAGATTCAAGGATCTCCCTTAGACACTTTCATGGTAAGCTAGAACTCTGACATTTACCCTGGGGTCCAGAAAATAAGTCTGTTTGGCCAATTGTGCTCTTTATTTTCTACAATAGAGAAGGTCCCTGCCTCTAATCTATGTCATTTCTTTATCGGCAAAGAAGACTTCCGCTAAGTGATTATTTGCCTGTGTAATAAATGAGGTGTATAATAGATGTCTGCTGCTGTGTCTTTTCAGTGTTTCATTTTCAGAAGACAATTTACTGGGGGAAATTGACAAGCCTGAAGGCACTCTTTGTTCACCCTGAGTTCCTGACACAGCATTTCTTATTATTGACATTTCTTATTTCCAAAGATTATTCTCTTCTCTGTCCCAGATCAATTAGTATCTGCTGTCACCATTTAGTTGGTTTTCCAAGTGTGTCAAAATCATTCTTTCCCATTTTTTAGTATGTCATTTAGCCTGACACTAACTTTTTTGAAGTCAATAGTCAGGTTGAAAATTCTATTTGTCCCAAAATTATTGAGCCTAGAATTAAAGCAGGTACATCAGCTTTGGTGATACATTGATTTATTGAATAATTAATTCATGCATTCATTCACTCACCTACTCATTCATCATTTTACTCTTATATCCAATGTACAATTATGAGAGTTAGGAAATATGACCACTGAGATTAGTGGGAAATGATCTTGGTATTCAGAGAGTTCAAGGTTCATGCTGCAACTTCTTCAAATGAGAAAGCTCAAATGTTCATTCACCATCAAAACTGTTCTAATGCTTACCAAATCAATCTCTTTTCAAAGTCTAACCCCTGTAGTTGTGGGTCCTTGACAGAAAGAATTCCAAAATAGCTCTTCCCAATTCTGTGCACTGACTGTAGCCCTTTCAGAAAAACCCCACCTGAGACAGTGAGTGCCAGGCAAGATGCTGGAGGGGAAAGGCAATGTGTCCATCAGAAAAGTAACTTGAGCTTTTTCCTGGTTAAAAAGTGAAAACAGCCCAGCTGGTGTGGCCTATTGGTTGAGTGTTGGGCCAGGAGGTCAGGGTTTGATTCCCATCAGGGCACATGCCTGGGTTGTGGGTTTGATCCCCAGTGTGGGGCATGCAGGAGGCAGTCAATCAATGAATCTCTCTCATCATCATCGATGTTTCTCTCTCCCCCGTTCTCTCTGAAATCAATAAAAAATATTTTTAAAGTTTTTTTTTTAAAAAAAGGGAAAATGATCATATTCCATGGGATAATAAAGTTTTGAGAGATCAACATTGAGGATAATTATCTAGCCCTTAAAAAGTATGCTCTAATGTAATTATTCCCCCTGTGGGCTGGGGATTCCCTCTCATAACCATTTATTTTATATGAGGCTCTGTGCTTTTTGGTAGGAAAGTTTCCTTTGGCCTTTGAAAGGGTGGATCTAAAACACTTGTTCCCAAACTCTGAGCGAGGTTTTGGCCTTGGGATTTGCATGTGAGTCTAAATCATGTTTTCTCCCATAAGAGATCTCTGAGTTGCTCATGCTCTGTTATGAATTTGGAAACAGAGGAGTGCCCGAAATTGAGTGTGTATGTGTGTTGAGGGGGGGTCTAATCTCTCCTCTATGCCTTTTGATTTCTGGAATGGTCAACCTACTTGATTTATTGGTCCCTGACTTGCATTTATCTCCATGTAAACTCTTGTGTTTAGGCTGTTTGATAAGATGTTATCATTAGGTACTTGGACAGCTTTCAAGGAGGATACTTGTGATTTACGACGAAAGCACACAGCAGTGAGACAGGTACTTGACAGTAATGGGTAAGCATTCATTTTTATGCCAAAAACTGCCCATGAAGGTAAGATATAAAGCGAACAAGTGAGATAACAAATACCCCATGTGATTTTTATTACCTTGCTAAAAGGATTTTTATTTTCTTGGTATTGGCATGGGTGAAAGCTGGAAGTAAGTATATGTTTGAAATGCTCTGAGCAAACTTAGTTAAAGAATTAGATATAATTGTCTATTAATTTAATCGTTTAAATTAAATACCTGTAATGAAAAGAGGTTAGGCAACAGTATAAAGACTTAGGAGTAAAAATGAGCTGTTAAATTTTTTAGATGAGTTCTCTGGAAAAGGCTTTCCTCCTAAGGTTGATGAAATACAGAACTCGTTCAAATATGAGATACCTGGTGCTTTCTCATTGAGCAGAGCCATTTAAGATGGAGCTAAAATAGCACAGTCTCTATTTTGATGGAGCACAGTGGTAAATGAACCACTGATTACCCTTATCTTTCAAACACATAGCATGTAGACTATTTTTACTTTAGTGGGAAATACAAATGCTTTAGAATGCAAAAATCCTTTTTATTAAGGAGACCAGAAAACATGCATTGATATGTTGGCAAGAAAAGTCAAAATAAGACATGTACCTTTGGATATTTCAAAACCCTACTAGAAGCTCCGATGATAGTTATGAGACATTTGTCTTTTGTTTTGATTTCTTTGACTGGTACATCCTTTACTTTGTTCCTGATTTTATTTTTTTATCCTCACCTGAGGATATATTTATTGATTTGAGAGAGAGGAAAGGGTGGGGAGAGAGAAAGAGAGAGCAGGGGGGAGAGAGAGAGAGAGAGAGAGAGAGAGAGAGAGAGAGAGAGAGAGAGAGAGAGAAAGAAAGAGGAGAGAGAGGAGAGAGAGGAGAGAGAGAGATCGGTTGCTTCCCGTACACTCCCAAACAGGGATCAAACTTGAAACCTAGGTATGTGCCCTTTTGGTGTATGAAACAACACTCCAACCAACTCAGCCACCTGGCCGGGGCTTTTTCCTCATTTTAAATAGTTGACTCTGTTATTCTCCTTTCCCTTCAGTGGAGGGAGGTAACAGTTCCAAAATCAGGATTCTAAAATCCTAAATCTTTAGGCCAGAGTTTTCAACCTTCAACTTAGGTTACATTCACTGACACAAATGAACAAGCAGCAACAACAAAAGTGGACACCTGAGACCTGCCCCTTGAGATTTGGATTTTCTCTCCATCTAGGCTTGTGACCTGGCTTCAGTGCTTTTGTTGAAATGTCCAGATGATTCTCATGTGCTCTCAAGGTTGAGAACCACTGCTTTTGTAGATCAGAGAGGGTTGGAGAATGGAGAGAAAATCAGAGGACAGTCAGAGGGAAGAAGAATATTTAGGCTAGAAAAGAGTGCCCTGGTGCCCAGCTGGCATGGCTCAGTGGTTGAGTGTCGACCTATGAACCAGGAGATCATGGTTTGATTCCCAGTCAGGGCACAAGCCCCGCACTGGGTTTCAGGCTCAGTCCCCAATGTGAGGTGTGCAGGAGGCAGCCAATCAATGATTCTCTCTCATCATTGATGTTTCTATCTCTCTCTCTCCCTTTCTCTCTGAAATCAGTAAAAATATATTTGAAACAAACAAAGGAAAAAGGATGCCCTGGTACTTACTGGTGGTGGGATACACAGGTCAGGAGGGACTGCAAGCAGAGACTGGGATGGGTCCAGGTTAGAGGAAGGGTCCTGCCTCCAAATCTACCCTGTAGGATGTGTAGGACTCTGGGGAGAGAAAGCCAGTGGGATGCCTGTGCAGGTGAAGTTTCATGGGGAGATCCTGATTCTCCTACCGTTACATGGCTGCTGTGAAGCCTCTAAACCTAAAGGTAATTGGAACAATTCCATGCTGACCTGTGTGTTTCTTGGGCCAAGGACCAGAGACTGCTCTCTCTGTGCCAGTGTCTTATCATTAGGGATCCTCTGCAGCAATGACACAGCCTTATCGAAGCAGGGTGTCCTGCAAATGAGATCTTGTGGATTATCCAAAACCTTAGGATATTTTCTAATTAAGGAGGCTATTTAAATATATATATATATATATATATATATATATATATATATATATATATATATATATTGATTTCAGAGAGGAAGAGAGAGGGAGAGAGAGAAACATCAATGATGAGAGATAATCATTGATCGGCTGCTTCCAACACTCACCCCACTGGGGATTGAGCCTACAATCTGGGCATGTGCCCTTGACTGGAATCGAACCCGGGACCCTTCAGTTCACAAGCTGATGCTCTATCCACTTAGCCAAACAGGCTAGGGCAAGATTATTTATTGTTTTTTAAACCCAAGCAGGTGGTTATATTAAAAAATATGGCATTGATTGGAGGAGGCAGACATCATCCCTGCCTTTCAGTATGAGGGAACAATTTTTGTTTCAGCCAGAGTGTGTGGTACTAAAAGACTAAGTCATAGCTGCCCAGCCTGAGTAGTTTACAATGAGGGGGAGGCAAGTGAATGAAGACATACCCTGTGATGCTTTGCTTGGCCTTAAGCAAAGCTCCCCCGCCCCGCCTTTTTTCTTTTAAACAAGTTGGAGTAGTTCACAGCTTTGGAACTAAGCCCAGGAGGGAGTCCAGAGAGCAGTGCTCCTAGTCCTCTATCTATTTTCAGTATTTAGAGAACCGACAAGTCATAAAATAGCACAAACATACTACCCTTGCCTCTCAAAGCTACTGAAGTTTTGAATTTACTCCACTAGTGCTTGAACAGGATATATTCCATCTCTTCTCTCATCTCTTATTTCCTCTTGACTCTACTCTTAGGTGTGTTAATCTAGTTTTTCTCCTGGAATCTTATTTCCTTTACCTTTTACATTAGCTTTATTTACATGTGTGCATTATTCCTGATGACCAAACCCCACAAGTGTTGAGTTAAATAAGAGATGCAGGGTCAAAAATGCCATAAAACAGAAAACAAGGTGTTGGGAAGGCTGGGGAGAAATTGGAACCTTTGTCCACTGTCGCTGGGACTGTAAAATGGTGTAGCTGTTGTGCAAAAACAGTTTGGCATTTCCTCAAAAAGTTAAAAATAGATTAAAAGTTACATGATCCAGCAGTTTTACTTCTGGATGTATATCCATAATAATTTAAAGCAGAGCCTTGAAGAGGTGTTTGAATATCCATATTGATAATGGCTATTATTTTACAATAGCTAAAATATGGAAGAACCAAAGTGTCTCTTGACAGATCAGTGTGGTATATACATGCAATGGAATATTATTCAGCCTTAAAAAGGAAGGAAATTCTGACACATGCCACAACATGGATGAACCACAGAGAACATCATACGAAGTTATGTAAGTCAGTCACAAAAAGACAAATACTATGTGATTCTATTTACATGTGATACCTAGGGTAGTTAAATTCATAGAGACAAAAATTAGAATGGTAGTTGCCACAGGTGTGGGGAGGGGAATTACTGTTTAATTAATTGCTTCAGTTTTACAAGATGAAAAGAGTTCTGGTGATGGTTTCACAACAATATGAATGTAGGTAATACCACTGAACTTGAAATAGTTAAGATGGTTAAATGTATGTTATTTATTACCACAATAAAAAAATTGGGGAAAAATATCATCAGGGAAAGATCTCTTCCTATTAGTAGGCCAAATCTAGAAATAATTTACACAGTTTTCCTTGCTTCCTAACACATATTGGGCATCAACTTATATGATAGCTCTGGTAGTGATTTACCCCTTCATTATTTTATTGATTCACTCATTGAACAAATAACAGATTGAGAAATCTAAGCATCAGGTATTAGGTATTATTCTAGATGTATTGCTGACATCAGTGAATAAAACAGACAAAACGTTGCTATCAGTGGAGCTTACTATGTTTTAGTTGAGGGGAGTCAACAATAGAAAGTGTGCCAGAGGTAGGAACTATGGAGAGCAATAGAGTGAGGGAAGGGAAATGGGTGAAATTTTATCTGGGGGTCTGGAAAGATCTCACTGATAAGGGGTATATAAGTGAAGACAGGAGAGGAGCAGGAGCGAAGGAGCAAGTCCTGCTGGTTCTAAAATGAGTGTTCTAGGCTGTGGGAACAGGAAATGGACAGACTAGCCATCTATTGAATGACTCAGGAATAGATAATGAGTTTACTAAATGAATGAACTCTGACCTTTCCTTCTCTACCTTACACGTATCTCTAGTATATTCTGGTGGAATAAAGGATATGGGTCTCATAGCCATCATGTGCCTCAGAGACTTCTTTTACACAATCTGGGTCATGGCTGTCTTGTTAGGAGTTAGAGATGATATAAGTTAAGCCATGGGATAAATGGTATGTGGTTATATTTTCCTTTAAATGGAAAGGAAAGCTGTAATGGCCTCAGCCATTACTGGGGACAATACCCCCTTTTAAAGAAGAACAGAGTTCAGGAAGGGGGTACTTGGAACACATCATGTAGGAAATTCAGCACCCAAGTCCCATTATGGTTAACAAGGCCTCCATGTTTAATTTTACAGAGAAATGTGACAATTGGAGAGTCAGGGCTAAAAAATACCCCTAAGCAGCCAGGGTCCTGAAAGAGCCTTGCTTTTTTCTTTATTTTTACATCTGTGGTTTTCCATTTTCCCTGCTGTTGATAAATAATTCAGAAAAGAAAAGAATGCTCCAGCCCTGGCTTTTGAATGCAAAGGAAAAATACATTATGCCATTGGTCTCCAAACACCCACAGGCTTTTGGCAAGAAAGTCAATATATTTTGTATTTGGTGGGCAGCATGTCTTCTGGGCTTTGTAATCATTTGGCTTTGTTCTTTTAGCTAGAAGAAAGGTGAGGCCTGGGTGTATGAGGTTCACAGAACTAATGCTGTCACATTGTCATAGTCCCTAAGTGACTTGCTCAGCAAGATATTATAGATAGACTGGTGGACTTGGGTGGGTTGTGCAGGTTGGCTCAGAGAAATGATTATTTGAGGACCCCTGGTGACATCAGGTAATTGTCTTGGAATCCAAGCAGACATGGGCTATAGTACCACCCTGAGCATCACAGAACCAGTGCATGCTGGCAGGGGAGGAGGGATGTCAGGTTGGAATTTTTCTCCTGCAGCTAGGATGATCACACTCACTCAACTACAGTACCTATTTATTCACTTCTGAAAGTCATCTCTAATACAAAATAAAGTCTGAAGCTGGCTTCTATGGATTATTAATTGTTTGGATGGTTTATGTTTAAAATAATGGTACTATCCATATATTAAGCACATAATTTGGGTCAACATTCACAATAAATGCTCATAATTAATTTGCCAAAGGGAATTTAGTAGAGAGGAAAGCATTTGACATGGGTTACTAGAGAGACTTATTTTAATCCAGACTAACAGACTACATGCCCCTGGGTAAGTCATTTTATTTCTTTGGGCTTCAGTTTCATCATCTGTAACAGGAGGATATTAGATTATAAATATACCTACAGAGGGCCCATTAAACTTACCTCTTTGAAGCTGAGAATCATCAACTTTCATCTCTTTATCTGCAGTGCCTGCCATGATAGGCACCAATTTTTTCTTTCTTCTTCTTCTTTTTTTTTTGCTTAAATTTATGTCTATAATCATGTGGAACATTGCAATTGTCATTTTGTTTGATTTGTAAAACTTTATTTTAAAGGTGCCTTTTAGTTTTATATTTAAAACTTTTTAACAGATGGTTTCAAACAATGTGTGACCATCATACCAACATACTCCTTTGCTAGTGTTTTCTGCACTGAATATTTCATGTAACTTCTGCATATTGACTTGGGCCATATGATGTTTTATTAACCACTATTGACTTGTGACCTGGAGTTAGCATACACGTGATGGAAGAGCCTTCCTTTGCCATCAGGGGATTTCTGGGAATGAGTGCTAGAGAGACAGGTTCAGGATGGACAGCTGGTCTCCCGTTTACAAAACCAGGCAAGTTCTTTCATGCCTGCTTTTGTAAATACTTTTGAACACTTGTTGGCAAATGTCACCCCTCTGATAGTCACTCTGCTTTTTGTTTAAACTGGTGCCCAAAGAGCCAAAGCAGCAAGGCAAGGCTTGTGGTGTAGTGATAGTGGGGGCCCATGGTGCCTTTTCTCTGGGAGTGGCCTGGTGGATGGGGGAGGAGGCGAGAAAAAGTGATGGAAGATCATGAACAGAGTAGAAGCATAATATCAGAAGACCCACATTCAAATCTTAGCTTTGACTGTTGCTGGTTTTATGACTTTGGACAAAATGCTCTACGTAAGTGTCCCCTTTCTACTTTGGTGCAGTGGGATGGCAGACTCTGTCTTAAGGTCTCTGAAAATCTATGATTCTAAGTGCTGTGAGTGATCAAGAGGGCCAGAGGAGAGGCAGTGCGCATGTTGTGATGGCCAAAGAAAGCTTATTCGAATTTGTAGCTTTGGAGCTGCCAAATGGGATTTTATTATTGGTCCTGTGATGAGAGACTTCTCCGGGTGTGTTAACTTCGTTGGCCATGAGAGCCCTTGAAAGTGCAGAGAAGAAGGCAAGTTAGCTGGGCCTATCTTTAGATGCATAGTTCTTTCTGCAAATTAACATGGCCCAACTGATACCCTGGAACATGATTCAGTCTGATTGGTGTGCCCTACTCTTACAGAGGAGAGAGGAATAGGCCTAGAGTAAAGAAAGCAATGAAATCTCCTCCCTCCTTATGAGGTGAATTCACTCATAAGTGCATAGAAATACAGAACTGAATTACATGTGAGAGTTAGATATTCAAGATAGGGATTGAGTCATCCTGATACAAACTATAGAGAAAGATGCATCAGGCCAGTGTTCTTGGGGAGAACTCCAGGTAGAGGCCATGGGTGGGGGAGGAGGAAGAAGCATCATTAAAAGTGGCAATAAAGCCTGGCCAGTGTGGCTCAATGGTTGAGTGTCTACCCATGAACCAGAAGGTCATGCATGGTTTGAATCCTCTCTGGGCACATGCCCAAGTTGCAGGCTTGATCCCCAATAGGGGGTGTGCCGGAGGCAGTAATCAATGGTTCTTATTGATGTTTCTATCTCTCCCTCTCCCTTCCTCTCTGAAATCAACAACAAAAAAAATATTTTTAAAAAAGTGGCAATAAAATAAAGACATTATAGGATGGATATAAAAGGAGGAAAAAGAGAGGGTGGTCAGTAGTATTGCTAGAGGATCAGAGGGAGGCTCAGGAGGGTGCAGATGTTATATTTGACAATACAAGAGTCAATAGCCATATTCCAAGAACAGAATCATTGCTGTCTCCAATAAAGGATTTTAAAAGAGATATTTTGATAGAAAGTTGCACAACTGTCAGAATTTGGAGGATTTTGACACTCAAGTGCTTACAAAGAATTGTTTAGAAACCTGAAAGGGATAGCAAGGTCAAGTGAAAGATAAATGTGACCACCTCAAACTGAATTTTAAGATGAAGAATATTTGAAAGCTCCCTGGGAGAAGTAGATCGAAGACACATAAAAGGAAGGAGTCACTATGGGTGAACAGGGTACGGATGGAGGAACTGGCCTTGCAGATGAGGATGGGATCCTTTTATTCTAAGGCTAGAGGGAAGGGTCAGAGGGAAGAGTCAGGGAGAGGGTCTAGTGTGAAAGCCAGGTAGCCAGGTAAACTTGTAGAGACCCATGTTCAGCAATGCACTAACTCCATCTTTTCTATAGAAACTAGTAGCCCTGCACATGAATCCGTATGCCAGTAGCTCTCTGCGGGGCCAGGCTGCTCTGCACCCACTGCCCAGAGGCTCTCCGTGGCCCAGAGGCCAATCCGTGGCTGGGCACAAAATGCTTGCCTCATTGCTGGGGTGACAACCAAGATTCTGTGTCCCGGCCTGGCCGGAGGCCCATCCACAGCTGGGAAATGAAAACACCTTCCCTCCCTGTTCTCAGGAACTCTGATAAAGGGCTTCCTTCCTTTTTCTCAGCCAGCTTTCATCCCTGTGCCTCTGCCACCAGCCCCTCCTGTCACACTATCCTCCACCCCCTCCACCTTCTGGCCGCCCAGACTTGACCTTGCCTGGGAGTCGGGGGCCACTCGACTCTGCTCAGCTTGCTGGTTCCTCCTCTTCTTACACAAGCGTTCTGCGCCCTGGCCTGGCCAGAGGCCCATTCATGGCTGGGTGCAGAACGCTTGTCTCATTGCCGCAAGCATTCCACGAGGCCGCTCATCCTGCCCACTCTCAGTGGCCACCCCCCTCTGGGACTGGGGGACTCCGGCAGGGCTCAGAGGACTGGGTGCCGCCATCTTGTGGCTATGGGCACTGCCATCTTTGTGATGGAGTGATGGTTAATTTGCATATTGCCCTTTTATTAGATTGGATGTTAGGTTTCCTCCCCCCGCACCCCTGCCCCCGGAGGGAGCTTTGAAATATATTCTACACTTATTGCTCTGTCACATTCTCAGCACTTTGTTTTGTGAAGGTGTTTTGCTCTCTGAGGGTGGGGAGAACCTGTTGGCATTGGTAAGCAACTAAATCTTGGGTTGCAAGCTCTGCACGAATGGCATTTAATTCTTATTCCTTCAGTGCTCTCAGGGAAATCTCATAATTGCTCTCTCAGTCTCCCCATCTGCAAAACTGGTATAAAACCACCCTTCTCCTCCCTGGGGCCTGAGGGGGATTACTAAGTTAATGTTTTATAAATCACCGGAAAGATTGTAAATGCAAAGTGGTGTCATTACCCACCTACTAGATATGATGGCACTCATAATGATATATTTATTACCTCATGTTCATTTCCATGGCAGTAGGCTGTGCATTTGTAAAGAGATGATGATTTCTCTGCTAGGGCAAAAGCAGAGGCAGCCCATTTATCACCCAAGACACATCAGCAGGAAAAAGAAAAGCGAATATGTGGTTTGTTGTGACCTAAATGTTGTTTTGTGTGTAGAGCCTGTTGTGAAATTTTCTCTTAAAAACAAAAATCTGCCCCCTACCTTGCTGGAAAAATATTTAAAATGAAATGCGACAAGAATGCTTCTTGGGACATGCTGGGTTGGTGCTGTTGAAATATGAAATTTGAAATCCAACTGTGACTAGGCATGCTTTATCAGAGTGTTTAACAACTTTAAAAACCACATTCAAACAACAGTAAAGTCAAGGATGTTTCCAATTGTAATTAGGAAGCTGTGATCAGTTCTGTTTGAAAGGAAGGCCAATGGAGGAGTCCTCCCTCTTTGCAAGGCATCCATGCAAGTTCCCTTTTGTGTGGCCTTGAGTCAGGGTTTTTGGACTGCTAGCAATCCCAGCATGCAGCTCATTATATTCAAGGAAATATTGGACTCTCATTATATTCAAGGAAATATTGGACTCTATTTTTTAACTTACATTTATTGTTGAAAGTATTACTGATGTCCCCCTTTTTTCCCCATTGACAGTCTCCATCTTCTCCACTCCACCCCCCCCCCATCAAAGCCTTCACCACACTACTATTTGTGTCCATGGGTTATGCCTATAAGTTAATCTCCACCCCCACTCCCTTTTCCTCTGAGTTTCCTCAGTCTGTTCCATGCTTCTATGTCTCTGGATCTATTTTGTTCATCAGTTTATTTTGTTCATTAGATTCTACATATGAGTGAGATCATGTGATATTTGGCTTTCTCTGACTGGCTTATTTCGCTTAGCATAATACTCTCCAGGACTCTATTTCTGTTAAGTCAACTAATGATTGTGCAGTTTGCCATGAGTATCTTCCTTAGAGTACTTTTGTAAGAGTAATGGCAGCGGGAATATTGAGGGTTTAGTGAGTGCTATCCTTTGGGTAATGCAGAGTGGCTTAGACAGAGTTAGAACAGAACAAGTTCCTCCTACTTGCATTACTAAAGTAGGGGAGAGGGCCTTCTTCTTAGATTAAGAGTTTGATTTTTTCTCATACATTCTCTCAGTTGCTCTTTTCTAAATGTGCCATCATGAACAGTGAGGCCTGAAATGGTACCATGAGTCCAGTGACTCAGGGCCACAGCACTTTTTGTTCCCTCTGCCAGGAATGTGCTTCCCCCCTATCCGCCCCCATCCACCCACATCTGCCTGGCTTGTTCCCTTGCTTATGTTAGGCCTCTAACAAATGTCTCCATGTCAGTGAGACTTCCCTGGCCAACTTTCTAAAATTCCAGTCCTTCCTGACACTTCCTTTCTCCCTTCTCAGTTTTACTTTTTCCTCCTTGAAATGTATCACTATCTACCATGCCATATATTTCACTCACTTACCTTATATATGGCCTGGTTCTCCCTGTAGAATGGCTCCATGAGGCCAAGGATTTTTGTCATTTTTCTTCTGTGCCATATGTTAGGATCTAGAAAAGTGCCTGGTACTTAATAAATATGTGTTCACTTTGTAGGTGACCAATAAATATTCTGTGTACTGGGCATTGCAGTAGATGATACAGGTATTGCAAATAACAAACCCAGCTGTAAGTAGACTAAACAATAGGGGGAGTTATTGGCTCATGTACACATCCATCCAGAGGTCAAGCAGTTTTGAGGACATAGAAACACAGGGATGTCACCAAGGACCTGATTCTTTCCCCCCTTCCCATCTCTCTGCTCTGCTCTGACTGCCACAATTTGAGCATCATGCTAAGACTCCTTGTGATTCCAGGGTGGGTGCCAATAGGAATGTTCTCTTTCATGTCTGGGGAGACAGGATGGTTTTTTAGAAATTCTGTCAGAAGTGCTAGAAAGCTCTTTCCCAGAAGGTCCCAGCTCATATCTCCACTCCCAGAACAAAGCATTGTGGCAATTAGCTTAGCTTTAGTCAGTGCTCCAGCTCAAGAGCGTGGGTTGGACTTGGTGTCTCCCAATGCACCAGAGGTTTTTTTTTGTTGTTGTTGTTGGTTTTTTTTTTTTTTTGTGTGTGTGTGTGTGTGTGTGTGTGTGTGAATGGAGTTGTGGTGTGGATGCCCTAATGAAAATCAAGTTATTGATGAAAAGAAAAACAAGTGGATAAGAGAGAACTACAAAGCCCTCTCAAACAGGCAAGATCACTTGCTTCACAAGTCCAAGGTCTTCTGAAGTAATTAAGTATGCACTTAGACTCATATGCTTTGTGCTAAAATGGGAACATGGATGTGTGGGTTTAATGAAATCACATTTGTAAAGCACTGGAACTGTTGGACACATTGGAGTGTAGATCACTTTCATTGTTATTAGTTTAATACACAGAAGCCTTAGGAGGGTGTTATGATGCTCATCTCTGTTGCCCATCACCAGCTTTGGACTAGCATTTAGCCACAGTGCTGAAAGTGTGGTTAATTAACCCTAATGCATTTGGTTCAGATCATAAAGCTCTCGTATGGTAAAAATTATCCATTTATTAATTTCTTGTTTAGGTCATGAGTCTAAGAGAGAAAGAAGAATTGTTTAGATTCACATTTATAGCATGTTGCCAGCTCTTTCCTTCAGAGTTATGTAAGTGCTGGAGACTCTTAAGTTACAAGGGAGATTAGTGGTCATAAAACTATCATCATTTTATGAATGAAAAACTGAGGCCCAGAGAATTAATTTACTCCAAGGTTACACAGGAAGCTCATGACAGAACTGCTTTAAACCCAGATCATCAGTCTCTGATTGAGTTTTTTCTAGATTATATGTCAGAATTTTCTTTGTTATTGATTTTGGGGAAAATACATGAACAACTATTTTTATAGGCCCCCACAGAGTAGCTCCTATGACCCAAGAGAGCAAGAAACCAAGCACTTTGGAAAACGTAACTTTCCCAGATGAAAAATGGTTAACGTTATCATTTTGAGAAATTGGGGACTCAATTTTATTTCATCTTGTGCCCACACATAATGCTTTTGCAGGGAAAAATATTGCTTGATTAAACCAACTGATCTGGAAAATCAAAGTTGAAATCTCAAAGCTCAAAAGAATTTTAAAAAAGAATCTCACTACATAACTTTTAATTCTTGATATTAGTTAATTGTTCCTTCAGGACATCATCTGAAGCTAGTCTCTCCCCCATCCCCCGCTTGTGCCCTTTGGGAAGGACATACCATTGAGTTGACATTTCTAGTGGTGTTTTGTCCTTCTGCCTCATCCTGTGACCTTGGATGAGGCAGTTAACTTCTCTTATCTTGGGATAATGAAAATTAGTTCCTCCCTACCACATAGAGAGATGGTAAAGATAAATTATGCTTCAGTGAATTTTGAATAAGAAATCTTTGAAGATAAATTGACAGTAGTATTTGAACCTTATAAATCCAAGGAGGAGTGATAAGAGAAATGATTAAGGAAATGACAGTAGGTTAGAGCAGAGGGCAAACTCTAAGCACCTAGCAAAGCAGAAAGCAATGGTGGGCACAGGATTTCATGACTTTCTCTCTCTCTCTCTCTCTCTCTCTCTCTCTCTCTCTCTCTCTCTCTCTCTCTCTCTCTCTCTCTCTCTCCTTTTTATCTCTTTCCTATCATTCTTGAATAGAGCCATGACTCAAAGGTCAGATGCTCTGAAGCCATATTCTAGTTTTGTTTTTCTTTTCCATTTCCATCAGATGCTGCCAGTGGATTGTGTCTGCTGCTGAGCAGAAGGTCACCTGTTAGGATCAACCTTTCCATTCCTTTCAAGAAACATGCATTGAGTGGTGATGGAATATACATAACATTATCCTAGGGTGGCAAAGACTGGATTGTTTCACTCAACACCTGGTCCAATCCCTGCAGGCACATGCCTTCTTATTTTGTAAAGGCCTGAAAGCTAGAATCTACATCCCAAATCCCCTTCCTCTCAGGGTCCCAAGTATGATCACTGTGCCTCAGGGTCTGCCAAATAGATGAATTCTTGGCAGCTTTGATGAGGAGCTGAGTGGTGTGGGAAAAAAAGAAATGATGGCGACTTCCACGTTGGTGGTTTAAATCATAGCAGAAGTTTAGTGTCTGCTTTCTGCTTTTTGTGGATCCTTTCTGACTGACCACTTCCTGATCAGGGCAGACTTGGTGGGGCTCCTGGTGAGGTGGCAGCTTTCTGGTTCTGCAGCCTCCTGATTGTGGCAGAGACGGCATCCTCTGTGGTGTTTCAACTCTGTGATGTGGTTTGGTGGAAGTGTTCCTGGAAGTTCAGCCTGGATTGTGCTTTTTCCACCTTTCCCTCTTGCCTCCTCCTTCTCACCTGCAGTAGTGAAGTAGCGTGGATCCTGCTGACCAAGGAGCCAATGCATCATACTTGGGCTGCCTGCCTGCTGAACTGTTTTACTAGTGTAGGAGAGAGAAATAAATGTCACTAATTAAGCCCTTAGTCAAGTCACTCTTTCTTGTTGCTGAGCCTCATCCTAAGGCCCCATGGAAAAGGAGCGCGGTATAGCACCAAACTGTTCCTGGGCACCTGGGAGCTAAGGGTGGCTCCTTCTGGATCCTGAGTTATGTGTAAGTAAAATGATGTTGAAATATACACCAATGAACAAAAATTCTCAGAAGCGCAGCCTGAGTGGGATGCAGGGAGAAGAGGAGGATCTGGGCCAGGGTTTATGGAATGGCTGGCTGCATGTGTTTCCAGCCCACACGCCCTCCTTATGCCTCTAGCAGTGCCTTCTGAGTCTCTGTTCAGCCATTAAGCACGAGAGTCAAAGGTTACTTTGCCCCAGTTCACTAGAACTCAAGGACAATTTTGGATAAACTTTGTGTAGCGGAGCAAAATTTTTATTATCTTAATAGCTGGTGAGAGAATTTCTCTTAGAGAGGAATCTTTGCTTAGGAAAATAATTTGATAAACCCAGTGGTTGCAATTGAGGGAATGGAAAGGATGATTAGAATGCTCGGACATAGAATTGAACAGAAATTTGAAGTTGCTCGAGGAGGAGGAGGAGGGAGAGGAGGAGAAGGGAGGGGAGATGATGTGAAGTTGGAACATGATGTGGCATGAAACTGTTAGCAAAATAATCCTCAGTGATGGAATGGCCCAAGGACTTATAAGAACAAGGATATCTTATGTTCATTATGTTAAGTTTGCATAGAAGGGATGTAAGGCCCTCCTCTTCCAAAGTAAATGAATATATCTACTCATATAAGAACATATTATGGAGGTGTTTTTCCTTTTATTTTTTATTTCATTCTTTCAGAAACCAAGGGAGGGGCTGAGTTTCACATTAAATGTACTTCATGGGAAACAAAAATAGTGTATCTCAAACAGTAAAACTATCCATAAGCTTAATGAAGTCTTTAAAATGATGTGCCTCAGCCCCAGCTTGTTGGACTTTATTTTAGTCTAACATAGGGCTTGGGACTCAGACAGTCGTGCAGTAGTAGATCAGGGAATCTCGAGCTGACAATTAGGTTATGTTTCTTTGCAAGGAGCTCTCTGCTTGCAGACAGGTTGTCCATTATGTCTATCACCGGTATAAAGTCTCAAGGAAACTTCAGTATCTGGCAGTGTGTGAAAATTGAGCAGAAGGTGAGATTTGGAAAGATAAAAGAAATGATGTATTGAACAAGTGAAATAAGTTTCTCTTAAGACCAATGTAAGGACAGAGAGCAAGGAGATGGACTGTGGGGCAACCAAAACCAGAAAGGGGGGTAAAAAGGTAAGTAAACAGTAAACCCAAAAAGCAGGACAGAGAAAAGTATAAAGTCTGGACTGAAAGGAAGAATACAGATCACAACTCAAAATGGTATCTCAAAGCAAGTGAGAGAGCGAGGGACAGTGGAGCATGCTGGGAGCGTTCAGGGGAGAATGTGTGGGTTGAGGGGATGGGGAGTCTATAAGGGAATTAGCATGGCACATGCAGAGCAGTCTAGCTGTTTTTGCAGGAAACCTCAGGTGGACCATGTGATGGGTTGAGGGAACGATGATGTGGAAGATGAAGGAGAAACACATTGGGACAAGTCCCTGCGTAAAGGAAATTAGCAGCAAACCACTGTTTTTCTTGCATATTTAATCTAGGGAAAGTTGCATTATGATTGAGTCAAATAATTTGCAATGTATGGAATAGGCATTCATCCTCACGTCCCTGCATCTGTTTTTGTGTTAGAGATTACAACTGAGAAAATAAGCTCTGACAAAACAACACATGTGAGGCTTTTGGTGTTCAAATTTGTCAAATCTCTACAGCTAGCTAGCTATCTACAGAGAGAAAGAGAAAGATAAAATTAACATAGGATTGATATAGGTTTATTTTGCCAGCAGTACTCTCCTGTGTCTGATGCTATCCTCCTATGTCCTTCCTAGCCTCTCACTGGGCCTTATTCCCACGGGAAGGCTCCTGGGAACAAGGGGGAGTGGATATTTGCACCCAGAGGTCTGCTGCTCTCAGTGTGGTTGACTTAGGAGCATGATGGGAGTGAAGGTAGCAGTTGAGCAGGTGGAAGGCCCTGATGCCCATTTTAAGAGCTAAACTTCATTCAAAGGCTGAGAGAGAGTCCCTGAATAATGGGCCTGTGTGAGCTGTGGTTTTAGAAGCAGAACATGCTATAATTGGAGAGTCAGGGAGAGAAAGGCTACTGGGCCCTGAAACCAGAGAGGAGGTGGGGCTTCCTATGATGGAGAGGTCTTTCAGATGCCGGTCGCCATGTTCTTTCCCTCTGGCTCTGGATGAGGCTGGCCTGCTAGGAGTACTGCTTTATCACATGAGGGCCTGTGCCTTTGGGCAAATCATTTCATTCTGTGTCCTCAGTCACAAAGCTTTAATAATACCTAAAATATAGGGTTTTATGATAATTAAATGAGTTAATACATGCAAAGTACTTGGGAAAATGCCAGGTATATAGAAGCACTATATTATATATTACTACTACTACTATTATATGTACTAGGCACAGAGGGCAGTGTTTAATATGAGATTTCTAATTTAATTTTCATAACAATTCCAAGAGTAGGTGTTCTTATTTTCACTATTTTACAAATGAAGAACTGAGATTTAAAGAAGTTAATTTGTTCAAGTAATAAGTGGAGCGTTTGTGTTTTAAACCAAGACAAGCCAAATCTAGAGCCCCAATGCTAAACTATGTAAAGTGGTTAGATGCCTAACACATACTAATGGCTCAGTGAATAATAGTTACTATTGTAATTGTTTGAAATGGAATTGGTGTGGGGTAGAAGGAAAGAGTTAAACCAAGCAATTGAGATAGAAAGATGTGGGATGATAAAATGAAATACTAATCAGATGTCAGATGCAGAAGAGAAATGTCAAAATTAATGTGTGGATACACAGATTAATGGTGCTGTTATCATTTAATTATCCAATCACATAAGAAATTCTATTTAGCAGTCAACTAAACTTGGTCTTGGCCAGATGCTTTAGATACACTCAAGTAGACCAGATCCAGTAAGAAGATGGCTATGGGCATCCCTCCTTGACCTGACCTTACCGTCTCCAGTGTGTTCTGTGGAAGCAATGGCAGGATTAGGTTGGTGGGCCAGATACACCAGGAGTTTGATGTTATTTTCCAACATGGAATTTCAAGGCTAAGGGAATTTCCCATCAGGGGAAGACCTCTGTTTCTTCTCTCTCCCTTTATGTCCCTCCTCACTCTGTCTCTGGGGGTTAGCCCAGGGCGAATGAAGTAAGTTCATAGAAAGTATTGGCAGACTAAGTCCCTCAGCCTGATTCTGCTTCTGCCACTCCTGGGCTACATGAGCTAATGCAAGCTATTTCATTGCCTTTCAGTTTCCTTCTACTCGTTTATCAACTGGGGTAAGAATGCTTATCATCAAAGGTCATAAGGATTAAGTGACATAATATGTATAAAATTCTCTGGTGTGGTGCTGGTATATAGAAGGCACTAAATAGATGTTAGTTCCCTTCCCTGCTCTACCAGTCAGGGTCTGACGGAAGAACACACAAGTATTCTTCCCCACATGCTTCAACTAAGGAGACGAATGATGGGGCTGCACAAAGGTATGGGTGGGGTTAAGGGTGTAAAAGGCAAGGTGAGCCCTGGCCGGGTGGCTCAGTCAATTTGAACATTGTCTGGTTCACCAAAGGGATGTGGGTTTGATTCCCGGTCAGGGTACATACCTAGATTTTGGGTTTGATCCCAAGTCGGGGCACATATGGGATGTTTCTATCTCACATTGATGTTTCTCTCTCTCCATCTCTCCCTTCCTCTCTCTCTAAAAATCAATAAAAACATCCTTGAGTGAGGTTTAAGAAAAAATATATATTTTTAAAAAAAGCAAGGTGAAACACTCAGTGCAAGAAGCCTTTGCCATCCTAAGGTCTGAGAGGTGAGGTCAGGGACTCACGATGCCAGAGGCGAGAGAGAGCCAGGATGGTGGAGCTGGGCTGCCCAGTAGGAGCTGTCCCCTTGGAGGCATGAAGATTTAGACAGAGGAAGTGGCACCAAATAAGGGAAAGAACTGAGAAGAATTTCCCGTCTCCCTCTCCTGTTCTCCAGCTGATGGCCAGCCAGCAGAGAGCATCAGGTGTCCCAGGGCAGGGCACAGGAGGAAGAGAACAGAGGGTGAGTATGGTGGATGGAGGGAAATATTCACTCACTGGTACCCATACCCAGTAGTAAAGAAAAAGGATAAGGAAAAAAAAATACAGCTCTCTTTTAATCATCTGGAAAAGCATCATTTCCTGCTTCGTGGGACTAAGAGTTCCCACTGCATGGGCTTCTAAAAATGGTACTGAAGGGATTTATGTAGAATATTTTTAGTTAGAGCAACTATAGTTCTGTGTGACTTTAATAGCTGATACTTGAAAAAAATGTTCTCCATGCTCAAATGAAAGTGGGAAATGCTGAGTTGAACAAAATTAAATAGATTTATTTACTGAAGGATTTCTCAGAGCCTTTGCTAACTCAGGAGCATTTTGAATCTCTCTGTGGGACTGTGTAGCATTCCCCAAATCTGTATCCTTGGAACATTTAATGGATAAACAACTCTTGGAATATATTGAAGGAAATTGGGGTCTGGGAGTTACAGCATAGGGGCCATCCACTCTCGTCTTCCTTCTGCTTCTCGAATGCAGCTAGGGCCCAGACTTCTGAGTCTGGTGGCAAATGTATTTGTGTATTTATCTGCAATGGTGTTGTTGTTTTTTAAAGCAAATATACATACAAAGACAAAATTCCTTAAAAAGATCATTGACAGTGGGAGGGAGGAAAACAGTCAAAATGGTTGCTTTGGTTTATCCTTTTTCTATCAGATGTGTTCTTGTCCATCTAGATATAGTTCTGGTATACAATTAGTGAGATTTTGTTTTTTTGGTATGCTCTAAAAAATGCATGTGAGGTATAGGCTTCCGGGCAGATCCCAAGATTGAAAATGTCTCTGTCCCTCAGGGAGGTGGCTGTCTTGCATTAGTTTGGCAGTAGTGGGCATATCCTCATGGAGAGTTGAGCTGTACAAATAGTCTTCAAGCTGAGGCCTGGGCTGACAAAAATGTACTGGACTTGTCCCTGTTGGGCCTCCTCGGGGCAAGCTGGCTCTGTTCACATCCCTGGTACCATTTGACAAGCGTCTAAAGTTTTTATGACACTGAAAAATACAGAAAGGGCTTGACACCATCTCTGTTGCCAGGGAACTCAAAATGCTGTTGTAAAGGGATGGAAACACATAACCCACTCAGAAAAGCGTCCCACATCGCCCTTGATCAAATGCCAAGACCCCTTATAGAATCAAGGGATGTTCAGTAATTGCTTGTGGTTGTGCATGTAGATAAAGAAAGCTCCTCACAGTTGCATAGCCTCACCTAGGTCTCACAGAAGGTGGGGATTTCATAAAGAGAGCGAGAGATTGAGAGATTGAGAGAAAAGGACAGTATTAGGCAAGAGAAGCTGCAAAAATAGGAAGAGCAGGGTTTTAGCAGGGAAAGCAGGTTTCCCTTCAGGTGATGGATGGATAGGAGGAAAGGGGCCAGGCCCTAACTGTTTTACTTCTGAAGCCAGACTGGCTCTGCTCTTGGTGGCTTCCACGTAAAGGGGGTTTTATGAGCCTTACTTCAATCAGCTCCTGGAGCTGCTGATGAGCAGTGTGGGCTCAGCTTCTCCCCAGGGGCTATTAGTGTACTCTTCGCCCACTGAAAGTTAATTAGAGGAAACAGCCCCCTGCACACCTTTCACACTGATTCATCTGTAAGGAGCCGGTAAATTGGATTGGGGACCAGTGTGAGTTTCACTGGAGGTATTTTCTTTCTGCAGAGAAATAGAAGCCTCATGAGTCTCTGAATGTGAACAGAAAGTTTTCCATTTTAAAATTCGTGTGTCTGAGAAAATCCTGTGTTGGCATAACTCATTATATTGCATTAGCTGAGGGGCCACGTTGCAATCCTGGAACATAATAAATCTTGCGTGTAGAGAAATAATGACTCACTGATAGTGGGCTTATCTGTTTTGGTTTTGCTAGTTCTTTTCCATCCCCTCACTTCCTAGCACCAGTCACAGCACACAGAAAAGAACATTGGGGAAAATCATGAGACCTTTGAGGCAGGGCTGCTCTGTGACTTACGTTCTATGTGACAGTGGTTGAGAGCACCTGCTTTGACATTCCATTTGACCTGAGTTTGACCCCGCTCTGTTGGTGGCCTGGCCAAGTTTAAGTGGACAGCATAGTATTAGAGGCATTCCTTCCCACTGTAGTATGTAGTTTAAATCCTAAAGGGACAGTCCTTGCTTTTCACTTACTCATTCTTTGTTTTCATTTGGTCAAATAGTTATTGAGCACCTACTATGTGGCAGGTACTCTGTGTTGGGCACATAGAGGTGCACAAGATGCACAGAATTCCTGTTCTTGTGGAGTTTATGTTTTAGGAGATGAGAGGAGACACATAAACAGGTTTACTCATTTACTTCATTTATGACAGCTTTGGGTAGGAATAACGACAACCATTAGTTTAAAAAAAATGCCAGCTAGTGATATGTGCTATGAAGAAATCAAAGTGGGCTAAAGCTAGCAAGTGACTAGGCCTGAGGGGAGGGCCACATGAGATTGGTGGTGAGGGAAGGCTTCTCTGAGGAAGTAGCATTTGAGCTGAAGAATTGGAAAGAACCAGCCATGGAGAGACCTGGGAGGAGAATATCTCAGGAAGACGGGAGAACACTTACAAAGGTCCTGGGGCAGTGGGCTGAGTGGTGGATGCTCAGTTTGGAGAGATGCTTTAGGAGTTCCTTTGAAAAAGGCAAGAAAGTTGCTGTCAGCCGAGATGGGTCTGTATACTGTCAGGGGCTGACCTTGGCTTTGCTGTTATCGAGTCATGGCTGCACAGTTGTCAAGCGTCACTTAGCAAATGCAGCCAAGAGAGGGGCTTCCTAGGCTGGTGTAGGGGCAGAGGGGCCTCAGGCTTGGACCGGTGACCGCAGCAGCTTCCTAGTTGGTTTGGTTTTATGGCTGTAGGCTGCCACTCAGAGTGTCCCCTGGCTGCACGTTTGAATCATCTGGGGTGCTTTTTAAGGTGCTGAGACCAAGGACCTATCCTCCCACCCAGAGATTTCAGATGTAATCAGTCTGGAATGAGACCTAGACTTAGGTGTTTTTCCTGAAGCACCCAGGCAGAATACCAGGTGGCCCAGCCATGCAGCTTGGTTGTGTATCCCTGATCTACAGGGATATACTTGCTGCTTTGGCATAGTTGCTCTGTTTGTTTGGACTAAGACATTTCTATTTGCCTTTGATTTGATAACTGTGGTCCTTTACCAAGTTACAAAGTCACCTCAGAGAGTAGAGTGGAGGTAGCATTCCAAGGACTTGTGATAGCAACCTGCAAGCAGGTGTGTGGTGTGTGTATATGGTAGCATGTGTGCATGAACATACATGTACATGATATGTGTATGTAGTGTGAGGGCATGCATGTAATACATGTATAAGGTGTGTGGTGTGTGACAGTGTGTACGTGGAGTAGTGTATATGCATGGCACATTTGTATGCTATGTGTGGAATGCTTATGGGGATTATGGTGTAAAGGGTGTGTATGTCATAGGTGTCGATGGTGTGAGTGCACAGTGCATGTAATGTGTGTAATGCAGGTGGTGTGTTTGGTATGTGTGTGATGTGTTGATGTGCGTGGTATGTGTACAAGGTATGCATGGTGTGGAGATGTGTGTGGTATAAGTGGGATGTGGGTTTTTGTGGGGTGCATGTGGTGTGTGTCTCATGTGTATGTGTGGCATGTATGTGTGCTGTGAGTGATGTGATGTGTGTTTTGGTGTGCATGCTGTGTGTGAATTTCAAGTGGATCCTGCAGACTACTTCAGCCATCCATCATGTGTTATGACCTCAGTTATATTTCTTTACCTCTCTCAGTCCTGATTTCCACATCTAAAATTTGGAATGTCAATAATATCTCAGCCTTATATGCTCACTTTAAGGATTAAATGAGATAATGCATATAAAATTTCTTAGCACAGCGGCTAGCACAGGGCAAGCCCTTGAACAAATTACAGGATGGTGACAAAATCTTGATGAATTTACTTAACCTGTGAGTCCTATTTTCTGTATCAATTAAATGGGAATCACTGTTACTAAGTGCTTTGGCAAAAATCAAGTGCATTAGTATCCTCACACATCCACTCCAGGTTAAAGTGGTGCACAAAGGGAGGGAGGTCTCTCAGTGTCCCTTTATTGGAACATCTTCCTCCATCCATTAGGCCTGTCTGATTTCTTTCTTTCAAATAAACAAGTCTGTTGCCTCTTCCCAATCTCCTGGTAACAGTGGCTGACAGTGTTGAAGTCTGTATGGACACCAATGCTTCCTGGAGGTGAAGTGCCTGATTTCATGTGCTTGCAAATAAAATGTTTAGACCACTCTTGAAGGACCTGGCAGGCCTGTTTCTAATGCCTGCTGTTTCTTGTCACAATTTCATATGTTTTCCAGCAAAGGAAGGCAGGGGGTGGAGGGTGTTGACAGCTTTTCTGTTTACACAAAACACTCGTTGTCCAGCAAAGGTAGCATCAGTGTGATTGAGAGAATTTATACTTTTAATCTATTTCCTGATCCCAATTCTCTCCTCACCACCCCTCATCTCTGCCTGCTTTCCCCAGTGTGGCCATTTGACAGGTGGTATGTTTTGCTTGACATTGATTAAAGTTCCAACTCCATTGCTCAAAACGAGGTGCATACTAACTATTGAACCAGCAAAGATAACTGCAATTTTGGCAGAGAGACATGGTTTCAAAATATGTTTCTGAAAAGTTCAGTTTGCATTTATTTATTTATTTATTTATTTATTTATTTATTTATTGTCAGAAAGGTTCTGAACATGTTGGGAGTTGGAGGAAGGAAAGGACAGAACTTGGCCTGTGATAATAATATTGACCTTGATGAGCCATGATAATACTGTGGACTCTCAGCTGTTAAGCTATCAGCATTTCCATCTTATGAAGTCGCAAACCCAACTTTTGTCTGTGCACTTGACTGTTGGGAAGTTGGGCTTCAAATTAGAATTTCCTCAAATGCATTTCTTTTTAATTAAAGAAAAATAGGCAAAAAAGAAATTTTAAGGATTTTTTCCCTTTCAAGAATGAGCATGAGAATGAAATATTTCAGCCATGAGATACGTTATACCTCTGTGTTCTTTTTTTAAGCTGTCTATTCCCATGAGCTTTCACCTAATTATATCCTGCGCAATTTCAATGCTTTGGTCTCAATGGGTTCCCTGTCTTTCTGTATTTACATAGACTTTTCCACAGAAAACTGTGATCTCAGTTGAGATGTGTTTTCTGTAATCTTCATTTATGTCACCACTTAGCCCCTTAGAGTGACCTTTCTAAACTGTTTTTCTGAAATTCATGAGCTGCCTTCTTCCTGTTGCTGCAGATGGCACCTAGATGGTTGGGACTTTTTATGTTCCCCTTAACCTTCTCAGAGAAGATGGATTTTAGTCCAGGCATTTGAGATACAATTGTGTTTTTATCAGGTATTTTATAAATCATAAAATTGCCAGTGTGTTAAATAGATGTTTCTGATATAACCAGATGGACCATTCATTAAGCCCATCTGGGGTCGACAGACAAGCTTGCACAAATGAGAAGTTTGGTTTGGGATTTTATGTATGAGTTAATGTGTGTGTGTGTGTGTGTGTGTGTGTGTGTGTGTGTGTGTGTGTGTACGCGCGCGCATGCACACGTGCTTGCATGTGTGAGTGTCTGTGAGTTGTGGGTTGGTAGAAATAGAGAGAGTATGCATTAATGTGACTGGGAAAAACCTAAGGTATGTTTTGGTAGAGGTGAGTAGAAGAGACTTGTCAGAAAATTTATTTCATTAAATCAGGGGTGGAGAACCTTTTTTCTGCCAAGGGCCATTTGGATATTTATAACATTATTCGAGGGCCAAACAAAATTATCAGCCTAAAAATTAGCTTGCTATAGTTGGTCAAACATCTAATTACCTCACCTCTAATGCTTAGCAGGATCAGACCAAATGATTTCATGGGCCTTATATGGCCCATGGGCCAGATGTTCCCCTTCCCAGCATTAAATCAATAGTTATTAAGGACTTGCTCTGTACCTGGCACCCTACTGGGGATACTGAAGTGAACAAGACAGATACTGCAGTGTGTCTGCCCTCATGTACTTCATCCGTAGTAGGGCTTTTGGGAAATAGAATAGGGAAATGAAAGGAAATATCACTTATTTTGTACCTAGAATGTACTTGATACTTTGCTAGACAATTTAATTTACTATATCACCTTCATTATCCGAGTTATAAATATTATAAATCGATAATGTAGATGTGATTTTTATTTTACCATTGAGACCAATTGAGGATCAGAGATTAATGTCAGGTTCCCAAGGTTATAATACCACTAATAAGAGGTAGACCTAGAATTATATGACTCCAAGTCTGTACTCTTCCTACTGCTCTCTTTCTTTAGCTGGTGAGAAAGAGTTGTTACCCTATTGAAATCTTACTTCCAACTTCTGGAGGCAGCCATTGATCTATAAAGTCTTAGCAGGATTGAAAACCATGCTATGGGCAGTGTTAAAGATTCCATGTGTGACAAAACTCATGGTTCTTTCCGTCTTCCCAGTTAGTGGACAAGATGAAAAGAGCTGTGAAAATGGGATTAGATTGCCCGAGTAATAAACCGTATGGCTCTGTGGCTGGTGCTAAAAGGTTTGCTTGAGCTGAGACCGGTTGTTGATAATATGTTAGTCTTTACTAAAGACTGTTTAATGAACTTCTACCTCTCCTTCCTGGGGGATGTGGGAGTTAGATTATTTTCAAGACACCATTTCTAGTTCTGCTGAAATTTTTGATGATGAAAACTGAATGCATGCTTCTCAGAATATTTTCTCGCTCTTGGGGGTGGGGGCATTGACTATGGTTTGAAAGATGATTGGTCCAGGACTTGATGTGGCAAGGGAAATTAATCTTTGCAGCCATCTATGAAAAGCAAAACTGAGCTGTGAAATCCAATTCAATGCAATCCATCAAACATTTATTGAGTGATTATTATCTATGAGACATGCTGAGTTCTGAGGAACTAGCGATTGGAGAAGCCAGTTTCTTCCCTTAAGGAGCACATGCCCAGTGGGGGAGGCATACATGTAAAAGTATAGATTCTCTTTCAAGGTGATCAGGGCAAAAACATAAAAATATACAAGTTTCTTAAGTGGTCAAGAGGAGGGAGAGATTAATGAAGGAAGAGAGAAGGAACTAAAGAATGGCTTCCTGGAGGGAGGATAAATGTAATCTTCTTGGAGGGAGAGCTTTGCAGGATGACATGGAATAAACCAGGCAGGAGTGGGACAGATCGTTTGTTGAATTTGGACAGGTTGGGTAAAGGTAGTTTTAGAAACTATTATAGAAATGACTAGGGTTGGGTAAATGGATGTGTCTGGAACTCTAAAGCACTGGGCATAGAGATATGTGTTTGTGTTTGGGTGTTGTCAAAACAAGAGCCACACTTAAAAATGGGGAAATATATGAACTTTGGAAGGAACACAGAATAGAACTCAGGAGAGTCAACACTTAAGGAATTTAAGGAGAAGGAAACTGAGAAGTAGTTAATAGGTAGGGAAAACACTAGGAAAGTGTTGTCCTTGAATTAAAAGAGACAAGAATTTCAAGGAGGAGGGAACAGGGCACCGAGAGGTCAAGTAACACTGTTGTAAACTGACCCTCGGGTTAGCATTTAGGTGTGAATTGTGACCCTTGCCAGGGAAGAGCTGGGGACTTATTAAAGGGTAAGTGGGTTATTAGCAATTGAAGACAGCAAGTGTAAATTGATTTTTCAGAGAGCTTGGGTACAAGGAAATGAGAGAATGGATGGTAGCAAGAGGGAGATATGGGGATAGGGAGGAGGTGTTGAGATTGATTAGATTGGGAGAGACTTGGGCATGCCTTTAGATGAAGACAAGTTTCAGTAACAGTCTAGAGGCCAGGTTTGAATAGTCCATAGATGAATGAGTCCACATAGAAAATGCAGTCTTGAGTAGAACAGGGCTGCTTCACCCTGAGAATCAGTAGGGAAGGAGGAATTATGGGTATCTCAAAGAGATGGATGTGTGTAGTTGGACAGAAGGCAGGAGACTGAGGGAGTTTACTGCTACTGGCCACTTATTAATGGGGCCTATTGGTACTGAAAGCATTTGCTGAAAATAAAGGAGGGTAAATATTTGAGGAAAGTGAGAATGTGACTGAAGATATGGGAAAGGGAGCTTCCTAAAAGGAATTATTCAAAAAAGTTAATTAGAAGTGTTGAAGATCTTGATGAAGTCAGAAAGCTTAAATTTTGAGCAAAGTCAGTCTTCCTCAGGAAATGACCTTTCTCCTTTCTCCAGCATGCCCAGTTGCTGTTGCCCAGGTAGAAGAGGCTGAATGTCAGACTGAGACTGGCTGGGGCCATGGAAGTGTGTCATGTGGAGGGACTGGAATTTATGTGGTGGACTATGGAGCGTATCCAGGCTAGATGGATAGAAAAGGGATGGGACCAGGGAACACAGTTTTTTTGTTTGTTTGTTTGTTTGTTTTTTAATATATTTTTTATTGATATTTTACAGAGAGGAAGGGAGAGGGATAGAGAGCTAGAAACATCGATGAGAGAGAAACATCGATCAGCTGCCTCCTGCACACCCCCCACTGGGGATGTGCCCGCAACCAAGGTACATGCCCCTGACCGGAATCAAACCTGGGACCCTTCAGTCCGCAGGCCGACGCTCTGTCCACTGAGCCAAACCGGTTTCGGCAGGGAACACAGTTTTAAGAACATCTGTAGCAGAACAATTTAAGGGGGAAACCTGTGAGGAGGGAATTTGTGGTCAGGGGCCAGAGTATTGGAATTTAAAATTCCTGATAAGGATCACTCCAAGATCCAAACAGTACCCAGGAGATGATTAGAAGACATTGACATGGAAATGAGGTGAAGATGATTAGATTAGAAGAGATAAAAAATTTTGCCCCAGCCAGGTGCTTTGGTTGTTTGGAGCATCATTCTGTGCATCACAAAGTTCTCAGGTTCCATTACTAGTCTTGGCACATACCTAGGTTGCAGGTTCAATTCCCCCAGTCCGGGGTGGTTACAGGAGGCAACTGATCTATGTTTCTCTCTCGCATCAATATTTCACTCTTTTTTTCTCTCTCTCTTTCTTTCTCTCTCTTTCTCTTACTTTCTCTCTCAAATCAATAAACATATCCTTGTGTGAGGATTAAAAAATATATATTGGAAAAAGCTTTGAATATACAGTGGTTAGTGGGTCCTTTACAGGGACATTGAAATCATTTAGGATAATGCTGAGAGCTGGGATAAAATCATTGGGGTGTAGTTATTAACATATGCTAAATTTAAAACAGAAAAATTCCCAGCATCTTTGAAATATTTGCCTTTGGTATTATGCTTGTCCTTGCTGACTCATCAATATAAATATCTCTATAGGATTTTATTTTCATCCTCACATAAATAGAACATGTAGTATTAGCTATATTTATTTGTAATGGAAAATTATGCAAGCATATTACAATAAGCATTGTGTATGAAAGCAGGTATCTGATATTTGTTGAATGATTAACATGTTTATCATCAGCTTCTGTGCATTTTTTGAGAATTGCACATTGACGATTGACAGAGTGCATGCACTTATCTTTATCTGTCTTTGCATAACAGTTCTTGCTGAGGCATGAGAAAGCAAATTGTCTCGGCCTCCAATGAAAACTGCAATCTTAAATTGATTATATATGTTGGTTGTTGAATTTTGAATTCATGTTTCTGATGTCCTTGTGCTTCAATAACATTTTATCTTCTTCGATAAGCAATACTATGTAGTAATTTAGAACATCAACTCTGGAGCCTGGTTGCTGGGGTACAAATTCTACCTGAAACCCCTCTCCAGCTGTATGACCTTGGACAAGTAGTTTGACCTCTCCATGCCTCAGTTTTCTTAACTCTAACATGAGTTGTAACAGTAGTTTCACCACATGGTATAGTTATAAAGGTTAAATAAGTTGTAAGGATTAAATTAGTATTTAAAAACAGAGTCTGGGCATTCCATATGAGTGTCACCTACTGTTAATTTTCTAATTATACTTTATGCCAATGCATAATCACTTTAATGCTATATGTGATTCCCACACCTTGACATTTCATATTTTCACCTTGGTTCTTAGTCTCCTCATATGATGTCTCAGGGTATCCATAGTAGATGAACACATCTCCATAGTAAATGAACACAAGCTACCATGGCATAGTTTTTATTTTTTCTGTATTTAGAAAATATTTTTTCAGTCTTCATATCATATCTAACATTTCATTCAAACTTCTTGCATTAATGAAGGGACTAATTGGGCAAGCAGCTTTTGGTTTAGATGCCTTTATTGAATTCATATTTATTTATTAAATAGTAATACATCCTTATTATCTAGGCGTGTTTTGCTTCTTCCAGAAAACTTTGTTTTTTCATGTATATGATCTCCTTTGCTTTCTGAATTAGGGCATATGGTAGTAACATATTGACAGACTAAGAAATGGAGGAATTGAGAGGTTGCTTGACTTGTCCAAGATCAATTATGGTGTTGTTTATTTGTGTGTTTGCTCAACATACCATACCAATGTTGCTGGTTTGGCTTTGACCTCATGCCTTGGTCCTAATGCCTTTTTCACTTTTTATCTGCAAAAATATATAGTTTAATTTCTTTCTTTTTAGTTCCTAATGCCTTATTCTTGAGACCAAGAGCCTGGCTCTCATAGCTCTGTTGGAGCTGGGACCTGGTTTCTCTGCCAGTGTCTCCATCTCAATAACTTATCGATTACTCTGTATCCTCATGAGCCAAGCCCCTGCCTTATTCTTACCAGTCATTCTGAATTCCTAGACTTTGATTCCTTTTGCTTGTGACCAGATTTCTTGAAGCTGCTTTCTTAGATCTCCATGCATACATCCTTCTCAGTTCTCCAATGGGGTTAAGTTAATAGACCTAACTATGATTAATTTAAGCAGAAAAGAAATGTATTAAAAGGACATGGGAATGGGTAGATGGGAGATATTAATCAAGGAAGTAAATGCACATATATGATATTGCTTTAGGAATGGCTTATTATGATGCTGTGGATGGCACTATTGCACTTAAATACTTACAGCTGAATGTCTGATTTTGCCAAACCTGTATAATCAGAATCATTCCACTGAAGTCTCAAACCTAAATTTCCTCTGCAGTGAATATGTCTAACTGGCCAATTCCTTGGCTTCGCTACCCAAGATCTAAAGTCCCTGAGAGAGGGCATGTAATTGTCCCTGCTGAAGTCACATGTTTTAGCTATCCTGGTGTTGGGGAGAGGGAGGTATCTGTCTCTTAGGTATCTATAGTGCTAGGTGGTGCACTGCCTGTAACCATTCTTGACATAATTGTCAACATTAAAGATGCTTAGCTGCTAAGCATCTTTAAACACAAAAGTTAAGCATAGCCCTAACAATTCATTCTCTCATTGCTTATAATAGTGTCCCTTCTACCTGAGCCACATACTGTGTCTAGTTTAAGACTCAGACCCTCTTCATCTGCCCTATTCAACTGTGGTCATCTCTTAAGACTGGATGATGGCCCAAGAATTGACAATCAGAACCCAATAATTCCTAAAGGTTTTAGCAGTTTCTCCAGGCATCTCTTGTCCTGTTAGCTAATCTGCATATAATCCAAAGAACAATGAGATTCTGTCTTTTTCCACCATATTAAGTACAAGCAAATTTATCTCTTCAAAGAATACCAAGAATATGTATCTAAGTCTGCCTTTCCCTTTTAAAATTGAGGACAGGTGAAAGCTTTTGGGGAAAGTATCAAAAACTGCAGTATTGTACCATGTGGGAAATACTGAGTATCCTCAGCTGAGGACTATTTTCTATTTCTGGTTGGAGGGCATTTTTCTCAGCTAATATTTCTTTAGATCCTGTCACAAACTCCTGGGCATTGTTCTGAACGTTTGCTATTTGTAAATATCTTGACATGTTCTCTAGGTTAATTATTCAGAATGGGAAGGAGTTTTTATTTTAAATCACTTTCAGTGTGTGGCATGTTTTAATTTCATAGTGTGCCCTTTTTTTTCCTGAATACTAGTTACAAGGGGATAGGATTCTTCCAGCTATGATAGAGTCTAGAACCCATTAGAAATTTATATTTTTCTCATCGTCTACAACTGGCATTTATATCTGTGTGTATGTAATCATAACATTTGAAATCTCCTTATTCTATTGTTCAAAGGGAAAAATGGAGCTTTTAGGGAAAGTAATTTATTTATGAATATTTTAGCAAGTTTTGAGCAATGGATATTTTATTTCAAGGCAAAAAGAACTAGACTAATACCCTGTTTTCATGGAAACAGATGAAACATACATTACTATTTCTGCAATATTTGTTACCAGATTCATGTTCTCTTTTAGCTCAGCTACAGGTGGAAAGGTCATCTTTTCCCTGTGTGTATTATTGCACTCACTTTGGGGCAAAAGATTATCTTATCATAATATACTGTTTTTAAATAACCTATTTAATTCAAACATGTATAATTTTTTTATGAATTTGCTGTATGTTTTTTTTCCATATATATATATATATATATATATATATATATATATATATATATTATTTCAGAGAGGATGGGAGAGGGAGAGAGAGATAGAAACATCAATGATAAAAGAGAACCATTGATCAGCTGCCTCCTGCTTGCCACATACTGGGTATCAAGTCCACAACCTGGGCATGTGCCCTGACTGGGAATCAAACCATGACCTCCTGGTTCATAGGTCAATGCTTAACCACTGAACCACACCGGCCGAGCTGGATATGCTATTTTAACTGATTTTAGCCTCTTGCTACCCTTCACATATTTATTAGTAGTATTTTAACTTAAAAATATTTAGAAGTATTTAAGATACGTAAACTAAAAGGTATAAAGAATAATAGTATGAGCAACTTATCTTAGAGACCCTTCCAGTCTACTCTGTTCCCTGGCAGTTGTCACTGCACTGAAGCGTCTGTTTGCCTGTGTTCATCAAATCCCAATCAAATGCAAACAGAGGTTTGTAGCCAAGAAAGTAAGGGTTTGTTAGTTGAGGAAATGGCACCAAGCCTGTGTCACAGGTAGCCAATGTTCAAAGATCTGCTCCCCGATGGCTTCCAGGGCAAGGGTTATGTAGGGGAAAGTCATTAATTGTGATAGCTAAAGCAGTCACAATAGTAGAGTGGGCTCTACTATTGGTTGGGGCCAGTGTAGGGAGTAATTGAACATTGTAGGTCAAACATGTCAAACTCAAATGCTAACATGGGCCAAATAAACAAGGCACGTGGCCCATGGGCTGTGAGTTTGACATGCTTGTTGTAGGTCCTGATTATCAGCCATGGTGCTGTTCTGTCTGAGTTCATGAGGTTGTGATCCATAGGGTCCTTCCATTTTCAAGGGCCTAGGACTGAAACACAACTGAAGTGAATATGTTACCTTTAGCTTAACTGAAACTCTGCTTCTGTGGTCAGCAGACCTGAGCCTTTGTTCTTAGGACAGTTTGATGCTGACCAAATCTGATGTCCTAAGGGCTTGATGCTTAAGGATGGGAGAGGATGGACCAAAAGGAGAAATGCTTATGTTAAAGGAATGGAGTGTCTTGGAGAAGGACCTCTTCCCTTCCATCCGGGTTATTACTTATTTCTCCTGATCTTCCTCCTTCTCCTTTAGAACCATTGACGTCTTCACTCTTCTCTCCCCCAGGTTCTATAGACAGCACTTCCCAAACATAGTGAGAGTCATATGTAATTAAAATGTTCTCTTAGTCAAATTTTAAAAAGTAAAAAAAAACAAAAACAAAAACAAAAAAAACAACAAAACCCTAGGCACAATCAATTTTAATACATTTTACTGAATGTATTGTATTCAAAATATAATTTCAACATGTAAGTTAATGTAGCATTAACAAGATATTTTTTTTCACTAAGTTTGAAATCGGGTATGTACTTTATATTTTCAGCACATCTCAATTTGGAATAGTCACATTTGGCTACATATTGGATCATTCAGCTTTAAGAAGTAAAATTTCCCTCTCCCAGCTTGCCTCTGAGGAGAGAATCTTTATCTCACACTTAGCTGGGAATTTTTGCTTGCTTTGTTTTGTTTTTCTGCTTTAGTGTGAGCTGAATGGAGAGGAGGTGGGGGTGGATGGAGCATGGATTTGTTGGGTGTGAGATGGATATCTGTGAGAGAAGGAGGGGGCAGGGAATCTACTGGGGATGACTAGCTGAATGTCTTAAAGATATCACCCTTCCAAATGGATCTTACTGGTTGGTGGGTTTGTCTTAGAGTAGTATAATGTTTTTGTGCATTTTTTTTTATAGATATAACCAAGTTTTAAGAAAAGCACGAAGCAATATCCGCAAGAATCCATCCTGCTTAGGATTAGTATTTCAGTGAAATTGGTAGAGTCTGACCCTCAAGATCTTGAGCCTGTTAGACATGGCAGAATCATTGCAGAATCTTATGCAAAGAATGAGCAGAGCCAAAGACTGTTTAGGTATTTGCCACCTTTTGAGTACTGTGGAAAACAGCCCCTAGTTTAGGGATTTGTGCAATATGTACTTTTTGTGTATTATTGTATGTTTTAAATAATTCATTCAACAGTTTCACTGAGTCACAAAGATGCAGAAAGACATAAATTGTAGCTGCTATGTACCCAAAATATTTATAGTCTAGGAAGGGAGACATGTCATAATGCTGAAGTATAATAATGGGAATTGGTGTAATTTGAAGAGATTATATGGAGACAGGAAGGATTAAATCTGTCTAGGGGACAGTGAGACTTTACTTAGTTAATGACACTGGTGCCTCGTACTGAAAAAAGACCAGGTGCTTGAGGTATGGGGAAAGGTAGTCCAAGCACAGGAGTCAGGGAAAAACATGAGGGAATTTCAGGTAAGCTGGTCTGAGAGGAGTAGGCGGTGTCAGGAAGGAGTGGCTGGCCCAGAAGATGGGGAGACTGGAGCACTCAGATCATTCAGGGCCTCATTCATCACACTAGACGCTTACACTTCATCCTGTACAATTGAGTTTAAATCACAGTGCTTTAGCTATCTCTTTGAGGATGATGGGAGGGATGGTTGTCTGAAGAAAGATGGTTTTAAAGGACAATGATGGCCCAAAGTAAATAAACGGCACTGAAGATGGATTTGTGAGCTGCTATTTAAAAGATAGACATTTAGAGCTTGGTGACTATTATGGACTGAATTGTGTCCCCTGCCAAATTCATAAGTTGAATTCCTAACCCTCAACATGACTACATTTGGAATTAGGGCTTTTAAGGAGGTAACTAAGGTTAAATGAAGCCTTAATAAGGGTGGAGCACTAATCTGATAGGATTACTGTCCTTATAAGAAATGGAGGAGACACTGAAGTGCATGCTCACAGAGAAAAGGCCATGTGAGGATATAGAGAGAAGGTAGTCATTTATAAGCCAGAGAGAGGATTCTTGAGAAACTAACCTGCAAGAACTTTGATCTTGGACTTCCAGCCTCCAGAACTGTAAGAAAATAAATTTCTGTTATTTAAACCACCCGGGTGTGGTATGTTGCTATGGCAGTCCTAGCAGATTAACACCATGGCTTATTTGAAGTAGATGTAAATTATAAATAATTTTTTATTAGTGGGCTTTTTCATCATTTTCTTTACACTCTACTTCAAGCATGTCAGCTTCATGGCCAGTGGGCCACATGCCTCGAGGCATGCGGCCCACTGGCCTCGAGTTTGACATGCTTGCTCTACTTTGTAAGAGGTTATGAAACAAGGTTGCTTAAATACTTTATGAAATGTAAGAAGCTAAAAGGGCTAAAGTAACAAGAGTTTTATCGGATACTAGGACAACTGTGTGAGTCTCAGAATTTTACATGTGATATTTCTGCTCTGCCGCTATGAGCTAATATGAGAGTTTGTATGCCCATCTCAGGTACTAGATAACTGAGGGAGTGTTTGTTTCTTCATCAACCTGCTTAGCCAAAGTCACCTGCACTGGGCAAATGCTGCTTTCACCTGTTAGTCTGCATACACTAGATACCACACTTTTGATCTCTTATCCAAAATGCTCCATTGGCCCCATTTCTGAAAGAAATTAAGGTATTATACAAATGCATTAGTGATTTTTGGCTTTAGAAAATAAGAGTATGGTCAAAGAAAGTACAGTTCTTCAGAGCATTCAGAATTTTCTGTTGTGATGCATTCTTGGATGGAAGGAGAAAAATCCTCTGGTTTGTTCCTCATTTTAAAGAGTTTTACTCTGGATGCAAGTGGAATCATACCTATGCCTTATCACTTGGTGCTTCTCTGGATGACTTTATTTTTCACAAACATTCCTTACCAGGAGCTTTTTTGTGTTCTTATTTCTGTTCACTTCAATTATTCTCTCACTGGTTTCTCACATAGCCTTGATTATTTATTTTAAGCAATTTACCATAAAAATCCTTTTGATCCATAGCATCCTATAGATAAAGCATGTCTAACTACTTGTGTTGAGTTGTTCGATGTTACTTATTTTCAAAGGTTGACTTCAGAAAGCATGACAATATTTTCCAGCTGATGGCCTCTTGATGCCATTATCAGAGGCAGGCCCTTCCCCTGTGTTTTCTGTCCTTCATTCCAAACTGCTGAGGTCTGTGGCCTGGGATATGTTTATTTCTTAGATTAGTAGTGGGAATGTCCTTGCCGTGGTGATCTCTTAAAGATGGTGGCAAACCACTGTTTTCAAATACTTTTTTATATATGTTGATGACCTCAACATCTATATCTCCAATCTTGATGGAGTAAGTGAAACATACTAGTATCAGTTGGCCGGTGAATGTAAAAAGAATAAATTCTCTTATTATAAAATACAAGGACTTACAGAGTAGTTTTAAAAAAACACACAAAATGTTAATAAAATCATATCTGTTTGAAGGTTAAATGTTTCCAATATCTTTCCTTATTCATAGGATAGCGTTGCAACCCCTCACATTGTATATTAATTAGGCTTTTAAAAATATATATATACTAAGTAGTAGGAAACAACTCAAATTGACAAAGGAAATGTATTGAATCAAACACTGAGAAGTCCAGGTGAAGACTGATTTGGGGAGAGGGCTGATCCAGTGAATCAATGATATCATGACCAGTTTTTTTTTCTTCATTTCTTGGTTTTAATTATACAGTACTGCTGCAATCTCAGGCACAGCCTCACTTTGTAGTCTGAGATGTCTGTGAACAGCAACATGTTTTTACTCCTAAGAAGAAAGAGAGATTATACTCCTGGAACAATTCAAACAAAAGTGCTGGGATTAAGTGTTGTTGGCCTGAATAGACCTGACTTGGGTCTCATGCTTTTCCATAGTAACTGTAGGCAATGGGATGGAGCATTGTGGTTGGCTTAAATCAGTCAAGGGTTACTCCTGGAGTGGATTCTTCCCAAACACCAAGAATACAAAATTTAGGATATTGTTAGGAAGCAGGGAATGACTCAGTCGTGAGGTTGCAATTGACAGATGCCCTCAAAGATGCTACATGTTCCTTCTTGCCTTTGACCTTCTGGAGTACAAGTCTTCTCCCATACTCAATATTCCCCAGTTGCATTGGTCTTATTTTTATTCCTTGGATAAGCTGAGCTCGTTCTTTCTTCAGGGCATTTCTACTGGCTAGTCCCTCTGCCTAGAAGTCTCTTCTGCCAAGAACTTCTCATGGTTTTTCTTTCTCATTCTTTAGATTCAATTTTAAAATCACCCCCTTTTTTTGGACTACCTAAAATAGACTAAATTGTACATTCTGCCACCACTGACACCACCATAGTTATTTTACATTATCCTATGTCACTTCCTTTATAGTATTCATAAAAATCTGTAATGGTCTAGCTCACTTACTTGCTTGCTTAATATTTATTGCCTATTTTCCCTTTATATTTTAACACTTAAGATCATATCAGTCTTATTCCATGCTAGGTGCTTAATATGTAGAAAAATGTCTAAGAACACAATTGGTGTTTAATAAGTATTTATAAATGATAAATGAATGGGTTCCTAAAGCCATAAAAATCTCTGTGGTAGAAAGAAATTAAAAGGTCATCTCTGACAAATGACCATCCATTCTCTGCCTTAAGAATCCTGGTGACATGAAATTTATGATCTCCCCAGGCACTGCATTTCATCTTTGGCTATCTCTGACCATTTGAACCTTCTTCCCTTTTATATTGAATTAAGTAATAGTGTCTCATCATGACCCAGACATGCTGATGCTAGCTCTATTCCTCGGGGTCCAATTTGTTAAGTCATTGAAGATAGCTATCATACACTCCTTCCTTTCTGTAACTTGTTTTCTTTAAATTTAGATTTCCATTCATTTCTCATCTAGCAAAATTTTTTACTTTCCTCACCATTGTAGTGACTCATCCATTATCATGCTCCAATTTATGTATTTTCAGCTGTGTTCAGTGGTACCCACCATATTATTATCTATTGAGTTCGACATTTTCTTGCCTTGTTTAAGATACTGTAATCCTCTTAAATCATCCTAAAATCTCTTAGCTCCTGATTCTGATTGAACCTATGGTCAGTGAAAACTTCTAAGTATTTTCCTCAAGTGCTTCTGTCAAACCTTATGGTCGTGAACTTACAAAATTGTGCATATTTTTAATGACTCATCTTTCTTATTTGGTGAAACAGGCAGAGAATTGTTTTATGTGAAGGTCAGGTGGTCATTTGGGCATTTGCATTAGATAAACTCCATGAGTCCTGCCAGAGGACTTTATTGCTGCCTTCTTCCCAGATATTTGTCAGAGCATATGATTCAATTCTCTGTTAGTGATGCAGTAGAGCCGCTCTCTGAATTCTGGTGCAAGATAAGACCTTGACACTACTATTATAAAATCCTTATCAAAAACTGAGGATTGCCTGACGGGATATTCAGTCTATTTATCATTCCAAATGCTCTAAATTATACCTTTTAATCTTGCCAGATCATTGGAGCAAAGTCTATTGGGACCTTGGCGCTTGCTCCCTCCCCTGCCACTCCTCCCTCTGAGCTGCTTTTGTTTGGTTTTATAACCAATACTGAGGAATGTATTAGGGAACAACCAAGAGAAATGTGTTATTTCTGTGGGAGGGGTGTTGTTAAGGATGTCATTTCGACTACCACACAGAATATTCTCCTTTTTTATTCTGAAGATTTAAGAGAAATTTTTTTGTTTCAGTATCAAAATGAAGAAAAGCTGAAGCTCTTTCTAAAGAATGGCTTGTCCTTATTTGTGATTTTGTGTATCTGGTAACTGTGTTTCTCCCTTTCATTTGACTGTTAGGATCTTACAGCTACAATTTGGCTCACACATAATAACTATGCAAGACTATATGTTATGCTTTTCTGTTGCTGCTATTATTATTGATGTAACTCATCTCATACCCATATTTCTTTTAACATTAAATTATAATATCTGGTTTATAATTTTCTATTATTTGATGAGCGATACTAATTGAAGTTTTTATTCTGTGAGTACTCTTTTTCATCTCCTTTTTTTCTATTATCTTTGGAGAACCCCTCCCTTACTCCATTTGTACTTAACGGGGCATTAAATCATAATTCCTTTGGTCACCTTGAACACATGGATGGGCATTTGATTCAAGAAAGGCCAATTAGAATAAGTCCAAATCATCTCATTGGAGATGTTGGAAAAACTTCTTTTCCTTTTGGTTCATAATTGCAAAGGTGTGGGCTTTCAACCATTGGTAGCTAAATTTTCTTCCACATGGTTCTCTCCCACATTGCTTGTCTGTGATGCTGTGATAAGAGAATTGGCTGACATGTGAATAGAAACAGAGACAAACAAAGATGAGATAGAGATAGATAAAGAACAAACACTGTTAAGATATCATTTGAAATCCAATAAGGACTGAAAGCAGATCCACCCTTATGTGTGACAGTTCTATGAAACAATATATATATATATATATATATATATATATATATATATATATATATATATATTAGAGGCTCAGTGCATGAATTCGTGCATGGGTGGGGTCCGGCAAGCCTGGCCAGGGGAGGGGTCATGGGCGGTTGGCCGGCCTGCCTGCTGGTCAAACTCCTGGTCGAGGGGACAGTTTGCATATTAGCCTTTTATTATATAGGATATACACTGAGTGGCCAGATTATTATGTGTTCAGAGATCATAATAATCTGGCCACTCAGTGTATATTTCTATTTTTACTCCAAACAAATTAGATTTGGTTTCTCACACTTACCTAATATATAAAATTCTCTTTTTAATTTGCTGTATGCATTTTTGTAAGCTTCATTAAATATATTGTTGAAAGTGTGTGTGTAAAATATGTTCCATTGTTTTTTAAAGACGGAAATGATAAAAAAGTTACACTTATCTAAGTATCAGTGCATTCTGTGGCACTCATCTCCATCTTCCTGGCCTGTTGGATGTACATTCTCTTTTCTAATGCCTTTGTCCTTACTAACATGTTATGTGTCATCTCTATATCTGGTTAATATATGTAGATGTCCATGTAATCATTGACCAAAATGATAAACATAGCAGATTTGGTTACATGCATGCTTTTGAGAGATCATGCTATGGTTAGTTCAGCCCCATAGTCAGGATTTGGATTAGGTCATTTTTCATTAGTGAATACAAACATATCCAACCTTGACCTTATGTTCTTCTCTAGAAGTTTTGTTGATTTTCTGAAACATCATCTTTCCTATATTTCCTCATCCTACTAATAGGATGATCTTATTAAAGTGTGGTATGGGGTCCTAACAAAATGATACACTTTTTAGCCCCACTATTTTAGATGTATGTTTATGATCATAAAAAAAAAATACATGCTTGCTGTGGAATATGGGTGTAATATAAATATACAGAAGGAAGAAAGCCAAATTTATCTGTAGCCCCACCGAGAGATAACTTAAATTTTTGGCAGTATCCGTGTGTGTGTGTGTGTGTGTGTGTATACCTATGTAGTCACTTTTTTGGTATGTATATTTACATGTATACAGAGATAATTATTAACTGATTTCCAGAGATAATTATTAATTGGTATGTATACTTTTATTGTTTTCCATGCACAAAATAAATATACACTTGTTTAAAAAACAACAACAAACCTTTATAGAACCTTTAATGAATCACTTTTTTTCTACTTAACACAATGTGAGTACTCCCACGAATTATTAACATTGTTAAGGTCATATGGATTTCTCTATTTTTGAATATTTACATGAATTTTTTGCAACTTATGGACAGTTTTCTTCTTTTAACCTTTGCTTTACAGGCTAAAGCCACTGAGGTTTTGGCTCCTTTGCATTTCTGAGCCAGGATATATATAAAGGCTAATATGAAAATTGTCCCCTCGACCAGGAATTCGACCAGTAGGCAGGCCGGCCAACCGCCCATGTCCCCTCCCCCTGGCCAGGCTGGCCGGACCCCACCCATGCACAAATTCATGCACCAGGCCTCATATATATACACACACACACACACACACACACACACACACACACACACACACTTCTATCACTTTTTCCTCAAGAAACTTACCTTGTTACTGTAAGGTATTTCTTGGGGTCCAAACAAAAGTTCTTGTGTTAAATTCAGTAATGCAGTACTTACTCTTCTGGGGCTGCAGGGCCTGCAGCTGGATTTCTGATGTTTCCTCCTTAGCCTCCTCTCCCAATTTTTCTTTAAATTAGATCAATCTCCCTTAATGCTTTGTAATTGCATTTGCACTGATCTTTTTGAGAAAGATATTTTTATTACAATGAAAATAAAGTATTTTTCTTATGACTTGGGCAATTGAAATTACATATGCATGTGTTTGAACTTCCTTTGAACCTGGTAAAATGGATTTTATGATGATCTGGTTTCCAAAGGCCCAAACAACTGTGTTTCAAATTTGTTTTCAACCATCCCTACTGTGAGTGAAAGTCCAACAAGGGCATTTTAAAAGTATATCCCCGAGCTATTTTTTAGACCTACCTGTAAGGTCTCTAATGTCTAATCTAGCCTTTCTCCTGAGCTCCTTCTAAATCTTAAAATTCTAGATTCTGGGTTATTAGATTTTAGCTAGTAGCAGTTCCACAGGAGAGTTCCAGATCAGTAGACCAAGGGGTTGCCTAGGCTTGTTAGCTCACAAGTTTCTCTCTTTTTTTTTTAGTTTCTGGTTTCCTGTACCATATGTGGACTGGTGGGGACAAAGCAACATTTTTTTTTTTTTTTGGCTTCCAAGATCTCTTTAATTTATTGTTCTCTATAAAAACATAATATAAAAGAATAATAAAAAGAAAAATTCTGTTTAGTCTGAATTATTTAATTTTTTTTCCATTTGTCACTTTTATTTTCTAGTTTTTCCTCCATTTCTTTTTTTTTTTTATTGTTTGAAGTATTACAAATAGTAGTACATATGTCTCCTTTTTTTTTTCCTCATTGACCTCCCCCTGGCTTCCCCTACCCCCCAGTACATGCCTTTACCTGCCCCCCACCCCGCAGTGTCTTGTATCCATTGGTTATGCTTATATGCATGCATACAAGTCCTTCGGTTGATCTCTTACAGCGCCCCCACCTCCAACCTCCCCTGCCTTCCCGCTGTAGTTTGACAGTCTGTTCAGTGCTTCTTTGCCTCTGTATCTATTTTTTCCCCATTTCTTTCCTTTAAAAAATCTTGCCTCTGCAGACTAGAAATAAACATATAATAACAAAAAATATTTGAGTCCCAATTTCAATGTCCAACAGTTCTGAGTCCCCGTTTCAATGTCAAACAGTTCCTTATGTGTACATGTCAGCAATGATATCTGGATGGTGGGCACATGGTGCCAATGCAGGTCCGACCCTCTCTGGTTTGGTCCTAGGCAACCTGCTGTGATGCACAGCTGCTGACTGCTAGCGTGGCAAGGCATCGTCAGCGTCTTCCATCTCTGGACTGTTTCTCCTCTTGTCTTCGTGGTTGGAGCAGACCTGTCAATTCCTCTCTGTTGCAGAAATCCACATGGTCTTGGAGTTGCTTTCTGAAAATATACAAACATATTCTCAACCAAAAGTTAATAAAGGAATATTTTCTATATAATTGATTTGGGATCCTTTTTATTTTTGCCCAAACAATTTTTTTTGGTCTTATTTAGACACCATGTGTGTTTTTTATGGGTGTCTTGCTGTTAGCATTACAAATGAAAATTAATTTTGTAAAGTAAAAATTTTCTAGATGTAATTTACTTATAGGATATTTTTCCTTACATGATATTACCCTACTATCCCCCCTTTTTTTGATTAATGGAGGCTTTTGTAAATTTTATAATGCAGTCTTGATAACATTAAATTTTATTTTTTTGCACAAAAATATGACTGCTTTAGGTTCATTGCATCTTCAGGAATTTTACCATGAGATGAACTACCAATAGAAATTTTAGTTACTACTTTAGGAACAGCTTTTTGTCCAGTACAATTAAATTTTCTTGAATATTCACTTATTTCAATTAGCCTATTTAAATTAATCTGAAAACTTGATTATTATTTTACTGTTAAATTTAATACTCTACCAACAATCTTAGTTTACCCTGTAAATATTAGTGGAAAAGGTTATTTGCATTTTTGAGTAGGCCCTGAGCATTCCTGGTGCTAGGCTGGATTTAGATATAGGGCAGCTGCTGTCGGCCAAGTCTCTGTCTGTTACCTGGGTCCCAATCTGAGCTGGGCCAAGTCTCTGTCTGTCACCTGTGTCCCGATCTGAGCTGGGCGTGGGAAGCAAAGCAGCCATTGGGGCAGGAGACCTCCCTCAGACGGGGTAAGGGTTCAGGCCCCTGCAAGGTTGGGGGGGTGAGGGTCTGTGCCCCACCTCTGTTGACCCCCAAGTTCTCTCCTGATGGCCCCTCTGCAACTATGCCTATCTTAGGTTGTTCCTTCCCTGAGGAATCTTACCCGTCTCTGGCTAACCAGTCATCCTCCGGGGCCAAGCAGGGTGATGTGAGGTTCAGTTCTGTCTCCTTGGTAGCCTATGCCCCCGTGGCCTCCACGCCCAACACCTGCCTTGGGATCCCCTGGCCTGCTGGCGGGGCCCCAGCACTGTTCACATATCTCAGGGAACTCAGGTTTCTTCTCCAGGGCGGGCCCAGCTCACACAATTGGGCGAGAGACAGATCCATGGTACCAGCCTCCCTCCACAAGGCTTCAAGCTGAGCATGAACAGAAAGCTCAGGCAACAGCTGAGGGCAATTGGATTGTGAGAAGAGGGTCCCTCTTGGCACAAAAGGCAAGAGAGGCCATATTGAATGCTCATGTGCCTTCCCAGCGCCTTAATTCCTTCTGAAATGGATTAAATCCTTTCATGTCCTTTTTTTTTTTAAATTGCTGCCAAACATTCAAAGAATTAGTTTGTAAGTTTGTTTGGGATAATTGTACAATATGCTGTTGTGAAATATCTAAAATTATAATGACATTGTAGAATAATATCATGTAAGGATATTCTTTGCTCTAGGCCATGGCAATTCAATGTCAAACTGGCTGTCAATTTCTTTTTGTAACTTTATATAAACTTTGTCAGGGAGGCAAAAACACAAATTACTTACTTTAGTTTAAGAGGCCAAATATGTTGACTTTCAATTACAATCCTTACGACTTTTGAAGGAAACTTCTCTTTGTTTCCTTCCAAAATAATTTTCGGGCTATAGAGATTTTCATTTAAAAATCTTTGTCACATGAAACAATTTCTCTTAAGGTTATGGTGACCACTAGTATGGATTAGATTTAATATTTTATTTATTTTTTTATAATTTGACAAAGCAACATTTCATCCAGCCAGGCCTGGGGTACAATGACAGGCTGATTTTGTGATGCTTCTTTTCAGTCGATCACATGCTCCTTCTCTGTGATCATATGGTTGATCCCAATTCTAAATCCACTCTCTCTCCTCCTTTCCTGGCTTTGAAAGGGTAGCCTTGATTTCAGGTATTATCCCCCAGATAGTTTTGTTTGTAGCCTTATCCTGGGTGTGTACAGTTACCTTTCCTAAGGGATTAGTCTCAGGGACTACTTGTTAATCCTGTTTTCTATTCCCTTTATTTAATAGTGTTCTGGTGCATGGATTCGTACACTGGGGGTGGGGGGGGGGGGGGGGAGTCACTCAGCCCGGCCTGCACCCTCTCCCAGTCTGGGACTTCTCGGGGATGTCCACCTGCTGGCTTAGGCCCGCTTCCCAGGGGATCAGGCCTGAGCTGGCAGTCAAACATCCCTCTAGCAGCCCTGGAGCTCTCAGGGGATGTCCAACTGATGCCTTAGGCCTGCTCCTGGCGGGAAGCGGGCCTAAGCCTCAATCCAACATCTTTAGCGCTGCCACGGAGGCAGGAGAGGCTGGCTGCTGCGCTCACAGCTCCCAGCCCTCAGCTTGCCTTCTGGCTGAGCAGAGCTCCCCCTGTGGGAGCGCACTGACCACCAGGGGCCAGCTCCTGCATTGAGCATCTGCCCCCTGGTGGTCAGTGCATGTCATAGGGAACAGTCATTCCACTGTTAGGGTCAATTTGCATAGTACCCTTTTATTATATAGGATGGTATTACTACAAAGACGACACTTTAAAGACTGTTTGGTATATGTCACACACTGTGCCAAATGCTTTATGTATGTGTTTAAGGCTGAGGCCATTTATGCACATTTTCAGCAATGTAACTCCTATTTGTTTTTTAAAGGCAGCTTGCAGCTTAACCTAAATATTTTTAGGTAAAGAGGGTGGGGAAAACTTGGTATTTTTTAATGTTGGCAGTTCATGGGGCTTATAAAGCTTGACTCTTTGATGTGTGTGTATGTGTGTAGTAATGAACTGGTCTGGAGGTATGTTTTTGGGTTGGGAGCAGATTCAAGGAAGGTTCTTAGAGTAGGCAATGCATGATCTGTATCTTAAATAATAGTAATGATTATGGCTGTTTCTGAATGCCAGGTGCTATTTTAAATGCTTTATGTAAGTGTATTTATTTAATGCTCACAATGATGCAAGCTCTGTTGTTATCCCCACTATACAACCGAGAAAACTAATATTTAGAGTAAATAAGAAGTTTGTCCAGAGTCATCTAGCAAAATAAGACTTGAACCCAAGAGACACCATCCTCATTACTGCATAGGGTATATTTTTAATTCAAACAGAGTTGTTTCTGAGTGTGAAAGAGGGTGCTATTGAATAACTAAGCCAGGACAATAGGCAGAAAAACTGAGTCTTCTAGATAAACTGAAAGTTGTGGCCACACTACCAAATAGCCCTGCTTAATAAATTTTACATTTCTCTCAAAATATTTATCACAGCTTGTAAAATACTTTCCAGCACTCAAAGTTATTCTTCCCCATCCTCCATAGCATCTGGTACCACTGAGAATGATGGGTGGAGTACAAGGTAGATAACTAAAGGGTAGCTACTGACCTTGCTGCCAGTTGAAGTTATCAGATGGTCTAGACCCCTATTTGTCTTCTCACATTATAAGATCGTTGGTTAAATGCATTCTCTATCTCAAATAATAGAAGTGAATAACAGACAACGGGGATGGAAGGGAAGAGAAAAAGTGCCATGGTTGTGGCAGAGCATGTGGCAGCATGGGGGAAGCTCGGAGGAGGGAAAGAAAAGGAAGCAGTGACAATTCATCTCATCCATTCAGGTTGGGAGACTTCTTAGCCACATGGTTCTTGGTTGATTTTGTGCTTTAGTTCCCATGACAAATAAAGTCCTTTGGCATGCTCAGGTTAACCATCACCCCACATCATTTGTGATTTCTCAGTATGGACTACAGAGTAGATGAGAAAGGCAGCAGGCTGTGTGTAATTAATCCCTATAATCCGACTCCACTTCTTTCCCTCCCTCTCCATGCAAGTGGATGAGTGGGAACAGGTAATTAGGATCAACTTGAATCCCTTCTTATTGACATTCAAGAAGTAAATCATTCTAAATTTTTGTACCTTAATGATGAGTGCTTGCAAATCACTTGCTATTCATCTCTCATACAAATAGGCCAGGCCAGGCTAAGTATGTCTTGGCACTATGTGTGAAAATCCTGCTTCAGGGTACAAATAAAAGATCTTGCAAAAATGGAAGTTTCCTGAGTTGCTGTTTAAAATTGGAAGCAGGGTTATCCTGGCCCTCTCTCATTTCCAAAAGAAATACCCTCTTTACTTAGCTGTTTCCTATCATTCTACACTCTGGCATGCATGTGAGCCAGTAGCTCCATTAGCACCTGGTAAATGACATCTTCTCCTTTGTTGAGTTTCTGGGCCTTTCCACATGACTGGGTTTTTATTTTTAACCATTCTTCAATTTCATGTTTGTTCTGTCTCTCTCTTTTTCTCTAACTGAAGAGTCAGTGTTAGAGCTCGCTTTTATTGTGAATGCACATATGTTATATCTTGGTACGGAGAGATATGAGAAGGGATTTTTATCAGAGCATACTTAATGACTGTAAATATTTCCAATTATTTGAATTCATGATGAATGTTAATCAGGTGGAACATGTCCTTCATTGGTCCAATATATAATTCTGAAGGAATCCACTGAAATAATGTGTGACAGTGCTGGTTTAAAATGTATGCATTTCTCATCTTTAGGGTGGAAACATGGGATGCTAAGCTAGATATTAGAATACCTCATTATTTCACCCCCACTATTAGAATACCCCATTATTTCTTCTTGCTAATTCTAGGCCTCCATTTGCCTTGAATGGGAACAAATGGTAATGATTAAGGTTTTTCATCTTTTTCATGGGTTGCTGTGAGGATTAAATAAGCTAAAACAACCTTACATAGTGCCTGGAACATAGTAAGTGCTACTTAAGTAGAGCCATCTTGTAGGAGTTTTTGTCTCCATGAACTTTCTGTACCATCCAGTCCAGAATTCCAACAACTTCACTTTATTTTGAGATTTCCCTTTGCAGTAAAATGTGTTTTTCCCAGGAGGTGAGGTAAGATTGTTTCTAAGGGATTGTGGTGATGGAGGAGTACCTGGCTCAAAAGTCCCTTTGTTTTGCTCACGTAGGATGCTGGGAATATGATAACAGTTCCATTTGCAAATCACCGGGGGTGGGGGGCACTTTAAAAATCTGCCTGTGAGCCAAACCTGGTCCACCTGAGGTTTTGAGCATACGGTGTTAATGGGTGACAGCTTTCTGCCAGGTTTCATCCTTTTAGGCTTAAGCCAGTTAGTAATTGCTATTGAATTGGAAAAGTCATTATAGCACTTTTAGGCCTTTAAATTTTATTCCACTGAAATTACCTCATTATATTTCCAGAACAATGAAGGCCTTTTTACAAAAGAGAAAGAGAAGTGAGCCTAGCTTCCTCGTGCATTTTGCCTACATCTGTGTCACATCCAATAGATGTACAGCAAGCATGGGTCCTCTCTACACTTAGGTTGCTGTCAATCAAAAGTTTAGCTGATAGCACATGTGAATGCCTGATGTGAATCCTGACTAAAGCATCATAGACTCTTGTGTTTCTGTCTGTGTTTACAAACTCCAGTAGGAATGGTAGTAGGAATGAGGAATTCGCAGGACTGAAAAGTCTAACAGTAAATCCAGGCATAATGAGCTTCTAGGAGGGAGTAAAATACAATTTGCCTGAAGTTATACTATTAAACTAGTGGTGACAGTAGCACCAAGACTCCCCCCTAGTGGCTATTGACTTCAGATGTAATAAGAGACCCTGGTAGGTGACAGGCTTGGCTGACATTGCCTTTTCCCCAAAGCCAAGAAGCATTGCCTGTAGTCCATGTGCTTTGGCAAAGACTCTAGGCTTCCTGAGAGTTATATTAATAGGTCACAATGTCAGTGATGCACACAGACTTCAGGTGGCATAATCATACCCAGAGAACTGGTTGCAAATGCTGATTCTGGAGTGTCCACCCCAGAAATTTAGAGTTATAGACTGAAGGTGAGACCCAGGAACCTGCAGTTTAAAGATCCCCTAGTGCTTTGGTGTGAGTTCTCTACACTTTTAAAATGACTACACCAAGAACTATGTGGCAGTTTTGGTGCCAGCAATGTCGGAAGCACAGAGGTGTCTGCTTCTCTTATTGATTCCCTTTAATCAAATTCCTCACCGACTGTAGTAAACCTAATGACCCCTGGTGCCTCAGCCTTGTCTGAGAACTTCTATGTGTCCCCCAGAATCCCTTTATGCTTTGCCTTTTTAATAAGGAGGTGGAGTGAACTATGAATATTTATTAAACTTGTAGTATGAGTCTGATCTATACTATGATTTTATATCTGCTTTAATTCATTTAATGTTCACTACAGAATTATGAAGTAGGTACTGCCATCTCTGTTTGGAAGATCTGCAAACAAATTCATAGAGGGCATGGATTTGTCCAAGTTCACTCAAATAATGAATCATAGAATTGGGATTTAGATCGAGATCCTCCATTCTTTGAAGCTCATGCCCTTTCCTTATAAAGACTGTATATCAGAGTATTTACCATCCTCTTTCTCTATCCTGACCCTTATTCACCCAAAGCCATGTTAATGGTCTCCAGGGACATTAATGGACTCCAGGTTTAAGGAGTGATAATATGTTATCTAGTCAAGTTGAATTCTTAGATACTAATATAAGTTGCCTAAAATTGGTCAGTAAACTAGTAAGGGTCATCTTTTATGGTACTACTTCTCTCATAAGGATTTTCTTTTTCCCCATGATGTTTCTCTATTTTTTTTTTTTTTGGCCTTATCTGTGGCTACCAGTTAACAAATATTTAATGAGTCTTAACCATTATCAGATCAACAACTGAAATTTTTTAATCCTCACCTGAGGATATTTTTCCATTGATTTTTAGAGAGTGGAAGAGAGAGGGAAAGAGAGAGAAACATTGATGTGAGAGAAGCACATCGATTGGTTGCCTCCTGCAGGAGCCCTGACTAGGGCCGGGGCCGGGGAGGAGCCTGCAACCAAGGTACGTGCCCTTGACTGGAATCGAACCCGGGACCCTTTGGTTCCCAGGCCGATGCTCTAGCCAAATCAGCTAGAGCAACAACTGAAGTTTTATGCCTAGAAAAGTTGGGCTGGAGCTAGGTCCTAAAAATATAAAATGTTTTCAAAATGTAAATGTTAAAGAGAGGATATTTCAAGCAGGAGACTAGCAGAAATATAGGCATAGAGCAAATAATGTGTCTGGAGGGTTTTGAAGTACAATGAGAGAATGGTTTGATTATATACTATTTGGCTATTGCCACAATAGCGATACATCACAAAGCATCTCAAAAGTCTACATACTTTAAAAAATCATTTATTCTCAAGAGCCTGTCTGCTGGCTGGGACAGAGAGCAGGTGAGCGAAATTATGCTTTTTGTTTTGTTTTGTTTTGTTTTATGGCTAAGGCCAAGTGCAAGACAAGTCAAATAGACCTGCACACACATTTTAGGCCTCTGGTTGCATATTTATAGAATTAAATTAACCTGTATTGTCTGATTTATATCCTATCATTTGGAAGACTGTGGTGGATTCCAAAGCTGAGTTTATGGTAGATGCTTTTTTGTTGTGCAAATTAGGCAGTGTTGGTTAGAAAACAAATTTTCAGATGACTGCAGAGTGTTCTGATCTGGAATTCCTAATTTGTGCCTGGTTCTGTTTGCCAGGCGCTGCTCACAGCATCTACATAGAGATTCTCTTTTGGCCTCCGACATGATTTCTGAGCAATCAGAAAATACTTTAAGATCAAGAGTAGACAACTTTCCTTTCCATGGAAGAGAAATGAGTTGGCAACTAATGTAAAAATAAATTATCCATTTCTATTTATTTATAGATAGGAGCTGTTTAGGGTTCAATTTAGAAGGGAGATTTTGTGTTCCTCCTCTGGCGGAGTAGCAATGACATTGGCCTAGTCCTTTTGCTGAATTTTCTCAGAAGTTCTTTGGCTGTGATTTTCACACTCCCTTCTATTTGTCTCTGGCGTGTTTCCAGTCCAGTCTCCAGGCCAAGTGCAGGCATCACTGTCTTGGTCAGGTCATCTAGAAGGCCCATTGCAAATCTGTCATTGTAAAAGCATCCAAACCAGTAAAGAATCTTTTAAATGTTTTATTTGAACCAATTGTTGGGAAGCAATACCTCAAATGTGTGGGACAATGGATCAGTGTTTCTCTCTCTCCCTCCCGCCCCCCCCCCCACACACACTTAGACACACAAACACACATACATTTTCTCTCCCTTCCTATCTCTCTCTCAAATCAATAAGAAAATAAACTTTCACTAAAGCAGTTATATGCCTGGGGCATGACTACCCACCATGACCTGCCAAGTTAGGAATTTCTGATCAGATCAAACTGTGTGGTTACTGTACATGGAAACCCCTTTTCCCATTTCTTTGGTCTAAGTCTTCTCTGTGGTTTTGTCAAAGCCTTCTCTGTGGTTTCCCCTAATAATTGAACACCTTATTTGAAAAAATATATATCTGCTCAAAAAACTGCACTTTGTAGAAAAATCCTGAATCCGGTCTCATTCTTCTTAACTTTTTATACTCTAGTTTTAGTAAAATACATATATCTTAATGGACTTAAACATTTTTTTTAGATTTACTGGAGTGATATTGGTTAATACAGTTATGTTGATTTTAAATGTCCAATTCTATAGTACATCGCCTGTAGATCTAATTTCTCTGCCCATTTATGCAGTAGGCAGAGTCAGCAGCATGTTGGAGAAGCTTTTCTGAAAGTGAGAAGGCGCCCCAGGTGCCTGCCTTTCCCCATTAAAGTCCACAAGTCTCTGGTGAGCTGAAAACTGACTCCAAGGTAGCATCGCAGGAACTGGACCACTTTTAGACCTTTTAAACCTAATTTATTAGTCATCATTGAATTCTGCTCACTTTCGTTTGACTGATATATGGGAACGAGCAAGACTTTCATATTGTATTTATGGGGAAAAGCAGAAGAAATAGCACAAGGTTAAACCAGGCAAGTGAATTTATTCAGGGAATATTTATTGAAAGGAGGAAAGTGGCTGTGATTCATGGAATGCCTGCTAAGAGCCAGGGCTGTGCAGCTCCCAGGAATCTGAGGCTGAGGAGTTAGTCACTTGTCATTCTCAGAGGGAGGAAATGGCAGAGCTGGGATTGGAATTCAATTCTGGCTCCAAAGCTCATTCTCTCTCTCCACCACAGTGTCACATTAGCAGTAAGTACATGCTGATTTAAGGAAACAGCTGGGGAATTACACCTCTTCTCTTACTGTCTCCGAACGACATACTCAAACGTTTCCATTTTTATAAAATTAGAGGTGGAAAGTGTCTCTGCTTAGTTTTGTTGACATTTGCTCCTTTGTTTTTTCTCAGTTGTAGCAAGCTAAGTGCCCTCACTTTCTTGACTGTATCACAAAAGAATTGCAGCAACCTCAGCTCTTTATTTAAAGAAGAAACATGCAACACCTTAAATTACTATCCTCATTTCTTCCCTTCTAGTGCACCACAGGGGAGAGGCTGGCTTCCAGGTGTATGGTTCACCCTGTGAGAATAGTAGCTACATTTTTAATATGGCTTCTGTGGGTCAGGCATTATTCTAATACCTTTCATATATGGAGCCATTTAATTGTCACAATAACCTTACAGACTAGGTACTACCATTATCCCAAGATAACACATAAACACAGAGAGGTGAGCTCACTTCCCAGCTAATTTTATACAACTATGAAATGATGGAGATTCAGACTGTGGCAGTTAGACTGAAGGAAATAGGCTCCACTAAAATTTTCAATAAGGGTCCACCCAGGAGACTGAAACCATACCAGTTATTTTAAAAGAGACTTAATATAACAAGCTGGAACTATATATTAAAGGACTAAAAAAGAAAAAGAGAACATGAAGGTATCATTGATGAAGCATGACTTCTCCTTGGTTTTATGGGGCATGTTGAAACTAGAAACACCAATCAGAAAGGATATATGCACCTCTATGTTCATAGCAGCACAATTCACCATAGCTAAGATTTGGAAACAGCCATAGTGCCCATCAGCAGATGAGTGGATTAAAAAACTGTGGTACATCTACACAATGGAATACTATGCTGCTATAAAAAGGAAGGATCTCCTACCATTTGCAACAGCATGGATGGAGTTGGAGAGCATTATGCTAAGCAAAATAAGTAAGTCAGAGAAAGATAAATATCACATGATCTCACTCATTTATGGAATATAATGAACAACATAAACTGATGAACAAAAACAGATCCAGAGACTGAGAAACATTGATCAGATGCTCAAACCTCAGAGGGAAGGTAGGGGAGGGTGGAGGTAAGGGAGAGAGATCAACCAAAGGACTTGTATGCATGCATATAAGCATAACCAATGGACACAGACACCAGGGGGTGAGGGCATGAGTGGGGGGTTGGCAATGGAGGGGATAAGGACACCCATGTAATACCTTAATTAATAAAAAATTTTAAAAAAATTAAAAAAGAAGGCCCCGTTCTCTAAGATCCTGTAGGAGGATGGAAGTTTCTGGAATTACCCTTCTACCACTATACACATACTAGTGTTGAAGGACTTGAAGCTCCCATAAGGAGCCCCAGATACCAGTGGGAAGGGGAAATGGGTGCTGTATGGAAAAAAAAGCCAATTTTAATGAATGACATCGGGCATATGCATATGCATATATCCCAACATGTTTTTGCAGACTCTGAATCCATCAGCTCTCAGTCTTTATTTTGGTAAACTTCAGGGTCTTGATTGATTTTAGTTTGTTCTCTTAAGACAGCCTTTTCCATCTCCTAGGATGCTTTAATTGCTTATCCCTGGACCTTCTCCAAGTCTAGTTAAGTCTTTATTGAGCTGTGGCAACCAGAGCTGCACAGTGTTCTGCGTGCTAATGTAGTATGATTGGTTTCAAGGAGAGGATAATGTGTTTGGTTTTATGTCCAATATCCTTGGTGAACAGTAATGTTATTTATTGGAGGATAGTAAGTTTCATTTTTACATCACTTGGGCATTCAGGGTTGCAAACCTTGTTGGCTCTAGGGAGACCTAGTATGTTAGAAACCAAGGAATATGGGTAAACAATTGTATTAGAAACTATTTGAGAGAAGGGGAAAAATATACAAAGACCCATATTTGTACACACTGCCTCTGGTCTTTGAGTGAAGAAACCCTTTGGTTTGGGATTTAGATCCAGGTAGATTTGGTTGTCAGTTCTGGTTTTCCAAATATGTGACCTTAAATAAGTCTCTTTCATGTTGCTGAGTTTCAGTTTGGTCATCAGTAAAATAGGAATAATAAATCCCTAGCTTGACAGGATGAAGTGAGGTTTTCTGTGATTATGTTTATTAAAATTTTATCAGAATCTGTGGGACCTAGTAGACATAGAATTTAATAGCCCCGTTTTCTCTTCCCCTCGCATCAAAGAGAAAAGGGAATCTGAAGTAATTGAAATCACTGTATCCTCCTGGAGTGAGTTGAGGGGAGACTTTACAGAAGAGGTGAGCTTCCACGTGCTCTTTGAGGGAGGGGAGTGGCATGCATTCATGAAAAGGATTGAGAACATGAGCAGAAATGAGTCAAGATGTCTGACAACTGGAAATCAATAAAATGAGAGTAGCTGGTTAGAAAAGGATGGAAGAAGGTAGGTTGTAAGATACAAGCTAAGGAGATGAGGTTTGATTAGGGAGGTTTCTGTGCCCAGGAAGCATAAAATCAAAGTAACACTTAGGATGATAAATTCCATCCATGAAGACGTGGCTTATCTCCAAAAGGAGACTGAGTACTCTATTAAGCAATGAATACATTCCTTTCAAATCCCTGCCTATTTATTATTACACTTCATGCAATATCTCTGATAAAGAGTGCTGACTCTGTTACCTCTCCCAGGCTCTGTTCTGACTTATGCTCTTCAAATTGTCTGTGTGAATTGTAACTCTGTGTCGGTTCCAGAGTTGCTTAATTCAGACTCATGTATTTACAACAGACAACTTCATTCACCCAATTTTCAGATGAAAAAGCTGAGGATCTTAGAGAGAACATGAAGTACCAAAGATTTTTGACTTTTGGAAGCATTGTATACTACAGGAGTGGGGAACCTTTTTTTCTGCCAGGGCCATTTGGATATTTATAACATCATTCACAGGCCACACAAAATTATCAGCTTAAAAATTAGCCTGCTCTATTTGGTCAAACATTTAATTAACTCACCCCTAATGCCTTGGCAGGGCCAGACCAAATGATTTCATGGGCTTTATATGGCCTGTGGGCCAGACGTTCCCCACCCTTAGTATAGTAGAAAAGCCATGGATTTTTGGTACATTCCTTGCATTTTACTAAATGCATAAACTTGGCTATGCTATCTGGCCTTTGGAAGCCCAGTTTCCTCTCTGTGTAGTTGGGGTGACAATACCTGCCTTAAAGGATGATTATGAGAATGAACTAGGAGAACACCTCGCAGGAGAGTCAGTAGATGTTAGTCCCCTTTCCCGTCCTTTGGAACTGATTCATGTTGTGGAATTTAAGGAGGGTCATCCCTTAGGAATGGAACAAGGGGAAAGGAAAAGTCACAGTAGGAACTCCAGGGTATATAAATATTTTTTTTTTTTGCTTCAGTTCCTTTTCCATAGTTGGTATCATTTAGGGGAAGGAGGTGAACAACATGCCTTCCTTAGTCACTGCATTTGGGGCTGGGACAAGGCACTTCTCATGATTCTGGTAGAAACTCAGGCTGACATTTGAGGGTGAGGCAGATGGCTGTCATCTCCATTAAGAAGAACTGCACCACAGTCCTTTATCCACAACTCTGCAAAAGCATTTAGCTCCCATAGAAGGGTCATGTGTTGGCAGCTTGGGCAAAGTGATCCCTTCCAGTGAGGACATGGTGAGACTTTCAGATGGTCCTGCGGCCTTTTCTTTTCTCACCTTTACGTACTCTCACATGTATTAAGGTATCATATATTTGTCCTCATCCCCACATTCCCATGTACTGTCTTGAAATTTACAGCCTGTAAGGCTACACAGGCTGTTATCCACAACTGGAGGAACTATTGAACCTGAATTTTTTTCTCAAATTAATTTGTTTTAATTCACTTAATCAAGAAGAACCAGAAATGGAAGAAAAGCATACTATTCTGTAAGGCAGAGTGGGTAGACAACAGGTGTGCAAATTAGAGAAACTGGATTGCAGACTCTGAATCCATCAGCTCTCAGTCTTTATCTTGGTAAACTTAAGGGTCTTGATTGATTTTAGTTTGTTCCAGCTTAGGTTTCCTGTTTCCACCTATCTGCTCTGAGGCCTCTGGCTGTGTGACCTTGGCCATCTGATCTTGGATCTTCCTAGGCTCCATTTCAGCATAATCTTTTTGTGACAGCATAAGGATGTGCTTTTAATAATATTTCCACAAATTCTTATAAATATGTAGAAACATTTATAGTATAATGTAATGAACAATCATATACCCACTATTGAATCCTATCAAATTTTAACATGTTGCTATCTTGCTGCGTATACCTTGTTTAAGAAAAGTTGGAGTTTGAAGTGTCTGTGTACCTCTCTTGGATCTCATTACTCTTCTTCTCTCTTGAATGTGATACTTATAATTCCCATGCATGTTTTTATAATATTACTGTCTATCCATATACCTATAAACAATATGTAGTATTGTTTGACATATTCTTAACTTTATAAAAATTACATAATACTGCATATATTCAATTGCCATTTGCTTTTGTCACTCAACATAATGTTTTTGAGATATATCCATGTTCACATATGTTGCAGTAGTTTATTTTAACTGCTGTATAGTAATTTATTGTGTGAATTGTTCACAATTTACTTATTTGTTGACTAGTTTTCACAATGGCAAAAAGTACTGAAATTAAAACACGTATAATTCTACTAGACGTATCTTTATCTTGCCTTGAAATTGTCAAATTGCTTCTAAAGATTAGTTCCACTTGACTATTTATAGATTTATTTCTTTTATAAGTTCTACTTGGTAGCGCCAGCAACTATTAAGAATTCTAAGTTTATTGTCTTTATTTAATGCATATTTTGACTTTGTACAGGACTAAATATAAAAATCAGAATATGATAACCTGGTAGCAACAAATCCTATATTGTAGGCAAGCCATATGTGCACCTAATTATTATCATGTAAGAACGTCTACTCGGTCCTTTGTGCTTTAGTGATTTACTCGTACCACCTTTTTAAAGTTTAGTGGAAGCAAAGTACCTTACAAATCATTTGGTCTGTATAAGTTTTTACTTTTTTTCTTGGAGTGCTCTGTATCCCAATTAATATAGATATATTTTAATTTTTAGTAAGTTTGCCTTGGCTACAAGTGTGGGTCCTCTGGTTATATCATTCAGTTGCAGAGAATGTTATATCTATTCCAAGAGAAAGAAAGAAGACTTTCCGGTATTAGTGTTTAATACAGATGTTTGCTTGTCATATTTAGCAGTACTGACCCTGGAGTCCCCAGAATGACTCTTGTGTGGATGGTGGAAAGGTGCTCAGTCTCTTGTTGAACAAGACAACAGGCCACATTTCCAGTTTGTGTCATCAATCAGATTCACAGGACATAATAGTTTTACCCAGTAGCAAGCTCACTCAGCTTCAGGAAAGATCATGGAACAGGGGATACTGCTGCATGCACAGCCCATACCCCACAGCCCACAGCCCAAAAAGGCCTTGGCCACCCAGACCCAGCCTCTGGTGGCCAGTCATAGAATGCCATTATTTTGCTTCCAAGGTAAGGGAACTGACCGTGGTATGTGTCACATGGGAAGAGGGAAACTCTAGGGTCTATGGTCCTTGGGAGTCCCCTAGGACTTGGGGAGAAGTATGCTCAGTTCCCGTTCTGAAGTGCAACTGCTGGCATAAATATTGTCATATTTTGACAACTAAATAAGGAGTGCTTAGGGATAGCCTTGAATCAGTCATCAGTGCATGGCAAACATAATCCTCATTGATCTCTAAAGATTACATTTCCTCACTTACCATTGCAAAGAATACAACCAGGGGCCAAATATGTCTCAAGCATCTCAGGCTGGAGGAGGAGATTATAGCCCAGTTTTTCACTCTTGTTATGCTGCCTCAGTTTACTAAGTCTTAGCAGTTCATGTAGACAGTGGAAGAGATAACATAGTGGAGATATCACTTTCTGCCTCCCTGGCAAGGAAGACTTTCCCTTTCATATTGGGCATATTCTAAGGTAGCAGTAAAATAGGGTGGTTTGGGAGTGTGGGTGGGCTTTGGAGTCAAGCCAGCCCATGCTCAAGTCCTGGCTAGACCACTGTGGTAGCAGAATAATGGTCCCTATAAAGGTATCCATATCCTACTCCCGGATGGCTATTGCTATATTAGGCAAAAAGTAAAGGAGAATTAAAGATGTAGATGGAATTCAGGTTGCTAGTCAGCTGACTTTGAGATGGCTACATTATTCTGGATTATCTGGGTGGGCCTCATGTAATCACAAGCGTCCTTATATGTGGAAAAGGGCAGTGAAGAGAGAGAGGGCCAGGCAGAGGGTAGCATGAGAAGGACTTGGTTGGACATTGCTTGTTTTGAAGGTGCATGAATCTGACCATGAAGCAAAAACAAGCAGACAGCCTCTAGAAGTTGGAAAAGGAAGGGAAACAGAGTCTCCTTTGGAGCCTCCGGAAAGAACGCAGCCCTGCCGATACCCTGGATTCAGGCCAGAGAGACCCATTTGGGACTTCTGACTTCAGGCATGGAAAGATGTTAACTTTGTATTATTTTAAAACACTATGTTTTTGGTAATTTGTAGCAGTAGCAATAGAAAACCAAAACAATGCCCTTTATCTCTCTGTGCTTTAGTTTCTCATTCGGCAAAATGATGGTTATAGTAGAACTTCCCCCCATGCTGGTTGTAAGATGTAAGTGCTTGTGCAGGGCATGCTGCTTATTCTTGGTAAGATTCAATCTTTGTACCAGAAGTCAGGAGACTTGGGTTATGGTCCCAGGCAAAATGAGGGCAGTAATAAGGTCTTGCCTTTTCTATGGCATTGATATGAGAAGCAAATGAAATTATGTCTTAACTTTTATTTTTTAACTAAAGTATTATTCAGCTGCAACCTCTTTTTATAATTTAACTTACACACTTCAATTGGGCTTTTTAGATTGTCAAAGATGTATGAAAAAAGGCAAAATATTACACATGAACCACTATTTGATTACAGGAAAGTGTTGGAGTAATAGGTGGTATTAATTCCAATGACTGGTACTAAATAATGGAATAATGTTTTTCCTTTTAGATGTTCTATATTCATAGAATTTTCTTGTTCTATTTATAGACTAATAATTATGGTTCTTTATTACAAATCTTAGAGATGTGTATTATTTTTTAAATTGCATCCTTTGTTTCTAATGCCTGACTGTAAGCACAATGATATTGACTTAATATGACTGAGGATGAAATGGAGGAATCACTTATTTGTCTAGGATATAATTATCTAGGATATAATTATACTTCCCCTAACACAAATTTTGAGTATTTTAAAAGGTGTATTACTTTTCACTAAGTGGGATGGCAGTGTTCCAATTGTACTGTTTGCTAATGATTAAACATTTCACAAATATTTATGGTAAATCTTGATTAATATACAGTTGCAGAGGTAAATTTGAACAGATAAAATTAAGACTTATTTGTCTTGTTTGCTTTGTAAAGTATTGCTTCATCTAGGTCAGTAGCATGTATGTGTATGTAATGAAAAGTCAACATAAAGCTATTATAATTGATTTTCACTATTTACATTTTCTCAAACATGGCTGTATGCACTGTGGTAGATACAGTGTTTTCAGGTTCTTTTTTAAAAATTTCTTTATTGATTAAGGTATCATATATTTGTCCTCATCCCCACATTCCCATACCAAACCCCTCCCCATGCATGCACCCATCCCCCTGTTGTTTGTGACCACTGGTTAGGCTTATATGCATGCATACAAGTCCTTTTGTTGATCTCTCCCCCTTACCCCCACCCTCCCCTACCTTCCCTCTGAGGTTTGACAGTCTGATCGATGCTTCCCTGTCTCTGGGTCTGTTTTTGTTCATCAGTTTATGTTGTTCATTATTTCCCCTAGATGAGTGAGATCATGTGATACTAGAAATACACTTATAAGAACCGAAAATGAGACAAGCAATAATGGTTATGCTGATTGGCAAATGAATCAGTCTGTAGTGAGTTTCTTTCTGGGCCAACAGTTCTTTTGAGTCCCAATTTCAATGTCAAACAGTTCCTTATGTGTACATGTCAGCAATGATATTTCAGTTCTGGATGGTGGACAAATGGTGGTAATGCAGGTCCGAGCCTCTCTGGTTTGGTCCTGGGCAACCTGCAGCGACGCACAGCTGCTGACTGCTAGCATGGCAAGGCGTCGTCAGCGTCTCCCATCTCTGGACTGTTTCTCTTCTGTCTTCATGGCTGGAGCAGTCCTGTCAGTTCCTCTCTGTTGCAGGAATCCACATGGTCTTGGAGGTGTTTTCTGAAAATATACAAACATATTCTCAACCAAAAGTTAATAAAGGAATCTTTTCTATAAATTTGACTTGGGATCCTTTTTCATTTTTTGCCCAAACGATTTTCCTTTGGCTTGTTTTGACACCATGTGTGTTTTTCATGGGTGTCTTGCTGTTAGCATTACAAATGAAAGTTAATTTTCTAAAGTAAAAATTTTCTAGATGTAATTTACTTATAGGATATTTTTCCTTACATGATATTCTTCTACTATCTCCCCTTTTTTTGATTTAAATATTAGGAGGCTTTTGGAAATTTTATAATGTAGTCTTGATAATTTTCAGTCAACTCATGAGCATAGTTAAAGGGCATATTTTGTAGTGGCAGATTTTAAAAACAGATGCTTCCTATTTTTTGAATAGAGGTTTTATGAATAGAGGTTTGTTTAGATTTGCTACTAGGAGCCTATCAGAAACTTAAAACGTGATGCCAATGAAGGGGGCGTGGTTATACTTCTCTGGATAAATAGTTTAGTCCAGTGCTCGCCAACTGGTGGTCCATGGACCACTGGTGATCTGTGAGGTCCGAAAGGTTGGCAACAGCTGGTAGTCAATAGCAATTACATCAGGTCTAGCGTTTGAGCTATTTCTGCTCCCTCATAGGGCAAACTTATCACAAAATGTACTCCCCCAATTTCAGTCCAAAGAAGAAGAGCAAGTTGGATATCTTGTAGTCTTTTATGACTGAGGTTTTTGCAAGTCTTTCACTCAATGCTTTTAAACCTTTTATCTCTAAGGAGTGATAGTCGTTTGTAATATTTAAACAATGAAAACCAATATGACTCTAATGCATGTCCTGACAGTTTATTTCTTGTTATCTCTCTTCTAACATGATGTATGGGGAGGAAAATATGGTTACTTGACTACTAATGTGTGACAATCCACAAGTTAAGATTGGATAGGTAAGCGGAGTAATTTTTAATGTTGCAAATAGTGATTTTGCTTTCTATAAGAATAGGCTTCCTTTTTAAAAAGGCTGTGGGACAGGAAAGCTGAAATTTGAAATTCAGTAATATCAAGTCAACCAGAAATAAGGAATGAAAGTATCTCTTGATATACTAGTATTATATAGCAAATGGGTGGGAATTGGGTCATTTTTCAAGAACTAGATAAGGATTGGGTGTGAATGCAGACCCCATAGAAGGAACCATGCCAAAAAAAAAGCATTTCATTTCAGAAGTCTTGAAAAATCAAATCAATAAATATTTGGAAATGTGTTTGCATTTTAGATCCAGTCAGCATCTTTGGCATAGCCACAGGCAAGAAAGAAGCATTTAAAAAGAGGGGAAAAGTCTCTATAGAGGGAGGAAATCCTTCTGTAAGTGAATCTAAACTAGAAATGTTTCAGGACTGTGTGTCCAGGAGATGCTGGGTGTTGTTAAGTTGCACTTCTTGAAAGTTACCAGACACCAGAACATTTCACAGATAAGAAGTCATTTGATGTTTCTGATATATATATATATTTTGAGTGACAGGGATAAAAGGAAGGTTTTAGAGACCGTTGGCTGTTTTCACTTTTGGCACTACAGAGGGAGAAGTCAATATCAGATTTCTGGAGTCCTAGGCTTTGTCCTACTTTTATGAAAAAAAAATATCATGGTGTTTATACTTGAAATTCTTGGCTTTGTAGATTTTATAGGATTAGATGCAAGCTGCACTGGGCCTTCTCCTTGGGGAGCTTCACAGATGTAGATGATTTCCATTCCATCCAATTTCATTCCTGTTGAGCCAAATGATAGTTATAATGTCAGTGTCCTTCACATTGGAACATTCTCCAATGAAGCAAAGGACAGAGACTAAGTCCATATTGAACTTTAATCACGATTAAAGTATCTCTGTAGGGTAGATGAATGTCAGCTGCCCAGTGAGATTTCTAGGGGCTCTGCCTCCTGATGCCTTACATGTCCAATGGCCTCCGGACTCCCCTGTACTCACCCATCAATACTCAGGCAGGAGCTCAGTCCCGAGGCTGTGCTTGCCCACAGTGAAACATTTACGGCTTGGCCCCCTCCCTGGAGTGGGGTTGGTGTTTTTTTGTGTTTTTTTTTTCTTCTTCCAGTTTTATCTTTTGGAAAAGGTAGAAAGGAGGATTAAACAGAAGGAGCAGATAGTTTAGTGGTTTTCAACCTTCACATCTATTCTGGGATATTTTAAAAATGTTTATGTCTGGATTCCACCATTAAGATTCTGCTTCAGTTGGACATTGGTTCATTTGAAACATGCCTCAGAAGATTTATTCCCAAGAATATCTGGGAGCTGGATCCATACTTAGGAATCTCAATGTGTAGTTCCTGCACTAGCAGTATCAGCATTGCTCAGGATCATGTTGGAAATTGAAGTCCTTAGGCCCTACCAAGAACTATCTGCATCAGAAACTTTTAAGGGGTAGGACTCAGCAGTCTGTGTTTCAGTAGCTCTCCATATCCTTATGGAGGCCAAAGTTTGAGGACCACTGGCCCAAACTAACCTTCTAAATTAGGCAAAAGTCTTGAGGGTGCACTCCACCGAGACCATTAGATTATATCCAAAAGGTGGGCAGCACAGATTCCAGTCAAGGAGTAAGTCAAACACCACCTTTTGGGAGCGAGCAAAAGACAGAGATCCATATTGTCTGGATGGAGATCCCAGCATTCCAGGGAATTCTGCTGTTAGGATGTCATATTTGGTCCCAGCAAGTTGTGATTAGAGTGTGAGCTTTGGAGAGATGCTGCTCTAGGTTCGAATCCTGAACTTGGTGTTTAGTTAGTTTAGGAAAATAACCTCTGAATTTTTTCACATAGTTAAAACAGGAATGGTAATTACCGCCTTTCAAGGTTGTGAAAAATGGAATATAATTGTGATTGGAAAATATCTAGCAAGACTAAATATCTACCACATGCCCACTGCACAATGCAGTCTCAGGAAATTATTGGTATTATTATTCCCATATAAAAATAATCATTACTCTGTATATGGCTGTCTCATTCTCCTCCTCTATACATGGTAAATATTATAAATCAACCCCAGCAATCTTTCCAGCAAGCTAGGGACTTGTTTGCTTTCTAATAGAGCATTTGAGGCAATCATAGTCAGACAGACCTGGCTTTCGAGATAAAGCTAATTTATCATCCCTGGTTAAAAAAGCAAAAAAAAAAAAAAGCAAAAGCAAACATACAATAACAGAAATAAGAGAGATATTTATTTTCCTTATTTATTTCCTGCCCACACTTAAGGAGCACCTGCTATATCAGTGTCCAATAGATTACAATGTTCGCCACATGTATAATTTAACATATTCTGGTAGCCACATTAAGAAAATTAGATATAATGAGTGAAATGCAGTATATCCAACATATTATTATTTTGATATATAATCAATATATAAAAGTATTTCAGTATTTTACATTCTTGTTTATGGAAATAAGTCCTGAAATCCAGTGTGTATTTTACCCTTGGAGGGCATCTCAATCTAGAATAGCCCTATTTTAAGAGCTCAATAGCCACATGTGATTAGAGGCTGCTGTGTTAGACAGTGAGACACGAGGTCTTTAAGTGAAGGGCAGAAACAAGGCCTGGTCGTAGCTTCAATAAGTTCAGAGTTTATTCAGTGACTCAGTCACAAGCAGTAATAATGTTTTCTTGCATGAAGTATTGTCACTTCCCAACTTGGATTTTCATGGAGAACAGAATAATGTGGTCTGGGTGTGAGCAGAATGCCTGACATGTTTTCAGACTTCTTTTTGTTTCCTTGTTTTTATATCTTGCGTGTCTGGCCCAAAATATCAGCCCCAATTGGAGTCTGCAGGCCCTACACTCTCTGACCCTATCACTCACTTTGAATGTGGGGTTGACACAGACCAGCAGGATGGGAATGTGTCTCTGCTGTCCTACCTTAACATTAGTCCATAATAACATGACAACCCAACTGCTTATTCATCTTGTGCTGTGATATGCTGGGTGCTATGCTAAGAAATTTATGTAGAAGGTGATGGGGAGCCCACCAATTGCTCCCCTCTGCACTGAGATACAATCCTGATGGCTTAAAAGGACCTCCTTGCTTTGACCCATAGCTACATGGAAGACCTAATTTTCTATCATCATCCCATTTCCTCAATCCACTTCTGCCACCCATGCCGGCTGACTTTTCTTTTTCCCTCTTCAAGCCTTTTTCTTGGCATTCTCTCTGCCTAGATGTTTCATCCAAGTCTATGTTACAATGTTGACAGAGAAGACTGCCCAGACCACTCTGTCTAATTTAGTACCCTCATCACACCTCACCCATTCATCTGCTTTCTTTTGCCCCATATTAGTTATCGCTACCCCAATTATATCACACATTTCTTTGCATGCATATTTGTTGTTTGTCTCGCCCACTAGAGTGTGATCTCCATAATGGCAGGGAAATTATCTTTGTTCACCATCTTGTTTTCTGAGCTTGGAGTGGTGCAAACCCAGCAGGTGCATGATAAATATTTGAATAACATTGCATACATATTATCTAATTTACTCTTTATCCAGCCTTTCTTACTCCAGGAGAAACAGTGTGAGGGATAACCCATCACAAGTGTAAGTTCACACAGTCATTCAGGAGCAGAATTGAGACTTTACCTGAGACTGTGTGTCCTGAGTTCATCATGGCACTTTGCCCCGCGCCCCTGCCTCTAATTAGGATAGTCTGTGACATTCATCTATGCTCTGGCCTCCTATAAACTCTCCAGAAAACCCTTTGGCTTTGTTACTATGACTTTCTACTTCCTCCCCTATGAGTGCATTATCAGACAGCTTCAACCAGGAAACTGGATGTAAAATTTGGTGACAGGTTTTGACAGTGCCATCAACATGTGCATTGGAGTTCTCAGGGCAATCATTTAGTTGATGTTGATGAAAATATATTTTGATTGCTGCAAAATTGCCCTCGTTTGGGTTCCTTTTAGGGTCTGTCCATGTTAGATGATAACTGAAGACTTTGCAGAATAAAGACAGCGTGAAACAACTGACAGATAGTCATCGTTAATCCACCTCCCTTTTAAGATGGAAGGCTGTTTCAGAGGAACACACAAGTCTTTGATTGCATTTAAGCATAGTTTTGCAAGACCTCTTAGAGCTCCTGATTCTCACCAGGCCCTGGGCTCAGAGCCAAAGATACTGTCTTGGTTATCGATTGCTGTGTAGTGGCCAGCAATTGGTGTAGGACAAACACCAGTCTACTATGCTTATCAATTCTGTGGATGAATAATCCAGACAGGGTCCAGCAAAGATGGCTGCTATCTCCTTGCTATCTGGGCCTTAGCTGGGAAGACTTCAGGGACTGGGGAGACTCAGACAGCTGCGAAACAGAATAATCTGAAGCTTTTTCCCCACATGTCTGGTGCCTGGGTTGAGCTCAGTTGGGACCACTGACTGGAGTATGGACTTGTGCTTGGCCATGTGTCCTCAGCTTTTCACAGCCTGGCAGCTGGGTTCTATGAAGTAACCTCCTGAGATATAGGGCATCTGGAGAATGAGCACTCCAGAAGCTGCCAGACTTCTTCTGACCTTGCCTTGGAAGTCATGCAATATACTTTGTCAACTTCCCTTGGTTACAAGCATATTTCTAAAGGCAGCCAGGATTCAAAGAGAGGGAGGTAATACATGTTGAATAATTACCTATTATTGAAGAGAGTTGCTTTCTTTTTACATGTCCGATCTGGAAGGAGAAAAGGCAACAGAGGGCAGGAGAGAGAAATATCAATTTGTTGTGCCACTTGCTTATGCATTCATTGGTTGATCCTTGTATGTGCCCTGACCGGGGATGGTACCAGCAACCTTGGCCTATTAGGATGATCCTCTAACCCACTGAGCTACCTGGTCAGGGAAATTTCCCCATCTTTGGACTAACTTTGTCTCTTTATCCATCTACTTGTCAGTCATTTTCAAAGGTGATCCCCTGCCTCATTTTGCCTGGCTACTCACAGTCAATCTTATCATTACATGCCACTTCCTCCAGGAAGTCCCCCATGGCCCCTTGCCTCTACTCTGTTCCCCAGTACCTTATGGTATGAAATTATATGTGAGGTTGGTATATTAGCTTTCTAGCATTGCCGTAACAAATTTTCACACACAGGGTGGCTTAAGACAACAAAAGTTTTCTCCCCTCACATTTTGGAGGTCAGAATAAAAAATCAAGGAGTCAGTAGGGCCATGCTTCCTCCAATGGTTCTGGGGGAGAATTCTTTCTTGCCTCTTTCAGCTTCTGGTGTCTCCTGGTTTTCCTTGACTTTTGGCAGCTGAACTCCATCTCTGCTTCATCTTCAACTGGCCCTCTTCCCTTATGTATCTTTGCATGTCTTCTCTTCTTATAAAGGCAACAGTCATTGGCTACAGGCCCCACCTTTATCCAATATGGTCTCATCTTAACTAATTACATCTGTTACAAAGAAGGTCACATTCTAAGGTTCCAGTGGACATGACTTTTTTTGGGAACACTATTCAACCCCCACCCCACAACATGGAGAAAGACTTCAATAGGATACATTGGAAAGCAGGTGATAGGACTAGCACATTTTCAGGGTTCTGTGTTTCCCTTTGATTCTATTTTATCTGCCTTGGGACCTCAGAAATCAACTGGCCTCCAGAGCACTTGGCTAAGGAGTTATAACCACTGGTGAAAGGGGAGGAAAATAACCTTCTTCCCTGTGCCAGTCATTCTCCCAGGTTTCTTTTGTTTATTTGTTTTTGCACCATCACCGTGCTTCAGAAAAGGAAAGAATAACACAGTCATGCCAAGATTCCCTAAAGGAGATGGCAAACTTCTTTGATAAAGAAAACGCAGTATTATTTTTCTTGCTATGTTTTATATTTAGTTGGTTTTCTTCTGAGTTCCTCTGGGTGGTCATGAAACCAAAAGAAACACAGACCAACCTCTTCATAGTAGAGAAATAAAGGGCCTCAGAAAAAGGGTCACTTTGGGGGATGCTTATGTGACCATTTTATAAAACCAGTTAAACAACAATTTCGCTTCTTTCTTTGATTCTTGTTTTGCATATTCCTATTGGACTAGGTGTTTTAAAAGAAACCCAGAGACAATGGACTGCAGTTTTGCTTTTCATTAATTTTGTAGGTTAGCAATGCATTTCTAAGTATCCCTGTGGAACAAAACTAACAGTCACCAACTCCGTGATACTTGGCTGGCACGCTGCCAGACACTTGTCCCAAGCTCTCTCTGTTAATCTTCTCAACAGCTCTGTGCAATGGCTCTTATTGCTTCCATTTTCAAGTGACAACTCAGGGGCTCAAAGACAGTAGTTGTTCTTGCTTAGATCACCAAGTGAGCAAGTGACAACACTGGGTTTGGACTCAGAGACTAACAAAGTTCCTAGTAAAATCTTCCTGGAATTATTAAGGAAGGGTTCATGGGAAATACAGGCCAACAACACACCATAATAATGATGGTGATGGTGGTGGTGCTGGTGGTGATGAGGGCCTAGTAATTTTTGGAGCACCTACTTACTATATTCCCCAATTGATATAAGGTGCTTTACAAAATTTCTTTCCATAAATGTTCATTATATAAATGCTTCTTGAATATCTCTGTAGTAAAATCTGTACAGGTCTTAGAAAACAGAGACTAAACCATGTTTTCAACTCATTGGTCATGACATCGTTGTCCATGTTTTACACACACAGAAACTGCAGCACAGACAGTTTGTCAAATCTCTCTGGGATTTGTATCCAAGTCTGTCAATGCTAAAGCTTTGTCTTTTTTTGATATATCTGGAGACCATTTTCTTCTTAAAAAACAAAACAAAACTAAACACAAACAATTAGAACATCCCCAAAACATCCATTGTTTAGTAATAAAAGATACATGTTGATTGTAAAAAATTTAGAAGTACAAGGTGAATAGTCCTGTCCGGGTAGCTCAGTTGGTTAGAGTGCTGTCCTAGTGCGCCAAGATTGAGGTTCAATCAGCACATACAAGAGTCAACCAATAAATGCACAAATAAGTAGAGCAACAAATCGTTGTTCCTTCTCCTTTCTCCCCTCCCTCCCTCTCTCTCTCTATAAAAATCAATTAAAAATATCAAATAAAAATAGTGCAAAGTGAATAAATAGTATAAGTACCTTCCACTTATCCTCTATCCATCCCCTATTGTAAATAAATTGTTAATAGTTTAACATACATTTTATAGACTTTCTATGTATGTATTATTTATCACATATAAATGATTAATAAATACTACAAATAACTTGCCATATTTAATACATAATACTATATATCTGAGAAGAAAAGCTCTTGATTGACTGACTACTTTGTGATTTGTTTCCTACTGCTGTGGCGAAATGAGAAAAGATGCATATAAAGTATAGTAATAAAAATTGAAGACTATATGATGCAAATCACACACACACACAAAAGAAGTATGGGAACTAGTTAGTCCCCTTCCACTCCTCATCCCCATCCCCACCTTCTTCTTTGCAACCCTACTATCTTATCATTCTGCCCATAACCCTCCTTAGGGCTTAGACTCAAGGAGAGCTTCCCAGGGACCCAAAGCATCTTGGCCAATGGAAAGAATTAGTCCACATTTTCAATGAGACTGTGCTAACCAGAAGGCACTAGGGTTTTGGGTTTGGTGTTTGGAAGGTAAAAGTGGTCTAAACTAATGTAGCTTAGACCCAGGAGAGTGAAGATGGAGATCTGTAGGTTCTTTACAGAGTGTATCTCAGAGTGGGAAGAATGGATTTATGGTACTCCTAAAAATTTAGGGCCCTGACACTAGAGGACCTGCTCTTGGCAAAAATCTCAGCACCTGAGTTTAGCAGAGAATTAGCAGGACTTCATGCTACAATTTATAGAGTAGGGCAATAGCCAGTGTAAAAATCAGATAGCTCTTTCACAAGCTTTCCTGTAAGACCCCCAGGATCATAGTGGGTTCCTGCGGAGGGCAAAGTGGGGTGGAAAGGAGCCTGATTATGAATGAGATTTAGTTGTTCATTCTGGCAAGTAGGGTGTTTAGAGTGGTATTTATTTTGATTTAGAAAGTTGTTTTTTGAATTCAAACACTGTGTTGGATTATAAATAACATATGTTCTTGAGCCTAAGGCAAATATTTTCAGATTTCATATTTAAGAAACTAGATCATTTTGTAGTTGATGCATATATTTTATGCATAATTACTTTTCTCAAAAATATTGCTATTAAATAAATGCTGTTTTTCAATTAAGGAAGTATGGCATAGTTCTTAGATATAACTAACATTTCTAATCCTCATTTGTGTAAGATCATTTAATCTAAGAATGACTTCTGCTGAGTCTTTACATCACTGTCCTAAAACATGACACAGATTAATGTGTTAACTTATTTCAGAACTTTCTCCTTAATAATTTTAATAGGTTTATTGAGGTACTAGAGGCCCGGTGCACGAAATTCGTGCACAGGGGTGTGTGTCCCTCAGCCCAGCCTGCACCCTCTCCAATCTGGGATCCCTCTCACAATCCAGGACTGCTGGCTCCCAACTGCTCACCTGCCTGCCTTCCTGATTGCCCCTAACCGCTTCTGCCTGCCAGCCTGATCACCCCCTAACCACTCCCCTGCCAGCCTGATTGATGCCTAACTGCTCCCCTGCCAGCCTGTTTTCCCCTAACTGCCCTTCCCTGCAGGTCTGGTCACCCCTAACTGCCCTCCCCTGCAGGCCTGGTCCCCCACAACTGCTCTCCCCTGCAGGCCTGGGTCCCTCCCAACTGCCTTTCCCTGAAGGCCTGGTTGCCCCCAACTTCCCTCCTCTGCCAGCTTGGTCACCCCTAACTGCCCTCCCCTACAGGCTTGATTGCCCACAACTGCCCTCCCTTGCAGGCCTGGTCCCACCCAACTGCCCTCCTCTGTTGGCCTGATCACCCACAACTGCCCTCCCTTGCAGGCCTGGTCCCTCCCAACTGTCCTTTCCTGCTGGCCATCTTGTGGCAGCCATCTTGTGTCCACATGGGGGCAGGATCTTTGACCACATGGGGGCAGCCATCTTGTGTGTTGGAGTGATGGCCAATCTGCATATTACTCTTTTATTAGATAGGATAGAGGCCTGGTGCACAGGTGGGGGCCAGCTGGTTTGCCCTGAAGGGTGTCTCGGACCAGGGTGGGGGTTCCCTTGGGGTGTGGGGCAGCCTGGGCAAGGGGCCTGTGGTGGTTTGCAGGCCGGCCACGCCCCCTGGCGACCCAAGCAGAGGCCCTGGTATCTGGGGTTTATTTATCTTCTACAATTGAAACTTTGTAGCCTGGAGCGGAGCCAAGCCTTCTGCTTGCTTCGTGGAGGCAGCCATTTCTATTGGGATTTATGTATCTTCTATAATTGAAACTTTGTAGCCTTAAGCGAGGCCTGGGCCAGCCAGGGTGTGTGGAAACCTTGGCTTCCTCCATCACCAGGGAAACCCAAGCCTCCCTCCTGCTCTCTGTGGCCATAGCCATCTTGGTTGGGTTTATTTGCATATTTGCTCCTGATTGGGTGGTGGGAGTGGCTTGTGGGCATGGCTTGTGGGTGTAGTGGAGTGATGGTTAATTTGAATATTACTTTTTTATTAGATAGGATAATTCACATAGCATAAAGTTCACCTCCTTTACGTGTATAATTTGGTGGTTTTAAGGATATTTTCGGAGTTGTACAACCATTATAATAATCTAATTTTAGAATATTTTCATCACCCCAAGAAGAAAACTAGTACCCATTATCAGTCGTACCCCATTCTCTCCAGCTTAGTCCTAAATAACCACTCATCTACTTCTATTTCTATAGATTGGCCTATTCTGGAAATTTTATGAGAAAGGGATCATATAGCATATGATCTTTTGTGACTGACTTTATTCACTTAAAAATGTTTTTGAGGTTAATCCATGATACATGTTGTAGTATGTGGCAGTGCTGCATTCTGTTTTATTACTGAATACTGTTATGACTATCACATTTTTTTGATGCATTCATCAGTTGTTGAATATTTGGGTGGTTTCCACAATTTGGCTATTGTGAATCATGCTGATTTGAACATCAGTGTGCAAGTATTAGTGTGGACATGTGTTTCATATTTCTTGGGTATATACCTAGGAATGGGGTTGCTGGGACATGTGGGAATCCTGTCTTTAATAGTTTGCTGAACTGCCAAAGTATTCCCAAATATTTTACATCCCCACTAGCAATGCACAAGGGATCCAATTTCACCACATTCTTATAAATACTTACTGTCTGTCTTTTTAATGATAGCCATTCCAGTGGTTGTGCAGTGGTTTTGCTTTGGAGTTCCCTGGTTACTGGAGATGTTGAGCATATTTTCATATGCATATTAGCCATTTGTCTATCTTCTTTGGAGAGTTGTCTATTTAAATACTTTTTCTATATTCTAATTGGGTTATCTTTTTATGACTTGGTTTTAAAGGTTCTTTTTTTTAAATTTTTTTATTAAGGTATTATATGTGTACATATCTTACCATTGCCCCCCCCACCCCACTCCCATACATGCCCTCGCCCCCCAATGTTTTGCATCCGTTGGTTACTCTTATATGCATGCATATAAGTCCTTCAGTTGATCTCTTAATTCCCCCACCTCTCCCTAACCTTCCCGCTGTAATTTGACAGTCTGTTTGATGCTTTACTGCCTCTGTATCTATCTTTTTGTTCATCAGTTTATAATGTTTTTCATTATCCCCAAATGAGTGAGATCATGTGGTATTTTTCTTTCATTCTTTATATATTCTGGATTCAATGCAATAATAAGATATATGCTTTTTAAATATTTTCTCACAGTCCAGGGACTGTGTCTCTAGCAATTCTTTATGAAATGACAGGCCTACCTCAAAGAGAGCTCCTGAAACACATCTCTCTCTTCCCCTCACAAAGTCACTGTGGTAAATAAACATATCAACATATCATTACCTGATTCTATTTCATTTATAAGCTCTTTTCTTCTAAGTTTCCTGTGGCTGCCTGATTCAATTATTTTAAGTAAATATGACCTACACTGTGGTCTAAGTGGGGTTTTGGAAAGAATGTAGGAGAAGGAATGAGGAGGTGGGAGTTTGAATTCCAGACGTAAAGCTCATTACCTATGTACTTCTAAGAAAAGCCGCTAATGTGCTCCAAATTCCAATTTATCCATCTGTAAAATGTGACCGATAAGACCCGCTTGGCATATCCCAGTGAGGTTATTGCAATGTTTTTAAAATACAAAATAGATTTCCTCGAATGAAGTAAAGCTACATGCCAGCCAGACCCTACACGTGAGGCATTTGCAGCCATAGCTGCATTGATTGTTTCAGTAGCTTGTGTGGGTCCTGATTAGTTTTCTAAGGAAAACAATGTGTTAATTGACAATGGCTATTGATTGCAATTGATTGCAATGTTACAGAGGTGGATTAGTTAGAGTCCTTCTGAGCTACCCTGTAAAAGAGAAAAGAGAAAGGAGCAAGGAATTACGTGACAATGGCAGTGCTTCATGAGCACTCAATAAATATTAGCCAGCATAACAGTAATTATTATCATCATTACCCTTTGTTCTGAGAGGTTTGACACTCAAACTCGGGTCACACATCAACAATCTTAAGCATACATCTCTCGCTTCCCCAATCTATAGTCTTGTTTCTTGGGGACCTAATTGAATCTAAGCAAATACTTCCTTGGATCTTCAGAGGTGTTCTAATTTGTCTTCAAAAGCATATCTATTCACAGCCTTTCTGCCTCAACTATCAGCCTTAAAGGAAAGAGAAAGTTTTCTTAACCAGTTTTTACCACCATCCAACAATGAAGTCTCCTCACAGGTAATTGCAGTAGTAATGGTAATAGTAGTGCTAGTGGTATAGAAGTGGTACTACTAGTGGTAGTAATGGCAATAGCAATAGTGACCGTAACATAGCTTACACTTATGGAGCATTTACTAGTTGTGATGTGCTGTGGTAAGTATTTTACCCGCAGTAGTAATTTAATCCTCACAACCATCCCAGGAGATAAGGTCTGTTATTATGCACACTTGTACATATCAGGAAACTAAGACATAGATTGGCTGAGTGAATCAAGTTCAGGTAGCTAGTAAGTGCCCATTGGGGATAGGTCACATCTTAAGTAGGTATTTGGAGCCAGTATAGAAAAAAAAGAAAAAAAGAAAAAAACAACATCAGTCTTCATTTTTGGCATCATGGAATCATTCCCTTGTGTCTTGGCTTAGCTTCAACCACACCCAATTTGCTTCCAACTGCCCAGTAATGTGGAGGTCACCTCTGGTGTCTAGAGTCACAAATCCAAGCTGCCCTACTTACTAGTTTTGTGATTTTAGGAAGGTTATTTAATGTCTTCTTGTCTCAGTTACTTCATTGTAAAATGAGCAAACATAACTTCATATCATTGTTGGGATAATTCAATGATGTATGTACAATTTTTTGCTCAGTGCTTGGCTTTCTTTGGGCTCAACATCATTAATTACGTAAAGCAGTAATGGCTGTAGAAAATGTTAGGGTGTAGAAAATATATAATTCCTCTCTTCGAAGTTAACTAATAATGATAAAACTCATAGGTATCACTACATATTGTGCTGTGGTTGCCTGCAATAAATATATTAAATGTAATAGAAGTTTCAAGATGGGCAAAATTCATGTGGTTTGAGGAGCGGGTGAAGAAAGCTTCATGGCAAGAGTGTGGGTGTGGAATGGTGTGTGAAGCCAGGCAGGGACACAGGTTTTCCAAGTACACTGGGAGATAATATTTTGAGTCAAGGAAACACCATGACAAAATGGAAATGAACTCAGACATTTTCAGGACAAAATGGGGCCTCCTCATTAGAGAAGAGGGTTTGCTTTAATGATATGAGGAGATAAGACCAGGAACAGAAGAAGTTAATGTGTTAATTAACTCAATGGGGAGAATCCTTTCACAATGTATAATATATCAAATCATCACATCATACACTTTAAATATCTTAGAATTTTATTTGTCAGTTATGCCTCAACAAAGCTGAAAAAAAGACCAGGTTCGAAAGGAGGGACCAAGCTTTTGGAATGTTGCATAGAACAATACCTTTCTTCACACTGTTCTTTTGTCTGGAGTGCCCTTCTTGGACAATTCTGGCTAATAAAATCACAACCATTTTTTAAAGACTAGTTCAAGTACTATGTTTTACAAGAAGCCTTTTCTCCCTATTCGTAGAAATTTCCTGAAATGAATTCTTAGTCCATCTTTGTTCTTATCTGGTGTGACCACACTTGCAGGTTTGCCTAGGACAGGTCATCCTGAGTTATGTGCCTATTATCCCAGTATACTTATTAGCAGAACCCCCTTTGACTCTGAAATATGTTTTGTTTGTATGATAAAATGTAAGGTCACCCACTTATAACTCTTATCTCTCTTCCCTTGTGTTACATGTGGCCCCTATTAAAATGTTCACGTGAGCCGAGATCATATCTACTCATTTTGTGTTCCCGGTACAGACACTAATAATTATTTATTAAGTGAATTTAAATAAGGAGGTGGGAAAGCTCTTGGAGTCAAACTCTGTATTCTTAGACTTTTTTTTTTTTGGTTCCTAAAACCATCTGGTATTGCAGCTGCCCATACCAGGTGCTTGATAGGTCTGTAAATTTGGTCAGACTTCCACAGGGTTATGCTATTTTGGGAGTGTGCTGGAAATGTCTGTAGCACAGGCTAGAAGTGTGTGCTCATAAATCTCCTTCCTTCTCAGTGCTTGCTAACCTGTGCACGTTTCTCACTGACAGTTCCTTTTGGTCCTGAGGCCTAAAGAAGACTCCTTTGGAAAAATCCAAGGTGTTAAACCCAGTCAAATGTGTGTGTTTTTAGTTTAATTGCATGACTGAAACAGCTCATTTCTGGGTCTCTGTTATGAAATTTAGAATGAAAATTAATGAAGATAGATGATATTTCAGTTGCATTCTATATTGATCGAACAGGGCACGCTGGTTAACAAATTGTATTGAATTTTAAGTTTTTATTCAATTAGTGTTATTTTATTGGGGTTTTTACCTAGGACCTCTACACTTACTTTAGAACCTTTTATGATTTAATAACCCTACTTAATTTTTCTTCTTAAAATTTCTAGAATGTTATACTAGCAGATGTTAAAGGGATTAAAGGACATAGTCTTTTCTGTATTATTTATTTATTTCCAAAGTAATCATTTAGATGGCTTTAAACTTCCTTATTATGAGCAGAAAGTATAGTTGTCTGTGAAATCTTGATTTCTTACTTGGAATCTTTTAGTCCATGGTGTACCATTAGATCTCCACCCCCACCCCCCGATACACACATGTTGTGGTTTAAGGACGTCACCACTATTTGAATATATGGGTGGGGCAAAAGTAGGATTATAGTTGTGAGTACGTGAAACACAGTTTATTTTTGTATTATTATTTATTAATTATTGTAATTTTTTCTATACAAACAACAATAAACTTGCTTTTGCCCCACCCTGTATATAACCATAGTACTACACATTTAAACCAGAGATTTAATTCTGAGCCCTATGTAAACAGGTTCCATGGAAAATTAAACTGCTGAAAGCCCTTAGAGAGAGAATCTTGTGAGTAAATTGCTTTTCTACTCAGAGCACAGCCTGGGCCTGGCCAGGATTCCCTGTGACCAGTGCCAGTCTTTGGGAAGTACTTGGTCAATGCTCCTTTGCCAGGCTATGTAACTGTCTTCCTTTCCAGTCTCATCGTCTTTGTTATAAAGAAGCCATAGAATCTCTCATGTAGGATTGTGTCTATTTCTAACCTTGGAGGGAAGTTTTTCCATCCGTGGCACCACTGACATTTTACACTAATGAGTTCTTTGTTGTGGTGGGCTTTCCTGTGCATTGGAAGATGCTTAGCAGCATCCCTGGCCTCTGTCCGCTAGGTTTTATGGCATCCTTTATCCCGAATAATGATAATCAAAAATATTTCCAGACACCACCACCAAATGTTTCAAGGGGTAAAGAGGATTCCAAACGGCCCCCTGTTGAGCACCACTGCTTTGAAGCCTTTGCAGAAACCTTCACAGAACGTGGAAGAAGCAATGTTCTTAGAGAAGCACACATCAATCCTGTGATTTGCATAAGTCATTTGACTTCTCTGACACTCACTCACTTTCCCTGTAAAGTGGGGAGAATAACGTCATCTTTTTGAGATTTCAACCACATCAGTCAGAGAAACCTGATTGTACACAGTAACGTCCCGGTACATGGTCGGTAGTCCCTCTCATTCCTATTTGGGGAGTTCCAACTTATTTTTTTCAGCATCAGTGATTCCAATTTAAATAAAGGTGTCTCTCTCTCTTTTCCCCTCTGTGTACAGAGCATGATGAATGTGGCAGTGGGCAGCACAACTGTGATGAGGACGCCATCTGCACCAACACTGTCCGAGGACACAGCTGCACCTGCAAACCGGGCTATGTGGGGAACGGGACCATCTGCAGAGGTAAGCTTGCTGCCCTGGGGGTATGCTGTGAGCTGCCACCCTACCTGGGCTCTTGGTACTCATGTGAGAATGCTTTCGACACTGGCATGGTCATGGTTCCTGCTCCTGGTTGATCAGCTGGCAAGGGCACTGGGCATCAGAGGAGAGGAGACATGCTTTGAGTGTACCTTTTGGGTTGAATGAAAAAGGTGTGCGTGCAGGTCAGGGGCATGGTCCCACAACTGGATGGCTGTTCAGCTTTGCCTCTGGGCCTGAGCTGGTGAAGGATGCTCTGATTGCCTCCATTCCCTGTAAGACTTTGCTCAGAGAGCAAGTGGGCACTGCTCGTGGTCACACTTGAGGCATCTGTTTGGGGAAGAAGCCTAAAATTTCAGCTGCTCCCTGTGTTTGTAGCAGCTCAGCAAATTCAGAGGTCAGTGCCCTTGCTCCCATTTGCATTTAGCATAAAATACAAACTCCTCCCTTTGGTTCAGCATCGGGTCCCTAGGTCCTCTCAGCCTCTCTCTTTTCTCTCCCCCTCACTCCTTTCTCATGACCATGTTATTCTTGGAAAATGCCAATCACATTCCTGTCCCAGGACTTTGCTTTTTGTCCCTCAGCTCCCCGGCTCATTTCTTTCAGTATCACTCATTACAGGAGCTTTCTTTGACCATTCTGTTTAAAATGACACCCCTATTACCTCTTAGTTCTGTGCCCTACTTCATTTTTTCTTTGCTGACACAACCTGATAGAATATTGCACATCTACATGCTTATGCATTGTCTGTCTCCCCATTGGGATGTCAGCTCCACAAGAATGACCACTTGGTCTTATCTCCCTGCTCTGTCCCCAGCAACTGGAAGGTGCCTGGCATATTGTAGGTGCTCCTTAAATAAGTGTTAAGTGACTGAATCAACTAAAGGGGAAGGAGACACAATTGCATTGGAAGAGGCAAAATGTATAGTCCCAGCTCCGCCCCCCCCCCCAAAAAAAAAAAAAAACAAACAGAAAATGACCCTTTGAATTAGGTATTATTTTACCCTCATTTTAGAGTTGACAAAACTGAGACACAAAGTTTCAGGACCTTGCACAAGGACACACAGCACATTATCTTCTACAGAGATGACATCCTGATGATGAGAGAGAAATAATGACTTACTTCACCACATTCATAATTAGGTGAGGGGATAGTTTGAAAAGATTGATTTCATTTTATTGATGATCTTGGGGTAAATAGCCTCATACATAAGAGTTTAAATTGGTGAACCTTTCTAATGGTAATTTGACAAAACCTGTCAATATTTATAAATCTGAAGAGTGATGTAGGGATTCTCTTGATTCCATTGGTTTTACCTGTTGAAATGTGTTCTAAAAAAGCACATGCTCATGACATGCAGACACAGTGATATTTTTGTGGCATTTGTATTCATAAAAAACCAGCAACTGCTAAAATACTCATCAATAACGGAATGATTTAGTCTATTTGGTGTATTATGGAATAGGATAGAGCGGTTAGAAACTCTAAGTGTATGTATGTGCACACACATGTATGCATACATACATGTGCACACATATATACACATGCACACACATATACATACATACTGAGAGATCTCCAAGACATATTTTGGAGAAAAAAGAAAAAAAAGTAAATAAAATCAAATTACAGGACAATACATATAGCATCCTCACATATCTAATTCATTATTTTAAAATGTCAGAACACATATTTATGCAAATGCATAGGCACTAGAAACATGCAAACTGTTCACCGTCTTCCTCAGGGGTGTGTGTGTGTGAAATAGAATTCACTTATTGCTATGTATTCAATATTGTTTGCATCTCTTACAATGGGAATTTATACATGTAATATTTGTGTTTTTTTTTTTTAGTTCCATGAAGCAAATAAAGAAACCAGTGCTCAGCTTTTAGAAAAAGGCTGAAGCTATTTTCAAAGCAAAACAACAAAACACATAAACATTAATAGAATTCCCTGGATTACCAAGCCCATTGCTTGTAGCTGCACGCTCATGCTGTAAATCTGAGGAGGGAGCAACACAGGGATTTGATTTTAATGTGTTTGTCTCAGAATTATGTCACCTTGTCAAATAATATTAATTGTGCTGGTGCAGTGAGTTTGTGTTTGCTAAGTCCTCTCACAGCATTGTGATAAGTGGTCACTTCACCTTTGTGGAATTTGAAAGTCCAACTGTGGGAAAAATATGTGTTCAAATAATGTTTTGGTGTCTAGAAATACATATTTTCTTGAAAGTTATGAATTAGGAAAAATAATTTTCTTGAAGTGATTTTCATGGTCAATTGTGTCGACCTCAGTGAGGTGGGAGAATCCTGTGTTATATAAATGTTGCTTGGGGAGGCAGTGCAGTGTAGTTGAAGAATGAGACAAACAGTTTGGAGAGTTGAGGTTTAGACCTGATTTTATCACTGGTGAGTTACAAATTTTATATTTTTACATAGTAAAATCGGGTTAGTACCACCTTCTGTGTTTATCCAACAATGCTATTGCAAAGCCTTAGTAAAAGAGTATGTATGGGAGAGTTTTAAACTATCAAATGCTGTAATAAATGAAGGCAGCATTATTAGTGGTGCAAAGATGATGAAGGAGGAGGAGGCAGCTCATGAGCTGCTTGAAGCTCAGCCTTCTGACTGAAGTACAGTCAGACCTCATTTTATTGCACTGCCCTTTATCGCGCATCACAGATGTTGCATTTTTAAAAAACGGAAGGAAAGACCCTCCACTCCCAAAATTAGTGAGATACTTTATTGGAATACTCACTTTATTGTGATGCTCACTTTATTGATACTTGCTTTGTGACGGTGGTCTGGAACCTACCCTGCGATGTCTCTGAGGTGTACCTGCACCCAAATTTGTCTCTTGGTTTCAGGGCAGGCATTTTATAGGTGACTTTCCCACCTGTGACTGAAACATTTCCAGAGGTGGTGGATAAGGATCACCAGACAATTTGAACTAATTCTTTTTTTTTGGCAATGTGTAAGAGCTTTTCTAGACATGATGTTATTCATGGAATTGACTACCTGTTCACACTTCTATCAACAACCAAAACACAAGGCAGCGATTTCTCAAAAATACTAATTGGTGTGAATTCTCTCAGACGGGTTTTCCTAGTGGCTGATGCCCATGTGAGGGGTTTTTGTCTTCCCACGAGGATGGAAAAGGCCAGTTCAGCTTCAACAACAATCACAAGTATGTACGTGCCGGACACCTTGCTGGGTGTGTTCACGTGCGTCATCTCATTCCGTTCCCACTGTATCCCTGGCAGGCTGCTAGCATTAGTCTATTTCACAGGTGAAACTTGAATAAGACATAGTTGAATCTGATTTAAGCCAGTTAGTGTGACTGCTTTTTGTTTATTCCCTCCTCTCCCTCCTTTCCTTTTTCTTTTCTTTCATCATTTTTTCCTATTTCCTACTCCTTTTCCACTTATTTATTTATTTTATTTTACTATTTTTTTTATTAAGGTATTATATGTGTACATATCTTACCATTGCCCCCCCCACCCCACTCCCATACATGCCCTCACCCCCCAATGTTTTGCATCCGTTGGTTACTCTTATATACATGCATATAAGTCCTTCAGTTGATCTCTTATTTCCCCCACCTCTCCCTAACCTTACCGCTGTAATTTGACAGTCTGTTTGATGCTTTACTGCCTCTGTATCTATCTTTTTGTTCATCAGTTTATAATGTTTTTCATTACCCCCAAATGAGTGAGATCATGTGGTATTTTTCTTTCATTGACTGGCTTATTTCACTTAGCATAATGTTCTCTAATTCCATCCAGGTGCCTACAAATGATAGTAATTCCTTCTTTTTTATGGCAGCATAGTATTCCATTGTGTAGATGTACCATAGTTTTCTGATCCAGTCATCTGCTGATGGGCACTTAGGCTGTTTCCAAATCTTAGCTATTGTAAATTGTGCTGCTATGAACATAGGGGTGCATATATCCTTTCTGATTGGTGTTTCTAGTTTCTTAGGATATATTCCTAGGAGTGGGATTACTGGGTCAAATGGGAGTTCCATTTTCAGTTTTTTTGAGGAAACTCCATACTGTTCTCCACAGTGGCTGCACCAGTCTGCATTCCCACCAGCAGTGCACAAGGGTTCCTTTTTCTCCGCATCCTCGCTAACACTTGTCGTTTGTTGATTTGTTGATGATAGCCATTCTGACAGGTGTGAGATGGTATCGCATTGTTGTTTTGATTTGCATCTCTCAGATAATTAGTGACTTTGAGCATGTTTTCATGTGTCTCTTGGCCTTCTGTCTTTTTTCAAAAAGATTCTATTTAGGTCTGTTGCCCATTTTTTTATTGGATCATTTATCTTCCTTTGATTAAGTTGTATAAGCTGCCTGTAGATGTTGGAAATTAAACCTTTATCAGTGATAACATTTGCAAATATGTTCTCCCATACAGTGGGGTTTCTTGTTGTTTTGTTGATGGTTTCTTTTGCTGTGCAAAAGCTTTTTATTTTGATGTACTCCCATTTGTTTATTTTCTCTTTGGCTTCTATTGCCCTAGGGGCAGTATCAGTGAAAAAGTTCTTTTGGCATATGTCTGAGATTTTGCTGCCCGTGGATTCCTCTAGTATTTTTATGGTTTCCCGTCTTATATTTAAGTCCTGTAACCATTTTGAGTTTATTTTTGTGTATGGTGTAAGTTGGTGATTTAGTTTCATTTTTTTTTTTTTGCATGTATCTGTCCAATTTTCCCAACACCATTTATTGAAGAGACTGTCTTGACTCCATTGTATGCTCATGCCTCCTTTGTCAAATATTAATTGCCCATATTGGTTTGGGTCGATATCTGGATTCTCTATTCTGTTCCATTGATCTATATGTCTGTTCTTGTGCCAGTACCAGGCTGTTTTGAGGACAGTGGCTTTTAATACATCTTGAAATCTGGTATTGAGATCCCTCCTACTTTATTCTTCTTTCTCAGGATTGCTGTGGCTATTCGGGGTCTTTTTTTATTCCAGATGAATTTTTGGAGAGTTCTTTCTAGGTCTGTGAAATATGCCTTTGGTATTTTAATGGGGAGTGCATTGAATCTATAGATTGCTTTGGGTAGTATGGACATTTTAATGATGTTGATTCTACCAATCCATGAACATGGTATTTTCTTTCATCTGTTTACATCTTCCTCTATCTCTTTTTTCACTGTCCTGTTGTTTTCTGCGTATAGGTCTTTTACCTCCTTGGTTAGGTTTATTCCTAAGTATCTTAATTTTTTTGGTGCGATGGAAAATGGGATTGCTTTTTTAGTCTCTCTTTCTGTAAGTTCACTGTTGGTATATAGAAATACCATAGATTTCTTGGTGTTAATTTTGAATCCTGCTACATTGCCGAATTCATTTATTAAGTCTGTTAGTTTTTTGATGGAGTCTTTCGGGTTTTTTATGTACAATATCATGTCATCTGCAAATAAGGACAGCTTTACTTCTTCTTTTCCAATTTGGATGCCTTTTATTTCTTCTTCTTGTCTAATTGCAGTGGTTAATACTTCCAGTACTATGTCAAACAGGAGTGGTGAGAGTGGGCATCCCTGTCTTGTTCCTGTTCTTAGGGGAAATGGTTTTAGTTTTTGCCCATTGAGTATGATGTTAGCTGTGTGTTTATCATATATAGCTTTTATTATGTTGAGGTATGATCCTTCTATTCCCACCTTGTTGAGAGTTTTTATCAAGAAAGGGTGTTGGATTTTGTCAAATGCTTTTTCTGCATCAATTGATATGACTATGTGATTTTTATCTCTCAATTTGTTTATGTGATGTATCACATTTATTGATTCGTGGATATTGTACCATCCTTGCATTCCTGGGATAAACCCTACTTGGTCATGGTGTATGATCTTTCTGATGTACTGCTGGATCCGATTTGCTAGAATTTTGTTGAGGATTTTGGCATCTACATTCATGAGGGATATTGGCCTGTAATTCTCCTTCATTGTGTTGTCTTTATCTGGTTTTGGTATTAGGGTGATGCTGGCTTCATAGAAGGAGCTTGGAAGTGTTCCTTCCTCTTGAATTTTTTGGAATAGTCTGAGGAGGATAGGTTTTAGTTCTTCCTTGAATGTTTGGTAAAACTCTCCTGTGAAGTCCTTTTCCATTTATGCTTTCACTTCCTTTTCCTCCCTGGCTGTTCACCATTTCTCTCTCTCTCTCTCTCTCTCTCTCTCTCTCTCTCTCTCTCTCTCTCTCTCTCTCTCTGTCTTTTGATATTTTAACTAGAGTCTGTAAAGAAAATAAAAAGGGAAGAGAGAGTGCAATGACAATCTATAATTAAAAATATTTTTGTGGACATTTTTGTAAACAGACTAAAGTGCTTTTGAAAATAGGCAGTAGCTGCTGCTTAAATACTAGTATTTGGGGTTAAGTAGGGAAAACACGTACAAACTGTTTCAAATTAGATTTACACAACCCGACGTGAAGGTTGGGGCTGTCTGTGGAAGTGTTGATCTGTTTCCCCAGTCCTGAGATCACCTGGAACCGAAGGTGAACTCTAACTAGGTGGTTGTCCATAAGTCGCTGATAGGCTAAGCCTGTGCTCCTGTCTGTCATTGGAGTTGGATATGATGACCCTTGAAAACTGATAATGACTGGTAAGATTGACATGTAGTTCATAAACATACGGTGAGTGGGAATTCTGTATCAGGAGACTGATTTTAGGCACACAAAGAGGAAAAAACAACTGAAGATAGGGCCACTGGAAATTTCTCCATTTAGGGTAGGAAAAGGATTTGAACAAGGGATTTCAACACAATAAAACAATATACAACCTGATATTATCTCAGGGAAAGAGGCTTATATAGAATTACTTCTACTATAGAGCCATGTGAAAGGCATATTAGGTGTCAATTAGGACTCCTTTGGTTTCAGGTCAAAGAAATGTACCGGTAGGAGTGGCTGTGTGATTTGCAGAGCCCAGAGTAAAATGAAAGTGGGGTCCTTGTTCAAGGAGTAGGCAAATTCTGCTGTTTAAACGTAATAAAATATAATACTTTTATCATTCTTCTGTGGTCTCTTTTTCAACCTATCGTGGTGTTTTTATTTGATATTTAATGTCTCTACATTGGCCACGAGGATAGTTTTGGGTTGAGCACAGACCATCATAGGAGCTTCAGGCTCATCCCCCATGGACTCCGGGGCTCCTCTGTGCCCTGACCAATGCGCTCTGACCTGGCTGGGGCAGGGAAGGCCAGTTCTGTAGCTTTCCTTCCACCCTTAGTCCACAGCATATGGACAATGCCAGAGGACTGTAGCCTCCTTACCAGTTCCCTCATTTCCCACAGAATGCACCCAAGTGCTGCCAGCTAGGGGCAGGGATGGCATAGCCTGGCTCCACCTGGAAACACCCAGAGCAAGAGTGCATACCCAAACTGACCCTTCGTGTGTCTGTACACAGGACTCTGCTGGGGATAGAGTAAGGCAGTTGTTGCTGGATGGGAAGGGAGAGGCTGAGAGGGATCTAGGGGCCCAGGGGTCGGAAATGGAGAGCTGAGAACCCATCCTAGAGAGACAGGGAGACAGTGGGAGGTGGGGCTACACATGAGCTCAGGCTCCAAACCCTAATCATGTGCTCCATTGTCCCATGGGACCTCTTTTACAAAACACAAATTCAAAGATGAAATGACTGAGAACTTTAAGGTGGTGACCACAGAGCATCAACCCCCATATGTCGGACACTGTTTGAGTGCTTGTGAAGTTGGCTGTCTTCTAGCATTAGTGAACTTTCTAGGTGTTATAGGCAAAAAGTAGGGGGCTTCGGAGCTCATGACTGCAGGAGCTGGGGTGCTGCTAGTGCTCCCCTCTGCCTTCTTTCGGCTTCTCTGAGGATTGGCGTCACAGTTCTTTCTCATTACAGATTGGCTTTATGATTATTCTTTCATGTGGTTGAAGATCAGACCCTTGTTTTATAGGTTCAGAAACTTGGCCTTCTCAGGGTACCTGAGGTGATAAATAACTTATGGACCAATATAGTAATTTATTATGATAGCTTTCCTGGTTTGAGTAGCGCCTGCAAATGATACCCTTGTTTTTCCGGCCTGCATCCTGAACAGAGAAACAAATCAAGCAAGTGGAGACAAAAACATTAATATCAATACTGATAAAGATCATGCCCAAGAATGTGACTTATGTACATGACAATAGTAGTCATAATATTGACTCCCCAAACTAGGCTCCTGCAGCCAATCACAGGTGTCCAAGGCAACCCAGGGAGCATGTGCACATGAGGCTTCCTCTGCACACTTTAGGGCCTCCTGGTCCCTCGGGCACGAGTGAGGAAAGAGCAGGGTTCCTCTCTTCAGCTCACAGTCAGTCAGGGGAGAGTGAGAGGGCAGGCCAAGAGGCCAAGGAGAAATTGCTCTTTGGGAAATCAGAGAAATGGAAACACCTCCTCCCCGTCTCTGCTAACAACTTCTGTTTTTGTCTAGTTTCATCTTCTTTCTTAAGTAAAAGATTTGCAAGGACCCCATTTTTTAAAATTCAGAATTATTTAAGTGGGAAATCACAGCCAAGGAGTCAGCTGGGGGTGTTATTGGCTCATCATCTGAGTAGCCATTTGCCTGCTGCCACAGTCTTTACTGTAGGAAGAATCATTCCAGAGACTATTGCAAAGCTATGTGATGCCCTGGCCCAACATACCTCAGCATTTATGGAGACAGTGGGTGGTATCACACGCCTCGTGTCCCCTCACCTTCCTGTTTTCTAGAGAAGTAGATTAATGCAACTTCCCTTTGACCAATGTTTTATTTTCAAACCACGCGAGGGGGCTCTTTAATGATTTTACAGTTTATGTCCATGTAGTTTCGTTTTTCTTTCCCTTCCAACTCCTGGAAGCCCTCCCTGATCTCAGCCTGGGTGAGCCACCCTTCTCTGAGCATCAGACACCTTCCAAACACCACTCCAGCCCCTATAATCCCATGTTGTCCTTGACTGTTTACTTGTCTGTTTCCTGCAGGCCAAGGCTAAGTATCTCTGTGTAGCCAACAGTTAGCAAAAAACTAAAGATTTATAGATGCTCAACAGTTTTCTGATGAGTGACTACATCAAGATTCCTTTTTAATAGAACATGCATGGTTTATCTGGAAGATTTTACATAATAGGAAAAGTCTGCCTGGGACACAGAAGTACTTAGACCACTCAAGCCTTACCCCCACCCAGACTGAAGAAAACACAGCTCCCAAATGTACGGTAGCTGTGCAAACTGACTTTAATGTGGAGTCTGCATTGCTAATGAATGACTGGCTTTCAAAGAAAATCATTATAATAAAATCCAGTTCACTGTCGAAGTTCCTGCATCATAGGTGAATGCTTATTCTAAGGCACTTCCGAGTCCCTCAGTGCTCTGAAGTCATTCATTATATGCTGGCTGACATTGAGGTGCACCTGCAGACACACTGCTTCCTAGGAGTTTCTGTTTGATGGGATACTGGGAAAATTGTTCAAGAAAGACACAGATAGTCTGGAATAGAAAGTGAGAGAAGGTTTGTATAATATAAATAGAAAAATTATATCACATGCGATGGCTCGTGTTAAAGATGGAAATGAAATTCTGAATTAAATAAGTAATATAGGTGTCTCACATGCACAAAGATGCTTCCAGAGACTCACAGGCAACATAGGAGGGAGAAAGGGAGAATAGAAAGGAAAGTTGTTTTAATAAGACATCACTGATGATAATAAAATTGATAAAATGCTGGGCTGTGAATCAGAGAATATGATATTTGAGGATTTTAAAGCAAATAGCAAGGGGAAAAGGAGAGCCTTTGGCAAAAATACTTACAGCACTCTAGATGTAGTTTTCAAACGCGGTTAATGTAATGAGGAAGCATTCAGGAAGGTTCCATCTAAAACTCTGCCTTTAGGTTTAGAGACAAAATGTTACAGAGAATGGCGGGAGGCACGGTGGACTGACGTTATAGGATGGCTTGACCCATTCTGAGCAGGCCCTTTGTAAAAACACATTCACAGTGATGAATGGACAAGGGCTGTGAGGGTATTTCTAAAAGTTCACCTCTGGTTGTCGAGCAATTTCACAACATTTAGAGGAAGGATTTGAAGCTTTACTTTATACCGATTCATTTATAAAGTTAGAAAGAAGGTTGATTAGAGGTAGCTCAGGATTAGAGTCTGTTAATAGAAAAAATCTTTGCAGCAAATGTGGACTACCCTTCTCGCAATTAGAGCTGCTTAAAATTCCCCACCTGTAGAAGATGATGTGGAAGGGTGTCCCTTTGGTAGTGTTTGAGATTTTTTTCAGGATCATATTGAAATAATTGGACCAGGTCAGATGACTATAAGAGATGTGACTTTATACAATTTTTTACTATTATTAGATGATTTAACTACACAAAAATAAACATAAAGACAGGACTCATGTGGGTGTGGATGACAAAACACTTTTTAGCTCTGTTCAAACAGTTATTAGAAAGTGTTCTTAACACAGGGATACAAATGTTAACATATAATGGCAAGAAATGGTTTGTCCAGAATATGCCGAACCATAATGCCATGCTTAAATATGTATGGACCCGAGGATGGGCTACAGAATGATGACACAATTTTCTACTAGAAAAGCTGTTTCCTACTGAATAAAACATAAACTCTTTAGCATTCAAGACCCTGCAACAACTTGGCCCCATCTGAGTATTTGGAGCTTCTTCTCTTACAATGTCATCTGTCCCCAGTACCTCACCAGTCACTCTGGAGAGTGAGCTAACTGTTCTCCTAGTAGGGCCAGCCCAGGTCATCTCAAGTCCCCTTCCCTTTACTGGGGATCATTTAATACACAGGATCAACTTTTCCCATGCTTCTCTTCTTCTAATTGAAATTCTGTTCATCCCTCTTAGTCCAGCTCAAATCCCACTTTTCCCTTGATCTTCTCAGAATAAATTTTCTCCTCTCAATTCTGATTATAGTATTTAATGCATTATGCCTCATTAAACTTTGCTGTTTATACATCAGCCTTTTCCACTGACATGAGACCTTGTGCTTCCTGGGTGCTCAGTAAACATATATTGATGCCAAAAGAGAACTGGCCAGTTCCTCTGACACAGACCAACTCTGCTCTTGTGGCTTGATGTATTAATTGCTACTGCCCCACCGTTCAGAAAATCAAAGAGAACTTAAAATTGTAAAGTAAATGCTGGTATCATTTCTATTTTAATGTTTTAGAAAAACATTAATGGGCCTGCTATTTAAGTTCAAAGACATTATCTATTGTGCGTAGAACATATATTTATTTTACTAGAGGCCTGATGCACGAAGATCATGCAAGAATGGGCCTTCCTTCCCCTGGCTGCCGGCACCACCTTCGCTCTGGCTTCGCCTTTCCACCTTCCCACGCTGCCCAGAGGCCCCGAGCAGGTGGGGTGTTGGCACAGGGATGGGAAACTCTGGGGATCTCACTGTGCTTGAGTGCAGGAGGTCTGAGAGAAGAGGCGGCTTGTACCATGCTTGAGCCATGGTCTCTGACACACATGTACCAATTTTCCTCAGACTTGCAAACCAACCCTCCTCTTCATAAAGGGAAAAGCTATGACTTAGGTACAGAAACAAAGAAACTTAAAACCATCATTCCGCTACCATTTTCTCCGAAGGGCTGGGGTAGATAAGGACTCTCGCAACTCGCTCCTCCAGCTCCAGAAATGTTTGCCTATTATAGATGCATTATTAATAGTAATAGTAAAAATAGGTGGGTAGTAATATTACCATGAGTATTTGTGTATTGATTCAGCAGTATTTAAATAACTTCAAACCTTTGTGCAAACTCATTGTCCTACAAATATTTACCTGTCACTAAATTTAATCATGGGTGTATTTGTTATACTGCCAAAGGGGGGGCACTTTATAATGCTGATTTAATTTTAAGAGAAGGAAGGTTATCTGGGCTAAGGGAAGATTATTATGCTTAAATTTTAATGATGCTTTCTTTGAAAAAATGTGACTGAAACAAGAAAGTGAAACTGATTGTCTAGTCTGCGTTATCAGGAGACATTATGTTTATCAGTTTGTCAAAGATGTGCAGGCAAACACAGGAGCTATACTGCAGCCTCACAAGACTGCAAGGCAAGGGAACTTGTGTAGCTTTGGACACAATGTATCAGTTGTGTTATTTTGGTTTAACAAGTCTGATCTTGATATAGTCTCATCCTGGCCACTAATATTCTTCTCCTTAAAGTGCATTTATTTCTACTGGGCAAAAAAGAGCCTCTTGGATGCACTTAAAGCACTTTCCATCACTTACCAGAGCCAATGCTTACCTTTTAACGTTTGCAGCCCAGTGGACAGTAATGATGTCCCTCGGGGTTTGAGGAAAACATGTTAAACCAGTCTGTATGTCAGAGGGTGTGGAGTTCTGACACTTAGACAAGTGCTGATTCTTCTGAGTGCATTTTGAGGTTGCACTTTGATGAGGTACATAGATGTTTGTTATCCATAATTGTCACATCTGAGATGACTCGTGAGATTAACAGAGCCAAATAAATATATATCAGTCAATTTTATTTTAAAGCAGGCTACTGAACATCGACTTTCTGTTGAGCAATCAATTTAAGACTGTATTTCCTTCCTAAGTAACAATTCTCAATGGACGAGGAGACTTTCTTTAGGCAACATTATTGAAACATGTCATAGGCAATCTCTAGGCCAGTGGTCGGCAAACTCATTAGTCAACAGAGCCAAATATCAACAGTACAACAATTGAAATTTCTTTTGAGAGCCAAATTTTTTAAACTTAGACTTCTTCTAACACCACTTCTTCAAAATAGACTCGCCCAGGCTGTGGTATTTTGTGGAAGAGCCACACTCAAGGGGCCAAAGAGACACATGTGGCTTGCGAGCCGCATTTTGCCGACCACTGCTCTAGGCTACCTGCTGGATTATCATCTGTTTGGCGAGCAATAATTCACAAAATAATTCAAAGTATTTAACAACTAGTACTATTCTAAAATGGTGCCACTTATACTTGACATGCCCATAGTAGTAGATCAGAATCTGTGCAAAGCACATTCACCTTACAAAGAAACTATAGTACCTAGTTGGGTGCCATATTTTAAGGCAAGGTTAGCTTCAATAGATCTGGTCCCTCTTAATGTCTATTGTGCTGTGAGAGCTAAGCAGTCAGGAGCCTAGGTCAAGCACTGTTGCAGCCCCTGCCTGGCCCAAAAACCTCTTTTTTTTTTCTTAAATATGTTTTTTTTAAATTCATTTCAGAGAGAGGAGAGAGAGAGAGAGAAACATCAATGATGAGAGAGAATCATTGATCGGCTGCCTCCTGTACACCCTCTACTGGGGATTGAGCCCATGACTTGGGCATGTGCCCTGACCAGGAACCAAATCTAGTTTGAACCATGACCTCCTGGTTCATGGGTCAATGCTCATCACTGAGCCACACTGGCCGTGTTGACCTAGATACTTTTTTTTTTTTTTAAATATATTTTATTGATATTTCACAGAGAGGAAGGGAGAGGGATAGAGAGCTAGAAACATCGATGAGAGAGAGACATCGATCAGCTGCCTCCTGCACACCTCCCACTGGGGATGTGCCCGCAACCAAGGTACATGCCCTTGACCGGAATCGAACCTGGGACCCTTCAGTCCGCAGGCCGACGCTTTATCCACTGAGCCAAACCGGTTTCGGCTAGATACTTTTTAATAGTTAGAAGCTTCTCTTGACTCTAAGGATACAAAGGATAGATTGAAAAACATTTACAAATAGTGTTCAAAGGTCCACATAATTTGGGGTAGTGCTAACTGCAACCCTTCCTTAATAGGATATTGGTGGAATGCTTAACTAGTACTGACCAGTAGAATGTGCTGTGGTTTGCACTTGCCTTTTGCCTTTCTGCCTCATCCTATCCCCTAACGATGATGGGTTTCTTCATTTCAGCCTCATGCATGCTCCTCTGTTGTGTAAATCAGAGATGCTCATGGCACAGTGCCTCAGCTCTGTTGACAGTTGCTCAAAGCTTAGTCCATAAAATACAGCGGTCTTCCAACATGGCCACAGATGGAATTCCGTGTTTGTTTCCATTGCTCTTGCCTAATCTGATTGCTTTTTAGATGCTATTTGCCAGGACATCTGGGTTACACCTTGTCCTTTGATAATGAACCAGTCATGTGACCTATATTCTTGTCAGCAATTGCCTCATTTGTTAATACGCATAATGCCATTTTCAAATTTCTTTTCACCCTCAGCTCCTAAATGGGAAAACCATAGGGTAAAATGGCTAACATGTAGAAGCTGCTTGTGTAAGGTAAGGAAATACCGATAGCTGCTGTAATAGACAAGCTCCAAACCTCCAGTGTGTCCAAAGAAATCACTTCTTATGTTTGACTCATCAGTGTTCACTAAGAGTCGGTGATGAGTGCAGGCTGTGCTCCACACAGAATTCAGGAACCCACTCACCTTTCATCTTGTGGCTGTGACCTCTGGATCACAGAGGTCTTGGTTCTCAGATTCCTCACCACTCTGATTTGCAGATGGGGAAGGAAAGTTAGGTCATCCCTGGGAGGCTTTTATTGGCCAGACCTGAAAGTGGTACATCTGCTTTGGCTCCCATCGCCTTGGGTAGACCTCAGTTCATAGTGACACCTAACCATAGAGCAGAGTGTCTGTGTGCTTGGGAGGGAGAGAAAGACCCAGCTGTGCGTGGGCTCTATCAGTCAATATTGCTGTTGTGAATAAAAAGCTAAATGGGTACAAGTGGCTGAACTATTATAGTGGAAAATAAACCTCTGTTTGCAGTGCTGAAGTGGATTCTAGCTGATACCCCGTGAAGATCACTTGTGGGAGTATCCAGGGCTTAAAATTTTCTTCAGTTGAGTGAACTCATTTCTTTCAACCATGTCATCACCACTTCTGTCTGGCTGCAATCAAATTAAAGACAGTTAACTTCTTATCTAAATTTCTGATCCTGCCAGGTTTTAGAAGATTTGAGAAACTACTTCATAGATCACTTGAAAGTAGTGCAAACAACTTGGAATCATTACATCTTCCTTGAATAGAGCTGCCAGTGACACAGAACTCTCCATCTGTCCCCTGGGCCTCTCAGAATTCTATTAAATAACGGAATCCTGCTGGTTAATAAGACAATTCTCTTCCTGGGGTTAGTGGTCATGATCATTACTTCCATAGTTGGTGAATTTTCCATTTTTAAACTTACAACAAAGAAATAAATCGTGTATTGGGTCCCTTGCACAGTGTTCTTGTATCATCTTACTCATTTGGAGATAATACTCTTTAAATGTGGCGTATTCTGAAAGATATTGGGCAGGGATAAGGCATACATTCAAATATTTAAATCTAGTTTAACTATACTTTTCATTTTATTTAGGGATAATATACTAGTTTAAGGTACCTTTTTGTATGTAGAATATAATTTCATAGTATTGATATTTTGCTTGTATAAATTGCTTTATAGGTGAAGGAAGGATTGTAGATATTCCTCTAAAACACAGCCTATGTTTGGAGATGTGACTAGATTGGAAAATGGTTTGGATTCAGCCTCCTGGGCTGTTTAAAACTAGGAAACCGTCTTTGGCATCTAGGTGGAAAACAATATTTTTTGCATCCTTTTGCAGAAATAAGGATATTGGGCCTTCATATAGTCACTCACCGTATCTCTTTGAAGACTATATTAAGTAGAGGAAAAGCAAAGTGCAGTAAATTTCTTGGAAGAGGACTTGCTTTATGTTTAACAAAATAAAACACACATGCACATGCACAAGTATAAGCTCTGAAATGAGAAGACATAAAACACACATATTATTTTAACTTTTCTAAAAGCTGCCTTAACAAGGGTGAGAAGAAATATACTTGACACATCTCAATTCAGACATTTCAAGTGCTCAGCAGCCACCTGCGGCTAGTGGCTGGCTACCTCAGCAGTGCTAAAACATTCAGGGTAGGTTTCAATTAATAAGAAATTAATATGGGGCACACTTTCATCTGTGTCCCTAAGCACACAGAAGAGATCCCTGGGGAGGAAGTATGGCTCCCCTAAGGTAAGAAATGGTACTTGCTGTGATTTTCTTTGCTATATTGAGCAACCCAGATCCAACTTTCCGTTGAATGCAAAACGGTTGTGTTTATTAAGCAGATGGCTGGAATCCATATGCCAGGGGTTGAGAATGTCTAATTCCTTCCACAGTATAACATTTCCTGTGTCAGGATGGAATTTCACCATGAAGTCAGATATTGAATAGCAATGAGGAGCATTCATCAAAACTCCAATTATACTCAGATGAAAGAGTAGACAGAAAAAAGAAAACAAGTCTAGAGCATTTACTTTGGTTGCATTTCAAGATCAATTTCATATTAAAAACACTTCATAAGAGAGCAGACATAATGCTTTTCATAATAACCTGTTCAGTGCAATGATGCTTATCAACTTTAAATAGTGACATGCTCTAGAGTCTCTTTCCACAGCCATTAGCCAGAGGAGAGCCATGCATTCTCGAAGGGAAACATGGCCTTTTGTAGATAATTATCTGACACACTTAAACACTTAGTGTGATCATACGCAAATGCTGAATGTACAGTGAACAAAACCTCATTATGTTAGACCCAGATAACTTGGAATTTGTGATAATTTTATTGGAACTGAAATAGCAGGAGGAGCCCTCAGACATTGTAAATACAAGGGCTGTTGAGTCTGACACGCTTGAAATTAAATCTCATCTCTGGCACATACTGTGTGATCTAGAGCAAATTCTCTAAACTGCACTGAGTTGATTTGCTTGCCTAAGGAACATGGAGGAAATGACTCAAACTCTGGAGTAGATATCCCCACCACCCATCTTTTGCAGTTTGGCTGCTTTTCCATCCATTCAGCAGACACCCAGAGTGATCCTCCATGGCCTGCCTGCAGTGGGGTGACAGAAGTGTGAGTGGCGTGGCTTCAGGAGCTTGACTGCTTGCTTGGGAGCCTGGCTCTTCTTCTTAGCTAATTGTGCCATCTTGGACTAGTCACTCAACCAATCTGTACCTCACTTTTACAAGTGGGAAAAATAATTGTATCTACTTCCACAGGCTGTTTGGGGAGTTAAGGAGGGAGGGGTAAGTGCTCAAGGTGCTACCTGGCATAGAGTGGGTGTTATTGAGTATCTATCTGTCTACTCTGTGACTCTATGCTGAAGACCCTCCCAATGAATCCCCATGACTTTTAGGATGGAATTCACACTTCTTAGCCTGGGACACTGGTCTTTCTGGATCCAGCTCCCACCTACCTCGGTAGCCTTATTTTCTGTCACTTCCTCCTCAACAAAACTTCAGTCAAGCTACTTACAGTGTTCCTTGCTATGGAATAGCTCGATGGTAAAGTGCATGGATTTTTGAAGTCAGTGTGCTGGGCTCAAAACTGGTCTCTAGCTCTTAGCAGTTTCATGACCTTGGAAGATTCTTAAACTTTTCAGACTTGAGGGCTAAATAATGTGCTTTGTACCTGTTATGTTTTTAGTTGCTCTGTCTTCTCTTTGAGTGAAATATAGTCCCCCTATTTTTTTGTTTTTTGGTTTTTGCTATTCTTCAAAATGCAGTTTAAAAACATTTACATCTTTCATGCACTCTGCCTTCATCCCCCCCCTCCCCCCCACTCTGTGTTCCTCCATATCAGTCTTTTTCTTGGCATTTTTCACACTGTGATGTAATTGCTAATTTGCTTACTCTACCTTTCTCACTGGCTGGGGAAGGTAGAGAGCATGTCCTAGTTAACATTCGGGTTATTTAATAAATGTTTATTGAGGAAAATAAGCAATAAAATTGTCATGAGGATTAAGTAAAATAACTTACCTCTACTCTGTGGCACACAGTAGAAACCCAGAAAATATTAAATATTAATTTCACTTCCTTTAAACTTCACTTTCAGGTATCTATATCATGTAGAAAAGGGTTTTACATTTTCTTGGGAAGCACAAGTAATCTACTAGTACACTTGGTCTCTGTTTGAATGTGACTTTGGTCACCAGAGTCGTGACTGAAATGGGCACACCAGAGTGAAGTTATTTCACCCCTATGACAATAAGAACAGCTAGCACTTAAAGAAACAGTACATTTTCAAAGACTAAGACTACTTCATAATAAAAGCAAAAATTTTAAAACATTCTTACTGGACTGGTATGTTTCAAAGCTATTTGTATACACTACTATACATGCTACAACTATAGTAATAGAGTGGTAACTATGATTTACACAGCAATTTACCTGTTATCAAAGTAATTTTCACTCTGTTATTTCCCAGATAACCCTTGAGAGAGATATTATCTTCAACCCTGCTTTACAGATGATGAAACTGAGTTTAAAGAGGGGAAGTAACTTGTTCAAGGCCACACACCAAAGACATACTAGGGCTCAGAGTCAAATGCAGATTCTTTGAATAGAGAATATACTCTTCTTACAATGTACTGATCATAAAGGCAACCAGATACTGTACTATCCAACTACTCTATTGAGAGTAAAAGAGGGAGCTATTAATGATGTCATTGGTACATATAGCAGTACCTTATTAGACACACTGTGGTAGTACATGTAGTCATCTTATAATTCACTCTATAATTCTTGATCACTCATGAATATGTCAGATGTTTAAAACCAGGGATGTGCTTGTCAAAGCAAAACCTCAGTCTTAGTTTGTGAGAGAGGTCTGGGAAGTCCTGAACAGGTTATTGTTAAGCTGACAAATGAGGGTGAGTAGACATTTGTGAGATAAACAAGATCAGAGGTTTGCATAGAGGGGTAGTCTGGGTGAAAAAAGAAGAAGATAGTGTAAAAAGAGCAATGTGGACCAGTAGCAAGAAAGCATAGAAGTGTATGGAACTGCTCCCTCTCTACCAACTACCAAAATTGCCTAAGAATTGTTGACCACTGATCTATGCCAAGAATTTCTTTTCATAGTATTAGGCACTGAAAATAAAAAAATGTGTCTCTGTGAAGTCAGCATATGTTAAATCTAAGACTAATTGCAAGACTAAATGAAACACTCATAATGCACCTGAAAAAAATGCAACGATGGAAGAAAGGCTATTCCTTGCTACCTACAAAATTGCATTATGGAAATTGCATAATCAGAATGAATTAATAGATGTCTTAAAAAAAAACACTCCCCAGCAAACAAATGCATACATTTCCTATCTTGAATGAGGTTAATATTAATGTTCCATTTTATATGTGTAAAGAAAAAGGACTTGGCACAAGGGAAGCGGGTGGATGGATGAAAAGGGAGCTTTAAAATTGGACAGCAGGAGAACAGGCACACGCCCAAGGGAGCTGAAGTGTGTTGAACTCCCTGGATATTCATCTTTGCCCACCAGCCATTTTCAACAATCTCAGACCAGGCTTGTCTCTGTTGCTAACTCAATGGCCATAAAGGAAGCAGACACTCTGGTGGTCACTGATGAAAAGACCAGCAAACTGAACCACGCTGTCTAGCTGGTGAGCTTCCTCTTTGCCATTAAGTGGCGTTTGGCCATCTCTTCTTTTCACAGTACATTTCACAGCCATTTCTGAAAGAGCCCAGCTGTGCTGAGATGGCCACTGGGGTGGGGGTGGGGTCGGAGGGGAGATGCAGCGTGACTGCTTGTAGCTCAGGGACATCTGAGAGCAGCTGAGCAAGCCCTGCAACCTTGAAACACTCCCTGAATTACTTTCCAGAAGCACATTCCTTCCCTTTTCTCTGACATGGAAAGGAGCAGAGGGAATGGCACTGATCTGAAATGACAGCCAGACTGGACAGGGATGAACTGATTTGCAGAGGAAATTATGAACCAAGATACTAAGAGCCTGATGGACTATCTGGAGGCCTTTCATATAGCCTAGTGAGAATAGCCTCAGCAATGGGTAGATGGTCTTGATGGAATGGTTTGGAGTGCCATCATTTCCCCCCACCATGGTTAGCAGGGATTTAACATTGATCTAGCCTGTCCACAGAAGCTGAACTGCTCAGCCTGACACCTCAGTTTTCTTATGTTTGTTGATCATCTATGCTCTTTAGACTTTGTTTCCTAGGAAAGTAATTGCCATGCTCTTTTAGTAGTAGAAGCACAGAGGAGCTCTCCTTATGAAACCCTCAGGATATATTGTACAGCAAATAGGTTTTTCTACTTGGATCATCTACTACAGAGCTAACAACTACACTCCAAGTTTGGTAGCAAAATAGCTTTATGAACTAGATTTGGAGAGGGAATTGGGATACAATTGATGAGATTACATCCGGGGAAACATCTGGGGCAGGGTGTGTGGGAGGAAAGGACCTCAGTATAGCTGGAAAGCTGGGAATGAAGACACTTTGTTAAGGAAGTTGCTTCTCATACAGTTGTATAGTAACCAATCTGTACCTCCTCTTCCTTCCTCTTTCCTGAAACAATCTAACTATTGTGTTTCCTGATTGCACATTATATTCTTTCTATTTTTATATTTGTCCACAAAAATGCTAGCAAAATAAAATTTAAAACGTATCTCCTTCCTTCATGTATGAAGGCTGTCAGACAGCAGAATTCTCTTATTCAGGAAGGCTCAGCCTTTTGTTCTTTCACAGGCCTTTACTGGATTTGATAAGGCCCACCCACATTATGGACAGCAATCTGCTTTACTTGTTTTACTAATTTAAATGTTAATGTAACTCAATGGCACCCTCACAGAAACACCAAAATAATGTTTGACCAAATATCTGAGCACTCCATGGTCCAGTCAAGTTGACATGTAAGACCAAACAGCACACTCCCACTCTGTGAATCCATTTTGTCACACCATGGGCTGTGTAGAAAATAAATGAGAGTGTTTGTGAAGCATGGGCAGAGTTAGAGGCTCAGGAAATGGGGACCATAATTATTAATAATGAGGGGCCATTCAGAGAAGCAAGAATTTGACCCAAGCTTAGGAAATAGGGAACTCAGAGGAGTATAGTCACAGAATCAAATGTGAGCCAGCAGTCAGAGGAGTCGGAAAAGAATATCCTTGGGATAAGAGAAATTGAAACCTAAAGTAAATCTTGTCTTGGACAAAGGACTTCTTATATTGTATCTGGTGAAAGAGGGAAAAAATGATTGATTAATGCTCTTAAACATTTGTTATAAACCAAATACTGCACTAGTATTGCACTAGTATTTGGAGATTCAAGATGAATAAGATGTCATACCTGCCCTTGAGGATGTTATAATGTATGATGGGTAAACTTTAGATAACTTTATGATTCTACTAGAGGCCCGATGCATGAAATTTGTGCACAGGTAGGTTCCCTAGGCCTGGCCAGCGATCAGGGCCAATCTATAGGGTGACCAGTGGGGCAACTGGGGGGCCCCCGCTGGCACCCACCTTGGCTGGCCTGGGGCCTGCGGGCTGTGGGCAGCTCCTGCATTGAGCATCTGCCCTCTGGTGGTCAGTGTGTGTCATAGCAACCGGTTGTTCTGTAGTTCAGTCGATTTGCACCTTAGGCTTTTATTATATAGGATTGTACTTTAAAGGAGGTATCACTATAAAGCATAGTGGGACTGACTTGCTGTAATAAGAGGCCAGGGAAGGTTCTAAAGAAGTGGTCACATTTTAACTGAATTTCAGGGGACAGGTAGAAGTTTGCCCAAAGGATATGAGGGATAGACATTTTGGTCAGAGGAATAAATAGTAGGAGCAGAATTATGGAGGTACAATTGCTCAAGATCTTTTTGGGGAACAGAATATAATGTGATGATACTGGGTCACTAGGTTAGTGAAAAAAAAAAGATGAAAAGACTTTCAGGAAGGGACCAAGGGCTTGGCTGGGCCAGTATCCAGGGCAAAAGCTGAGATAGTCACACTGGTGTTTTGCAGAGAAAAGAAGATAGAAAATACCAGGGATGAGTTTCTCTAGACCACCTTAGTTAAAAGACCATTATTTCATTATTTTTCTGTTTCTCAGAAATGATTTCCAGGGTTTTACTTGCCTAGCTCTTGGGAACCCAGCCTATATCAATGAAGCATTTCACCCTATATAGCAGATTTGTATTTAAGTTGAATTTAAATTGAGTTGCCCTTACCATATGCTTATAGTGGAATCATATGTGGGCAATAAATTCTGAAATGCAATTTATATACAATTAAAATTTGCCATTGAATCCTTTAACTCTCCTATAAAGTACATACAGCTCAGCAGAGTTTCTCAGTTCATTTAGTAACAGATATTTATTGAGTGCCAAGATTTGTTCAAGATACTGTGAGGGTAGCAGGGAATCAGATTAAAGTCCCTGCAGCTGGTCAATTAGATTATACAAATAACCAAATAAATATACAAATATTTTCATTTAGTGATGTGTACCAAGGAGAAAAATAAGGATGGTAAGAACTACGGAGTGAAGGATAGAGGGAGGCTGTTCTTTAACATAAACAGCCTTTCTGATAGGGTGATACCTGAGAGAGTTGAACTGATGAGGATGGAGGTTCCATAGGTATCTGAGAAGACTGTTCCACACAGAGGAAACAGCTAGTGTAAAATCCCTGAGGCTGGAGTTGCTGGAGGAGCTGCAAGTAGACCTGGCTGGCTGGCAAAAGGGATCAAGAATGACAGGAGCGGCTACATTCAGAGGAACTAGGGCCACATGACCAGGGACCGGTAAGTCTTTGTCAGGTATGTGCTTCAGATTTTATTCCGTGTCTCAAGGGAAGTCTTTAGAGGTTTCCTGAGAAGGGTAGTAACATGATTAGGTTTGTCTTTTTAAAAGGATTATTCTGGCTGCTGTGAGGATTTTACACTGAAAGGATGCAAAATGGAAGTGGAAATTCATGTGTAGCACTGGAGGACTTGAAAGTGGTTGGATTTGGGTCAAAGTTTGAATTTAGAATCAAAGGATTTGTTGATGGACTGGGTGTGAGTCTAAGAGACAATAAGGTGTAAGGGTGATGATTCCAAGGCTTTTGGTGTGAGCCTGCCCCACCCCCCCAAAAAAATAAAGCCATATATTGAGATGGACAAGAAAGCAAGAAGAACAGCTGTTGAATTTGGTAAGTCCAACTCAACCAGTTTTCATGCAGAGTTAGAAGAGATTCGGGTTTCTTTAGTCAAGCACCAGATGAATATTTTGTAGCCACATTGGAAGCAACCAAAAATAAATACTGTCTTTAAACATTAAAAGTACATCAGTAAATGCCAGTGCTATTAGAGGCATGAAGGAATAATGCAGATTGATTCAGACAACAACAGATTCCCAGCTTCCATATAGTACTCTCTCATTTTATAGCAAACACTTATTGGAGTAAAGTGGAATGGCATAAAGAGTCACGAACAGGCTACAGTATTTCTCCTATTCCCTCCCTCTCTCCCTCCCTCCCCCCTCCCTCGCCCCTCCCCCTTTCCCTCTCCCATTCCTTCCCTCCATCTCTCCTTTTCTCCCCTTTCTTCCCTCCCTATTCATTTCCCTTGCTACTCACAGAACATTAAATGTACAAATGTTGCTCCACTGTAAGCTGAACATTTTTCCTTGATTCACTATATGAACTGCCATGGTTGAGTTAGCTATTACAGATGAGGAACTAGCATTTTTCCAGAAGAGATTAATGAAAGAAAAAAATGCTCTTTTTAATTTTCAGATGCACAAACTGATACATTCACTTTATATATAGACTCGGAACAGACATACAACCTTCCAAAAATAATTTTATCAAGTAGTACCCAAGTAAAGTAGACCATAGGTATACAGAAAACACTAACATTCTCACCTGTGACTGAATTTAATTTCGGCAAACCTAGCACATTACGTATTTATCTGGAAATAGTTACTCAGTTTTATCACATAATAATCTTTCTGATGCTTAGACCTGAGAAATACCATGGACAGTGTTTCCCAGGTTTTTTCCAGTGGACTTCACTGTTATTGCATTCATTTCATATTGGCTCATTGGGGACATGTTAGCAAGGTACTAGACAAGTGATAGGTTTCTGCTCGTCTGTTGGTAATTGGATTTGACAAGCACTATTGCAGTCTCCTCAGGAAACAGAGATTACTACCCATGAGGCTGTGTTAGTATCATGAGAATGTCTTCATTAGATGTCCCTTTGTACTACTGGAGGAACCCAGGATCCTGCAGCTGGCACCGTGGATATTCAAACATGGCTCATTAGTAGCTTCGTGAATCCTGATGTAGCTTCTTTTTAACACAGTCTCTGGCAGTTTGGGACAAAAGCCATATAGAACATTTACTTTCAATTGACCACTTAAATATGCACATTCTCATGCTTTGACATTCCATAGCAAACTGTAGCTCAGTAAAGAGAAGTGTTTTAAGTTGCTGGAGAATTGTCTGTCTGTTAGCTGGTAACGGAGCACAGTAATGAATATGCATTAGATAGAGTCCTATCTACATGAAGGAAAACGATCTTCCCTCTTGAGAGTTATTAAGGATCCTCTCTTTTTACTTGGCATATTCTAGATTGATGAATTTAGCTCATATTGTCCCTAAAATATTAAAAAATTAGGGAGTGCTTGTGAAATATGAAGATAGATTTAGAAATATTTTTGATAAGGACATAATTATGAATGAAAATTAATTCACTTTTCCCTAGAAGACATATTAATATTTTCATCAATTTCTCAAATGGTTAAGTGGATGAAGGTTAAAAGATTAAGGGCTATAAATATTCTTTAAGTGGATATAATATTAAGGAACCTTCTATACATTATTGAATAACCATTCAAGTGAATAGAATAAACAACTGTATGCAGTTATCAAATGTTTGCTTAATAAATTGTTACTCTTTGGAATGTTAGTCTGTTGGTTGTTAGAATTTTTAAATTATAGTTTTAGGCCAATATATTTAATTTGGAAATGAAATAAAATGAATTAACATATATTGTAATTTAATTTCTTTTATTATTTTTAGACTGATACAAAATACCCTTAAATATTGCATTTGCAGCAATAATAATGATTATAAACACGCATTGACCTAGGCACTATTCAAAATGCATGCATTTAATTCTCACAAAACTTTCTGAGGAAGATATTATTACCCTCATCTTATTACATGAGAGGAAACTGAGCAAGGAGAGATTTAAGATTTTCCCAAGATCAAATAGTCATAAATGAAAGAGCCAGAATCAGAACACAAGCAATCTGCTGGCTTTTAACCCTTAGACTTTGCTGCTCAAAGAAAAATCAATTTTAAACATTAAAAAATTAATTTGTGTTTCTACCAAATTTATATACATGCATGTGGTTTAAAGAAGTAAATCAGACAGCTTTATAAAGATAAATCCCCTGAAATACTTTCCTAACCCCAGAGGCAACCACTTTCATGCTTTCAACAGATTCATTTGGTGTTTTTCTCCATATCTCTAAATAGCATGCTTCTTTGCTACTTCTTCATATTCCCAATTTTGGCATATTTTATTGACTTACCACTGCAAAAGATGGGGACTTGGCGGTCTTTCACACACCTCTCCACACATCTTTTTGTTAGATCAATATTCTGTGTTTATGTTTTCATGACTGTGTATGCTTGATAAATGAATTATCGAATACATTTGATTTCCTTTCTTACACAGCTCTTTGTTCCCTGTCATTAATAATCATCTAGTTTATCGTCTTATTGCTTACTATGGATTTCCCATAATTTATCGCCAAACTTCCACCAGTTGTATGAATACCCTCAAAGACATTAACCCTTTCATGTTTTTGAATAAATCTCCCCCAAATGTTGGTTGACTTTAAGGCTAACTATAGCCCATGTGGAGGGAATCTCTCCTCAGCACGATTCTGGGAGTTCCCTACACCTCTTCCTGGGGTGTAGCCTCTGTTCTTGTGCATCATGGTTACTCTTTCTTGGTTTACTACTCTGGCTGGATGGAGCATATTCTTCATGAAATACATGACAAAGTGCACATGGGAGAACACGTTTTGGGAACTTGCTTCTCTGAAATCTATCTTTTATTAAAGGAGTTATTTTTTATTGTTGGCACTATTACAGATGTCCCCCATTTCCCCGCCCCCCTTCACAGAAACCTTCCCCCCTGCCTTTGCCACATTGCTGTCTGTGTTAATGGGTAATGAATATATTCATATATGTTCTTTGGTTAATCTCTTCCAGTCCCCCCCGAATCCCTTCTACTCTGAGGTCTGTTAGTCTGTTCCATGCATCCATGCATCTGGTACTATTTTGTTTGTCAGTTTATTTTGTTCATTAGGTTCCATGTATAAGTGAGATGATATGGTATTTGTCTTCTCTAACTAGCTTATTTCACTTAGCATAATAATCTCCAGGTACATCCATGCTGTTGCAAAGGGTAAGAGTTCCTTCTTTTTTTTACGGCTATGTAGTATTCTGTTGTATAAATGTAGCACAGCTTTTTTATACATTCATCTAATGATGGGCCCTTGGGCTGTTTCCAGGTCTTGACTATTGTAAATAGCGCTGTGCTTAGAAAACAATCTGGTACATAGCAAGCAAAAATGTACAGTAAATATTTTTATCTTCATCTTTGACTGATAATTTGAAAAGGCATTGTGTTTTAAGTTGTAAATATATATACATATATATATATATATGTATATATATTTATATTTATATTTATATTTAGAATTTTGAAGGCATTATTCCATTCTCTACTAGGTTCCAATGTGGAATTTGAGAAATCCAATACCTTTCTGACTTTTTATCCTTTGTGGGTTGGGTTTTTTTCGTTTGTTTGTTTGTGTGTGTGTGCTTTTTTTCCCCCCTTTTGTTATTGTTAATCCTGACCCGAGAATATTTTTCCATTGATTTGTAGAGAGAATAGAAGGGAGGGGGAGAGACAGACAGAAAGAGACACATCAGTGTGAGAGAAACACATCAATTGTTTGCCTCCTGCATGCACCACAACTGGGGCTGGGGATTGAACCAAAACTAAGATATGTGCCCTTGACCAGGAATTGAACCCGCAACCCTTCTCTCCAAGGGTCGATGCTGTAACCACTGCGTCAAACCAGTCAGGGCTGGGCTTTTATATTTTATATTAGAATCTTCCCTCAAATGTTTGAACCTGGCTCTTCACTCATATGAAAGAACTAAACAATAAAAGCACTAGTCAGAAGTTCTATACAAATGCATATGTGATGATTAACAGTGGAATCCATTTTAGGGTGATCTGGACCATTCTCTTGGGAAATTCTTGATTGTCAATATCTTTAAATATTTTAGTTTTAGTTAGTTGGTTTCCTTAGAAAATCCTGTTCTAAACCCCTTCCAAGGGAATCTAAACTCATTTTCCAGAATCCTGTTTGCTATACAAACTTATTTCCCCTGAATTCAATATTGAACTTGCACTCAATTGTGCATGGTGTTCCCCGCTGTACACCATCAATGTCCCATCTTCCTCTAGGCTGGTGGAGGGGCAGTCATGTAACTGGTGTTACTTCTTAAAGAGACCTTCAAACCTTCTTTACCTGCCACTCCCAGAGGTATCTGGTGCTGCTCATTCCTGAGCTTTTTAGGTTCTGTGGTACAAAACAAATGGTCTCAACTTTTCTCACCGAGTGTTTGTGGTTAAGCATTTTCAGATCTTCAGTCAGTCTTCACTCCATCTATTCTCCGGTTTCCATTTTTGTTGTCTCCTCTGTCATTCTCCTTGTCCTTGTAGGTATACAATCCTAAAAAAAAATACAAAACACTTAAAGGCAGTTTAATGGGATTTCAAGAGGGAGCACTTGCAAGTACCTGCATGTAGCTAGTTATCTTTACTTGGGAATTTGTTTGTTGATATCTTTAACTTTGTATAATTACAGTTTCTCTGTTAGATGCCTGACAGCCTACCATGGTGATTTGGTTTTTGTGTGAGACCCTCCCTTCCCTTCCCAGGGATAGGAGTGGGAGTTGAGGGCACTACATAGAGAGGGTAGTTCTTTTATATAAAAGAACAGAAGAAGAAAAGCTGCATCATGTTGGAGAGAAGCACAAGCTTAGGGGGAAGAAGCCCAAGTTTGAATCGTCTGCTGACTTAGCAGGAGTTATTAATCCACTATGCATATCACTTTTCTTATTTATTAATCAATTGAGATAAGGTGATACCCAACACAGCCTTGGATATGGTACCTCTTCGAGGCCATTTTCCATCTTGAATGAAGGGAGAGGCTGGTGGGAATCCATTTGAGAGCATACTTTCTAATATTGACTAGGAAGAAACCAGTTAACAAAAATAACTGGTTTCAGATAGCCCTCTCTGATTTCCAGATTCTGTAATTATTATAATAATCTTATTATAAAAATTGGTTTACACTGATTTAACAAGCATGGAGTGTGCGTTATAGGGACTATGATTTTGGGTAAATTGAAATTGGGAACTTTTGGGAAAACCCACAGTGTATGGTTGTCTGAGCTGGTGTTAAGAGTTGTGGGATGTGTGTGTGTGTGTGTGTGTGTGTGTGTGTGTGTGTGTGTGTCTGTTGAACTAAAAACCAAGATTGGTATAATAGAGAGGACTTAATTGAAACATCCAGTCATTATTAGCCAAAAAAGGTTATCTTGACATATCCTGTTAAGAGGAAAGCCTCTCAACTGTAGAAAATGAAGAAAAATATTAATAGTCCTTGGAAGATCACCATCCTGGTGGATAGGGAGAGAGAATTTAGAGTGCCATAGTCAAGGCAGAAGTAGTAATGGAAAAGTATTTAATCGAGTTGTTCATGGAGCTGTAAAGTTTAGTTAGAAGGAAAGATAAAAGATAAGCTGTTTCCAGTTTACCTGTAATCTTGAGCCTTTACCTGTCTTCAAGAAAACTTTAAATGTTTCTCTTCTGCCTTCAGGGTATTGTAATTTTTCTTAGTTTGACATTCAAGGTTGTCTACCCTCTGACCCCAATTTACTTTCCCCATTTGTCTGCCACTATTTTCCTACATAAATCCTTCCTTTCAGCTGAATGGGAATGCTTAGTTTACCCTACAGGTCTTTCAATTTTGCATCTATCGCAGAAGTTCCCTTTTTTCCTCTGCACTTACCTGCTGCTAGCCCTTCTTTAAGGTTTGATGGAAGCCCTTTCCTAACCATCATAGCCCAAGTATGCAGTCAATCAATCCTCTGTACTTTCACGTCTCAGCTCAGTCCCTCAGCATCCAGTTAGCATCCACTGGCAATTCACATTCTATGGAGATACATTTCGTTTAATTCTGCCTAGGATGTAAGCTCCTTGAAGGCAGCAGGTTTTATGTTTATTTCACGGAATTTCTTCTTTCTGATATTCAGAGATCCACTTATGTATTACTTGTCTGTCTATCATCTGTCTATCCTCCCACTGGAATCTAAGTTCCAAAAGATGTCATGAAACTTGCCAAGGTCATAGAAGTCATACATGGCAGACAATTGGCTCTGGCACCCATGTTCTCAGTCATTAACCTACACAGCCTTATGGAGTTTGTCAGTGACCTCATCATTGTCACTTCTAGTTTTACTTAACCTCCCAACAAGATATTGACACTGCAGAACACTCATTCCTTGAGTGTTTCGCATTTCTCAGCTTCTATGACATTTTCTCTCCATTCCCCTCCTGCCACCCAGATCACTTCTTTTCTAGTCATCCTCCTGTAATAATCCAAATATTAACGATCCCCAATTTTGTTATAATTTTTCTGTGCTTTCTCTACAATCATCTTCTCAGCCTAGTAGTTCTTGACCTTAGAGGCATGACATATTACAGTGTTATAGTCAGTCATGACATGTGTCAAAACCACTCACTTATTCATAAACATTAAGTTACAAGCACTTGTGAATGATTTAGTTTTTAAAATAATTACACACATCTCAAAGTTATCATTATAAGGATGTCACAGTCACTCATTTGCATTTTAATAGTGTGTGCTTGCTTGTGTGGAGAAAGGTAGAATTAGAGTGAGCTGGAAGGGAATTGCCCATAATTCATAGCCTATTTTATATTGACTGAAAATATCCATGAACTATGGTTATTGATGTGTCATTGATAGTTAGAGCAATTTTGAAATATTATAAATTGTAAACTGTGGATTTCAGTTGTGTTTGTTTCTTTAATTTACTCATGGATACATTTTTTACTGGAGAGAGAGATGAAGAAAGCATGTGTAGCCATCTGCATTTGCATAGCCTAGAAATGAGAATGAGACCATAGTCATAAAATTAAAGGCAGTGTGATCATCCAAATGACATGTGCAATGAAATTACTTATATTAACATTATGACAAAATCTAACTATGGTATGCTGTACATTTTAAACATAAAATATGAGTTATTTTTTTAATTAATACATGTTTACTTTGTTTATATTAACTATAGAGGACTGTGATCTTTAAAATACAATTTTAGCTAGGCCAGCATGGCTCAGTGGTTGAGCATAGACCAAGAGGTCACGGCTCAATTCCCTGTCAGGGCACATGCCCAGGTTGCAGGCTCGATCCCC